>NC_092750.1:5620181-6220181 GCF_047496795.1 Chiloscyllium punctatum | reverse complement strand
ACAGTACTCCAAATGTGGCCTTACCAAGGTCTTGTACAGCTGCAACATCACCTCATGACTCTTGAATTCAGTCCCTCTGCTAATGAACGCTAATACACCATAGGCCTTCTGACAAGCTCTATCCACCTGAGTGGCAACTTTCAAAAATCTATGAACATAGACCCCAAGATCCCTCTGTTCCTCCACCTTACTAAGAACCCTACCGATAACCCTGTATTCTGCATTCTTATTTGTCCTTCCAAAATGGACAACCTCACACTTGACAGGGTTGAACTTCATCTGCCACTCCTCAGCCCAGCTCTGCATCATATCTAAGTCCCTTTGCAGCCGACAACAGCCCTCCTCACTATCCACAACTCCACCAATCTTCGTATCGTCTGCAAATTTACAGACCCACCCTTCGACTCCCTCTACCAAGTCATTAATAAAAATTACAAACAGCAGAGGACCCAGAACTGATCCCTGCAGAACTCCACTTGTAACTGGGCTCCAGGCTGAATATTTACCATCTACCACCACTCTCTGACTTCGACCGGTTAGCCAGTTCTCTATCCAACTGGCCAAACAGTCCACTATCCCATGCCTCCTGCCTTTCCGCATAAGCCTACCATGGGGAACCTTATCAAATGCCTTACTAAAATCCATGTATACTACATCCACTGCTCTACCCTCATCCACATGCTTGGTCACCTCCTCAAAGAATCCAGTAAGACTTGTAAGGCAAGACCTACCCCTCACAAATCCGTGCTGGCAGTCCCTAATCAAGCAGTGTCTTTCCAGATACTCATAAATCCTATCCCTCGGTACCCTTTCACTACTTTGCCGACCACCGAAGTAAGACTAACCAGTCTGTAATTCCCGGGGTTATCCCTATTCCCTTTTTTGAACAGGGGCACAACATTTGCCACTCTCCAGTCCCCTGGTACCACCCCCGTTGACAGTGAAGACGAAAAGATCATTGCCAACGGTTCTGCAATTTCCTCTCTTGCTTCCCTCATAATCCTAGGATATATCCTGTCAGGCCCGGAGGACTTGACTATCCTCAAGTTTTTCAAAATGCCCAACACATCTTCCTTCCTAACAAGTATCTCCTCTAGCTTACCAGTCTGTTTCATACTCCCTCTTCAACAATACGGTCCCTCTCATTTGTAAATACTGAAGAAAAATACTCATTCAAGACCCCTCCTATCTCTTCCGACTCAATACACAGTCTCCCACTACTGTCCTTGATCGGACCTACCTCCGTTCTCGTCATTCTCATGTTTCTCACATACGCATAAAAGGCCTTGGGGTTATCCTTGATCCTACCTGCCAAAGATTTTTCATGCCCTCTCTTAGCTCTCCTAATCCCTTTCTTCAGCTCCCTCCTGGCTATCCTGTATCCCTCCAACGCTTTGTCTGAACCTTGTTTCCTCAACCTTATGTAAGCCTCCTTCTTCCTCTTTACAAGACATTCAACCTCCCTCGTCAACCAAGGTTTCCTCACACGACCATTTCTTTCCTCCCTGACAGGTACATACATATCAAGGACACGTCGTATCTGTTCTTTGAAAAAGTTCCACATTTCAGTGACATTCTTCCCTGACAGCTTATGCTCCCAATTTACGCTCCTCAGATCCTGTCTTGCAGCATCGTATTTACCCTTCCCCAAATTGTAAAACCTACCTGTTGCACGCACCTATCTCTCTCCATAACCAAGGTGAAAGTCACAGAATTGTGGTCACCATCACCAAAGTGCTCACCCACGAACAAGCCCATCACTTGTCCCGGTTCGTTACCAAGTACCAAATCCAATATGGCCTCCCCTCTGGTCGGACAATCTACATACTGAGTTAGAAAAGCTTCCTGGACACACTGCACAAATACCGCCCCGTCCAATCTACTTGATCTAAAGAGCTTCCAATCAATATTTGGGAAGTTGAAATCGCCCATGACTACTACCCTGTGGCTTCTGCACTTTTCCAAAATCTGTTTCCCAATCTGTTTCTCCACATCTCTGCTGCTATTGGGGGGCCTATAGTAAACACCCAACAAGGTGACTGCTCCTTTCCTATTTCTGATTTCAGCCGTTATACCATTCCTAATTAGCAATGCCACCCCCCCCCAACCTTACTGAAACATCTGTAACCAGGAACCTCCAACAACCATTCCTGTCCCTCTTCTATCCATGTTTCCGTGCTGGCCACAACATCGTAGTCCCAAGTACCGATTCACGCCTTAAGTTCACCCACCTTATTTCTGATACTCCTTGCATTGAAGTATACACACTTGAATCCATCTCTGTGTCCACAAGTATTCCCTGTCAGTGCTACCTTCTCCACAGCCTCCCTACGTTCTTGGACATCCTGAAAAGCAGCTAACCTACTTGCTGGACTACAAGTCCGGATCCCATCCCCCTGCCAAATTAGTTTAATCCCCCCCGAAGAGTGCTAGCAAACCTACCTCCCAGGATATTGGTGCCCTTCTGGTTCAGGTGCAACCCGTCCTGCTTGTACAGGTCCCACCTTTCCCAGAATGCAGTCCAATTGTCCATATACTTGAAGCCCTCCCTCCTACACCATCCTTGCAGCCACGTGTTCAACTGCACTCTCTCCCTATTCCTTGCCTCACTGTCACGTGGCACCAGAGATGATGACTCGGTCCGGCCTAGCTTTTAGCTTCCAGCCTAACTCCCTGAGCTCCTGAATAACCTCCCCACCCCTCTTCCTACCTATGTCGTTGGTGCCAATGTGCACCACGACTTCTGGCTGCACACCCTCCCCCTTAAGGATTCTAAAGACACGGTCCGAGACATCTCGGACCCTGGCACCCGGGAGGCAACAAACCATCTGAGAGTCTCGCCCATGTCCACAGAACTGCCTGTCTGTCCCTCTAACTGTAGAGTCTCCTATAACTAGTGCTCTCCTCCTCTCCCCCTTTCCCTTCTGAGCCTCAGAGCCGGACCTCGTGCCAGACACCCGGTCACTGCAGCTTAACCCTGCTAGGCCGTTCCCCCTCAACAGTATCCAAAGCGGTAGACTTATTGTTGAGGGGAACGACCACAGTGGATCCCTGCACTGCCTGCTTCCTCCCCTTCCCACCTCTAACTGTTACCCAGCTATCTCTGTTCTCTGGCATAACTATGTCTCTGTAGCTTCTACCTATCACCCTCTCAGACTCTCTAATAATTCTCAGTTCATCCAACTCCAGCTCCAGTTCCCTAACGCGGTCTGTGAGGAGCTGGAGCTGGCTGCACTTCCTGCAGGTGAAGTCGGCAGGAGCATTGGTGGTCACCCCTACCTCAAACATCCTGCAGGAGGAACATTCCACTGCCTGCGCTGCCATAACACTGCTGCGAAAAGACAGTTGGCATCGAGGTAAGTTCTTAAATAACAATCACTTACCTTCTCGACCGGCTCTGCGCTCCGACTTCACTTCCACCCAGCTCCCGCCGCTCTCTGCTGCAAAAATAAACTAAATAGGAAAAAAGAAAGATAACCCCACTCAGAAACATTCCCCAATAATCAAATAAGCCACATGAGCTATTGATAAGAGACCAAAGAAGGAATGTGGAACAGGCACCCCCCTCCTACCCCAGGGAAAGATGGACAAAAGAAAGATAGAGAAAGAAGGAAGGATGGGGGGGGGGGGTGTAAAATAAAGTCGTTATCCATACAGTTCATGTCCCGCAGTCTATTTGAGAGCATCCAGGAATTCTTTTACTTTCTCTAGTGATCCAAAGTTATATATAGATCCTCCATGACTGAAGCATAACATTGCCGGATATCCCATGGATTATTGAATATTTAAGTCTCTCAGACGCTTCTTCACCTCGTTGAATTCCCTCCTCTTGTCGACCGTGACCAGAGAAATGTCCTGAATCAACATTATCTTGGAGCCCTTGTACATCATGGCCTGGGGATCCTTCTCCATGATTCTGGAGGCCTCCATCAGAATTAGTTTTTCCCTGTAACATTGAAGTTGAACTAGAACCGGACAGGGACGTTGGTCCGAGCCGGGTCTGCACACAACAACACGGTGGGCCCGCTCAACCCGCACTCAGCCCAGCTCCGACTCCAATTTCAGTAGTTGTGTGAGCCGTTGCTCCAGGAAATCCACAAGCTGGCCTTCCTCCTCTCGTTCGGGAATGCCCAGCAAATGAATATTTTTTCAATTACCTTGATTTTCGAGGTTGTCAATGAGCTCCTCTAGGGTCTGGACTCGCCGCTCCAGAGCTCGGACCTGACCCACGGATGATTCAGCAGCAGTCTCTGAGGCCGTGGCCTGTTGCTCCAACCCTCCGACACGCTGCCCAAGTTCCTCAATCTCTCGGTCATGCTGCATCGATCTTCTCTCGGAGTTTGATGAACTCCGAGATCAGGCTCGCCTCTGTAGGTAAATCCCCCGAGGCGGCTGCAGACGTCTCTGCTGCTGCGGGACGGAGGAGGAGGGGTCCCTACCTGTTGTGAACTGCGAGAGTTTTTGCTCTTAGTCATTTTAAAAAAAGCACCAAACTGTTGAAGTTTGATGCAAAATGGCCAAGAGTGCTGGGCAAAAGCTATTTTGTGTAATTTAACAGGTGCGGTGAGGGTGGGCACCTCACTTTGCCTGAGTCTTTGGCAGAGCTCTGAAGACTCAGATCGACCGGATTGCCACCATCTTGAATCTCTCCCACACTGGTCATTTTAATTTGTGCAATCCTTAATTTACTTTCCATGTGACCATCATTAAACCAGTAAGTGGAAACATACTCAGTGTTTTCGATGCTGATGCTTATTTTGTAATTTTCTCTCAACTGAATAGTGGCCCAACAGAAATAACAGAAGGTGTGTTCTGCCTCGATTTGGCAAGGTTTGAAAGAAGAGGCATTGTATTTTCCCATATTTGTTGCGACAAATGTTACTTTTAATCATGCATTATATATGTAAAAATATGGAAAAGATACGTCCTGTTTAGAAAATCAGATTTACTCCATTCCATTGTATAGAAAAACAAATTGAAGGTGATGGTGTCTTGCTTGCGTAGGAATGACACAGCCTTGCCTTTTTCTGTTATTCTGTGCAGAGGTGCACTAAGGAATGACCTAATTTTCTGCAGACCCACACTGAGAATGATAAAATTATGGGGAAATTCCTGATGGTGAGTGTAGAAGGAGTAGGACTAATTGAATAGATCAATTAAAGAACCAATACAGCAGTTGCATGACCTCCTGCTATGTTGCATCATTCTGCGGTTGTTGACACAGACGTTTATACTCTGCCCAGATGAGATATAGAACAGCCAAATACATTATGCAAAAAGCCATTGTGATATGTCACTGGATTCCTTTGGCCCTAATTCCTTACTGTGTTGGGTACACATTGCTAACACATGCTAAATAAGATTGAGTAGGGTTCTCGTGCAGTCGTTTTTTGCTGATAAGTTCCTGGCTGTAGTTTGCTTCCCCATAATTAAGTGATGCTTACTATTTGCTCCATTTATTTGCTTTGAACCTCCTTGTGTATGATACAGGATCTGATTGCCACATTATTTATGAATGAAAGATTTAATCAGATCAGGCACCAAACTGAATCTCCAGCCCAAATAGTAGCTGACACTTAAGTTTTGCCAGCCGTGTGAATTGTTGAGTGAGATGAGTTTGATTGTTGTTTTCCAGGTTGCTTCATATGAGACTTCTCTGCTTTGAGAAGGAAGCAGCAGTGGTATCTCTTTGGTTGTCTCACTGCTTGCAATAATGGTCATTGTTCAATGCTTGCCACTATCATCATACAATTCATGCTGACGTTTCAGTACAATACTGAGGAAGAGTTGCACTGTTGAAGTTGCTACCTTTGTAATGAGATGTTAAACCATAACCCAGTTGACTCTTAGGTGAAAGAAAAGATCTCAAGACATTATTGAAAGAAGAGCCAGGAAAGTTTTCTTTGACCTTCTGGCTAATAATTATTCCTCAACTAAAATCACTGAATGAGCTTATTTGGCCATGATCTGATCGATTGTGGAAGTTTGCAGTGCAAATGGCGGCATGGTGGCTCAGTGGTTAGCACTGCAGCCTCACAGTGCCAGGGACTCAGGTTCGATTTCAGTCTCGGCTGACCGTCTGTGTGGACTTTGCACATTCTGCGTGGGTTTCCTCCAGGTGCTCCGGTTTCCTCCCACAGTCCAAGGATGTACAGGTCAGGTGAATTGACCATGCTAAATTGCCCATAGTGTTAGGTGCATTAGTCAGAGGGAGATGGGTCTGGGTGAGTTGTTCTTTGGAGGGTCAGTGTGTGGACTTATTGGGCCGGAAGGCCTGTTTCCACACTATAGGGAATCTAATCTAAAAAAAATTGTTTTTGCATTTCCTAGAGTGCAACAGTGACTACACTTCAAAGGTACTTCATTAGATGTAAAGAGTTTTGAGATGTCCTAAAATCAAGAAAGTCATTTAGTCAACATTGACCTTCTCACTGATGTTTAGTTTGAATTCTGCGAAGGCCACACAAGAATCCTAAGGAAATTAAAATCAGTGGGAATCGGGGGCAATCCTCCACTCGATGCCAAGTACAAAGGAAGACTATTGTCATTTTTGGAGGCAAGACATTGCAGTCTCAGAACCTTATACAGATGTTCATTAGGGTACTATCTTATGCATGATCATCTTCAATTGCTTCATAGATAAACGTCTGTCCTTCATATGATGGAGTAGAGATGTTGATTGATGTTTGCAGTACGCAGTAGTTACTGCTCAGATGCTGTCATAGCACGGCCACATACAACAAGATCTGGACAATATTCAGGCTTGGACTGATAAGTGGCACGGTACATTTGCACTATGCAAAATACTAAGCAATAGCCACCACCAACAAGAGATAGCTTGATCTCCTCTCTTTTATGTTCAAGTGCATTATGATTGCCACATCTTCCAGCAATGTTCTGAAGGATTACCAATCACCAGGTACTTGGCTGCCAACTCCCCAAACCCTGTCCACCATCGACAAGCCACAACACAGGAGTATGATGTTTTGGATTCCTGGGTGTGAGAGATACTGACCAAAGACTGCATTGTTGAACTGTTCAATTGATTGCAGTTTCATTTATCATCAAACTTAAATAAATGACAAGATAACTCAAAAGGAGAGTGAAATTAGTTTTAAAGACTTTTATTCAACAGAATTCCTTCTGCAGGGATTCAGTAATGTGGTAGTGTTGTTTTGCAGGCATGGTAAGGTTGCACACAGTGAAGGGTGTACTGAAAGAATGAGCCATGTAAAGCAAAAAGAAATCCAGTTCAACTTCTGCAAGACCCTCCGTGAATCAATCTCAATTTAGACAGCACCGGCAACAGTGACAGCACAAATGGTTTCCAGGCATTGGGTTACGGAAGGAAACATTCAAAAAGGATTTCCGTTCTTGTTTGCTAATTAGTGATTCTTACTATAGAAAACACAGGTACTTCTCTGGTGACAGCAAGATTGTGGTGAAATAGGCTGCGACCACTCTCACACACATGAAGTGCAAGCACTTAGATGAGGTGCCAGAAGTGTATCCAGGGATGGATTGGCAGCTTCAGGGGAATGTGTAGGAAAATGAGGTATTAAGTAGTTATTCTTGTGTGGTGTTAGATATAGACCACCAGGTTATTGTACTATAACAGTATGATGAGACATGGAGTTACATTATGATTCCTGCATGTGAGTTTCTGCATGCTCTGCATAATAACTCCGGTAATTGTTAAGGGTCAATTTTCATGCCTGACCGTATTCAAAATGTCAGTTTGAATTGACCTGAATTGAATTGAATTTATTTTCACGTGTATCGAGGCACAGTGGAAAAGCTTTGTCTTGCGAGTAATACAGGCAGATCACAGAGTTATGTAGCTTTGAATCTGTACTGAAAACAAAAAAATGCTGGAAATCACAGCAGTAGACAGGCAGGAAAACATCATACACAGCAGTAGACAGACAGAGCACAGCAAGCCAGGCAGCATCAGGAGGTGCTGAAGTCAATGTTTTCGGTGTAACCCTTCTTCAGGCATCCGTGGCAAGAGAACAAGCTCATGTTTGAGTCTAGATGACTCTTCCTCAGAGCTGCACACATCATGTCAGCTCTGATGAAGAGTCATCTAGACTTGAAACATTAACTTGCTTTCTCTTCACGGGCGCTGCCTGATTCGTGATGATTTCCAGCATTTTTTTGTTTTCAAAAAACCCATTAAATATTGGTCCTGACTCCCTTATTGAGAGAATGTCAAAGATATACTCATAGATTCTTATAGCAATGGAGGAGACCATTTGGCACACTGTGTCTGTGCTGGTCGTCAAAGATGTAACTACATTAATCCCACTTTCCAACTTTTGACCCAAAGCTCTGGAGTTATGGCAATGTAAGTGAATAGATAAATACTGTTTACATATTATGAGAGTTTCTGACTCAACCTCCCTTTCAGACAGTGATTTCCAGAGACCCTCAGAGTGATATATGTTATCCTTAACTCTCCCTCTTAGCTTTCCATCTTCTACCTTAAATCCTTGCTCCCTGGTTATTAATTCCTCTCCTAACGAAAAAAAATACTTTCTTATTCAGTCTATCTGTGCCTCTTATAATTTTATACATCGATATTAAGTCCCTCTCATGTATTTGAAACATTTCCTTCCCAATATTTATGCTTCAGTTCAAAAATAGAGGTCAACTAGTCATTCTCACTTGCTCTGTCCAGACTATTTTCCACTTCTGCGTAAATAAAAATAGTGACTGAAGTTCAAAAGCAATTCGTTGTTAGCATTTCATAAAGAGAGGATTTCTTCCTGTTTCTACAGAATGTATAATGGTCAGCAAATTATTGCCTTTACATATGACTTGATGAGCTGGGAGAGCTTTCAAGCAATTTAATGGAATGGGATTTATTTAGCAGAATGCCATTGAGGAAAAATCTCATCTTGAATATGTTCACATTCCCATAAACATTTCATTAAAAGTGTTCAAACACACAAAGGTCTGTGCTGCAAATGTCTATCCTTGATCCTGGCTTTTGGAGCAGTGTCCAGCTAATTTAATTTGCCTGTTCCAGAATTAGGGTGTAGGTTTGCTCGCTGAGCTGTAGGTTTGATACCCAGACATTTCATTACCTGGCTAAGTAACATCATCAGTGGCGACCTCCAAGTGAAGCGAAGCTGTTGTCTCCTGCTTTCTATTTATATCTTTCTCCTTGATGGGGTTCCTGGGGTTTGTAGTGATGTAATTTCCTGCTCGTTTTCTGAGGGGTTGACAGATGGCATCTAGATTTATGTGTTTGTTTATGGCGTTGTGGTTGGAGTGCCAGGCCTCTATGAATTCTCTGGCATGTCTTTGCTCAGCCTGTCCCAGGATAGATGTGTTGTCCCAGTTGTTCCAGAATTCTCATTTGGTTAATTTTTCTTTCCCCCTCTTTCTGTAAAACTTTTTTGCCCACTCAAATTTGACATTGCACAGCACGTACATTGGCATGTTTGGCCTGTAAGAAAGATCTCTGTGGGCGGCACGGTGGCACAGTGGTTAGCACTGCTGCCTCACAGCGCCTGAGACCCGGGTTCAATTCCCGCCTCAGGCGACTGACTGTGTGGAGTTTGCACGTTCTCCCCGTGTCTGCGTGGGTTTCCTCCGGGTGCTCCGGTTTCCTCCCACAGTCCAAAGATGTGCAGGCCAGGTGAATTGGCCATGCTAAATTGCCCATAGTGTTAGGTAAGGGGTAAATGTAGATGTAGGGGTATGGGTGGGTTACGCTTCGGCGGGGCGGTGTGGACTTGTTGGGCCGAAGGGCCTGTTTCCACACTGTAAGTAATCTAATCTAATCTAATCTAAAACAAGCATATACCTTGGCCCGTTGGAGAATTTCCTAACAGCATCTTACCGTGGTTATGATCAATTTATTTTAATTTAGTTGCTGGTTTATTGATTTTTGTTTCTTTGCTGTTTATTTTGTTTGTACTTGCCAGTTTGTAATACCAGTTTTATTTTTGGAAATTGCCACTGAGGTTAAGGAGATTTGCATTGTAAATTCTCTGAAACTTCAATATAGCAGGTTTGTCAAATATTTTGAGGGGGAGTGCAGAATTAAACATTAATTCTCGCAAGTAGTAGCGAGAGGCTAGGATTTGAAGCTTCAAGTGTTTATGCTCTAGTTTTCTTGTTCACCCATTCATCCTTGGAATAGGTTTGATGCTTGTGTTGGCTGATCTCAGCCCAAACTGTCTTTAGTGATGTTGCAACTACTGTTGGCATCAGGCTGAGGAAAGGAATTAGTAAATCAGACAATGTTTCCAACTTCTGATCATTGCTCAGAACCACTGCTGAGTGAGCACAGACAGATAGAGACTGGGTACTATTACGACTCACTGGAGTAGCACTTTGGAAATCACATTCTGTTATTCTCAGGGTTCCTGTCTATGCACACATACAGACAGACACAGCCAAACAAAAAAGATGAGTGTTATAGGAGAAAGGAAAGACTGGGGAGCTAGCTTACTGGTTGTTGTCCACAGGTTTTGCTGATTCAAATGCTCCTTCTCAACCTTCCTTCTCCAGATACTTTCACTTGTTTGCAGGACACACAGGGTGAACGGTTCACACTCAAAACCTCTGAAATTAATTAAACGTCACGGTTTACAGCTACTGGAAAGGGGAAATAAACTGGTTATCTCCAGAAGCTTTTTACTGCAGAGCAAAAACTGCTCCTTCCTTTCTGGAGGTCTGATGGCTCTTCCTCAAAATTCACTTCCACAAGCTGTTCACCATCCTAGGAACCAATTACAAAGTTGTTGGCAAGCAGGAGGCCTTTAGTCTGTGTTCTAGTGACCAGGTAATCAGCTACTTGTTGCCTGACAAAACTTAATTTGTACATTTATCTTCATTTCCAGCTCATTTGTAACTAGATCTCCATAATTGCTTAAACAAAGCAGATGTTTAAACAGCATTTAAACAGCAGTGTCTGGTTACTTGCTTTTAATAATGGACAGTAATCTTTTACCATCCTTGGTTTTTAAAATAGTTCTTTTCCCATTTCATTGAGTCATGCAATCACACAGCACGGTAACAGACTCTTCAGTCCAACTGATCCATGCCAACCAAGTTGCCCAAATGAAATGTCACATTTATCAGCATTTGGCCCATATCCCTATAAACCTTTCCTATTCATGTATCTGTCCAAATGTCTTTTAAATGCTATAACTGTATCTGCATCTTACCACTTTCTCTGGCAAGTTGTTGTACATACAAACCACCCTCTGTGTGAAAATGTTGACCCTCAGGTCCCTTTTAAGCCTTTCTCCTCTCACTTTAAAAATGTGCCCTCTAGTTTTTGGCTCCCCTACCCTAAGAAAAAGACCTTTGCTATTCACCTTATTTGTGCCCTTCATGATTTAACAAAACTCTGTAAGGTCACCCCCTCAACTTCCTACGCTCCAGTAAAAAAAGTCCAAACCTATCCCGCCTCTCCTTACACAAACCTTCCAGTCCCAATAACATCTTTTTGTGCACCCTCTCTAATTTAATAATATCCTTTCAATAAAAGGGCAACCAGAAGTCTACACAGTATTCCAAAGGTGGCCTCACCACTGTCCCATAGAGCCACAACATGACATCCCAATCTTGTACTCAATGGTTACAGCATAGAAAACAGGAGCAGGAGTTGGCTATTTGGCCTTTTGAGCCTTCTCTGCCATTCAATATAATCATGGCTGACCATCCAATTCAGTGCCCTGTTTCTGCTTTTTCCCTATACCCCTTGATCCCTTTAGCCCTAAGAATGATATCTGTCTTGATTTTAAAAACATTCAGTGTTTTGGCCTCAACTGCTCTCTGTAGCAGAGAATTCCACAGACTCATCACTCTCTGAGTGAAAACATTTTCCTCATTTCGGTCCTAAGTGACCTACAACTATCTCCCATGGTTCTGGCCTGATTGATTTTCAGGAACATCTTTCTTGTGTTTACCCCGTCTAGCCCTGTTGGAGTTTTATAGGTTCCTATGAGATTCCCCTGATTTTTCTAAACTCCAGTCTAAAATATAGTGCAAATTGGTCCAGTCTCATTTCATACCAGGAATAATTCCCTCACCAAAAATACAGAAAAATAAAAAGATGTCTTAATATATTTTACTGAACATGTGACATAGAGTCATAGAGATGTACAGCAGGGAAACAGACCCTTCGGTCCAATCTGTCCCTGCCGACCAGATATCCCAACCCAATCTAGTCCCATCTGCCAGCACCTGGCTCATATCCCTCCAAAACCTTCCTGTTCATATACCCATCCAAATGCCTCTTAAATGTTGCAATTGTACCAGCCTCCACCACATCCTCTGGCAGCTCATTCCATACACGTACCACCCTCTGCGTGAAAAACTTGCCTCTTAGGTCTCTTTTATATCTTTCCCCTCTCACCCTAAACCTATACCCTCTAGTTCTGGACTCCCTGACCCCAGGGAAAAGACTTTGTCTATTTATCCTATCCATGCCCCTCATAATTTTGTAAACCTCTATAAGGTCACCCCTCAGCCTCCGACGCTCCAGGAAAAATAGCCCCAGTCTGTTCAGCCTCTCCCTGTAGTTCAAATCCTCCAACCCTGGCAACAGCCTTGTAAGTCTTTTCTGAATCATTTCAAGTTTCACATCTTTTCAATAGGAAGGAGACCAGAATTTCACGCAATATTCCAACAGTGGCCTAACCAATGTTCTGTACAGCCACAACATGACCTCCCAACTCCTGTACTCAATACTCTGACCAATAAAGAGAAGCATACTAAATGCCTTCTTCACTATCCTATCAACCTGCGACTCCACTTTCAAGGAGCTATGAACCTGCACTCCAAGGTCTCTTTGTTCAGCAAAACTCCCTAGGACCTTACCATTAAGTGTATAAATCCTGCTAAGATTTGCTTTCCCAAAATGCAGCACCTCGCATTTATCTGAATTAAACTTCATCTGCCACTTCTCAGCCTACTGGCCTATCTGGTCCAGATCCTGTTGTAATCTGAGGTAACCCTCTTTGCTGTCCACTACACTTCCAATTTTGGTGACATCTGCAAACTTACTAACTGTACCTCTTATGATCGCATCCAAATCATTTATGTAAATGACAAAAAGTAGAGGACCCAGCACCGATCCTTGTGGCACTCCACTGGTCACAGGCCTCCAGTCTGTAAAACAACCCTCCACCACCACCCTCTGTCTTCTACCTTTGAGCCAGTTCTGAATCCAAATGTCTAGTTCTCCCTGTATTCCATGAGATCTAACCTTGCTAATCAGTCTCCCATGGGGAACCTTGTCGAACGCCTTACTGAAGTCTATATAAATCACATTTACTGCTCTGCCCTCATCAATCTTCTTTGTTACTTCTTCAAAAAACGCAATCAAGTTTGTGAGATATGATTTTCCATGTTGACTATCCCTAATCAGTCCTTGCCTTTCCAAATACATGTACATCCTGTCCCTCAGGATTCCCTCCAACAACTTGTCCACCACCGACGTCAGGCTCACTGGTCTATAGTTCCCTGGCTTGTCTTTACCACCCTTCTTAAACAGTGACGCCACGTTTGCCAACCTTCAGTCTTCCGGCACCTCACCTGTGACTATTGATGATACAAATATCTCAGCGAGAGACCCAGCAATCACTTCTCTAGCTTCATCTTATGGAACGTTTGCTAGCACAACTCAACATTCTCATGGAATAGAGAGAATGTGAACTGACAAATTTTCTTACATTTTGAAGAATATTTTCTAACAAGACCAATAACATTTCACCCCCTCCTCTGTAGCTGAACAGTAAAATATTACAAACACTGAACATTTCCATATTGCTGCAGTAATGTACTTTGATATCACGAGCAGTTACACCTCTCATTTCTGACATGCCTTACTCTCATCCTGTCCTGTTTTCTCAGTGAAGATCAATTCCACTGTTCCAGAGTTTAGGGCGGAGAATATTAGCAAAGTGATTCTTATCCAGTGGCTGTTGCTGCAAACTTGCATTGCAGGTAATGCCAATTTTGTCTTCAATTGCCATGCTATCGGTTTATGTGCAAATTGCCCCAGCACACGTCAAAATTATATAAATTGCTCTTATTAGTATTAAAATTGAATGTTAATACATATGTTTGCCTCCTCAATGTTCTTGACTTTGGTCATTCATTCTCAGGATCCGAGTGTTGTTGGCAAGACTAGCATTGATTGGCCATTCCTGATGGCTGTACAAAATCTGGTGGTGAGCCACCACCATGAATTGTATAGTCCCTTTGGTGAACGGGCTCCCGCGATGCTGCTTGGGAGTTCCAGGATTTTAACTCAGTGGTGATAAAGAAACTGTTAATGCATTTCCATTTTGGGATGGATAGTGTGACTTGGAGGGGAATTTATGATGGTGTTCCTATACAATGTACAGCACCATTCACAACTCCTCAGATACTGAAGCAATCCATGCAAATGCAACAATATCTGAACAATATGCAAGCTTGGAGTCGAGAGTGTGGTGCTGGAAAAGCATAGCAGGTCAGGCAGCATCTGAGGAGCAGGAGAATCAACGTTTCAGGCATAAGGCCTTCATCAGGAATGAGGGGACAGGAGCAGGCTGAGACAATGGGTCAACTACTTTCTCCTAATATCCAAGTTTGGGTTGACAAGTGACAAGTAACATTCACACCATGCAAATGCTAGGCAATGACCATCTCCAATAAGTAACACTCTAATCACTGCCCCTTGACATTCATCACTGAATCCCCCAATAATAAACAAACTTTGGGATTACCCAGAAACTTAGCTGGACTTATGACAAAAACACAGTTGCTTCAAGAGCATGTCAGAGGGAGTAATTCATCTTCTGATGCCCAAAGTCTGTCCATCATTTACAAGGCACAAGTCAGGAGTGTAATGGAACACTTCCCACTTGCCTGGATGGGTGCAGCTCCAACAACACTTGAAGCTCGACACCATACAAGACAAAGCAGCCCACGTGATTGGCACCACACTGACAAACATCCACCCCCTCCACCATTGACACTCAGTAGCAACAGTGTGTACTATCTACAAGGTGCACTGGAGAAGTTCACCAAGTATCCTTTGATAGCATCTTCCAAACTTGACCATTTTCATCTAGAAGGATAAGGCAGATATATGGGAACGCTACCACCTCAAGTTCCCCTCCAAGCCACTCACCATTCTGACTTAAAAGTTTATCACCATTAGTTCATTGTTGCTGGGTCAGAATCCTGGAATTCTCTTCCTAAGGGCATTGTGGATCAACCCCTAGCACATAGACTGCAGCGGTTCAAGAAGGCAGCTCACCCCCACCTTCTCAAGAGGCAACTAGGGATGGGCAGTAAACACACGGCCATCCAGCCATGTCCACATCGTCCAAGTGAATAATCAAAAAATGCACCTGCTGTCCATATTGTTCAAGGTGTTAGAGGTTGCAGATTTGAAAAGTGAGTGACTTTTCTATGCTGTCCATTGACTTTCCCATTCTTCATGTGAAGTTTAGATAGAGGACATCAACTCAGTGATTCAAGAAAGCAGTACACCACCACCTTCTCAAGAGTAATGAAGCGTGGGCAATAAATGCTAGTTTAGCTGGCGATTCTCCACATCCTGTGAAAGAATAAAAGTAAAAGCATATTCCCAACATTTTCAGCACTGAATCTGATTATGGTACCCGGTTACCATACTGGATTGGTCAGTTCAACATATGTTATAACCTTCTTTTAAAAATTTGATTAAACTTGTATAATGCCTCGGGGGGTAAACTAAAGCATTAACCCAGATGAGAAATCTCCAGCCCACACAATTGCACATGAGCAAGGAGACTTCACTGAATTTTTATAAAGGGATCCAAATGGTATGTCGTGTTTCTGAAACTATAATACATTGTATAGCTCAGAACATCATAAACATTTCCCAGTTTTCTTGAATTGTTGCATTTCTAATTTGCACCGAGTCCCGTTAAACCCTCACTATTTTGCACACTAACTTGCGTGTACCCCTGTTTGAAGTGTATGTGTACCTTGATAAATTTTAAGTTCTCATCCTTGAGACCTCCTGGTCTTGTCTTTCTATACCTCTGAACTATCTACAGTTCTGACACACTCACACCCCGGATCTTTGCACTCCTATACTAAGTTTAATTGCTTTAAACACTGGCTGTATTTTCAGTATATTAAGACGCTAGGCAGTAGAATTCTCTCTCTGCAAGTCTCAACATTTTTTTTGTTCTTTCACAGGATGAGGGCATCACTAGCTAGGCCAGCACTTATTACCTATTCCTAATTTCCCAGTGTACACTTAAGAGTAAATCACACTGCTGTGGGTCTGGAGTCACATATAGGCCCGACTGGGTAAAGATGGTCGTTTCCTTCCCTAAAGGACATCAGTGAATCTAGGTGGGGTTTTCCGACAATGAATTCATGGTCATCATTAGACATTTAATTCCAGATATTTATTAAATTCAAATTCCACCATCTGCTGTGCCGGGATTTGAACCCAGTCTCCAGAACATGAGCTGAATTAACAGTTTGGCGATAATACATTAGGCCATTGCCTTTCCATGTGTACCATTTTCTTCTGCTTTCAGTAATTTCTTAAAGCCTGTCTTTGACCAAGCTTTGGTCATTTGCCTTTGTGTGGTTCATTGTCAGATTTGTTGTTTAACACTCATGCAACACATCTTGGGACATTTCACTACGGTGAATGGGTGCATAAATGCAAGCTGTTCATTTAGTTGAGAAAGAATCTTCTGCAACAGTAAGTGTGTTTTTTTAATGATAGCAAGTATTGACGTAGGCTGTTATCGTTATCACAATCTTTTAGGGAGCATCTTGGATCAGTTTGTTATGGTACATATAGTGTTGGCTGACAATCAGATCACCTTAGAGTCAGTTTCACCTTAGCTAGTTTACTACAAATGCAAAACAGCAAGGAAGCACTTGGAAAAATATTGCTGGGTGTATTCAGTTGTGAAGTGGTTCCAACAGCTCTGGTTCTAAAAACAGCAATGATTTATGTGCAGTTAAACTTAACCCTTCCTACACTTATCAAAATGATTTGATACACAACAGGAAACAGCTGGTACTCTTCCAAACAGCTCAACTTGTTTTAATTAGTCCTGTAGGATCAATTTTTGACATGTTTTTCTCTGAAAGTTCTTTTAGTATTGCGGCTACTTTTATTGTACGTCTATTCTGTTTGGCAGTGTTTTATGAAAATATTCTTTGATGGGTTGTTTGTAAATTTACCTTTCATATTTGGTATAGTTTTCACATTTTCTGCTCTAGATCAGCAGTGCAAGGAGCAAGAACCTGCACCTCAAATCTCTGTGGTGCTACACGGGACTGCTTCAATTTTCAGTGCTGTTTTCCTTTAGAGTTACATGGAACTCATAGCACAGAAACATACCGCTTGGCTTGACTAGGTGAAAGTGAGGATTGCAGATGCTGGAGATTAGAGTCAAGAGTATGGTGCTGGAAAAGCACGGTAGGCTGAAGAGCATGAGAGTCGACGTTTTGGGCAAAAGCCCTTCATCAGGAAACGTTTGGCTCGACTAGTCCGTACTGGGATTTATGGTCTACAAAAGCCTCCTGCCATTCCACTTCATTTCACCCTCTCAATGTATCTACCTTTTCTGGCATCCATGTAGTGTCCCCAACCTCCCCCTCACCAAACTGTTCTTGCAAAGATGTTGCTTCAGGCGCTTGGTTCCCTCAAGCACAGGGCTATAACACATGCATGCATCTGAATTGTTACATTCAATGCCCAGCTAGTCTGATCCTTTCCTTGCCTTGTTCAGATAAATGCAAAGACTCACTGAATGGTAATCAAAGCATGATCCTAGCCTAGATCTCCCCCGTCCCTAAACCTCGAAGCCATCATAGAATCCCTACCACGATCCTACTCCAACTGGATTGAGGCTTTGACTTGATTGGCAGCACTCAGTTTGCTCAGTGAATCAACTTACTGAACTTCTGAGGGCTTTAAAATATTCCATATTGAAGAAGAACGTGAATGCTCTGAAGAAGGGTCACTGGACCCAAAACATTGATTCTGCTTTCTCTCAACATATGCTGGCAGACCTGCCGAGTTTTCTTTTGTGACTGGTCTTTCTGGTGTCCTGGACATCAGCTGACATACTAAAACAGATTATCTGATCGTTATCATGTTGCTGTCTGTAAAAATTTGCAGGGATGAAAATTGGCTGCAGCTTGTGACTATACATTATAACAGTGACCAGATTAGATTGCTTACAGTGTGGAAACAGGCCCGTCAGCCCAACAAGTCCACACCGACCCGCCGAAGCGTAACCCACCCAGACCCATTCCCCTATATTTACCCCTTCACCTAAGGTTACGGGCAATTTAGCATGGCCATTTCACCTAACCTGCACATTTTTGGACTGTGGGAGGAAACCGGAATTCCCGGATGAAACCCACGCAGTCACAGGGAGAATGTGCAAACTCCACACAGTCAGTCGCTGAGGCGGGAACTGAACCCGGGTCTCTGGCGCTGTGAGGCAGCAGTGCTAACCACTGTGTCACCATGCTGCCCATAATACTTGAAAGTATTTTGTGGTTAACAGCTTTGAGACATCCTGAGGTGGTGAAAGAAGGTATAGAATGCAAGTCTGTCTTTTTTATTGAAATCTAACCTTCAGACTGATGTTTTCATTTCAAAATCCATACAAAATGGATTAATATAAAATCCTTTTGTTCTGTTTCGAGAAGCATATTCCAAAGAAGTAGATTTTCAAATATGTATATATATAAATATTTATCTGATTTATTGTCAGGATCATGCAGGTTATATTGTGCTTGTGGATTTACATATGAATCCATACATTCTTTGAGTGTAAAGTGTAAATTCTACTCAGCACCTTGTTTTCTTTTACGTACAGATGATAAGTTGTTAATTGCTTCCACCAAGCTTAAAATGAAATACTGTGTTGACTTACAGGTTCTCAAATTATTGACCTGATGATGTTGGTAATTGATGTGACAAAGGGAATGCAAACGCAGTCTGCGGAATGTCTGGTGATTGGTGAAATTACATGTCCCCGGTTGGTGGTCATCCTGAATAAAATTGACCTTCTACCAGAGGCAAAGAAGCAAGTGGCTATAGACAAAATGACAAAGAAAATGCAGAAGACACTGGAAAATACAAGGTAATCCCATCTCAAGTACAATCTGGGTGTCTCTGTTTGGTGGATGGAGTTAAATATCTGCTCTGATCTTTGAATGGCATACAGATTTGAAAGGACAAACTCCTGGCAAATAATTAAGCCAATATGGAATTTAAAAAAAAGTCTGACAATATGTTAAGAGTGATGCACATGTTTCAGAAGTTTGTTTTTTACATTGTCTGAATTCATTTGTAAATATAGTTTTTTTTTGTTGTTATAGAACATAGATCATAGAAAAATACAGCGCAGTACAGGCCCTTTGGCCCTCGATGTTGCGCCGATCCAAGCCCACCTAACCTACACGAGCCCACTATTCTTCATATGCTTATCCAATGCCCGTTTAAATGCCCATAAAGAGGGAGAGTCCACCACTGCTACTGGCAGGGCATTCCATGAACTCACGACTCGCTGAGTAAAGAATCTACCCCTAACATCTGTCCTATACCTACCACCCCTTAATTTAAAGCTATGCCCCCTCGTAATAGCTGACTCCATACGTGGAAAAAGGTTCTCATGGTCAACCCTATCGAAACCCCTAATCATCTTGTACACCTCTATCAAGTCACCCCAAACCTTCTTTTCTCCAATGAAAACAGCCCCAAGTGCCTCAGCCTTTCCTCATACGATCTTCCTACCATGCCAGGCAACATCCTGGTAAACCTCTTCTGTACCCGTTCCAGTGCCTCCACATCCTTCCTATAGTATGGCGACCAAAACTGCACACAATACTCCAGATGCGGCTGCACCAGAGTCTTATACAACTGCAACATGACCTCAGGACTCCGGAACTCAATTCCTCTACCAATAAAAGCCAGTACGCCATATGCCTTCTTCACAGCACTATTTACCTGGGTGGCAACTTTCAGAGATCTGTGTACATGGACACCAAGATCCCTCTGCTCATCCACACTACCAAGTATCCGACCATTAGCCCAGTACCCCATCTTTTTGTTATTCATACTAAAGTGAATCACTTCACACTTACCCACATTGAACTCCATTTGCCACCTTTCTGCCCAGCTCTGCAGCTTATCTATATCCCGCTGTAACCTGCCACATCCTTCCTCACTGTCAACAACTCCACCGACTTTTGTATCATCCGCAAACTTGCTCACCCAACATTCTAGCCCCTCCTCCAGGTCATTTATAAAAATGACAAACAGCAATGGTCCCAAAACAGATCCTTGCGGAAAACCGCTAGTAACTGCACTCCAAGATGAACCTTTACCATCAACTACTACCCTCTGTCTTCTTCCAGCCAGCCAATTCCTAATCCAAACCTCCAACTCACCCTCAATGCCATACCTCCGTATTTTTTGCAGTAGCCTACCATGGGGAACCTTATCAAACGCCTTACTAAAATCCATATACACCACATCTACCGCTTTACCCTCGTCCACCTCCTTAGTCACCTTCTCAAAGAATTCAATAAGGTTTGTGAGGCACGATCTGCCCTTCACAAAACCATGCTGACTATCCTTGATCATATTATTCGTATCCAGATGTTCATAAATCCTATCCCTTACAATTCTCTCTAAGACTTTGCCCACAACAGAAGTGAGCCTATAGTTACTAGGGTTATCCCTACTCCCCTTCTTGAACAAGGGAACCAGATTCGCTATCCTCCAGTCTTCTGGCACTATTCCTGTAGACAACAAGGACATAAAAACCAAGGCCAATGGCTCTGCAATCTCCTCCCTTGCTTCCCAGAGAATCCTAGGATTAACGCCATCAGGCCCAGGGGACTTATCTATTTTCACCCTTTCCAGAATTTCCAACACCTCTTCCCTACATACCTCAAAACCGTCCATTCTAATTAATTGTGACTCAGTATTCACATTGGCAACAATGTCCTATTCCTGAGTGAATACTGACGAAATCTTCTCCTCAATCTCTTCAGCCTCTACACGCAACTTCCCACTATTATCCTTGACTGGACCTATTCCTACCCTATTCATTCTTTTATTCCTGACATACCTATAGAAAGCCTTTGGGTTTTCCCTCATCCTACCAACTAAGGACTTTTCATGTCCCCTCCTTACTTCTCTTGGCTCTCTCTTCAGATCCTTCCTGGCTACCTTATAACTCTCAATCGCCCCAATTGAACCTTCACGCCTCATCTTTTCATAGGCCGCCCTCTTTCCTTTCACAAGGGATTCCAATTCCTTATTAAACCACGGCTCCCTCACATGACCCTTTCCTCCCTGCCTGACTGGTACATACTTATCAAGGACACCCAATAGCTGCTCCTTGAACAAGCTCCACATATCAATTGCACCCTTGCCTTGGAATCTACTTTTCCAAGCCACGCATCCTAAGTCGTGCCTCACCGCATCATAATTTCCCTGCCCCCAGCTATAACTCCTGCCCTGCAGTGCACACTTATCCCTCTCCATCACTAGAGTAAAAGTCACCAAATTGTGGTCACTGTCCCCAAAGTGCTCACCTACCTCCAATTCCAACACCTGGCCTGGTTCATTACCCAGAACCAAATCCACTATGGCCTCACCTCTTGTTGACCTGTCTACATATTGTGTCAGGAAACCCTCCTGCACACATTGGATAAACACCAACCCATCTAATGAACTCGAGCTATAGCTTTCCCAGTCAATATCAGGAAAGTTAAAGTCCCCCATAGCAACCACCCTATTACTTTCACTCTTCTCCTGAATCATCCTCGCAATCCTTTCTTTTACGTCTCTCGGACTATTAGGAGGCCTGTAGAAAAGTCCTAACAGGGTGACCTCACCTTTCCTATTTTTGACCTCAGCCCAAACTACCTCAGATGGCGAGTCTTCATCCATTGTCCTTTCCACCACTGTAATACTATCTTTGACAAGCAATGCCACACCTCCCCCTCTTTTACCCCCACCTCTGACCCTACTAAAACATTTAAACCATGGAACCTGCAACAGCCAATCCTGTCCCTGTTCTACCCATGTCTCCGTAATAGCCACAACATCGAAATCCCAGGTACCAACCCACGCTGCAAGTTCACCTACCTTATTTTGTATACTTCTTGCATTGAAGTATACACACTTCAAGCAACCTTCCTGTTTACAGGCACCCTCCTTTGAGATTGATGCCATGTTCCTAACCTCCCTACACTCCAGGTCCTGCACCCTAAAGCTACAGCCTAGGTTCACATGCCCCTGCAGAGTTAGTTTAAACCCCCCCCCCCCCCCCCCCCCACCCCAAGAGCACTAGCAAACCTCCCCCCCAAGGATACTGGTGCCCCTCAGGTTCAGGTGCAGACCATCCTGTTATAAAACCATAAGAAGTAGGAACGGGAATAGGCCATTCGGCCTCTCGAGCCAGCTTGGCCATTCGGTAGGGTCAAGGCTGATCCAAAATTCCTCACGTCCAGCTTCCTGTACTTTCCCCATAACCCTTGATTTCCCTGCTGATGAAGAATCTCTTAATCTCAGTGTTAAATATACACAAGGACTCTGTCCCCACAGCTGTCTGTGGCAAGGAGTTCCAAAGACTCACAACACTCTGAGAGAAGAAATTCCTCCTCATCTCAGTCTTAAATTGGTGCCCCTTTATTCTGAGACTATGTCCTCTGGTTCTAGTCTGTCCCATGAGGGGAAACATTTACCCTGTCAGCATTTACCCTTTAAGCCCTTAAGAATGCAATATGTTTCAATGAAATCACATCTCATTCTTCTAAACCCCAGTGAGTAGACTCCCAATCTGTTTAGTCTTTGGGTGTAGGTTTGCTCTTGAGCTGGAAGGTTCATTTTCAGACGTTTCGTCACCATACTAGGAACATCTTCAGTGAGTCTCCGGACGAAGCCTTCGTCCCAGGGCTCACTGAAGGTGTTACCTAGTAGGGTGACGAAATGTCAGAAAATGAACCTTCCAGTTCACCGAGCAAACCTACATCCAGAACCTCAACCTGAGCTACAAATCTTCTCAAAACTCGCTAACACCTATGGGCGCAATACTATAAAACTGGCCCGAAAATGGGAAATGATTGCCATGTTTAGTCTTTGCTGATTTGACAATCCTTCCATACCAGAGATCATCCTCGTGAACCTTCTCTGAACTGCCTCCAATGAAATGATATGTTTCCTTAAATAAGGGGACCAAAACTGCTCACAGTGCTCCAGATGTAGTCTTACCAGCATCTTGTACAATTGCAGTAGGACTTTGTAATCTTATGCTCCAATCCTTTGAAAAAAGAGCTAACATTCCATTAGCCTTCCTGATTACCTGCTGCACCTGTGTGCTAGCATTCTACATTTCATACACAAGTTCACCTAAGTCTGTTTGTGTCGCAGCTTATTTTTCTGTTTTTCTCCACTTACATAATATTCTGTTTTGTTCTCTTCTCCTTGTGTGGGATGTGGGTACCACTGCCAGGGCTAGAATTTGTTACCCATCCCTAGTTACCCTTAAACTGAGTGTCTTCTTTGTCATAAGAGTCAACCACATTGCTTTGGGAACTGGCATCACATTTGGCCAGATCAGGTAATGACAGCAGATTTCCATCCCTAAAGGACGAGAGTGAATCAGATGGATTTTTGTGATAATTGACAGTAGTTACATGGTTGCCATTCGGCAGGAAGTTCCAAAGTTGCAGTTTTCTCAGAGAAAGATTTTCTCCTTATCCTGAATGGGAAATGCCCAACTTTAACACAGTATCCAACCACCATCTCTCTCTCCAACCCCACCCCACCCCACCTTCTGGACTGACCCATAGGATGAAACATCCTTCCCACATCAATCTTGTCAAGTCAATTCAGAATCTTATACATTCCAATCAAATCACTCTTCACTCTTCTGAACTCCAGTGGAAACAAAACCAGTCTGTACAATCTATAATCATAAAACAACCAGCTCATTCTAGCTATCAGCCCTGTAAACTGTAATGATACTTCTATTTTCTCTTAACTCTAGCCAAGCAAAGTTTAGATCAGAGTGGTGCTGGAAAAGCACAGCAGGTCAGGCAGCATCTGAGGAGCAGGAAAATCGACGTTTCGGACAAAAGCCCTTCATCAGGAATAAATCCCTTCATCAGAGATAAATTTACCTCTCCATCCTGGAGGCTTCCTGCCTCTATTCCTGATGAAGGGTTTTTGCCTGAAACATTGATCTTCCTGCTCCTCGGATGCTGCCTGACCTGCTGTGCTTTTCCAGCACCACTCTGATCTAAACTTTGGTTTCCAGTATCTGCAGTCCTCACTTTTGCCAAACAAATTCTGTATCTCCAGCAGATTCTCCTTAACCAATATTTCTACCATTCATCTTTTCTTTCCTTCCGCAATCTTTGCTGAACACCAGGTATCCAGAGCTATTTGGTATGTTGGACATGTATTCAGAGAAGATGATGGTGAGTCACTTCCTTGAGCTGCAGTCAGTGTGCAGAAGGTATTACACATTTGCTTCTAGGTTGGGAGTTCCAGGATTTTAACTCAGTGGCATTGAATGAAAAGCAATATGATTCCAAGTCAGCATGGAATGTGGCTTGGAGAAACATTTTCGAGAGGTATTCCCATTCTTTGGCTTCCCTTGTCCTTCTGAGGGTGGAGGGGATGACATTGTAGGTCTGAAGGTGCTTTCAAAGCGGTTTGAAGATTTGCCATGGTGCACATTGCCAAAGACACTGATTCATGTTGTAGTATTGTTCCACTGTTGTCAGCAACTTCCAGAGGTAACAGCATATGCTTACAGTCATGGAGATGTAAAGCACAGAAACACGCATTCAATTCTGGTCTCCCTGCTTGAGGAAAAATATTGTGAAACTTGAAAAGGTTCAGAAAAGGTTTACAAGGATTTTGCTGAGGTTGGAGGGTTTGAGCTATAGGCAAAGACTGAATAGGCTGGGGCTATTTTCCCTGGAGTGTCAGAGGCTGAGAGGTGATCTTACAGAGGTTTATAAAATCATAAGAGGTATGGATAGGATAAATAGGCAAGGTCTTTTTCCCAGAATAGCGGAGTCCAAAACCAGAGGGCATAGGTTTAAAATGACAGGACAAAGATATATAAAAGAGTTAAGGAGCAACATTTTTTGGTGGACTTGTCGTACTGAGAATCTAAATTCAAACTCCATCATGGACGATTTTGAGAATTTGAACTTGATTTGCTAAATGGAAATTTGGAAGTAAAAATTGCTATCATTTAAAATGACCACAACAGCATTGTGTTTATTGTAAAATTCCCAACTCATTCACAACATCCTTTGGTGAAGGAAAGTTCAATAAGGACAATAAGTGACTGTAGGCTCACGCTGTTGTGGTTGACTCGAAAATAATTTAGCAAGCCACTGCTCATTGCACTATTTCAAGATAGCTAGAAATGGACAACAAATGCCAACCTTGCCAGTGACACCCACACTCTGAGAATTATTTAAAGATTAGAACATTGAACATTACAGCTCAGTACAGGCCCTTTGGCCCTGTATGTTGCGCTGGCCTGTGAAACCAATCTAAGCCCACCTAAACTACACTATTCCATTATCATCCATATGTATAATCCAGTGATTATTTAAATTCCCTTACTGTTGGTGAGTCCACTGTTGCTGCATGCCTTACTACTCACTGAGTAAAGAACCTACCTCTGACATCACTCTTCAATTTAAAGCTATGTCCCCTCATGCTAGTCCTCACCATCTGAGGAAAAAGGCTCTGACTGTCCTCCCTATCTAATCCTCTATTAAGTCTATTAAGTCACCTCTTAGCCTTCTTCTCTCTAATGGAAACAGTGTCATGTCCCTCACCCTTTCCTCATAACACCTTCCCTCTATATCAGGCAACATCCTGGTAAATGTCCTCTGAACCCTTTCCAAAGCTTCCACATCCTTCCTAGAGATGTGGTGACCAGAACTGTACATAATACTCCAAGTGCAGCTGCACCAGAGTTTTGTACAGCTGCAACATGACCTCATGGCTTCAAAACTCAATCCTTTTACCAATAAAAGCTAACACACCGTATGCCGCCTTAACAACCCTTTCAACTTGGGTGGCAACTTTCAGGGATCTATGCACATGGACACCGAGATCTCTATGCTCATCCACATTACCAAGAATTGTACCATGAGCCCAGTACTCTGTATTCCTGTTACTCCTTCCAAAGTAAATCACCTCACACTTTTCCGTATTAAACTCCATTTGCTATCTCTCAGTCCAGCTCCACAGCTTATCCAAGTCCTTTTGTAACCTGTAGCGTCCTTCTGCACTGTCCACAACTCCACTAACTTTAGTTCCATCCACAAATTTACTAACCCATCCTTCCACGCCCTCATCCAGGTTATTTATAAAAATGACAAATCAGCAGTGGACCCAAAACAGATCCATGCGGTACATCACTAGTAACTGAACTCCAGGATGAACATTTCCCATTAACCACCCCCTCTGTCTTTTTACAGCTAGCCAATTTCTGATCCAAACTGCTAAATTAACCTCAATCCCATGCTTCCATATTTTCTGCAATAGCCTACCGTGGAGAAACGTATCAAACATCTTACTGAAATCCACATAAACCACATCAACCACTTTACCCTCATTCACTTGTTTGGTCACCTTCTTAAGAACTCAATAAGGTTTGTGAGGCACAACCTACCCTTCACAAAATTGTGTTGACTATCCCTAATCAAATTATTCCTTTCTCGATGATTATAAATCCTATCACTTATAATCCTTTCCAAATCTTTGCCCACAACAGAAGTAAGGCTCACTGGTGTATAATTACCAGGGTTGTCTCTACTCCCCTTCTTGAATAAGGGAACAATATTTGCTATCCTCCAGTCCTCTGGCACTATTCCTGTAAAGGTCAAAGCCAAAGGCTCTGCAACATCCTCCCTGGCTTCCCAGAGAATCATAGGATAAATCCCTCTTGCCTAGGGGACTTATCTATTTTCACACTTTCTAGAATGCTAACACCTCCTCCTTGTGAACCTCAATCCCATCTAGTCTAGTAGCCTGTATCTCTGTATTCTCCTTGACCTCATTGTCTTTTTCTAGTGTGAATACTGATGAAAAATATTCATTTAGCGCCTCTCCTATGTCTTTGGACTCCACACACAACTTACCACTACTATCCTTGACTGGCCCTAACCTTACCCTCATCATTCTTTTATTCCTGACATACCTATAGAAAGCTTAAGGGTTTTCCTTGATCCTACCAGCCAAACACTTCTCATGTCCCCTCCTGGCTCTTCTTAACTCTCTCTTTAGGTCTTTCCTGGCTAACTTGTAGCTCTCAAGTGCCCTAACTGAGATTTTACATCTCATCCTCACATAAGCCACCTTCTTTCTCTTGAGATTCAACTTCTTTAGTAAACCCCTTGCTCGATCACTTCCTCCCTGCCTGACAGGTGCATACTTATCAAGGATATGCAGTAGCTCTTCCTTGAACAAGCTCCACATTTCAACTGTGCCCATCCCCTGCAGTTTCCTTTCCCATCCTATGCATCCTAAATCATGCCTAATTACACCATAATTGCCTGTCACCCAGCTATAAGTCTTGCCCTGCAGTACGTACCTATCCCTTTCTATCGCTAAAGTAAACATAACCAAATGGTGGTTACTATCACCAAAGTGCTCACCTACCTCCAAATCTAACACCTTGCCTGCTTAAGTGGCACTTCTGGTGATTGGTCATCATCCTGCATTGTAATTTTACCTTACTCATCTCTTTAGCAAGATCTTGATAAGAAGTGGCAGTCCAGCCATACCAAGGCCAATTCTGTTAACCCAAGAGCTGCTCCAGCCTAAATCAGTTAATAATTTTAGATCATGGATTGATCCAAGCAATTTCAAGTTATATGTCTTAAACCTTACCAGCCCACATGGTTGCCCATTAAGCAATGTAACGAGCACTATACATTACTTTAACTTCTTGGGTGTCCACCCTCAGTCACACAGAAATCCTGAAACCCACCCTTAATAACTGCTCTATTTCTGCTTCGATTTTACATTTGCAGGTTTCTCCTGTTTTACCTGTGTAGACCCAGAAATTTAGGAAGGATTTTTCTTGCATCACATTTACAGCACACGACCAAGCTATTGCGCCCGACAGGTTTATTAGAGATTGGATTAGATTACTTACAGTGTGGAAACAGGCCCTTTGGCCCAACAAGTACACACCGCCCCGCCGAAGCGTAACCCACCCATACCCCTACATCTACCCCTTACCTAACACTACGGGCAATTTAGCATGGCCAATTCACCTGACCTGCACGTTTTTGGACTGTGGGAGGAAACCGGAGCACCCGGAGGAAACCCACGCAGACATGGGGAGAACGTGCAAACTCCACACAGTCAGTCGCCTGAGGCAGGAATTGAACCCGGGTCTCCGGCGCTGTGAGGCAGCAGTGCTAACCACTGTGCCACTGTGCCGCCCACATTTTTGCCCCACATTTTTACTTCACTCTCCTTCGACACACCCAGTCAACATGTCCTTTTGTTACTTTCTGCCCCACATACTCATCTGACTTTCCCACAAATGCATCTTCGTTTTTGCTGCAGATGCGTCAATGGGGGTACATTTTTTAACAATGCTGATTTGTTTTTCATTCACATGAGAGACATGGGTGCCTCTGGCCAGCTTTATTCCCAGTCTCTCGTTCCCCTTGAGATGGTGAGCTTCCTTTTTGAATCACTGCAGTTCATATGATATACTGGCTACAATCCCATTAAGTCGGGAATATCAGGATTTTGACCCACTGAAGGAAGGATGATCTGTTTCCAAGTCAGGATTGTGAGTGATTTGGAGAGGAACATGCAGGTGATGGGTTCCCTTGTCCTTCCTAATGCAAGCGGTGATGGGTTGGAAAGTGCTATCTAAGGGCCATTAAATATTTCTGCAGTGCATCCTACAGACAGTACACACTGCTGCAACTCAGCATCAGTGGTACAAATAACAAAGAAAATTTACAGCCCAGAAACAGGCCCTTCAGCCCTCCAAGCCTGAGCTGATCCAAATCTACTGTCTAAACCTGTCGCCCAATTTCTAAGCATCTGTATCCCTCTGCTCCCCACCTACTCATGCATCTGTCCAGATGCACCTTAAATGAATGTACCGTGCCTGTCTCTACCACCTCTGCTGGCAACGCGTTCCAGACACCCACCACCCTTTGTGTGAAGTGCTTACCGCGTGTATCCCCCTTATACTTTTCTCCTCTCACCTTGAATGCATGACCTCTTGTTATGGAATCCTTCACCCTGGGAAAAAGCTTGTGTCTATCCACCCTGTCTATACCCTTCATGATTTTGTAGATCTCAATCAGGTCCCCTCAACCTCCTTTTCTCTAATGAAAATAAACCTAACCTACTCAACCTTTCTTCATATCTAGCACCTTCCATACCAGGCAACATCCTCGTAAACCTTCTCTGCACTCTCTCCAAAGCGTCCACATCCTTTTGGTAATGTGGCGACTAGAACTGTACCCAGTATTCTAAATGCGGCCAAACCAATGTCTTATACAATCTTAACATGACTTGCCAGCTCTTAAACTCAATACCCCGTCCGATGAAGGCAAGCATACCATATGCCTTCTTGACTACTCTATCCACCTGTGCAGCCAACTTCAGGGTACAATGGACCTGAACTTCCAGATCTCTCTGCTCATCAACTTTTCCCAAGGTTCTTCTGTTTATAGTATAGTTCGCTCTAGAATTAGACTTCCCAAAATGCACGATGTCACATTTGCTTGGATAGAATTCCATTTGCAACTTCTCTGCTCAACTCTCCAATATATCTATATTCTCCTGTATTCTTTGACATTCCCCTACGCTTTCTGCTACTCCACCAATCTTCGTGTCATCTGCAAACTTACTGATCAGACCAACAATGCCGTCTTTCAGATCATATATGTATATCATTCATTTATGTATATCTGTGTAGAAGGAGCAGATGCTTGTGGATGTGCCAATGAACGAGCTGCTTTGTTCTGGATGCTGTCAAGCTTCTTGAGGGTTGTTGGAACAGCAGCCATCCAGGCAAGTGGGGAGTATTCCATCACACCCCAGACCTTTTTTTTTCAGAAAGTGAACAGACTTTAGGGAGTCAGGAGGTGAGTGACTCACTGCAGTATTCCTAGCTGCTGACCTGCTGTTGTAGCTACTTTACTTATATATAATCCCTACAGTGTGAAAGCAGGTCATTCAGCCCATTGAGTCCACATTGATCCTCCAAAAAGCATCCCACCCAACCCACTGCCCTGCCCTATCCCTGTCACCCTGCATTTTGCATGGCTAATCCACCTAACGTGCACATCTTTGGACTGTGGGAGGAAATCCACACAGATACGGGGAGAATGTGCAAACTCCACACAGGCAGTCACACAAAGGTAGAATTAAACCTTGGTCCCTGGTGCTGTAAGGCAGCAGTGCTAACCACAATGCCATCCTATGGTTAGTCCAGTTTAGTTTTTGTTCAAGGGTAACATCAAGTGAGGGATTCAGTGATGGTGACATTAAATGTGAAGGGACAGTGGTTAAATTGCCTCTCATTGAATACGATAGTTGCCTGGCATTTGTGTGGCATGAATGTTACTTGCCATTTTTCAGACCAAGCCTGGATTCTGCTTTCTGATGAGAAAATGAGAATGCTACGCAAAGTCCCCAAACTTTCACAGTGCACAGCTTTGTGTCATGTAAAGACAAATGTTTCCGTATCCTGCTTTAAACTACAAAAATGGCCTTGAATTTCAGCAAAGTAGCATATTAGACATTGGCTATATTCCCCCATCTGTGGTTTATCCTCATCACTTTTCTTTTTCAAACCTTTCCTTCTCTAATCTTTTTTTCCTGTAAGTGTAGCCGCATTCTACTTTTGTTGTGCTACTTTCAGTGAACCCTACCTATAAAATAAACAATAATTTGAAAGCCACTATATGGAGCTCCAGAACCAAGTCAAAAAGGAACAAGCAGAAGTCAAAAATATCAACAGTATGAGTGTCAATAGATCAGTTTATTTGGCTTGCATATAAACAAGAAAGCAGTCCCGTTAGTTTGGTACAAAGATGACATTTTAATTCAAGGTAGGAAAAATATATGAAAATATATATGTGAAATATTGGAGACCCTTTACTGAAAATAGCTCTTTTCACTCCTGGAAAGAATGTAAAAATACTCATTTTATGTACTATGTGACCCTCTTTAATCTCAACCAATTAACTTTAACAAAATCAAAATAGTGTGAGTGCTGGAGATCGGCAATAAAATTGAAAGAGCTGGAGAATCTCAGAGTTGAATAAACTCTTTGCCTCAGACATGCAATATAGAATAGTAATAGTATTCTAAAAGTACTGAATAATCAAAGGCTAAAAGAAGGAGAGGAAATAAACACAATAATTATCACAAGAGAAAAAGGACTGGAGAAACTATTGGAGAGAAAGACTGATACATCCCCTGAACCTGATGGGTTGCATCCTAGGATTTTAAAGCGTGTACACAGTGGATGCATTGGTGTTAATCTTCCACAAAATCTTAGATTCTGGCTAAGTTCCAGATGCAGCCAATGTAGCACCATTATTCTAAAAGGGAGAGAGACTAGAGTCAGAAACAAGTAACTTTAGGCCAGTTAGCTTAACATCTATTGTTGGGGAAAAGCTAGAGTCTTAATATAAAAGATGTAAAAGCAGATAATTTAGAAACCCGTAATATAATCAAGCAGAGTCAGCAAGGCTTCATGGAGGGAAAATTGTGCCTGACAAATTTATTACAGCCGTTTGGAAAGGTTGTAAGCAGACTAGATAAAAGGGAACCAGTACATGTAATATACCTGAATTTCCAAAAGATATTTGATGAGGTACTGTACATAAGGCTAGTTAATAAGATAAGAGCCCATGGATAGAAGATGAGCTATCTAATTAAAGAAGACAGAGGGTTGGGATGTAGAGGACAATGGCAGTCCACAAAGATAAATGCTGGACCCACAATCATTTGCAAAGAAAAAGACTTACATGAGGAAAATCAGTGTGCTATCATCAAATTTGTGGATGACAAAAGTAAGTGGGATAAGCAGGATGCTGGAAGAACACAGCAAGCCAGACAGCATCAGGAGATAGAGAAGTCGACGTTTTGGGTGTAATCCCTCAGGAGGGTGGGTGTAGGTGGAGCTGCAGGTAAAGGAGGTGGCAGGGGCAGGGTGGTGAAGTGGGGATAGGTGAAGACAGGCAGACGGTATGACCTGGTTGGTCAATGAGAGGAATGAATCCAGTTAGTGGCTAGGAGGAGTGGAATGAAGGGGGAAGGGCTGGGAAGAGAGTCTGGGCATACGGAGAGAGGTTATTTGAAATTGGAGAACTCAACATTGAAATGGCAAAGGACTGCAGAAAGCTACAGCATAGAGTGACGAATGCATGAATCACATAAAGCTGGCATCCAAGTTCAGAGCGCAAAATGATAGGCAAATGGAATGTTGGCCGTATTGTACAAGTCATTAGACAAACCATAATTGGAATGCTGTGAACATTTAAAGAAAAATATTCTGTCAATGGAGGCAGTCCAGAGAAATTCCATTAGGTTTATCCTGGTTGTGGATCGATTGTTTTATGAGAAGAGGTTGAGTAGTTTGGGTTTGTACGCATTGGAGGTTAGAATGAGAGGAGACCTTATTGAAATATGGAAGATTCTTAGGGAACTTGACGGGGTAGATGTGGAAATGTTGTTTCTTTTGTAGAGAGCCTAGTTTACTTCAGAGTAAGGAGTCACCTATTCGAGACAGAGATGGGTATCTTTCTCTGCAGATAGTTATAATTTATGGAATTCTTTGCTACAGAAAACTGTTGAAAAGTCATAAAGTCTATTCAAGGCTGCAATAGCAATTTTCTAAACAGTCAATGTATAAATGGTGTGGAGATCAGCCAGGAGAGTGAAGTTGAGGATAATGAGACCAGCCATGATCTCATTGAATGGCAGGGTGGACTCACTGGGTTGAATGGCTTACTTCTACTTTGACATCTTATGATTCTCTCTTACCTCTTTCTTTTCCTCAACTTTTTCTTTGTTTCCTTTGCTGTCTAGCTTTCCTCTTCCTATGCTAATGAAATACCATTAATTTTAAAGTACTCCTGAATCTGTCCCTCATGCCTTGCAACCCTCACATATGTCATCCTATCGCCTCTGTTTCTGCAAATTTGTTGTATCACCATCTACTTCAATTTATCCTTTCCTAAGACTCTAGAGCTGATCAGCCCCTTGATTCCCTCAATCTCTTCTTTCTCTAGAGTCACTAGGCTTTATAATCAAACATCAACCACTAAATTTATTGCATCCATTTTTTTGCTCTTATCTTGATCGTGTTGTGGGCTTTGGTTCTTCACTTCAAGCTTCTCAAGATTTGCGAAGTAGAAGAGTTCTTTCAGAGCGTGAAGTTTGTATTTTGAAGAGCATATGAACAACTGTCAGAGTGGTGTTTCTTCAGATGTCTCTGGATTCCAGCTCTAAATAAGACTGTCATCTCTGTGAAGTCTAGATTCTTTAAAAAAAAACCCTGACTCTTACATTCCCATTTCTGAAACAAATTAACATGAAACACCTCCAGGGCTTGAAGGCTGCTGAAGGTACATGCGGAGATTTAAAGATGTTCTGAAAATACTTTCTGTATGAATATAAAAGATGAATTGTTATATTGTTCTATAATATTGCCGTGGTCCTACTGAATTTGCGTGACCAAATGTGCAGAGTTCAAAATTTGTTGTTATAATTGCCCCTTTAGGGTTCAGTTGAGTTTTTCTTTGCCTGTGCAGATGTAGTTATCTAATTTATTAATTTACATTTTAGTATACCCTGCCTGTGGGCAAGTGTTGAACTCCGAATAGCCTGTTACATTTGAATAGGTTTGGAATGGAAATGTATTTAGCAATAGGGGATATAATGTTATTTGCAGAATACATCTTGTTTAAATTGCAAGTTAATCTATTTAAACAGCAAATGTCCCCTTTATAAGGAGTTTTTTTGGGAGGGAAAACAAGCCCATTGTGTTTTATGTAACACAACAATTGTCCCTTTTTGAACAAGAGGAAAATGATCAAATCTGTTTAATATTTTAGTGGTTTTGTTAAATTGTGACAGGTTTATGTGGTATGACCAACTAATGATTGCAACTGGTACAAAAAATAAGTATTAATAGCCAGTTGGCCTCTTTTAAGTATAAAGTGGTTCTTTCTGTAAATGATTTCTCCGACTGAAGCACAAAAATAGCTCTTTTCACATAAATCCAAACTGATGTGTTTAACTCCTTCATTTTTTTCTTCTGCAGTGACTGGACTTTTAAATGAGTCAGTTTGTTTCTGTAAACAACCTATCTAAATCCAGCAGTGCAGTGGAAACCTTTTTCAGTTCACCTATTCTCCTTATTATTTATGATGGCTTGACCACAAGCTTCATACCATTTTTAAATTGACTGCACTTCAAAATGACTTCATTGATGTTGGGTGCTTTGAGCCATCCTGTGGTTGTGAAAGGTGCTACGTAAACGCCGTTTTTGATTAAAACTTGGTTGAGTCACTGGCTTTTACTTCTGGTACATTGGTGTAAATCCAACATTAGGTGAACTTGTGCAGTCTTCAATCCCATGTAATTTACCACAAAACTGCCAGTCTACCTAAGTGTGGCCATAGCATGCTGGTGTGGGAATTGGGATGAAAAGCATTGCACCTGGGTTTTGGACATGCAATATGGAACCTCTGTAGCAGCAAGAAGAATTTAATATGTAATTTCATGTTACATTTTAACTGCTTTATGTAACCCTTAAGTACCTTAACTTCGACACGGGTGGGCTCTTTACTCTGGATCTGACAGGGCTCTTTAAGTCAATAGAATGAATTGGTCAGTGGTTTGATAAGGTAAATATTGTTACTTATAAGGGAGACCAATACTCAAGGTTATAAATATAAGATCATCCTGAATCAATCTTTACTCTACCAATTTGTAGAAGTTTCTTTGTGTTATTAGGTATGTGATGGTGCTGGTTCTCATCCAGCAAATTTACTGAACACAATCATTTAACTATCACATTTCAATATTCAGTCTTGAAACTGGGAACATACCTGTATTTTTAACTTTCAGCACTATCTCCATTTAAAAATGAATGAAAGTTAAGCTGTGAGAATGCTATATGCAGGATAGTTTAGTCCCTTTGACGACTTCCACTGAAATAGGGTAAAAGGAATTTCACACCACTATGTCAAGCAATTATATGCTTATATTATACACAATGTAATTTCAATGTCCTACTTACGGAAATGAATATGCAATTATATCGTTTTAGGAAAATGGATCTTTCTGTCGGTGTAAATAAAATGTACCATTTATTTTCCATCACAAATCCCTTTTTCTTTAAATAACCCAGTCTCCCAGCACACCACAGTGTTAACAAGGGTGTCTCTCTGAACGGGCTGCCAGGAAGCAAGTAAGACCACTCTGCAAATTATTCTTCCCCAGACAGGGAACAGCACTGTTCTTTCCCTGTGGTCGTGTGAACAAGGCTGGAACTGGTCAGCTCAGCACCCAACTTGCTTAACACTGTTTCAATCAGCTTGTTCTTTCTCAATCAGTTTTTGATCGTCGATCATGGAAAGATTTTCTAAGTTTGGAGAGAGGTTGGCTGAGCCCACATGGTGTGTGCTTCTGGTCACAGTAACTATGTGAATGATGTTATAATAATTTCGTGGAAATTTCGTCCTCAAGTTGCATAGAATTTTGAAACAGTTATTATTTTTTATCATTTGGAGGAGCTGGTGTTGGACAGTGGTGGACAAAGTTAAAAGTCACACAACACCAGGTTATAGTCTAACAGGTTTATTTGGAAGCACTAGCTTTTGAGACAGCTTTTTTTTTAAATGCACCATGAATCAATATGAGTATTTTTTTTTAAATATGGTTCAGCTGGTTAACATTTAATCAACTAGTAATGCTACTTTTGGATAGAATAAGCATTTGTTAGTCTGTCCCAGTCATTGAAGAGCAACTCATTCACCTTCTGTTGGAGAGTCTTTAATCTGTTTCAGGATGTGAACAGTGTCAAACCCAGGTAAACACAGACTCGTGCAGGCAGCTCAATCTTTTATGAACTGCTATTGCATAGCAGGCAGATAGCAGAGACAATAAAAAGTTTAGAGTGCAAAAATGATCTTGTTTAACTCACATAAGATGATTCACCGATACAAGGTGGAGTTCTGTGTCTACTAATGTGCAGACAACTTGATTAACAAAATTAATGGGCTTGGAACACTTGATCTTTGTTGTACAGTAGTTCACTCATTGTGAAATTAAATATCTTAATGAATTTTTATGAACCTCGATGCACCTTCACAGTATGAAAGACATGATTATCCTGTTCAGATCTCAAGGGGGATATTATTATGTTCCTTGGTTGTGCCGTAGTTCAAAAAGGTACAACACAGTGAGAGTCAACTCCCATGACTGTGAGATTTCTGTTTACTGGTGTGACTGATGCCATTACGCTTGAGAAAGTAATTATGGCAGTCCGGAATTACTGATAGATGTATAATGAGAAGGATGCCCAGGCAAAGGAAAGGGTTCAGTATTGAAGTGATAATTGGGACTATCAATTTTTCTTCTTTGGCTTTTGTTCATCAGTCTGCTTGTAATGCCAGAAAAGAACATAACCAGCTTCAGACTTAGCTGAGTACCTGACTCTGAATTCATAATTTCTGACAGTTTGAGAAGGATCAGTGTTTCACCTGCAACTACCCCACTTACAGCTACTGCACCTTCATCAATTCACCTGCTAATGAGCAAAGGTAGAGAAAGAAACAGCCTCTGACAGGAAGTGCATCACCTTTCAGAATGTTCGTTTGTATGTCCTGCATTTGGGACAGTGTTTGTGGGCCTGATAAGACTCCTCAACAGGTCACTCGTGGAAAGTTTGGTCAAGAAGATGCAGTGCAGTGACTCATCAAGGTTCCTTCAACGGCATCATCCAAACCCTAGGCCTCAATACCTAGAAGGATCAAAGCAGCCGGGTTTCCCTCGAAATAACACACCATCCTGACTTGGAACTTCATCACTGTTCGTTCACTGTCAATAGGTCAAAAGCCTGGAACTCTCTCCTATCAGCACTAAGAGCATATACATCCCAAGGACTGTATTGTTCAAGAAGGCAGCTTAATATCAATCTGGCAATTAGAGATAGTCATTAAATGCCATCTTTGCCCCTGAATACATTTGTAAAAACTGACAAATGAGGGATGCATTGAATCTATCAGTGTACTGGGGAGACTGCAGGAAAAGTACCCAATAAATAACTTCATGATAGAGACTTAAGAAGTATTGGATGTTATGTGGTGAGAGATATATAACTTACACTTGTTAACATCATTTCTGGAGTTTGAATTTCACAGTAATGATACCTGGTGGAGCAAACAGACTATTAGCTTAGTTTTTAGTTTGGAAGAATCAAACTTTAGCAAATTTTCTTTTATTCAGTTCAGAAGCAAATTATTCAGTTCAGAAGACATCATTATTGAGTTTCAAAGCCAGTTTAGTCTCTTACCTGGAAGCAGTTCAAGGGAACCAATTACATCAGCAGAGGAGTTTAGTTTGTGAAATTTGCAAAGGAGTATTTAGTTAGAAATCTGCAGGTTATTAGAACTGAGAATGTTTAGGTCTTGGATTTGTGCAAAAATTCATGTCAGCAAATTTAGAAAGGACTCACTGAATTGTTTCTGCAGTCCAAAGCAAAGAACCTGGAAGGATTCCGTCAAGTACCTAAAGCTTTGTAACAGATAGTGTCAGGAAACAGGTTGAAACTTTGCTGTGTGTTTGGAGACTATTCTAACTGTGGTATATAGTTAGCTTTTTTTTGCATAATAAACTTCTGTTTTGTTGCTGTAGCAAGTCGCAGCCTCATGTGACTATGCCTCAGTGATTAACTACTATCAAATAAATCAAATAAACCAAATAAATCCATGTGATTAGTCAAGCTAGATTTCATTCTGAGATTTGACTTGCCAGCAGTACCATCAACAGGGCTCATAACAGTTAAGTTTCTACATACTGGGCCTAGGCATAGTGAATATAGTGGTCAATGACAAGTTAGATTTTTTAATGCTAATGGTATCAAAGGAGAGAAAATGGGAACAAGGGACTGAGTTGGGAGATCAGCCATGATCATATTGAATAGCAGAATAAGCCCGGGGGTGGGAGGTTTCAATCGCCTACACATGCCCCTGTTTTTTTATGTTTCTGTGTCTTTTTGGCCTATTCATGTATGTTACTATCCTCTTTTGGATTGCATTTCCCCTTCAGTGAACTGTCAGGAGATTCCATGTATCGTTGTAATGTAACAGATCTTTAATCTTTTAATGCAGCAAATCATTGCTCCATCAAGAGTGTGTGAGGCACCAAACTTTCCTGCAGGTATTCACTACTTCTTCGTTTACATCACCTTTGTTCTTGTTTTCACATTTGGCAGTATTACCTACAATCAAAACAAAGTTGGTAGTTTTGGCCATTGATGTATATTAGATGTAATTTTAAAGAATTAAAAGTTTACAGTAGCATTGATTAATGTCCAGTTCTTTCACTGGTGTATTTAATTGTTTTCATTCTACAATCTCTGTGGGACTCAGGGAATGCAGTAATCTTATGGAAAGACGACCAGGTCCTGAGTATTGTGACCCATGCCACTCAAAACTGTTCCCACAAGGCAGTAAACCACCAACAAACCTTGTGCAGTAAGGTTCACTGCTGTGTAATTATCTGAATGTTAAAGACCCGACCACAACCACTGGCTGAGTTGTCGAATTACTGGTACTGATCTTGAAAGTGGTTCCCCACTGTGACCATTTAATGTGTCAAGTAAAATCAAGTCCCTTAAACAACTAAATGACTTGAGAAGTATAGCAATCTTGTAGGCAATCCTTCCGAAACAAACCTGCTAGTTGAGCAGTAACCCATGTAAAAATGACGCCAGGAAACTGGGTTGTGTTATACTGCAGCTGGTGACAAGGAGATTGTGTGTCATGTTTTTAAATGGAAAGTGTTTATTGGACTTTGGGGAAAAATCGATACATGGTGAGGTAAATTCGCACTCATTCATTTCACTGTCTAGTACATGGATGCTCAAAATTTACCTTGGGCTTGCCTGCTGTCTCATTGTTTCCTTTTCTCTTGACATAACTCTCTCTCATTCATCAGTCGCCATGTCGAGAATATTAAATAGGACCCACAATCACTCCTGTTCAGAAATAAAAGAAAATGTTGGAGAATAAGGTTAGAATCAGGTCTGACGTCATCTCTGGAGAGCCAAAGAAACTTAATGTTTCAAGTCTAATATAACTCTTATGCAGAACTGAAGTGGGCTAGAAAAATGGTCATTTTTAAGCTGTTGAGAAAGGGCGGCCACAGGAGCAATTGAAACAATTGCAAAAGGTTCCCCAGAGAAAAAGGCAAAGGAAGTGCTAAGCTGAAAATGTTTTGCTGGAAAAGCGCAGCAGATCAGGTAGCATCAAAGGAGCAGAGAATCGACATTTTGGGCATGAGCCCTTCTTCAGGAGCCCTTCAGGCTCATGCCCGAAATGTCGATTCTCCTGCTCCTTGGATGCTGCCTGACCTGCTGCGCTTTTCCAGCAACACATTTTCAGCTTTAATCTCCAGCATCTGCAGTCCTCACTTTCTCCCAAAGGAAGTGCTAACCATAGTAAAGAAGAGAAAGGGATGAAAGTAGGCATCAGTTGTTGGTGTTAATAGCAGAAAAAAGGTCAGGTCTACTGAGAGAAAATCCATGCAAGCAAGGCCAGAGATCATGGTCTGAAGTTGTTGAACTCAACGTTCAATCCTGAAGGCTGTAAAATGCTGAAGTATAAAATGAGGTGCTGTTCCTCTAGCTTTTGTTCGGTTTTGATGGAATACTGGAGAATGTCTAGGACAGATTGATAGTGCGAGAGTAAGATGGTGTAAGCCTCCTGTTCTGATCGTGTTGTCATTTACATTGTCTTCCTTCCAATGTTCCTATTGTCCTCTTTTCTGACACAGATTTTGTTGTGGGCTTGACCTTTATTTTAGAAAATGTTTATGATTTTGTTAAAAAAAACAAAATATGCTCAGAGACATTGACCTCAGTAAGCCATCACTCAGTTAGATTGGACTGACCAAAATCTTAAAAGAAATCAGAGGAAACTATTACTCCTCCTCATAGACTTTGAGCTAATTTTCCCAATGTGTATTGTTGCCTGGCATGGATTTGCAATTGTAATATTTCAACTTCTGTGATTTAATTTTGAAAAAAATATTATTTTTTAAAAATACTTGACTGCTAAATGACGCCTTTCAATGCCAATTAATGACTGTTTTCCAATTACTTTTTTCATATTGAGCTTCCATAAACAGTGATTCTCAGAGAGGAAATCTAGGATGAGTAGGTGTGACTCCCTTTAAACTTTGCCTATTGGTTGTCAGCATTTTGAAATGTAGGCTAATGCAATAACGATTGTGAAACAGTGCAAACTACAAACATACTGCAATCAATTACTTGTCAGTCGGACATTGCCTGGGCTATGGATAGGGTATGGTATGGGTATGGATATGGATAGGGGGAGTAAGGAGCCCTTGGTTGAGGGCTCAGTCACAAGGCGGCATAGTTTTAGGGTAAGATGCACAAGATTCAGAGGGGATTTGAGAAAATACTTTTTGACCGAGGGTAGTGGAATGCACTGGCTGGGAAAGTAGTGGAGGCTGGAAACCTTACTACCTTTAAAACCTATTTGGATGAGCATTTGAAATATCATAACATTCAAGGATATGGAATAAGTGCAGGAAATTGGGATTAGCGACCCTTTAGTGGGCTGAAGGGCCTTTTATGCACTGTATGAACCTGTGAATCTAGTCCTGGTAGACTGCATCATGCAGAGCAGAATAACATAAAAGATAAAGTTGCCATAGTCTCAGAGGACCACAGGACTGTTCTCATTAGAGAGAAGGAGAGACTCAGGATACTGGTGATGAGCTTAACCAGCACAGAACATCTCAGGCTGAATTTGTGTCCTCTGTGAAGTTCTTTCCTGAACCAGCAGTAGGACCACTTTCCTGAGATAAGGAGATGGGGATGAGTTATAATTCACAATCACAACTTTCAACCAATGAACACTGTGTGGGCACCTAGTAAGCAGAAAAACTCGTTTGAATTTGATTTGTGGTAGTCACGTGTACCTAAGTACAGTGAAAAGCTTTGTTTGCAAGCGGTATAGGCAGATCATAGCAAACAAGGACATACAGGTCAAAGGGTGCTTAGATAGAGCGAGGTGCACAGGCTACACTGCAGAGGAAGTGCACAAAGCAAGATCAACATTATTTGAAGTGAGAGAGGTCCATTCATCAGCCTAATAACAGCAGGGAAGAAGTTGTTCCTGAACCTGTTGGTGAGTATTTTCAAGCTTCTGAATCTTCTGCCTGACAGAAGAGGTTGTATGAAAGCATTAACAGGTTTGGAGGGATCTTTGATGATGTTCACAGCCTTTCTGTGGCAATGAGATGTGTAAATGGAGCCCATGGATGGGCGGTTGGATTCTGTGATGGTCTGGGCTATGCACACAACTTTTGATAGTTTCTTACAGTCACCTAAAACTAAAATGCATCGTACTTGAGTTTAAGAGGCTCACCTTTTGTTCTTCTTTCTTCTCTTGCTCTTCAGCCTCTCTCTGCCACACTCCCAGGAGCATGGCCGAGTGGATCAGAATCCAACCAGATAGCATAGCATAGACAGTTGTGTGAATATATGAGATAGTCGCATTCTGAAATTGTTCTGATGGATAGCTTTGAATACTTTTTCTGGAGAAGATTGATGAGGACTGATTGTATATTAAGACTGTTAAATCAGAGGGACAGTTAAAGCTTTAGGTGCATTTTTCTTTAAAGGAGTAGAACAATAAGCATCAGCAAATGAGAAACTTGGGGCCATAGAAACATGAGGAAAGCATTCAATACTAGAGTCTATTCTCAAAGTCTGCTCCATTGGTGTAGATGGGTGGACGTGTTCTCCTTTCTTTCTGAAGTCAATGATCAGTTCTTTAGTTTTGCCAGTGCTGAGAGGTTGTGCTCATTGCACCAGGTCACTAAGCCCTCTGTCTCTTTTCTGAATTCAGACCCATCGTAGTTTGATATCCATCTGACTACAGTGGTGTTGCTTGAAACTTGTAAATGGCCCCGGTCTGGAATTTGGCCACACAATGGTGGGTGGTACAGGGAGTATAGTAGGGAGCTGGGAACGCATCCTTGGGGGGAGGGGGGGGCTGCAGTATTAAGGATTATCGTGGGGGAGGTACAGTTACCTATCTTCACTGATGGCGGTCTGTGGGTCAGAAAGCTGAGGAACCAGTTGTAGAGGAGGGAGCTGAGACCTTGGTCTCAGAGTTTGGAGATCAGTCTGGAGTGGATAAAGATGTTGAAGGCAGAGCTGCAGTCGATGAGTAGAAGTCTGAGGTAGGTGTCCTTGTTGTCCAGATGTTTTAGGGCTAAGTGCAGGGCTAGGGAAATGGTGTCTGCTGTGGACCTGTTACATTGATAGGCAATTTGTAGGGGATCGAGGCAGAATAGAAGATTGGAGTTGATGTGGGCCATGACCAGCCTTTCAAAGCACTTTATGATTATAGAGGTCAGAGCCACTGGGGCGGTATTCATTAAGGCACATTGCATATGCTTTCTTAGGTTGTGGAATGATGGTGGGGTTCTTGCGGCAGGTGGGAACTTTGGCTTGTAGGAGGGAGAGGTTGAAGGTGTCAGTGATGACCTCCCGCCAGGATCTAAATGCACGACCAGGTACTCTGTCCTTTCTTTGGGTTGACTCCGAGGAAGATGATCTGACATCTACAGCGGTGACTGAGGGAGCAGGTGTGTCCGGGGCTGTTGGGGCAGGCGACACGATGGCGCTGGCATTCTGCTCGAACCGAGCATAGAAAGCATTAAGCACCTCAACGAAGGATATGTTTTGGTCCACTATCTTGCTTTGCTTCATTTTGTAAGCCATTATCCCCCAGGTGGCGGGTGTCCGTTTGGCTGATTTGGGCCTCTAACTTGGTGCACTACTGTCTGCTGGCATCTCAAATGGCTTTGCGGATGTCAGATCTGGATTTCCTGTATAGGTCTGGGTCATCCGACCTAAGTACTGCATGCCTGGCCTTCAATGGGCAATGGATTTCCCAATTCATCCAAGGTTTCTGGTTGGGGACTTCTCACCACAGTGTACCTCTGTACAAATAATCTATGGTATGACTGTATGGGTCATTAGCGCTGCGTGTTGAACCCCATGTTGATACATTTCCCACCAATGAATTAAAATTGTTTAGAAAGGGGGAATGTATTTTCAGAAGGGAGGAAACAATTGATGTATTCAATCAAAGAATTCACAAATGTCTTACTGCTGTAAGTAGGTTGCTATTTTATTCAGTTATTTGTTTTGTAGGTTTAATGGGTGTCCCATCATTCCTGTTGCTGCCAAGCCTGGAGGACCTGATGCCCCAGAGACAGAAACTGCACAGGGCATTTCAGAACTTATCGAGGTATGTTCTTCCCTTGGGGACAATTTACCACAGTGACTTCTGCTTATCTGGCAAATTCAGCAATCAATCATGGTAGTTATATAAAGGTGGCCAAATACGAGCAGAGGGAGCATTGGCATTGTCCATCAAGACATTAATCTTGATAATCTTGATTAATCTTGAGGGTAATGAACAGTAAGTGGTGTAATATTCGTGGAGAGACTGGTATTTAGGTCTGATAATAAAAAGGTTCCTTCTGTATCACTGCCTTTTGTGATACTAAAACAAAAGATCAATGTAACCTTTAGTTTATTCAGGAATCAACTTGAAAACTCTCCTGCGTGAGTACAGCACCTAAAACTAAAATGCATTGTACTTGAGTTTAAGAGGCTCACCTTTTGTTCTTCTTTCTTCTCTTGCTCTTCAGCCTCTTTCTGCCACACTCCCAGGAGCATGGCCGAGTGGATCAGAATCCAACCAGATAGCATAGCATAGATAGTTGTGTGAATATATGAGATAGTCACATTTTGAAATTGTTCTGATGGATAGCTTTGAATACTTTTTCTGGAGAAGATTGATGAGGACTGATTGTATATTAAGACTGTTAAATCAGAGGGGCAGTTAAAGCTTTAGGTGCATTTTTCTTTAAAGGAGTAGAACAATAAACATACTTTCAGGCCAGCAGCAAATGAGAAACTTTGGACCATAGAAACATGAGGAAAGCATTCAGTACTAGAGTCTATTCCATCACTCAAGTAGAACAAGTCTGATCTGAATCTCAACTCCATGTCTCCACCTTGGTTTTATACCCCTTAATGACCATAACCAAAGAAAAATGTAAATTAATCTCAGTTTGAAATGTGCAATTGACCACCATTCCATTCTTATTTACCCCTCTGACTTCAAAGCATTTTTGATCACTAGGTTGATTGTGGGTGTGGAGGGATTTTCCTGTAAGGAGTGGTTGAGTAGGTTGGCTTGCACTCATTGGCGTTTAAACAATGAGAGGAGAACTTATTGAAATATACAATACTCTAGGAGACTTGACAGGACTTGCAGAGAGGTTATTACACCTTGTGGAGTATACAATCTCAAAGTCAGGAGTTTCCCATTTAGGACAGATGAAGAGGAAGTTTTTCGAGGTGTGGTGAATCTGTGAATTCTTTACTGTTGAGGGGTGTCATTAAACAGTTTTAAGACCAAGGTGGACAGCTTTTTAATCAGTAAGGGTATCAAGGGTAATGGGGAAATGACAGGACATGGGTTTGAGGGTTATCAGATCACCAATAATCTTATTGACTAGTGGAGCAGGTATGATGGGCTGAGTGGCCTTCTTGTGTTTGATCTTAGAACTGGTCGGGTGAGTTCCAAATTTCTGCTGTCCCTCTGTGTGAAGAAATGCTTCTTGACATCGGCCGTCCATGACCAATTTCATGTGACCCACCAGAGGAAATTGTGACTCCATCTTGACCTCGTCCAAAACACAGTGATGCAGATACTGGAACTCTGAAATCAAACCAGAAAAAAGGCTGGAAGAACTCAGCTGCTCAGGTGGCATCCATGAACAGAAGCAGAGTTAACATTTCAGGTCAATGGTCTTTCATCGCAACTGATGAAAAATAGAGATTTGAGAGTTTTCAAGCCATTGGAAGGGAGTTGCAGGTGGAACAAAGGAGGACTTTGATAAGGTGGTGGCTGGGGAGAGATTAAATACCAAAAGATTTCATGAAGCACCAGCCAAAATGTGGGATGATGGATATAGTGATGAAACAAAACTTGTGTTCAAATGAGGCATGAACTGCCACATAAAAAATATTATTTAAACGCAACATGGAGGGATAAAGAAACAAGACTCTGGGAACATTGTTGGTGTGGACTAGTTAGACCGAAGGGTCTGTTTCCATGCTGTATGATGCTATGAAGATCAACTTACAAAGCAACAGGGTAGGAAAAGGGAAAGAAATGAAAGATGAAAGTAGGGTTATGGTCTAAAGTTGAAAATGTGTTGCTGGAAAAGCGTAGCAGGTCAGGCAGCATCCAAGGAGCAGGAGAATCGACGTTTCGGGCATGAGCCCTTCTTCAGGAATGCCCGAAATGTCGATAGGCTTGCTGTCTGCTGCGCTTTTCAAGCAACACATTTTCAGCTCTGATCTCCAGCATCTGCAGTCCTCACTTTCTCCTTATGGTCTAAAGTTGTCAAACTCAGTGTGGAGACCATGGCAACAATGTGGAGAATTAAAATAACAAATAACTGGACGATCAGGGTCATACTTGTGGATAGAAATGAAGATGTTCTCCAAAGCCCGCAGTTTGCATTTATTCTCCACATTTCCCATGAGACCACATTATATTCAGTGAATACAGTGTATTACATTGACAGAGGTACAAACTTCACCTTTAAGGAGTATTTGAGGTCTTGGACAGTGAGAAAAGAGAAGGTACAAGGGGAGGTCTGGCATCTCCTATGCTTGCTTGGAAAGATGCCCTGGGTAAGAGAAATGGTCTCGGGCATTGTGGAGGGAATGGAACCCAGAGGAAAATGCATTTGGAAGTTGAATCCATTAGAGCTGGTGGAAATGACAGAGGATGATCCATATGGAAGCTTGTGAGGGTGCACAGTGAGGATGAAGGGAACCTATGGTGGTTCTGGGAAAAGGTGTGACAGCAAAAGTAAGTAAAATGGATTGGACATGTTGTCATGCCCTGTTGACCACAATCGGTGAAAATCCTTGAATGAGAAAAAAAGGACATATTGGAATCGCTGGTATGGAAATTAGCCTAATCAGAACAGGTGTGATGGATATTGAGAAACTGGGAGAATGGAACAGAGTTATTAAAGAAAACAGAAGATGAACAAGTGTAATCAAAGTAGCTCTGGAAACCCTTGGGTTTATATCATCTGCTTCGCTCATCTAGTTAACCTGAATCAGATCACCCTGAATCTGATACTTGAGGGACAAATAAGACCAGTCCATGCAATCTCTCCTCATAATTCAACCCTTTTAGCTCTGATATAATTCTGGTGAATCTACACTGCACCCAACCTAAGGCCAAAGCATCTATCATGAAGTGTGGCCCAGAAATGGAATATAGCACACTGTAACCTCTCCAGTTCAGAAATTTACTAATCATTGCAAACATATATGCAGACCTGATGTTATTTTAGCACCATACTTTGAGAGTCAAAACTTTGTAAATATAGATTTTGTGTAAATTCTTGCTTTGTACTGTTTAATCACAGTGTTATGCTTCAGGTAAATATTCTTATCTCCCATATTTTCCAGTTCTCACATTTGTGCTCAAGAATTTTAACATTGTTCTATAATGAGGAAGTGGTTAGGATGGGTACTGTGGGAGGATGAGACCAAGTTGGCCCAGGAACCTGCTTCGTTAAAACGTCAAACAACTGTTTTCTATAGCATGAAAAGTTAGAGCAGTGGAGATACAAAGAGAGTTATGGGTGTTTAAGACCATAAGATATAGAAATTAGGCCATTCAGCCCATCATGTCTGCTTCGCTATTCTGTCATGGCTGATCAGTTTCGCAACCCCATTCTCCCGCTTTCTTCCCATAATCCTTGATCCCCTTGATAATCAAGAACCTGTCTCTGTTTTAAAATACATTAAATGACTTGGTCTCCACAGCCTTCTGTGGCAGTGAATTCCATAGATTCACCACTCTCTGGCTGAGAAGTTTCTCCTTACCTCCATTTTAAAAAGTCTTCCATTTACTCTAAGGCTATGCTCTCAGGTCCTAGTCTCTCCTGCTAATGGAAACATCTTTCCAAGATCCACTCTGTCCAGGCTATTCAATATTAGAACATAGACATAGACCATAGAAAAGTACACGATGTTGTGCCGAAACCTAATCGTAATGTAAAATATAGTAACTTAACCTACGCACCCTTCAACTCACTGCTACCCATGTGCATGTCCAGCAGTCGTATAAATGTCCTCAATGACTTCGTTTCCACCACCTCAGCTGGCAACGCATTCCATGCATTCACAACTCGCTGTGTAAAGAACCTACCTCTGATGTCTCCTTCATACCTTCCTCCTAATATCTTCAAACTATGACTTCTCGTACCAGTTAATTGTGCCCTGGGGAAAAGACTCTGGCTATATTCTGAAAGTTTCAGTTAGATCCCCCTCTCATTCTTCTAAACTCCATAGAGTGTAGACCCAGAGTCCTCAAATGTTCCTCATATGTTAAGCGTTTCATTCCTGGGACCATTCCAATGAACCTCCTCTGAACATGTTCCAGGGCCAGCACATCCTTCCTGAGATATGGGGCCAAAACTGCGTACAGTACTCCGAATGTGGTATGACCAGAGCCTTATAGAGCCTCAGAAGTACATCCCTGATTTTATATTCAATTCCTGTCAAAATAAATGACAACATTGCATTTGCCTTCCTAACCACTGACTCAACCTGCAAGTTGACCTTGAAAGAATCCTGGACTAGAACTCCCAAGTCTCTTTGCACTTGGATCTATAAAGTCAGGCAGAAAAAATAATTTTTCAGGAACAAATGAAATGTTAGTCTTTATAACTAGCATGGTAGAATATAAAGGAAAGGAAGCTTTGCTGCAATATCAAGCTTTGATTAGACCACATCAGGACAAGCATACTCTGCATAGTTCCACACACTGATACTGATCAGCCTTGAACTGTGAAATAGACTTGAGGAACTAAAGGACCTTCTATTCGTATGTAAGTTGGGAAGGGTGAATTTGTAAATGTACTGCTAGGTGTTTTCATAGAATATGTGCAAAAATTTCACACACATTTAACAATGTACTCCCCATTAGTTCAGTGAAGTTCGATTGAGTAGAGTAAACAGATGAAGATTGTAAACAGATCATGAAATCTCAGCTTGTACTTAATCAGGGTAATATGTCTGAAATGTGATGTCTGCTTTAAAAAAAAATCCAGTTTCTTTCCATTCTTTGTACCTTCCTGACTCCTGTTTTGTTTCTCCCCATCACAGCTCCTGATATCACAGACGTACATGCCAAAACGTGATCCCTCTGGATCATTCCTCATGGCTGTTGACCACTGTTTCTCAATCAGGGGTCAGGGCACGGTGATGACGGGTACCATCCTCTCTGGATCTGTCAATGTCAATGACAGTGTGGAGATTCCATCCCTTAAGGTAACAGCTTACTTAAAGAATATTAAAAGGCGTCTATACTCTGTCCACATAAATGAAGAGCTGCATTCAGATTCAAGTCTAGTGTTTTTCTTCAAAGAGGAGGTTACGTCTTGACTGAGTAGGTCTGAGGTAGTTTGTAATTATTTCAAATTTATTTTCTTTAAAATTGATTTCCAAATGTTTATGTAGCTTTAATACATCATTATAACTAAGGGCCACAGTGAGTGAATGTCAAATTCCATTTCTGGGATTCAGAATTCATGACGTTTTACTGGTATTTTGAGGAAATACTTCACCAATCCTCTTATTTTTCCTTCAATGTGGAAAGCCCATCAGCCAATCATCCCATCCATAACACTCAAAAGGACGGTTTCTCCTTATAAGGTATGCCCTGGTTTATTGTGAATAAATTCAGGAAATTCTCCTTTTATGCCATTTATTTTCGGTTATTGTATTTGTAAAACAAGGATCTGCTATTATAGCCCTCTCCCTTCCCTGAAGGAGGATTTATTTTTTCTTCTTTTTGTAGTAGTAGTAAGGATTTTACCAATGTCAGAATAGAACTTTCCCTTAACATCTTCATTGGAGCCCAGAGTTTGGCCATAAGCATACATCACAGTGGCATGTTGGTTATGTCTATACTGTAAATGAAATGCAATCAGTCTCATTTGCACAAATGGACAGGTCTGGCAATGTATTCAAGGTCATATTCTGAATAGAAAGCCAACTTCATGGGTAGAAGAGTTGCTGTCATTCTTACCTTTCCTGTAGAAGTTGTATCAACTGCTTATTCCTTCATCTGTCTGTCCACAGGAAAGCAGATCTCATTGAGGGCAGTGATATCAATTTGGAGTCTTGATAACTCGCATGATATGCCCTTTTTTCCCCAGATGGTCACTCGTGAAATTATCCGCCATATCTTTACATCCTAAATCGCAAAATGTAAAACATTTTCTTTCTGTGCCTGGAAAGATGGCGATACTGCAGAATGTAGCCACCCTGCCAGGAAAGCAGTGGGGCAGCCTACTTTTAGAGTACCATTTCCATTGTGCCCACATGTAGGTCATGAACCAGCCTGTCCAGTAGCATGAAGTCCCATGGTAGAAGTTCATGACCCTGACCAAATGCCATACTCAATCAAAGGTCAAAATGTGAGGTTCCTAGCAGATTAGCCAACTCAGCATTGTGCCCAGAATCTGGCAGGAGTCTTGGTGTGTGGATGGCTAGTTGGAATCAGCTATTAGGCAGAAACACACCATGAAGTATAAAGTCATCTTTAAACAGAGTTTGTTTTGATTTTGCTGAGTTCATTGATTGTAAAGTGAGGATGGTGGGCAGAGGCAGTGAACCTGGACTGTTGAGATATATTGCTGTGCACCTAGCCGACTGTAATTGCCATCTGGCAATGATTACTTGCGCTAACAGAGAAAAATCATTGCATTCTGTGATTGTAGCAAAAAAAAGCCATTAAAGTAATCACAGTTTAGATTTGGAGGGATTCTGTTTGGCCTTCTGAGGGTTTTATTTTTGTTGCTTTACTTTGCACTTGTTTAGTAAATTAACTGTAAATTGATTTGAATTTTTCCCGTATACAGTGAAATCTACTTCAGCTGTTATGTTTGTTTTAACTCTTTATAGTTAAGCACCAACATTTTTGTTAATTGTCCAATATACTTCATAGCTACAGTACAATGGGTCAGAGATGATGTCTGATGGTATGTGCAGTGTTGTGCAGACGAGAAAGATTGAGAGTTGTAGTTCACTGACCTGCTGGACTATTTCAATACTATCTTGGCTGAACTCCCAACCCCCACTTTCTGTAAATTTAAATTCATCCAAGAAACTACTGCCTGTATTCATTCTGCACCAGGTGTGTCTTGCCTATCACTTCAACGCTAGCTCCTGGTTCCCCATTGTTTCCACTTTAAAGATATCATCCTTGTATATAAAACCTTTTGCATTTCACAAGGGCCTCTCTCTGTGACCTCCTCCAGTTTTACAAGGCCTTCTCAAAATAACTATGTATTTCTGTGCCAATGGCCCAGTTGTACATCACTGCTTCCTTTCCTCCACCACAAATGCTTTTGGCTACAGTCTGAAAATCCATTTGTGTGTCCCTCCAGCTCTCTGTCACCCTTCTCACTTTGGCCAAACTTTCAGTTTGTCCTTCCGTATTTTCTTTTTCTGGCTCAGCTGATTGTTTCTCTGTGGTTTGCCTTGGGATGATAACCATTCCTGAAGATACTTTTTTAAAAAAAATCTATGCTCAGCGCAAATGTTCATGATCGCAATTTATGAAAATTAAGAGATTCCCAGAAATCCATACATATGGATTGCTGTTATATCTTTTTATGGTAAGGGGTAGTTATAAGCACTTAGAGTCATAGAGTCGTAGAGATGTCAGCACTCCCTTTGGGAGAGAAACAAAGAGACATTTGAGTTGTGACTTCTATATTGGAAAGACAACTGAACCCTCACGTTGTTCGTGGAGATAATTGCAATTGATTGCCATACATAAGTTTTACATTTGAAAATGAGAGCAAGAAGGACAATTGTTCAGAACAATAATTGAGCTTACCTTACAGCATGAAAAAAAATGAATGCTATGACAAACTAGTGGTCAGACATCTGTTATTAAATTATTACAGGCAACATCTGTTAAGGAGAAATGTTTATATTTTAACATTGAATAGAAGTTTTGTAATGTTGGTCCAGAGGTATATAAATGCTTTTGTTATCTCTATCTACTGAAGTTCCTCATCTACAGTATTTTCTGAAGTACATTAAATATTGTTATGAAATACAGCAAGCACTTTGGGTAGTCTTCCCACAGATAGAAAATTAATAAATAACCATTCAGCCTGGTTTTGGTGCTGGTGATTCAGGTCATAGCTCGAACAAAGGGAGAAACTCCCATGTTTTCTTATAGCATCACAAGGTTTTCAACTATAAGAGGCATGGCACTTGGAGTTTAATTTAGATAAATGTGAGATGCTGCATTTTGGTACACTACTATGGGTGAAGGAAATTCCAGACAGATCTCATTGTTTCTCAAGGAAATATCCAATCATTTTCAATTGTGATAATTGCAATTTGAAGACAAGAATTTCCCCTGAAAGTCATATCCTGTATTAGGGAAGCCAGCTGCAGCCATGCATAAAATACTGGGACCGGAAAGTTCTTGTGCATATTTAGCTCATTGCATCCAAAGGCTATTAATGTGACCACTTGCAGACATTTCTGATGCTTTCATGGAGAAGTTAGAACACAGTTTGGTCTGTTTTTGAAGTATTTGGCAACAATGGGTTTAAGGTCTTTAGCCTGTGCCAAAATGTAAGAGCAAGGAGTACCTTTTCAAATGCAGGGATTTGGGAATGTATGGAGCTTCTGGGGTTTAGGAGAAGAGTGATTAGCTGATAATTTCCATTCACATATAGATTCAAGTCAGCTTTGCATGGTATTGATGCAATATGCCATTAAATTATTATATCTGAATGTTAATGCAAGCCCATCGAGTTAAGCACAAGCTATTGTGTGAGCTTCTGTCAGTATTATCCTACTTCATATCTATGAAAATATCCACATCCTAATGGCATATAACTTGTTATAATTATCCTCCTTTAAGACCTTGCTGAAACCTACCTCTTTGACTACACTGTTGGCAAATATCTCCTTTAGTGGCTTAATGTCAAATTTTGTTTGCTATCAGTCTTGTGAAGCACTTTGGCAAGCCTTGCTATGTTATAGAACTGAGACAATAAATAGGAGTTTTAATTTTAGGCACTGACTAAAAATTGGCAATTATATTGGAAATCAAAAACTGTCCAATTTTAGTTTGCTAATCTGTCATTGGCGAAAGTCCAAATAAAAGGTAGATTAACAATTAAATCACACCTTACCACATCTCAAAGAAATTCAAATGCATTGAATTATTTTGAAGAGGAGTAACTGTTGTGCATGTGAAGCAGCCTTTTTGTCAGCAGGAGAAGTTGATAAAGTGCTACACATTACGCTACTTAATAAGATTAGAGCCCATGATTTTGAAGGGGGTATATTCGCTTGGACAGAGGACTGTTAGCTAGTAGAAGACAGAGAATTGAGATAAGGGGGCATTTTCAGAATATAACTGGTGATGTGCTGCATGGATAAGTGCTGGGGCCACAATTAATTATTTACAATACATAGTAATGACTTGGATGAGGAAAGTGCATGTACTATTGCAGATGATACAAAGTAGGCGGGAAGGCAAGAAGCAAGGATGATACAGGGTTTGCAGAGGGATACAGGTAGATTAATCAAGGGGGCAAAATCTTGGCAGATGGAGGATAATTTGGGGAAATGGAGGTTATGCACTTTGGTAGAAAGAATAGAGAAACTCAATACTATTTAAATGGAGAAAGACTGCAGAAAACTCCAGAACAGTGGAATAATAAACTCCTCATCCATGAAGCACAAAAAACTAACATTCAAGGCTGAGATAGATAGATTGTTTTATAGAGTCATAGAGTTATAGAGATGTACAGCATGGAAACAGACCCTTCGGTCCAACCCGTCCATGCCAACTAGATATCCCAACCCAATCTAGTCCCACCTGCCAGCACCTGACCCATATCCCTCCAAACCCTTCCTATTCATATACCCATCCAAATGCCTCTCAAATGTTACAATTGTACCAGCCTCCACCACATCCTCTGGCAGCTCATTCCACACACGTACTACCCTCTGCGTGAAAAAGTTGCCCCTTAGGTCTCTTTTATATCTTTCCCTTCTCACCCTAAACCTATACCCTCTCGTTCTGGACTCCCCAACCCCAGGGAAAAGGCTTTGTCTATTAATCCTATCCATGCCTCTCATAATTTTGTAAACCTCTATAAAGTCACCCCTCAGTCCGATGCTCCAGGGAAAACAGCCCCAGCCTGTTCAGCCTCTCCCTGTAGCTCAGATCCTCCAACCCTGGCAACATCCTTGTAAATCTTTTCTGAACCCTTTCAAGTTTCACAACATCTTTCCGATAGGAAGGAGACCAGAATTGCACGCAGCATTGCAACAAACCAGTAGTTCTGGGGAAAAGGTAGGAAAATGGAGTTGAGGAATTATCAGATCAGCCATGATGACTGTGATTTGACTTGCAGGTTGAGTCACACGGATGATCCCTTGAATGGTCGGCCTAACATACGATGAACGGCTGAGGATCCTGGGATTGTATTCATTAGAGTTTAGAAGGTTGAGGGGAGATCTAATAGAAACTTGCAAGATATTTCATGGCGTAGAAAGGGTGGACGCTGGGAAATTGTTTCCAAAAGGCAGGGATACTAGGACCTGTGGGCTCAGCCTTAGAATTAGTGGGGGTCAATTTAGAATGGAAATGAGGAGACATTTCTTCAGCCAGAGAGTGGTAGGCCTGTGGAATTCATTGCCATAGAGTGCAATGGATGCTGGATTGTTAAATGTCTTCAAGGCAAAGATTGATAAATTCTTAATCTTGCAGGGAATTAAGGGATATGGGGGAGTGTGGGTAAGTGAGTTGAAATGCCCATCAGCCATGATTGAATGGCGGAGTGGACCTGATGGGCCGAATGGTCTTATGGTCTCATTGAATGGCAGAGCAGACTCAATAGGCTAAATGGCCTACTTCTGCTTCTCATCTTATGTTTCGAAAGAACAATCCAATAAGTTTCATAACCTGTGAGTCAGTTTTGGCCCTGGTAGTTAAAGGAACAAAGTTGGCCATAGCACTGGAAGAATTTCCTTATCTTTGAATAACGTTATAGGTTCAATAATACCTGTCTCAATGAAACAACATCAGTCACAACTCACATTTATGTAGGCTCCTTAATATAATGAAATATCATAAGGTCTGAACAACTTTTGACCTGGAAGCAATACATTAAGGGAAATTTGTAAAATGTCTGTTGGATCTGTATTTGGTTTTAAGAATGCTTGAAAATGACTTTTCAGAGTTTGTATTAATTCAGGTTGTAAGTTTGCTCGCTGAGCTGGAAGGTTTGTTTTCAGATGTTTCTTAAGGTGGGTGATATCATTTCTGGTTCTTTTCCTCAGAGGATGGTAGATAGTGTCCTTAAGAAACCAAGACACATAAATAGAAAGCACTTCACGAGAGGTTCACTGATGATGTTACCTAACATGGTGATGAAACATCTGAAAACAAATCTTCCAGCTCAGCGGGCAAACTTACAACCTGAACCTCAACCTGAGTTACAAATCTTTTCAAATATCGTTTGTATTAATTGTAAAGGGATAAATTGTAATTTTCTTGAATGATGAGAAATTCTGGTCTTTGTGACCTGGTGACTCTTGACCGAAAGCAGTACCAACCGAAAGGTGAGATACGTAACACCACCCAAGCAGGCATAAAGGAGAGCTACAGCAGAGAAAAGAATAGACAAGGTACGTGTATATGGAACTGTTTCATAATATGGTTACAGAGGTCAGAAAACCCAAAACAGGGTTAAATCAGGGATTGTGCTTTGAACTAATTTTATTCCTGCTGCTTCGCCTTTGTCAAAGCTGACCAGATCATTTAATAGAATCTATTAAAAAATGCTCGGACAAAGGAGTTGCTGGGGAACTTATGCCATTGAGAGGGTCATGAAGATACCTAGCTAAGAAGGTTCTGTGGGTTTTTGCCATTCAGGTGAAGAAAGGCTCCAGGGACCTGAATGGAACATGACTGCTGGTGAGCATGACTCAAGGGCAGAAACATTAAGTCAGACAGTGAGAGATCCTATGCACCAGAGGCCAATATAGAGAATGGTGCAACTGCACATGATGCTTTGTCTCTGTGGTGTCTAATCTTTGCTGATGATTTGTGTTAAATAGAAGTTACAAAAAGTGAAATTTTGTTGGTAGTTTGTTCATTTGAAGCCATGTAGTAAATTTGGTTCTTGGTATGCTTTCCTTTATTGGTCAGAGTATTAAGTACAGGAGTTGGGAGGTCATGTTGTGGTTGTACAGGACATTGGTTAGGCCACTGTTGGAATATTACATGCAGTCCTGGCCTCCTTCCTATTGGAAAGATGTTGTGAAACTTGAAAGGGTTCAGAACAGATTTACAAGGATGTTGCCAGGGTTGGAGGATTTGAGCTCAACAGGCTGGGGCTGTTTTCGCTGGAGCGTTGGAGGCTGAGGGGTGACCTTATAGAGGTTTACAAAATTATGAGGGGCATGGATAGGATAAATAGGCAAAGTCTTTTCCCTGGGGTTGGGGAGTTCAGAACTAGAGGGCATAGGTTTAGGGTGAGAGGGGAAAGATATAAAAGAGACCTTAGGGGCAATATTTTCACGCAGAGGATAGTACGTGTATGGAATGAGCTGCCAGAGGAAGTGGTGGAAGCTGGTACATTTGCAACATTCAAAAGGCATTTGGATGGGTATATGAATAAGAAGGGTTTAGAGGGATATGGGCCGGGTGCTGGCAGGTGGGACTAGATTGGGTTGGGATATCTGGTCGGCGTGGACGGGTTGGACCGAAGGGTCTGTTTCCATGCTGTACATCTCTATGACTCTATGACTTCATGTTTCCTATTGCAACAGCTATTTGATAGGAGTGATTGTCAACAGAATTTGACTGGTTTAATGTATCTTCTGACAAACAGCATTTCCGACAAACAAAAACTCCTTTTTGTTCCTCTGGGATGACACCCTTGATTGCAGGCTTGGTCTGGGGATGAAATTTGATCCGAATACTTGACTCTCAAGTGAGGGCTACCAACAAAGCCAAGCTGAGGTTTACAAGAGTGCCCATATTCTGTACACAAGAGTATCATTTTGACTGAACATGGTGTTACTTTTTTCTGTCTAATCTTCGTGCAACAGTTTTCAAGAGACATTGGATGGAAACAGCTCCTGATGAACTTAAAGGAACCCAAATCAACAACCAGCAGAACGAACTTCATATACAAAATACCCTGCAAGGACTGCAACAAACATAACATTGGACAGACAGGCAGGAAACTAGCCACCAGGATATATGAGCACCAACTAGCCACCAAAAGACATGACCAACTATCACTGGTATCCATGCACATAGATGAAGAAGGACACCAGTTCGACTGGACAATACATCTATCCTGGGACATGTTAAGCAAAGACATGCGTGGGAATTTCTACAGGCCTGGCATTCAAACCGGAACTGCATTAACAAACATATTGATTTGGACCCAATTTACCAACCTCTCAGAGATAGAACAGGACATGATATCACCCACCACAACAGACCAAAGCAGATAAGTAGCAAGCGGAACAGAACACCAATGCTTCATCAGAGGCTCACTGACGATACCTAGCATGGTTGACAAAACATCTGAGAACAAATCTCCCAGCTCAGCAGGCAAACTTACAACCTGATTCTAACTGTACTTGCATTCGCCACTTCCTCTGGCAGTTTATTCCACACACAAACTACTCTCTGTGTAAAAATGTTGCCATTTCATGCCATTTCTCCTCTCACCTTAAAAATATGCGCCCTAGTTTTGAACTCCCCTATTCTTGGAAAAATATCTTGGTTATTCACTCTATCTGTACCCTCATGATTTTATAAACCTCAGTAAAGTCACCCCTCAGCCTCCGACACTCCAGGGGAAACAAAAAGTCCCAGTCTTTCCAGTCTATTTTTATCTCAACCCCTCCATTCCTGGTGACATCATGGTAAATCTTTTCAGAACATTCTCCAGTTGAATGATATCCTTTCTATAACAGGGCAACCAGAAACTGCCCACAGTATTTCAGAAGAAGCCTCACCAATGCCCTGTACAAACTAAACATGGCATCCCAACTCCTACACTCAAAGGTCTGAGCAATAAAAGCAAAGGTGCTAAATGCCTTCTTAACCACCCTGTCCACCTATAGCATACATTTCAAAGAATTATGTACCTGAGCCCCTAGGTGTCTCTGTTCTACAACACTACCCAGTACCCTACCAAGTCCTGTCCTTGTTTGTATTACCAAAATGCAATACCTTGTATTTATCCAAATTAAACTCCATCTGCCCTCTAACTTCATCCCTTTCAATTATGTTTCCAGCTCTTTTGAAACCTCATATGGAATCTGCCTCCACCACTCTCCCAGGCAGCATATTCCAAAACATTATAACTCTCTGAGTAAAGAGGTTTATCCTTATTCCATTCTTAGGTCTCTTGCTGACAATCTTTAAATTGTGACCCCTAATTACTGACATTTTAACTAATGGAAAAAGAATATCCTTCTTTACCCTGTCCAAATGGTTTATAATTTTGAATATCTCAATAAGGTCACCTCTTGATCTTCTCCACTCCAATCAGAATAAGCCCAATTTCCTGAATCTTTCCTTGTATCTAAAATCCCTTGTTCCCAGTGTCATTCTAGTAAATCTCCTTTGCACATTGTCCAAAACTTTAATATCTATATTTAAATAAGGTGCCCAGAGCTGAAAACAGTACTCCAAATGTGGTCTGACCAATGATTTGTAGAGGTGTTGCATCACTTCTTTGCTTTTATGTCCAATGCCTCCATATATAAACCCAATAAGCTTTCTTAAGAAAATAAAGCTGATTAGTGAAGAAAGTTTGATCTTTTTTGAGAATTGTACATAAAAACTTAAGGTTTATGAGAAATAAATGACTGGCTTTTGATTTTATAAGATTTTGTCATTCATCTCATTTCAACAACTAATAATGTTGACTGGGAATTATTTTCAGAATGCACTCAGGTTATTGTAAACTGCAAGAGCAAGTCCCAATCTCTCCTTAGCATTTGTCTTTAAAGTACTATCTTCATATCTCCTTTCTGAGGTCATCCTAAGACATGTCAACAGCAGAGGGGCATGCTGAAAACGCGGACTTGTCACAGTGGCATATCTCTTCAAGGATTTACTACTTGTATGCATACCAGAGGAACTCAGTTTATATGGCATTGATAGCTTTTCTGGTGGCAATTGCTGCCAAGACCATGTTAATACCCACTCCTTGGTTGTGATAGGCCTCCTGCTTGAACCTCTATAGATTATGTAGTGAAATAGCTTCCACAGTTGTGTTGGATTGTTGATATTCTGATATATGTTTGATTTGTTAACCCTGCATCAATAAAGGAGTGGCCAAAGTTGGACTGGTGTGTAACTTGAAGGAGAATTAAGAGATGATGACATTTCTACACGTCTGTTGCCTTTGGTATTTTTAGATGTCATGAGCTTAATATTTGTCTTTAATAGTCCAAGTGTGTCCACTGTATGAGAGTCATCCTGATATATGTCTGCAGCAGAAGGACGCTCTCAAAATGCAAACACTTGCTGTTGTAGCAGTGGTGGATCCCCTGTGGTGTTGCTGAAGTGTGGTATTTACTGGAGTGAGATGCTGCAGTACATCCTGGTGGATAGTGTGTACTACAGGGGCGGCACGGTGGCACAGTGGTTAGCACTGCTGCCTCACAGCGCCAGAGATCCGGGTTCAATTCCCGCCTCAGGCGATTGTCTGTGTGGAGTTTGCACGTTCTCCCCGTGTCTGCGTGGGTTTCCTCCGGGTGCTCCGGTTTCCTCCCGCAGTCCAAAGATGTGCAGGTCAGGTGAATTGGCCATGCTAAATTGCCCGTAGTGTTAGGTAAGGGGTAGATGTAGATGTCGGGGTATGGGTGGGGCAGTGTGGGCTTGTTGGGCCGAAGGGCCTGTTTCCACACTGTAAGTAATCTAATCTAATCTTTGTGGGCGGCACGGTGGCACAGTGGTTAGCACTGTTGCCTCACAGCGCCAGAGACCCGGGTTCAATTCCCGCCTCAGACGACTAACTGTGTGGAGTTTGCACATTCTCCCCGTGTCTGCGTGGGTTTCCTCCGGGTGCTCCGGTTTCCTCCCACAGTCCAAAGATGTGCAGGTCAGGTGAATTGGCCATGCTAAATTGCCCGTAGTGTTAGGTAAGGGGTAGTTGTCGGGGTATGGGTGGGTTGCGCTTTGGCGGGGCGGTGTGGACTTGTTGGGCCGAAGGGCCTGTTTCCACACTGTGAGTAATCTAATCTAATCATACATCAGTGGTCTTGAGAATGGATTTTTGGGCTTGGGAACTGAGTAGACTGCTTTTGTCTAGATGGTGTTGGGCTTCTTGAGTGTTGTGCAGATGCAGCTATTGGGGGAAAGAAAAGAAAATACTGGTTAAAATGTGTTGTCTTGGTTCCTTTGATAAACGAATAGCACATGGATGTTGGTCACCCATGGTTCCTATTTGTTTTTGTGATCAGATTACGCAGTGAAAATCACTCAGCAAATTAAAATCATGTGGCTAGAAGCAACCAGTCAGCGAGCCAGGAGGAAATCAGCACATGTGATTATTTTTTGCAAATGCACTATTATTTGATTTCCTATGCAATGCTCATAGTTAGTAGGGACCTGAAGTCCAGTTACTATTTATGGCTGCTCTGAAAGAAATATGTTCAGCCTGGTTTTATCCCTTTAAAGTAACTGTTCATTGCAGGAGCTTATCACCGAACAAATTGATTAAAGAAAATTGGAAGTATTACTGACCAACACAGATGCTACTGGTTGACCAGAGAATTCAAGATTTATTTTTCTCTATTTTCTTCCCAATTGGTGCCGCTGCACAAGACACTTGACACAACCCAGGAGAAAGCTGTCTGCTTGAGAGTCATCTTTTGCCATAACCTAAGTAGGTACAATAAAACAATGAAACAGATGCTGAAGGTCTGAACCAAAAACAAAAATTCCTGGAAAAACTCAGCAGATCTGGCAGCATCTGTGCAGAGAAAGCAGACTTAATGTTTTGAGTCTAGTGACCCTTCTTCAGCCTTAGTGTCTTCTTTCTCTACCACTCACATGCAGTGTGTATCATCTACAAGATATGCTGAGTAACTTGTCAAGGCTCAGTTAGAAGCACTTGCCAAAATCATGGCCTTCACCACCGAGAAAGCTAAGCTAGATGTTTATGCACATTCCGAATTCGATTAGGGGCTACATTTTGAAGGAGGTTCTCTAGATTTGCAGTTAGCCATTAGGGTTCTAGAGTTTCACAGCATGAAAAGAGGCCCTTAGACCCACCATGTGCACACAGGTAATTGAACACCTATCTAGTCTAATCCCATTTTCCAGTACTTGGCCCATATCTTTATTTGCTATGATACTTAAAGTAACCATCTAAATACTGCTAAAATGTTTACCACATATATTTTCCTTATGTTTCCATTGCCAAGTGCCTTAAATCTGTGCTATTTTGCTCTTGATCTTTCCACCAATGGAAATATTCTTCCCCTGTCGACTATCAGGGTATCCCCATCAAATCTCTTCAGAACCTTCTTTTCTCTAACAGAAACAGTTCCAACTTTTCCAATCTATTTGTGTAATTGGAGTTGTTCACCATTCTGATCATTGTCATGACTCTAGTCTGTACTCCCTTAATGCTCTCACATTTTTCCCCAATGTATACACCCAGAAGTGAACATGATACTTTAGTTGAGGCCAACCCAGTGTTCTCTTTTTATTTAACATAGGGAAGGCAGTGGCCTCATGCGTATTATTATTAGACTGTTAATCCAGAGACCCAGGTAATGTTCTTGGGATCTGGGTTCGAATCGCACCAGGGCAGATGGTGGAATTTGAATTAGCTACAAATCTGGGATTAGGGGTCTAATGATGACTGCAAAACTGTTGTCGATTGTTGGAAAAACCCATCTGATTCACTACCTGGTCTGGCCTCCATGAGACTCCAGACCCACAGCAATGTGGTTGACTTTAACTGCTCTATAGGCAATTAGGGATGGGCAATAAATGTTGACCTAGCCATCGATGCCTTCATCCTGTGAATAAATTTTAAAAAAACTTCTTGGCTTTTGTAATCTACATTCCTATTAATAAATTCTGGAAAGCTGTATGTTCTATCTCTCTACTAGTTCTGCCTCCCTCAGTGATTTATTTACAGATACACCGAGGTCCCATTGCTCCTGCACCCCCTTTAGAATTGCATCTTTAGTTTTATATTGACTCCCTATTTCTTTTCCACCAAAATGAAGCTTGAGATGTATCGCAATAAGCATGAGGAAGAAGACCTGCATGAACTCTGGTACTGAGCTCATGCCCTATTGACATCATTCTGTACCGCATGTGAGTTGTTTAGCCAACGTGAGCTAACCCAACAACTACAGCTTCACATTTAAGGTGGAGATTGAGAGAAATCTGTTCTTTGAGTGTAATGGATATTTTGGGATACTCTACATCAAAGTTTTGCATGTCTTAACTCAAAGTTAGGCAATAAAACACTTTCTTTTCCTATGTCTTATTTCAAGGATGGGCTTTGTTAATTTGAAATACCAATGTGATGTTGTTTCCACAGCTTACATTCACTCTACACAGCTGGAAGAAAGATGAGAAATTGAGTTTTCCTTAGAGTTGGGAATGCAGTGGGAGTGATGCCAAATAGGGGCTTTGGAAGTAACTGAGTTGCTCAGCCCTTGCCATTGATTTGGGAGATGTGACTTTCTTTACTATTGTTGCAGTTCAAGAGCAGTTAACAATGGGCATTATTACTGACATAAACAGCAATGCCTGCAACTTGTGAAAGGAGAAAAAGGTGTACATAAAAGCCATTCAGAAAAAAAAACTCCTTTCCAGGCAGCACAACAACTGTTTTAAATACTTAGGAAAAATATTTTAATCCAAAACAGACAATCCAGCCCAACCGGTCCATGTGGCTGTTCATGCCCCAACCTGTGGAGGCCACTCAACCCATTGAGCTTGCACTTCGCTTTGGAGTAAAAGAGAAATGAATTGGTTTGAAAATCAATAATAATCAATTCCAAACTCTGTAGACCACAGCGTCCATAGATTTAAACCACCCCACTTCTCCAAATTCCCTGTTCCCCCCACCCCTCGCCTTTGCCCAGCACAAACACTGGAAATGTGAAAAAAAATACAGAAAGTACTAGAAATGCACATCAGTAATTGTGTAAAAGTGCAATGTTTTAGGTTAGTTCATACAAAGGATCCATGACCAGCATTTTAACCCATTATTTTTGCCTCACATGCTCTGTATATTTCTAATGTTCCATTATTTAGAAATATTTTTGCATATATTGTTGTATTTGATTGTATTGTACAGTGGAGAAATGTTATCAGATTTACACCATTAAGCATAAAGTTTGAAGCCTGCAGCAATTTTTAAGAAGAAGACTGATTCAGTTAGTGTACTTTCTCAAATCTTTTTGCACTTTTAAAATAATTATTTTCAAATGATTTAATTTTTTTTTCGCGATAATCAGAAGAGTTCTCAGGAGTTTGTGTATGTGACATCTGTGTCCCTTTCTGTTGCAATTAAAGTGCAGCAATTTGTTCCTATCTGCACGAGCAACATTAACTAATAACTCGTATTGGGAGGAAGGTCATAAGTTTAATGGTGTATATTATTCAGAAGCCAAAAGAGCCAAAGGGAAAAGAGCCAGGCAGAGCTGCTCTAATGCAAACCATAAGCTGGGAAGGAAGGTTGTGGCTTTCACTTCTCTCCTGAAGGCAGGCAAGCGACCTGGTCAATACAGTGCACGTAATCCCAGAGGGATCTGAACTGAGAACAGGGATTGGGTTACTGCATCCAACTCCTTACAGTCCAAGCTTTAAAACAATAATGCGTCCTAGTTTATTTTTTGTTAAAAATAATAGCTCTGCTATTGTTGTTTGTCACGATCGAGAAATTCTTGGTTCATGGCAGATTCCAACTTTTAGGAATGCAGGAATGGGGCAGGCTATTCAGCCCCCTTGAAATGTGTTTCTCCCACCTTCGCTTTTCTACGTTTCCCTTGGGTAGGGTCCATGTTTACCCTTGCAAGTCTGACAAGTGGGCATTCTTCCTACATGTTTGTGAACTTGTCTTGTGGAGGGTCACAGCATCCAAGTATAATCCTATTAACCTGGTGTCTTCCAGCAAGAGTCATTGATTCATGCTCATTCTCTGTCTCTCCTGATGCCAGCTGCTGGTGTAGCTGAAAAGAACTGACTTAATACAGAACCTCACAACGTGCCGGTTCCTTGAGTTTATCCAGTTGGTCACTTCCTCCATCATTTCCCACTATAAGTTTTTAAGTTTATATCTAGTTCCCTTTTAAATATTATGATTGAGTCTGCTTCCATCACTCTTTCAGGCTGAGCATATCAGACAATGAGAATTTAATTTCTCCGAATTCTTGATTATTATACCAGTTGCCTTAAATCACTGTGATTACTTACTGTCCTGCTAGAAGGACTGTCCAGTCTGAAAACTCAACTTGCACGCAGATATATTATCTACAGCACAGAAACAAGCAGTTCAGCACAACTGGTCCACATTGGTGTTTATGCACCCTCCTTTCTTTAGCTGATTCTAACAATATACGCTTTTGATTCCTTTCTCCCAAACGTGCTTATCTCACCTGCCCTTAAATACGCTATTCACTTTTTGCCATGTAATAGTTCCACGTTCTCACCACTCTCTGGGTGGGTAAAGATGCTTTTCCTGAATTCCTTGCTGTATTTAACCGTATTTATCATGTACATGTTGCCTATAGTTCTGGTCTCCTTGTGCTTAACCTATCTAGTTCTTTCATCATCTTAAGACCTCTATCAGGTCACCCTTCAACTTCCTTCTTTTTTCAACTGAAAAAGGCCCCACACTGTTCAACCTTTCTTAATAAGTTCAGCTCAAAAATCAGACTTGACCTGTGAGCGAAGTCAATTTTTGCCAGCCTGAGGTTTTCCAGTTATTTTACAATGAGCCTAGATGTCAAGGCGCTGGAATTTGTAGTCTCTGCTATTACCAGTTTTTATCCTTGTCTTTTGTTGGTATGAGGAATCTGAATAGGATAAAGGATGAACTCTGCTGTTGATTTTCTTTCCCTTGTCCTGTTTTCTGTCCTTATTCACCAATACCAATTTTCCATCTGAGAACTGGATTAATGCTGCTTGTGAGCTTCTTATGATTTTCACTAATCTTATTGCTTGAATCCCCTAACTCTACAGTAACTGATCAATCTTTCAGTTTCTGTTTCGCCTTCACTGACCTCTCATTGAGTTAAAGTCTCTTTGTTATGCTGTATCTCCCTAACCTTTGTAAATTCTGGTAGAACCTTGCCTTTCCCTCCCCTTAAGGGCACATCTTTTAGTTTTTGACCATGTTTAGATCTCAGAGGTGGGCTTATTAGGAGCAAGAGTAGGCCATCTGTCCCTCACGTCTGTTGCACCATTCAACACAAACATGGCTGATCTGATTGTGGCCTGAATTGTACTTTTCTCCTCACCTTGACAACCTTTGAATCCCTTTATAATCAAAAATCTATCACTGCCTTACAATTTTTCAATGACCCCATCATTACCTGCTCTCTTACTTGTGTCAAATTCCAAGTGAAGTAACTTGTAAAACATTTTCTGTATCGTCTTACGGAAAATCTGATCCCCTTACTTAAGGGATGTAGTTGCATTGAAGACCTTTCGGAGGAGGTTCACCAGATTGTTTCCAGAGTTGAGAGCTTTGTCTAATGAAGAGAGATTGAACACTTTATACTCTCTGGAGTTTAAAAGAATGCAAGGAGATTTAATTGAGGTACATAAGATGCTAAATGATATTGACAAAGTAGATATGGAAAGTATGTTTCCTCGTGGGACAATCTAGAATAAGAGGTCATAGTTTTAAGTCAAAGAGCGTGGTGCTGGAAAAGCACAGGCAGTCAGGCAGCATTGGATGCTGCCTGACCGGCTGTGCTTTTCCAGCAGCACATTCTTCGACTCTGATTTCTAGCAACTGCAGTCCTCACTTTCTCCCAGGTCATTGTTTTAAGACAAGGGGAGGCAGATTTAAAACATAGTTGAGGAGGAATTTCTTCTGTCCAAGCATTATGAATCTGGAATTCACTCCCTCAGTGCTGTTGATGCTGGAACATCTAGTAAATTTAAGGAGAAGATAGATAGATTTTGAATGAGTTACAGGTTGAAGGCTTATGGGGAGCAGGTAGGAAAGTGAGATGAGGCTGAGGTGAGTTCGGCCACGATAGTGTCAAGTGATGGACCAGGCTTGAAGGGCAGAATGGCCTATTCCTGCTCCAAGTTCTTTTGTTCTTATGTTCTGCTAGTTTAATTGTTGATTTAATTTGAAACTTTTCAGGTTAGAAGTCATAAGTTTGTCTTGACCAGCAAGTTTCCCTAATTTTAGCCACCAACTTTTGCATAAAATTCTGCGCCAAGTGTTATACTTGAAACAAGCAAAAGGAAGATTCTGGAGCAAATTGAAAACTAGGTTGAACAAACTTATGGTCCACATTTCTGAAACTTATCTTTTGCTTTAAGTATGGTAATGGCAGGTTTCAGACCACAGTGTTCTGAAAACTCTTTGCCATCTTGCTGTATGTTTTTATGTGGAAGTTTCTTCCAGTGGATTATTTTTTTAAAAATCTTAAATTCTATTACGCAGTGGGAATTAAAAAGATAGAACAAAATTGCATCAAATTCATAGCACAGAAATAGACCATTGGACCTAACAGGTCTGTGCCTCAAATGAGCCTCCTCCTGCTCTACTACATCTCACCAAAATAACACAGCCCTCCAATTCTATTGTCTCCATATGTTTATCGAATTTCTGCTTCAGAGCATTAATACTATTTGCAACAACAACCCATTTTAATAGAAATATCTGCATTCTAATAGAACTCTGGATAAAGAAAATTCCCCTGAATTCTCTTTTGAATATATGAAACCCCACATTTATAGCTTCTAGCTTTAGAGTTCCTCCCTGCACTGCCAGCCTCAGAATGTAGAAACATCCTGATTTTAAAATTGTGTTCTGAACTATAAAATTAAGATTTGGGCTGGATTATCTTCATCAAAATCAGATTTGTTAGTCCATGTTTTGCAATTCAGTTTTGACCTCAGATTTTAGTTTAATTTTACTTATAGCCATCAAAAAAAGCTTTGCACTAAGTTTTCAGTCTTGTTGATTTTAGTGCCTTTCTGGAAGAAATATTTCAATGTAGAATTGGGTTCCGCTTTTGTTATTGTGTTTTCTGGAAAATTATTTTCAAAGTTTGTTTTTAAATTGTGTTATTTGATTAATTTACCTCTCTCAAAACTCTGAAACCAAGAATTGACGAGAATAAAACTGAAGTGGAGATAGTTACTGAGGACTTTACTCTCTTAACATGTATACAATTGGTTTACTGCTTGGAACAAGTTGAATTTTACCTTGTTTTAGATTTGTGATCTCTTATGTTAATTTATGTTTTATATATAATTCATACATTTTTACCTCTCAAATTATTAACAACTATTGCAATTGCCTGACCAAATTTCTTTGAAAGATCCCGTCCTTGAATTTGTATAGTGTGGATGAATAATTATTTCTGAAAGTAGGCTTCAGAATCCAGGCTTTCCAGATTTGAATAACTGTCATTGAAGTAAAAAAGACGCCATCAGTAAGGTACATCACTGAACAAGTCACACCGTATTTTGTGTTTGAATGCTGTGGCTTCGGCTTCTCTTTGAACTATCTGCTGTGAAGGTTTTAAAAAGAGGAGACATGCTCAACATGTCTCGTGTTAGGCAGCGCTTGAGCTCTATGCTATTTGCTTTTTAAATTCTTGTTTACAACTTTGGAACTGAATGAGCTAATAGTAAGTTCAAAGATTAATGAAGTATTTACTTTTTTTTGCATTGTCATTTTGATGAAATATTAAGCTGTGGTAGTGTTTTCTTGTTCCAGTGAGCTAAGTGGTCAGTCAAGGTCTCATGACACTAATTAGAGAAGGTTAGAGAATTTTCGCAATGGCCTGCTCAATACTATCCACTGAGCTGACACCACCAACAAATTAACTAGCCGTGCATTGCATTCCTGCCAGTGTGAATTTGCAGTCTGTGAGATGGATAATAATGGCAGCATTTGCCATTTCTTGCATGTTAACATGGTTAGCTCTCTGAAGTGCATGAGCAAGTTTGAGAGACGTGATAGGGTGCTTTTTAACTGCAAACTTTGTTTGTTGAAAATAGGAAATATGTAGAGTGCAGTTATTTTCCTTTGATGCTGGAGTGAGAAGAGCAGGGATTTAGAGAAATACGAAAGACTGTTGCACTCTAGTTACATGGGAAAAGTACCATTGTAGTGGCTCTAACTTGACTAAAAATGTAATAACTAAAGGCTAACCAGGAAAAACAAGTTAAACTTTAAAAGGAAAGAGCAGGCGAGTGAGACTTATCGGTTTGCTCTTTTAAGGACATTACATTGTTCCAGTGGATTGAATAGCCTCTGCCTATATCGTTCAATTATTCACTCCAACTACGACTCCAACAACTTCCGAAACCAGGAAGGTTCAACAGAAAAATGTTCACAATTTAGTTCAAAAGTCAGCTGTCTTTGAAAAGATAGCGTTCCATATATAGAAAATGGTGCTTGCAATTTTGGTTTTAAAACATTGCGGAATCATGAACATTGTTGTTTCTTGTGTACTTTGTGCCCATGGTGTTGGTGCGTGACACAGTGCACATCATGGACAAAGGAACTATCTGCTTATGGACATAATTTGCAGCTACACTAAAGGATTGGGGCAGTCATGAAGTTAGTTCCCCTTTTAATTTTAAGATATATCCTGTGATAAAATTCTTTTAAAACATTTAGATAAATTCATTACAATTTCACAACAGGAAGCAGATTATGTGATTTCACTGTTGGCAGCCAATTTTTTTGTCTAAACATGGGCAAAGCTTACTTGTACATAAACCCCAAACTCATTTCAGAATGATTAACTGTTCATTCCTTTGCAAAACAAACACAGACAGGCGTAAGCAAACAGCACACAATATTTTTACATTGACCTCAAATGAACTTTCAGCTTCCTAATTTGTAAATTTTTAGAGCAAAATGTAAGGCTTCAAAATGATCCTTTGCAATGCTGTGTAGAATACCGGTGTAAAATTCTGTCCAGATAAAAGCTGCAACCAATAAATGGAACAAAGACAATTGTATGACTGTCCTGAGCTGGGATTCCACCTACTAATTTAAAGACGGATAAGAAATTGTGTGCATGAAGGTTTAAGAGTTAACTTTACTCAGTTTCCTTTGGGGTTTACATGTGTCCTTGGTCATTCAAGAAGCATCTCCTTGTTACTGGAAGTAGAGATTGGCTGACAGGAGAATGAGTTACTAGACAATGTGGGGGTGAGACGTTTGGTTACTCACTACCTTTCTGGGTTGTTGTTATTCACTGCCGCTGTTTCTCTGGTCACACTGTGTTCTGCACATTCCCCATCGTCTGCGTGTCACAATTAAAATTTAAACAGTCCTGTCATCTCTTCCCTACTGAGCATGAAAAAAAATCAGTGAGGACAGGAGATGGAGAGGATATGGATAACTGAAATGTATTTTATGATTTGAGAAAGACATGATAAATGCATTTACAACTGTATTACTGATAAAATGTCAAGGTCACCTTCACCTGTGGTCTCTGATTTGTATTCTACAATTTCTCAATTGAGTATTTGGGTTGTGCTACAAATAATAAACCATAATTATCTGTAGTGAACAGATTATTACAGGTCACTTATTATAGGTCACCTTAGCTGACTCTTTCATCTTATTACAGCTAAGTGCCCTCTCCTTGAAATGTAGGGTAATATACGATATATTGCAAAGAGAACAAAAGTAAAAATTTGAAAGCAGACAGTCAGCCTACTTTAATGTTTTGGGTGTGAATCTTTCCTCAAAACAGGTCTGGGTAGGATCTAGAATGTAACCTTTTTCTTTCTTTCTTACAAATATTGGCAGAGCTGCTGGATTTTGTCCAGCCTTTTCCAGAATCCATTGCACCATTGAGTTTAGGAACTAGGCCGTACTCTGATGAACTTATTGATATCACTTTTGCTTTTTTTATATTTGTCATGTGCACAATAAAGGATTAAAATACTTCATTTATTGATTCCTAAACAGTACCTAATACCTGGCATTTCTGTGTGTTCTTGTATAAACGAGCCTTTTCCTAATTGTTTTAATATTGAGTTGTAAAGCTGGAACGTAGTGATGAGGGAGATGAGTTGGAATTTATTTTCTTAATCCCCCGAGTACAGGGATTTTACAGCACTGACAGAAGCTGAAGCAATGATATGATAGTATTGTGCTAATGGTGAATCATACTTAATCATTGAACATTTATTGAATGAAAAACACAATAAAATCAATTGTATCTTATCACAGCATCGCAGTCTCTTCACGCATTCAATTACAATTACTTTTCCAGTGCAGTAAATATTGTCATGGAAGTAACACTGGAGCCATTCAATACCAGAAATATCCCACAAGCAACAATGAGCCACAAAACCAATATTTTTAATTTTTTATCCTATTTTTCTCTGTAAATGATGTTGAATGAAAAGAAAATTCTTAAATTCTTGAACAATGAAATTAAACATTGGAAGGATAAAATAAAATCCATCGACACCTGGTAAAATAAAATTGAGGATTTTGGGATCAGTTCTTTTCATCTAACTTGATCCAGGAGGATGTGAGGAAGAGTCCCTTAAGGGAACTATTAAACTGACATTTTGCTAAACCTTTGCAGATCAACTGTGCAATTCCTCCTTTTGATTTTCCTTTTTACTGTATATATGGAATACAACCGTACAATTCACTCGTAAAGATGGTGCACTGGTAGACACGTCAGTCTTTATTTCTTTCTGTACTCTATTATTTAATGTGTGTTATGTTTAAGGAGCATGCAGAGATTCAGCAGTTTGCATTTAACAATGTTCTGATTCTTCTTTTATGAGCAGTGGCCCAATTATAAAAGTCTATTCATTCTATAATACAGCATAATTGCAGAACATTTTTAATTCCAAGTGCGGCTGAACCAAAAAGTCACTAACATTTGGAAAGATTTTTCTTGTGATCACAGTTTGTGAGCATGCAAAGTGAAAAGTTGGGATTTTTTTTTAAAGAAGCAAAGTCCTACCATATTTCGATAATTTTCACATGAAGAGTCACTGTAGTATTCTTTGTGTTCTCAGATCTGCCCCGAGTTGTATGATCATTTCCAGACTTATGCGTGTGGAAGATGCACCGATAGCAGAGAGAGATTGTGACAGAATAGCCACGCCGTCTCTTAATATTTTCCAAATAGCTTCAGTGATTTAAAATAAAAAGTATTCACCAATTCAAAAGAAAACTGCACTCTCAGAATTTCATATTGCAATTTCAAAGGCAGTACTTTCTGTTTAAGTAGCATTTATCTTCATTTTACATTCTGAAAATACCATGTAGTACTTCAGATGTTAACATCCATGAAAAAAATGACACGAGCATAATATTAAATCAAATTTCTTTTTTGTACATTGTGGTGGTGGTTGGGTGGAGAATAAGTAAAGGGATGAAATAAATATTGCTGTCTTCTACTTTGTTTAAGCTATGCTTTGCAATTCTGTTTAACGGGTATTTAGTTTTGCTGTAATCTGACAAGATTAATTAGATCTCATTCAACATTATATTTTGATGTGAAATGATTCATTACACTTTGCACTGACACCTTCCTCCACTCAGCTATTTCTGACTTCCCTTTTTTAAAAATCTGGTTTTCATTCATGTTCAATTTTTATTGAGTGCTTGGAAGCTATTTTTACTAATGACAGAATCAACTTCAAGGAAAAGCAGAGGATTAGACAACTTGGCATTTCACATACACAATTGTTTAAAGTGCGGAGACATGATGATCTTGAATCAAGAAGCAGTTTGATATGAAAAAGTACAAAAGCAAAGCAGTTGATAAATTTGTACAAATCAGTAGCAAATCTGCGGCAAGTATTCTGCTCCATTTTTTGGTGTCTTATTTTAGGAAAAATGTTGAGCTGATTGAGGCAGTGCAGGAGGGATTCATTTAAGATTTACAGAGAAGATACCTCAGGAATGAAGGGAGACTAGAGAAACTATGACTGTCATCTTAGAACAGAGAAGATTACCAGGAGATCTTATTTAACCCTTGAGGGTTTTGATAAGGTAATTAGAGAGAAGCTTCAGACTGACTGGTGAGTTGGAGACCAGAGGCCATACGTTTAAGATTGTTACTAAAAGATAAATATTTGTAAAAAAGTTAAACTGTTATAGAACATACTAAATGACAAGTTCATTGAGAAAATCTGGACAAATATTTGACAGCTAAATAGATAACTTTAGTATTATCAAATTTAGTGATTCCAGGTATTATTACTGGATAGTACTCCACTGATACTGTGGATTATATTCCTCTTGGATATAACTACAAACATAATAAAAGGTTTTGTATGTTGTCTTTCTCAACGATAATTTCGGATTCAATTTTGTTGAAACACACTTTGTTATAATTTTTTCCAAAGCAAATTTACAAGCAGTGGAGTTGCAATAATGTTCTAAACCCAAATTTGAAAAAAACCTGTAAATCTGGAATAAAACTTGTAAATACTGGACTAAACAAAGCTCAGAACTCAATTGTGACAAAACGTTAACAGCCCGAGACATTAACTTTGTGTTTTCCTTCTTGCCTGATGGTGGTGCTTAACCTAATGAATGTTTCCAGCACGTTGTTTCCATCGTTTAACCTGACAACAAATTTTAGACTAAAAATGGAAACCAGAAACATAATAGGCTGATTAATTTTCAGTGGGAAGCCTCATTAATTTTTGGGTGGGGGTGTTCAGGTGGAAGGGAAACAATCAAGATGTGGTGAAGGGTCCCAACTTGTTATTATTTCTCTGTCAGTTAAATGGTAATTAACTCTGCGTTTCCAGAATTTTCCTTTTTTCATTCTTAAAAAACATTTGTTGGTTTTTGACAGGTTTTACATTTTTGTGTTTTTACAGCTTTTAGTCTAGTGATGAACTTTAATTGTAAAATAAGTTGTGCAGTTCATGTTTTTTACTTCTACAACTTGTTCTCAAGAATAATGACATAGAACAAAGTAACAGCACTTAATGAACACCTCAGTTTGAGCCAGTTACATAGCAGGTCTGAACCAGGATCAGTTATTTGCTGTGGAGTGTCTGACCTAGTATTTTTGAAGATGAAGATAAGAAAGTGAATATATTGCAAGATTTCCTTGCATGGAAAGGTTTCTATGCTGTATTGTTCCAAGATTCAGTGAGACTGCGCTAATGTTTCAGTGCAGTACTGAGTGTGCTGCCATTCCAGGTGCCACCTTTACATAGGATATTAAACTAAGATATTAACTTCCTCTTCCAATGGTTCAAGTGGATGTCAAAGATCTCATGGCAGTATTCACAGAAGGGCAGCAAGTTCTTCCTGATGCTGGGCCCAATGTTCTGCCCTCAACCAATACCAGTAAATAATGAATTCACAGATTGTTCATGTCTGATCATTTGTAGATACAATATAATATACAAATCACTTCAAAAGTATCTCAGCACAATAAACACATTGGGCAAATTTTAAAGCATAAATGTCACTATGGTTAGTTTGTTGTTTTATACGAAAAGCAGATGACGTTAGTAGTTCAGGATGGTACTCATGGTTTGGAGATGCTGGTGTCGGACTGGGGTGGACAAAGTTAAAAATCACACAACACCAGGGTATAGTCCAACAGGTTTAATTGGAAGCACACTAGCTTTCGGAGTGACGCTCCTTCATCAGGCTGCTAGTGTAACAAATCTTGTGCTTGAGGCAGTATTGCCCTGGATGAGCTACTTTTTCGGATGAGATTTTGAAACAAAAGCCTGGTAGCTTTTCTTTCAGGGATCTTGAAAGATCTGTTGGCATCGTTTGGAAGAAGAGCAGGGAATTCTTGATTTCTTTGTTAATATTTATTGTTCAACCATCATTACTATAAAAACAGATTTTTGGATGATTATCATATTGCTGTTTGTGGTATCCAGCTATATTTACCAATGGATGCATTACAACAGAGATTACAGCTCCTAAATACCTCACTGCTGTAAAACCATTTGAAACATCCTGAGATAGTGAAAAACATTCGAGAAAAGTAAGGTATAATTCTCTGTTGCTGTGTCATTTGTGTTCAGGTGTGTATTAGTTCCCAGCTCTTAAATTATCGCATCTTGTATGGAGCGCTATTTATCTTTTGTCTCTCATCTTTGTGGAAAAATGCCCATCTCTTCAGATCATTGTCTCCTGTCCAAAGCCTGTACAGGGATGAGCAACATGACCCCGTAATCCTGTGTACAAGTTGCTTCACAATACTGAGTCTGCACTGTTGATTTTATATAGTAACTGGGTGCCTGCAGGATCTTAACTTTAATGTCTGCCTAATGGCATCAAAACAGTTTTGTTTGTGACTGACCTGCATATTATTCAACTCTGAATCTGATTTAGAAAAAAACAGATTTGTACTATTTTAAAAGAAAGATCTAATTATCGCCATTTACCACTTGGACAGATGCAAAGCAGGCTTTGACAACTGACAGCCACTCACATTGAGTTTGTTCAATCTGTTCAATCCCAGTTTATAAACCGGTGAGAATTAATTTGCCAACAGCAGGTGACAACTTTGTTTGGGGCCGTGAGTGTCTTTTTCGTTCGATATAAATGGTAATTAGTAATTAATGATGGTCATAACCAATTGACTAGATTGTGATGTTTTGCATTATTAGCAAAGTTGAAACTTTACAATTCCCTTCCGGCAAACCGGAAGTGGATTTTTTTTGTCAATCATTTTCCCCAGATCCCCAATTTAATGTGATAATGGCTTTGAATTACTTTCTGCATCTTTCTAATTGTAACCATTCTGAAAACTCGGAGGTAAAGTCTTCTAATCCATGCTGTGTTTTGCTGACCTAAGGCAGGGTGGCAACAATGCTGGTATACTTCACTGCAGTGACTGCTCCTTTGTGTGTCTGTGTGTCGATGTTGGGTGAGGCCCCCGGAGGCTGATCAGTCAGCTGGCTTTCAGTGTTTTTCTTCCCAAGAATTCATGTTAAAAAAAGATGCACCCTTCAAATAAAAGAATCACAAGGAGAAAGCAATCCTTCGCCTTAAGCAAGAAAACTTTTGGACTAGTAATCCACTAACCCAAGGTCATGTTCTAAGGCATGGGTTTGAATCACATCATGACAGATCCTGAAATTTGAATTCAGTAAAATTCTGGATTAAAAATCTGGTCTCATGACAACCACGTAACCCCAGTCAATTGTCATTAAAATAACATCCAGTTACTAATACTTTTTATAGAAGGAAATCTGCCTTCCTTATCTGGTCTGGGCTACTTGTGACTGTTAACAGCCCTTTGGACAAATTAAAGAGCAATAAATGCTGGCCTTGTCAGTGATAACTATGTCCTGTGAATGGATGAAAGGAAGTTCCTGTTTAGGGCAGGTGAACCCTCAAGCAGATTTTGTTTATCAATTTAGAAATATGACACAGCGTACAATTGTTTAGTTTGTGGTTTCAGGGCCTCTTACCATCTCTACCTCTGGAACATTCTCCAGCCTACAGGACCTCTGTGCTTGTCCAGTTTAACTTTTCTACATCCTCGATTTGCATCACACCACTATGCTATCAACTGCTGCACCTTAAGCTCTGAAATTCCCCTCTAAACCTTCCCACCTCTCTCTTCATTGACACATTCTCTAAAATCAATATCTTTGACAAAGGTTTTAATCACGTATGACATCTTCTTATGTGGCTTATTGTCAAATTCTGCTTGCTAATCCTGCCTCTTATTCTGATAATAGTACCATACAACAACAAGTTATTCTCTCCCCAGAAATGCATCCAAAGAGTTAGCAATATTTGTGTGATGCAGTTTGTACATTTGCTTCACATATGCATTTTAACACTTAAAATTGTACTTCGCTTTCTATTACAGTTCAACTTATATTCATAGCTTGGACCTCATTTTGCATAACTGCGTACTTTCTTTATACTTATACCATTGTCCTTCTCTAAAGTTGCCTAAAACCTGAACAGCCATTACTTCTCCAGTCTTTTTCTTAACTCAGTGACACTAAAGTTTCGGGCTTGTAGCTCCTGCCTGAGCCAACTCTTGAGCTTGAATATTTTCCTTGTGTTTTATTGAACAAAGCTGACCACTGCCCTGATGTTGTGACAAATGCATTGTGTGAATTGTTTTTGAGCAAATCTTTTACGTGCGTCTTGCACTGTTTGGGACTGACCTACCAGTGCCAAGGCTGTCATTTCAGCTTAAAAATGTGTTGCTGGAAAAGCGCAGCAGGTCAGGCAGCATCAAAGGAGCAGGAGAATCGACATTTCGGGCATAAGCCCTTCTTCAGGAATCACTGAACAACTCAAAGGCCAGGAAAGAAGGTCACCTCCACCTCTCCGGCCGACACTCACTCCTGACCCCACAACAAAGTAGTTTGGCAACTCTCTTAACTGTATGCTGATTTCCTGGCACTGCCTCCAGGATACTGGAGCTGAGATCAGGACGAGAGTGAATCTCGTACGGAGATTGGTGGGTAGCACCTGGGATAGCAGAGCCAGCACATTAAAAACTGCTTCATGTCTCATGGCCTACCCAGCAGCAGAGTAATTCTGCTCAGCCTGGCTCAGGAAAAAACCACACAAATGCAGTAGATGCCCATCTGCTGGAAACTGCAAGGATTATTTCTGGGATGTTGGGACCCACTCAGCTTGAGTGGCTTCCTGTGAATGCACATGCAGGAGTTCCCAATGTCTGCAAGGAAAATATCCTGTTCAAACAGCACCACTGGCTGACAGCTAACAAAACTCTCCCATTAACACAGGACTACAACAAACACTCACTCATCTGAACTTCCACAGTCATTAGTGCAACACACTTCACACCCTACAGACCGACAACAGCTCCATCTCTCAATGGCGTACTGCCTGGTTGTTTGCAAAATTCACCAATGGCAATCTGGTAATTGAGCCAAGTGGTGAAGTCCCAGGTTTCAATCTTCTACGGAAAATCCGGACAATCCCAAAGAGTTCCAGGACAGACCAGGCAAGATATGGCCACTCGATCCACAAGTGGAACTGACGGTCAGCTCAGTTTGTGACTGCAAATAGTCAAGTTGGATCATCATTCATTCTCTGAACTGCTGCCCTATTCCTGGCGCCAGAACAATTATTCTCACTGTATCAGCTGAAGCCACTGAAGGGATTGTTAATCTTGACATTGGTCTGTAAGTGCTTCTCTAACGTAAGATTAAAATAAAAGTGCAGGATGCCCTGTTCCGATAATCACTTTCTCAAATAATATAAGGGTAATTGAGATGATCAAATGTTGCAACAAGGAATCAACATAGCAGCCCATCCATCTTACTTTCATACACTTTATCCTCAAGATTTTATTATTTCAACCAACACCGTTGCAATTCTATGTTGTTTATTTTGAGCACTTTGATTAAATGTTCACCTCACTAGATGGCAGTCTGGTGCAAAAATTGCCAGGTATGAGGTAAACAGGCTAATTGTTAAGATTGTCCTGTCTCAGAGCAAGTGACTCAACAACCAGCAGTAGATTTTGCGATTTCTTCTACTAACTGTGGGCACCAAGATTTACTCCCCAAGCACTGAACCTTTGAGTAAAATGTCCCAAACAAAGTGATGTCATCATTTTCAAGAGGATGATGATTCCCTCGTTGCAATTATAGAGCAGAATAAGTTCATGTAAATCAGTCAGCCCCATCATAAATCTTGATTTCTTGTATTATGCTTTTACACAGACTCCTTCATTACAACAAATCTTGTTATATTAATCATTGTATTAATAAGTTGAAATTTTAGGAACAAAATCATGTATTAAGATATAGGACTCTTGGAGAACTCTCGGTTTATTTGGAATGGAACTTTAATGGCCAGAAGGCTGAGGCAGATAATTGAACTGAAGAACAACATCTCTACTTTACAGCACTAGATTGGCACTAAATCCTGGAATTAGCCTTAGCAACTGCAACCTTCTGACCAAATGTGGAGAACTTGGTATATGAAGGTTTCTGGATTAGTGGTGCTGGAAGAGCACAGCAGTTCAGGCAGCATCCAAGTAGCTTCAAAATCGATGTTTCGAGCAAAAGCCCTTCATCAGGAATAAGGTCTTTTGCCCAAAACATCGATTTCGAAGCTCCTTGGATGCTGCCTGAACTAGTGTGCTCTTCCAGCACCACTAATCCAGAATCTGGTTTCCAGCATCTGCAGTCATTGTTTTTACCTATATGAAGGTTTCTGTACACTTGTGAATTCCATCGGCAAGACACAGTGTTTCACAATTCATCAAATCGAGCAGTCTCAGATTCTGAATGAGGAAGACCATTTGGCTCATCTCAGTTATTCAACCCTGAGATTTTATTACCGCATCAGCTGTTTCTTAAAAAAAAGCTAAGCCTTGTTTTCACTTCTTCATTGAGTAGTCATTGAGAGCAGTCATTCCTTTAAATCATTTCCTGATATTGCGTGTGTACAGGTTTGAGCCTGCTTCCCCTTGCATTTGTTTTGTCCCCTTATATCAGACAAGACCTTCTGCTGTAAAACCCAACCCATTGCATGCACAGGCTTCTTTATCTCCATTCATCAATAGTTCCTTAACAGGTGTAATTGCAAGCATCTGATACTTTTACAATTACGACTGATCTGTCAGTAGATGGAGCCAGAGGCTTTGTGTCAATATTGATTTTCAGCCGATTTTAGTTTGGTTGAAGGAAAAATTAGTGCAACCAGGAACTGAATTTTTCAGTTTGGTTTTTAGACCCTTTTCTCCTTGTCATTAAATAATTAAATTGTCTGTCAATGCTGATTACCTATGACTTATTTCACCCAAATTGCCTTTGTATGTGTATGTTGCATTTATCTAATTCCTTTAAACGTAATGAAATGTCTCACGATGTTAAGCCATGTTACAACTTAGAACAAGTGACCAAAAGCTTTGTTAAATATTTAAAAAGGCATCTTAAAAAAGAGAGAGAAATAAGGAAGCTCAACAGGTGGAATTCCAGAGTTTAGGAACCAACCAGGTGAATGCTTAGGACAGCTACAATCTGGGATGTGCCAGAGGCCAGACTTGGAGGAGTGCGGGGATCACAATGAGTTATAGTGTTTGAGGAGGTTACAGATGCAGGGAAGAGATGATGGAAAAATGTGAAAACAAGGCTGAGAATTTTAACCATTTTAAAACTGAGGCATTGTTGGACCAAAAGCCACTTTAGATCAGTGAGCACAGAGGGTGAGGGGAGAGCAAGACGTTTTACAAGCAACGATATGGACCTCAGGGTAGAGTGTTGGCTTGCGATTGGTTCACAAAGGACCTAAGAGCCAAATCGATCATATTCTTGCTCAATACCTATTGCAGACACTGGAACTAAATGTAGCAGGAATGTAATCATTCTGGAGCTTAAGAAAAGAGAGCAGGTTTAGACTCTAGAGCTCTGCAAACCTGCTTACTGACCCAATAATTCATGTTTGATCTATTCCCTTACCTCACTTTTCCTCCTTTTCCTGATATCTGTTAATTCAGTTCAGAGTGAAAAATATTATTGATTTCTGTCCAAACTTTTATCACTTACTAATTAGTATAGCTCTGTAGGTTAGAAAATTCCAAAGACTATCAACCCTTTGAGTGATTTGGAGGTGCTGGTGTTGGACTGGGGGGGACAAAGTTAAAAATTACACAACACCAGATTATAGTCCCACAGGTTTATTTGCAAACACTTGCTTTTGGAGTGCCGCTCCTTCATCAGGTGGTTGTGGAGAACAAGATCGTAAGACACAGAACAATCCAGGCTTTTTTCAATATATAATTTCAATTGCATCACACTGTAAACATTTGCTATAAATTCTAAGTCTTGCAATCTGATACTCCACAACCACCTGATAAAGGAGCATAGCTCCAAAAGCTAGTGCTTCCAAATAAACCTGTTGGACTATAACCTGGTGTTGTGCGATTTTTAACTTTGTAAACCTTTTGAGTGAAAGTATTTGTTCTAAATATTCAGACCCTTATCCTACCATGCTCTCAATTCCATATTTCCCAGTCAGAGGTAGCAGCCTCTCAGCACTTGTCTTGTCAAGGACCGTGTTATAATTAAAAGAATGACACAATACAGACTAATGATTGTACCTGCCATTTTATAGGGTCAGGACCAACAAGCTTGTAGTTTATTATAAACAAAGAACTGTGGGTGCTGGAGATCTGAACCAAACAAAAGCATATAGAGTGCTGGAGAAACTCAATAGGTCTGGCAGCATCTGTGGAGAGAAAAGGGTTAACATTTTGAGTCCAGATGCTGCTGCCAGACCTGCGGAGTTTCTCCAGTAATTTCTGTTTGAACTTGTAATTTTGAGAGGTAAAGCAATCAGCGGAACTTAGCAGTGTCTTTGTCCACATGAAAATGAGAAATTTTATTTATGTTTTGGCATAGGTGCATTTAAATGATTATTCAGCCAGTGTCATATGCAAATACATCTATGTATTTTTAATTCTCATAATATATACCTCACTTCAATCAAACACTTGAAACTGTTGGAGTGGAGCATTGTATAATTGTTCTGAGCAAATTTATCACAAATTCCACAAATTTGCAAAAATAAATAAAATAGATAACTTTCAAAATCTTCAATCATCTTAAATAATTTCCGGATGTAGTGATTTATTACATCTTTTGGACTAATATAATTTGCTTCTTAATTGTTTCTTTGAAAACCACAATTATTAAACTTATACTTTAATAATTATACTTTTACTGTTGACACTATTTTTTGATTTTATATCCAACATTAAAATTTAGAATTTGAGCTGTAAAGTTTGGAGGAAACACCCTGTGTTTCAGATTTGCAGTTAATTAGTTTTTTTTACAAAAGTAACTAAATTTCAAAATGCTGTAATGTAGAAAACACCGCAGCCAATTTGCACAAGACCAGCTAATATTGTATTAATGAGGAGTATCAAAACTACAGAATTAATCCAGTATTTGTATAACATTATTACATTACCCACTTTGTCTCATTGATCGTGGCCTGCATTTATACCAGCCTCATTTTTCATACCAGCAGTACCCAAACTGCACTGCCAGAGCAAAACTTGAATTCTGCTATGCAAATGAACTCCCTAACATTATATTTTTCAATATTTAAACAACGTGAGCTACAAAGTCTGCACTGTAATCCTACCTGCAATATTTTCAATGGTCAGAAAGAAGTGTTGAAGAGATTAGAGAGTTTCCACATTTTTGGGGGGTTTACACTATATGGCCTGTGCACAACAGTCAGCAATTCAAGCTAGCATATTTATGCTGGCACCACAGGAACCTTAGAGAAATGTTCTTCATTTAACCCCATGAACATATTTGTCTTTCTTTGTGCCTTGTCTTCTTCAAGAGTCTCCTTTTAAATAGATCTGTTTTTATTTCTTTACCTCCTGTCTGTGATCATAAGTTCTTCATTTTAGCTCCTGTTTTGATGAAGGTTTTCCTGAATTCCCTGTTGGGTTTTTCTTCATAATTGTCTCCTATTTATGACCTTTCATTTTGGTCTCTCCCCCTCAAGTGGAAATATCTTATCTATATTTATTCAATCATATCAGGTCATCCCTTGATCTTCACTTTTCCAGAGGGAAAAATGCCTCAGCCTGCTCAATCTTTGTCAATAATGATAAGCTTTCAACACTTGTATCATTCCATTTAAACCCGCTTGCACCTTCTCTGGTGACTCTTGATCCATTTTTAAAAATAATCTGGTAACCAGAATGTATCATCATTCTCACGTGATGTAACCAAGGGTAAACAAAATTTCTCTATTTGCCAATTATTTTCCATCAGAAACTGAATCTAGTGTTTAGTTTGTTTTACAACTGTATTCTCTTACTTTGAGGATTTGAGTAGTAATGTCTGTATCTGCACCTTCCAGCCTCTCTCTTTCTCAATTCGATTTAAAGACTTACATTCTCAAGAAGCATATGGTCTGCTTATTCTCTTCACCCGAAGATATCACCTCCCTTTTCTCTATATTGAAGCACATATGCTATTTCACACCCATTCTGTAAAATCTTTAATACCTTCCTGTATTTTATCACAGTCTTTCCCTACCTTAGCTTATACCTCTGTGTTAACCACATTCTCAATTTAGTGTGGTTCACAAGTTTTGAATCTCAGTTTTGATTCCAACATCTAATTCTTTTTGTTAGTTGCAGGGTTCCCAACATAGATAGTTGTAAAATACCACCTTTTGCTTGTCCAAGTCACCATGTTCCTGTTTCTTGGATAGGTTGTTATCAAAGGTATGTAGGTATACTTGGCCTGTCAAAGGCCTGTATCAATTTAAGTATATATTGCATCTATTATATTAGTCTTATGTTACAGCTTCAAATAATTCAATAATGTTAATCAAGCATGGGCTACCATTTTGCCAACCACAAGACCATGTATATGCACTGTACCAGTTTCAACTCAACAAACTATGTGAAAGCAATTCATTGGTGTATGTCTGAGAGCATTGCCCTCCAATCTGAGGCAACCAGTTGGTTTAAAATTTATGCAGCATCAGTCAGTCGTTATTAATTGGTGCAGTCTCCATGGCAGTGCTGTACCTATCAGAATCCATTTGCTTATCATTCAGCATTCTCCTATCATGCAGGATGTTGGTTTTCCTCTTGAATTACCATCCTCGATGTGTACAAGACACCAAGTTTTAACATAATGTGTCTTTTTACAGCAATCCTCAAGGCATTTCCTTGTTTTAACTTTGAAGGGCTGTACCTTTCTGCTTATATCTCCTTTCATGGCCTAAGTACCAGATGTCAATCTGTCTATTAAAACGACTCAGTCATTATTTTGAAGACGCTCAGATTCTTAAAAGGGGATCAGAGAAAGGTACATCATTGAAGGAGGTTATTCAGTCCGCTGTGTCTAAGCTGGTTCTCTGCAATGGTAATTTGGCACTCTCATACCCTTCTGTTATACCTCTACAATTCTTTCTCTCTTCAGGTATTTTTCCAATTCCTTTTTGAAAAGCCTCAATTTTATCAATATTCACTATCCTGTCAGCAAATATAGTCTGGGTAATGTTTTACCTCATATTATTGAGGATTCTTTAAGCTGGGTGACTGTTCGAAGGGGGAGAAAACAGTCAGTGAAGGGATCCCCTGTGGTTGTTCCCCTGAAAAACATGTATACCGTTTTGGATACTGTTGACAGGGACGACTTACCAGGGGTATACAGTGGAGCCCAGGTCTCTGGCACAGAGCCTGTTCCCTTTGCAAAGAAGGGAAGGAAGGAAAGGAAGAGAGTATTAGTCATTGGGGACTCAATAGTTAGAGGCTCAGATAGAAGGTTTGTTGAGAACGAACAAGACTCACCTGTTGCCTCCCAGGTGCCAGGGTCCGTGATGTCTCGGATCGTATCTTTGGGGTCCTGAAGAGAGAGGGTGACCAGCCTCAAGTCGTGGTCCATGTAAGTACCAACGACATAGGTAGAAAGAGGGATAGGGATGTAAGGCAGGATTTCAGGGAGTTGGGGTGGAAGCTGAGAGCTAGAACAAACAGAGTTGTTATCTCTGGATTATTACCCATGCCACATGATAGCGAGGCAAGGAATAGGGAGAGATATCAGCTGAACATATGGCTGCAAGGATGGTGCAGGAAGGAGGGTTTCAGGTACTTGGAGAATTGGGACTCATTTTGGGGAAGGTGGGACCTCTACAAACAGGACAGTGTTCAATTGAACCAGAGGAGTACTAATATTCTGGGTGGAAAATTTGCTGGTGCTCTTTGGGTGGGTTTAAACTAGATCAGAAGGGGAGTGGGAACCTGAGGTGTAGTTGCAGTGCATGGGAGGATGAGAGTAGGGAGGACAGGGACAGGATTTCACGGTCAGAGGAATGTGCTGGCAGACAACAAGCTGGTTTGAAGTGTGTCTACTTCAACGCCAGAAGTATCCGAAATAAGGTAGGTGAGCTTGCAGCATGGATAGGTACCTGGGACTTCGATGTTGTGACCATTTCGGAGACATGGATAGAGCAGGGTGAGGAATGGATGTTGCAGGTTCTAGGGTATAGATCTTTCATTAAGAACAGGCATGGCGATAAAAGAGGGTGAGGTGTGGCCTTGTTAGTCAAGGATAGTATAATGATGGCTGAAAGAACTTTTGATGAGGACTCGTCGACTGAGGTAGTGTGGGCTGAGGTTAGAAACAGGAGAGGGGAGGTCACGCTGCTTGGAGTTTTTTATAGACCTCCGCAGAGCTCCAGGGAGGTGGAAGAGAGGATTAGCAACATTATTCTGGGTAGGAGTGAAAGGAACAGGGTGATCATATGGGGGACTTTAACTTCCCCAACATTGACTGAAATGCTATAACTCTAGTACGTCGGATGGATCAGTTTTTGCCCAATGTGTACAGGAGGGTTTCCTGACACAGTATGTCGAAGGGCACTGTGGATCTGGTGCTTGGTAATGAACCAGGCCAGGTGTATGATTTAGTTGTAGGTGAGCACTTTTCAGACAGTGACCATAATTCAGTTATGTTTAATTCAGTGATGGAAAGGGATAGGTACATGCCACAGGTCAAGAGTTATCGATGGGGCAAGGGCAATTATAATGCGGTTAGGCAAGAATTAGGATGCATTGGGGTAGCAAAATGCAGGGGATGCAGACAATGGAAATGTGGAGCTGGTTTAAGGAACAGATATTGCGTGTCCTTGATAGGTATGTCCCTGTCAGGCAGGGAGGAAGTGATAAGGTAAGGGAACCATGGTTTACTACAGAAGTTGCATCTCTTGTTAAGCAGAAGAAGGAGGCTTATGTGTTGATGAGGCAAGATGGTTCAGATGAGACGATGGAGAGTTACAGATCAGATAGGAAGGATTTAAAGAAAGAGTTAAGAAGAGCAAAGAGAGGACATGAGCCGTCTTTAGCAAATAGAATAAAGGAGAAACCTAAAGCTTTCTATAGGTGTGTGAGGAATAAAAGGATGACTAGGGTAGGAATAGGGCCATTCAATGACAGAAGTGTGAATTATTGTGGTTCAGTTCGCCGAGCTTGGAATTTGTGTTGCAGACGTTTCGTCCCCTGTCTAGGTGACATCCTCAGTGCTTAGGACCCTCCTGTGAAGCGGTTCTGTGATGTTTCCTCCGGCATTTATAGTGGCCTGTCTCTGCCGCTTCCGGTTGTCAGTTCCAGCTGTCCACTGCAGTGGTCGTTATATTGGGTCCAGGTCGATGTGTTTGTTGATAGAATCTTTGGATGAGTGCCATGCCTCTAGGAATTCCTTGGCTGTTCTCTGTTTGGCTTGTCCTATAATAGTGGTGTTGTCCCAGTGAAACTCATGTTGCTTGTCATCCGCATGTGTGGCTACTAAGGATAGCTGGTCGTGTCATTTCGTGGCTAGTTGGTGTTCATGGATACAGATCATTAGCTGTCTTTCTGTTTGTCCTACATGGGAAGTTGAGTGTGGACCCTGTGGAGATCGGAGAGATGCTAAACGAACATTTCTCATTGGCTTTCACTCAGAAAAAGGAGAATATTGTAGAGGAGAAGGATGAGGTATGAGATTTTAGACGAGAAAGGATTGAGGTTAAATACAAACAGGTGTTATCAATTCTAGAAGGACTGAAAGTAGACAAGTCCCCTGGGACAGATGGGATCTATCTGAGGATTCTCTGGGAAGCTAGGGAGGAGATAGCAGAGCCTTTGGCTTTGATATTTGAGTCATCATTGTCTACAGGTTTAGTACCAGAGGACTGGAGGATTGCAAATGTTGTGCCTTTGTTCAAGAAGGGCAATAGAGATGACCCTGGTAACTATAGACCAGTGAGCCTTACTTCTGTTATAGGAAAGGTTTTGAAAGGATTATAAGAGATAAGATTTATAATAATTTAGCAAGCAACAATTTGATTTCAGATAGTCAACATGGTTTCATAAAGGGCAGGTCATGTCTCACAAACCTTATTTAGTTTTTTGAGAAGGTGACCAAGCATGGGATTGAGGGCGATTGAGCAGTTTGGATTAAAAACTGGCTTTCTGAAAGAAAGCAGTGAGTGGTGGTTGATGGAAGATATTCAGCCTGGAGTCCGGTTACTAGTGGTGTGCCACAAGGATCTGTTTTGGGACCACTACTGTTTGTCATTTTTGTAAATGACTTAGACGCAGGTATAGGTGGATGGATTAGTAAATTTGCAGATGACTCTAAAGTCGGTGGAGTAGTGGACAGTTTGGAAGAATGTTATAGGTTGCAGGGGGACTTGGATAAACTGCAGGATTGGGCTGAGAGGTGGCAAATGGAGTTCAATGTAGCTAAATGTGAGGTGATGCACTTTGGGAAGAATAACAGGAAGGCAGAGTACTGGGTCAATGGAAAGATTCTTGGTAATGTGGATGTGCAGAGGGATCTTGGGGCCCATGTACATAGATCCCTGAAAGTTGCCACCCAAGTGGATAGTGCTGTTAAGAATGCATACGGTGTGTTAGGTTTCATTGGCAGACGGATTGAGTTCCGGAGCCGCAATATCATGCTGCAACTATACAAAATGCTGGTGTGGCCGCACTTGGAATATTGTGTACAGTTCTGTCGCCATATTTCGGGAAGGATGTGGAAGCATTGGAAAAGGTGCAGAGGAGATTTACGAGGATGTTGCCTGGTCTGGAGGGAAGGTCTTATGAGGAAAGGCTGAGAGTCTTGGGTCTGTTCTTATTGGAAAGAAGAAGGATAAGAGGGGATTTGATAGAGACATACAAGGTGATCAGAGGATTAGATAGGGTAGACAGTGAAAGATATTTTCCTAGGATGATGACGTCAGCGTGTACCAGAGGGCATAACTACAAATTGAGGGGTGATAGATTTAAGACAGATGTCAGAAGCAGGTTCTTTACTCAGAGAGTGGTAAGGGGGTGGAATGCCCTGGCTGCTAATGCAGTTAATTCAGCCACATTAGGGAGATTTAAACAATCCTTGGATGAGCGCATGGATGATGATGGGATAGTGTAGGGGGACAAGCTGAGAATAGTTCACAGTTGGCGCAACATCGAGGGCCAAAGAGCCTATTCTGTGCTGAGTTGTTCTATGTTCTATGCTTTATGTTCTATGTTCTATGAAATTAGTGTTATCAGGTTTTCAACTCTCTGGATCACTGCCTGGACCACTCATGATTTTGAGCATCTCTATGAAATCTTCTCGTAACCTCCTCTTCTCAAGGGAGAAAATTCCAGCATCGCCAATTTATCCATTTAGCTGAAGTATGGAGCTGTTCATGGAAATCTATTCTGCAGTCACAATGAAGCCTTCACAACTATTCTAAAATGTGGTGCCCAGAAATGGACACAATATCTTAGTCAAGGCCAAACCAATGTTTATAAAAGTTCAACATGATTGCTTTGCTTTTGTACTCTGTGCATTTATTTGTAAAGCTCAGAATCCTTTATTCCTTTTTACCACACCGCAACTTACCATCTTCAAAGTTTCCTTCTGCTTCGTTATTGCCTTTAGATTATGTCATTCATTTTATATTGCCTTTCCTTATTCCTCATACAAAAATATATCGTGTTGTACTTCTCTTATTAAACTTCAGCTGTAACTTTACAGAATTTAACTTTTAAAAAAGTTCTGTGACTCACATATGAAAGAACTGAAACCAACATGCCCATTCCAAAAGCTGAGAAACTCAACAAATAATCCAGGTCTTTTTCAATATAAAATTTCAGTTACATCACATTGTAAACTTTTGCTATAAATTCTGAGTCTTATGATCTTATACTCCCCAAACACCTGATGAAGGAGCAGCACTACAAAAGCTAGTGCTTCCAAATAAACCTGTTGGACTATGACCTGGTGTTATGTGATTTTTACCTTTCAAATTTGTGCAGGTTAGGTGGACTGGCCATGCTAAATTGCCCATTGTGTCCAGGGATGTGCAGTCTAGTTGGATTTGTCATGAGAATTGCAGGGTTACAGGGATAGGTTAGGGGATGGGTCTGGATGGGTTACCCTTCAGAGGGTCAGCGTGGACTGGATATGCAGAATGGCCTGCTTCCACACTGCAGGGATTCTAAAGGACCTTTTTAATACCTCCTGTTTATCCATTTTAACCCATCTAGTGTCTCAACTTCCTACCCTTTTATGATGAGTTTGGAAACATTGACTTCCTTGGTAAATATACATGTAAAGCCCTCATCTTTTACTTCAGCCATGCTGTCTGCTTTCATGTCTAAATCCCCTTTTTGGCTCCTAATTCCCCCCAGTCTTAATCTCTATCAATTAATTATTTAAACGCCCATAGAAGACCTTGGCTTCCCTTTAATGCTAGCTGCCAGGCATTTCTCAAACTCTTTACCTCTCTGGTTTCTTTTGTCACTTCCACCCTGAAGGTTTTAGATTATAAATAAATCTGTTCAGACACATCTCTGAAGCAGGCACTGCTTGAACCCGGGACGGCGGGGGGGGGGGGGGGGGGGGTTCCTGGTCCAGAGGTAAGCACACTGCTGCTGCGTCACCTAAGGGTTGCATACTCTGCCCAATATTAACAACCTGACATCTACCACAGATAGTGATTGAGCAAAAACATTGTGTTTTCAAGAAGGAATTGGATCTAGCTCTTGTGGTAAAGGATCAAGGGAAATGGGGGGAGGACAGGATTAGTGTATTGCGCTCAGTGATCAGCTATGAGGCAGGATCAGGGGATCGAATGGCCTACTCCTGCTTCTGTCTTCTCTGTTCATAGCAAATATTTGTCTTCCTTTTTGTCTGCCTGGATGATGTAAGGTAGACAGTGAGCTCTGGCTTTGTTTGTTCTACCTTTCCACTTGCTGGAAATGTACTGTAACAAGCAACTGTACCACCTCCCCTTTAAAGACAGCTCATTCTTCCATTACAGTTTTGCTCACCAATCTTTCAGTTATTCAATCTTCCAGTTAACAAAGCAATATCCGTCAAAGAAATATCACCAACATAACTCTATTCCTGCTGAGGTGCTGCATGACCTGTGTTTCCAGAATTTGCTGTCTTGACTGTAAATTACCTGGCACTGATTGGTTGCTAGCCCACTGAACTTCGCATTTCTAAAATGTTGTATTATTATGTTAGGTTGCTGTTTGTCCTTCTTAATGATTAGCCTAAACATTACTTTGTAAAATATAGTGTTACTTGTTACTGATGTGAATTTTGCCAATTTTGCAGCACAGTGGCTCAGTGGTTAGCACTGCAGCCTCACAGCACCAGGGTCCCAGCAGAGGATTCCAGCCCCAGGTGACTGTCTGTGTGGAATTTGCGCACACTCCCAGTGTCTGCCTGGGTTTCCTCCGGGTGCTCCGGTTTCCTCCCACAGTCCAATGATGTGCAGGTCAGGTGAATTGGCCATGCTAAATTGCCCATAGGTTAGGTGCATTAGTCAGCGGGAAATGGGTCTGGGTGGGTTCCTCTTCAGAAGGTCGGTGTGGACTTGTTGGGCCGAAGGGCCTGTTTCCACACTATAGGGAATCTAATCTAAACTTGGTTAATTTGTGAAATATAGCTCTTGACAATGTTACAGTATTGCATTGGTTTCAATATAGAATAAGGGTGGAGAAATAGCAATTTAGTTTGTGTTTGGTGCTGGTCTCATCCTGTGAAAGCAGTCAACCTCAAGTCTATAATCACAGCTGTGTTCCCCATTCAACTGTAGTCCCTATTCTGGTTCTGCTAAAGAACTGTCCACTACTTCCACCCCTTCCTGCCCTTTCCCTATCGATGTACAGATTGTACACAATTAAGAGTATATGCAATTTCCTTTTCCATGAAGTGTGTGGAAAATCAGCCAATCCAATCCACTTCTCGTCGTTGCCCAATTTCTCCCACTAGAAAGTGTACACGTGTGAACAGTGGTTGACCACAAGGATCTACTATGATGTTCCTTCATGATTAAATAACTCAATGACATTCAAAATCTAGAATTCCACTTGAAGATCTGGCACCTAGCTAATTTGCGATTTGAGATTTGGAAAACTGGGACTCCATTCTTCGCAGTGGTAAACGTTATAGGAGGCGTATTAAAACTAGGAAAGGCTTTCAGAGCTTATCCGTTACAGTAGCAAGGAGGCATGCAGTTACAAACTAAAAACAGTTACAAGTACCTCAGCTCAGAAACAGACCAGTTGGCCCGGTAGGACAATGCTGGAGTTTATGGTCCATACAAGCCTCCTCCAACATGACTTCATCCAATCCCATCAATATATTTTTCAGTCATTTCTCTCTAATGTGGCTATTTAGCTTTTCCTTTAAATATTTCTATTTCATTTGACTCAATATTTTCATGAGTTTTTTTGTTCTCACCACTCACTGAGTAAAGAAGCATCTTCTAAGATTCCCTATTGGATTTATTGGCGACTCTCTGTTTCTGGCCCCTAATTCTAGTTTTCCCCTCAGTGGAAGCACCTCTTCTCTCAAGCTCCTCCACTTGGTTGTTCCTCAGTCTTCTCTTTACCCATGCAGAGCATATGTCAGCAGAGTCATGATCACCTAGATAACCTTATCGTTTCCATCGTTTTGTCTTTCACTGGCTTGGTAGGTTGATGCGAGTAAACAGCATAACATGTAAATGTATTTTAAACATCTGTACTGCTTATGCAGTGACAGAAGAAAGTAAAAAGGCAATATTTCAATTTAAATACCAGCATGATACCACTGTCCCTTCTCAGAAAATGTTTCTTGGTGAATTCAGGTATGTTGTGTTCAGGAGAAGCGATCCCCCGGTTTGGCCCAAGTCCCCATTTAACAGAGCTGTCATCTATACAATTATGGCTTTCCCTTTTGAGGCATCCTCTGAAAGTATAGGAGCAGTTTGAAAATGTATGGTGATGGCACCTCCAATCCCCACTGTTGCCAACTCATCTGGCTGCTTCTCAGACTCCTGTACTGAATGAACAGAAATTACCTCAAATTAAACATTTTGAAAGGTAGAAAACATTGCCTTAGGGTCCTACTCCAAACTCTCTTCCCTAGTCACTGACTTTATGTTTCTTCCTGGAAGCGAACTGTCTGTGATTAAATCTGACTCTGCACAATAGTTTGGAATATGACCTTAAGATGAACTTCTGACCACTATCACTTAAACAGGCCAATGTTGCCTGACTTGATAGCTGCCTCTTCTGCTGAAAGCCTCTTTTACTGTCCCTAGATCAGTATCATGGGCTGAGGTTGCTGGAGTGCACTGCACCTCTCTAGATCCTTCACTCCACTAGTGATTAAGTCATAGACTTTTACACTACAGAAGGAGGCCACTTGACCCATACTGGCTCCCGAAAGAACTACCCAAATAGTCCCACTCTCCAGTCCTACCTCCGTAGCCCTCTAAATTAATCATTATCAAATATATATCCAGCTCTCTTTTGATATCTGCCTCTACCACTCACCCAGGCAGCACATTCTAAATCCTAACAACTCTCTGAGTAGAGAAGTTACACCTTGCTGTCTTGTTGACAATCTTGAAATTGTGACCTCTAGTTACTGATATACCAACTAGATTAGATTATGATTTGGAGATGCTGGTGTTGGACTGGGGTGTCCTCCACAACCATCGGCGCTCTGAAAGCTAGTGCTTCCAATTAAACCTGTTAGACTATAACCTGCTGTTGTGTGATTTTTAGCTTAGATTAGATTTCCTACAGTATGGAAACAGACCCTTCAGCCCAACAAATCCAGACCGGCCCTCCAAAGAGCAACCCACCTAGACCTAATCCCCTACATTTACCCCTGATTAATGTACCTATCACAATGGGAAATTTAGCATGGGCAATTTAGCATAGCCAATTCACCTGACCTGCGCATCTTTGTGACTGTGGGAGGAAACCGGAGAAAACCCAAACAGACACTGGGAGAATGTGCAAACTCCACACAGACAGTCGCCCGAGGTGGGAATTGAACCCAGGTCCCCCGCACTGTGAGGCAGCAGTGCTAAAACCTGTTGGACTATAACCTGGTGTTGTGTGATTTTTAACTTTGTCCACCCCAGTCCAACACCGGCATCTCCAAATCAGAACTCCAAAACAATAGTGCAACAGTCACACTTCTGACAGCCTTCCTACTTAAGAGGGGATATATTTGCGTTATAGATGTGACTTCTGATGAGAGGCTGAAAAAATTTGGCCCATGCTGTCTGGAGAATGAGATGTGAGATTACTCAGACACAAAACATGATGAAGGGGCTTTACAAGGTAGACCCTGGGAGAGTGTTTTGTCTGGCTGGACAGCCTAAACATGGACACTCAGTCTTAGGGTGAGGGGTCAACTATTCAGGTCTACAGCGAAGAGGGTTACCTCAGATTACAACAGGATCTGGACCAGATGGGCCAATGGGCTGAGAAGTGGCAGATGGAATTTAATTCAGATAAATACGAGGTGCTGTATTTTGGGAAAGCAAATCTTAGCAGAATTTAAACACTTAATGGTAAGGTCCTAGGGAGTGTTGCTGAACAAAGAGACCTTGGAGTACAGGTTCATAGCTCCTTGAAAGTGGAGTTGCAGGTAGATAGGATAGTGAAGAAGGCATTTAGTGGTCAGAGTATTGAGTACAGGAGTTGGGAGGTCATGTTGCGGCTGTACAGGACATTGGTTAGGCCACTGTTGGAATATTGCATGCAATTCTGGTCTCCTTCTTATCGGAAAGATGTTGTGAAACTTGAAAGAGTTCAGAAAAGATTTACAAGGATGTTGCCAGGGTTGGAGGATTTGAGCTATAAGGAGAGGCTGAACAGGCTGGGGCTGTTTTCCCTGGAGCGTCGGAGGCTGAGGGGTGACCTTATAGAGGTTTACAAAATTATGAGCGACATGGATAGGATAAGTAGGCAAAGTCTTTTCCCTGGGGTTAGGGAGTCCAGAACTAGAGGGCATAGGTTTAGGGTGAGAGGGGAAAGATATAAAAGAGACCTAAGGGATAACTTTTTCATGCAGAGGGTGGTACGTGTATGGAATGAGCTGCCAGAGGATGTGGTGGAGGCTGACACAATTGCAACATTTAAGAAGCATTTGGATGGGTATATGAATAGGAATGGTTTGGAGGGATATGGGCCGATGCTGGCAGGTGGGGCTAGATTGGGTTGGGATATCTGGTTGGCATGAACAGGTTGGACCGAAGGGTCTGTTTCCATGCTGTATATCTCTGACTCTATGGCTCTAAGTTGAGGAGAAATTCTTTCATAGAGAGTTGTGAATCTTTGGAATTCTCTACTCCAGAAGGTTGTTTATACTCCATTGCTGGGTATGTTGAAAACTCACCTTGACATAATTTGATCTCTCAAATAAAGAAAGGATGTTGGGAGTGGGCAGAAAAGTAGAATTGAGGGAGAGAATTGGCCATGATTATCAGAGTAGGCTCAAGGAACCAGATGGTATCTTCTTGCAATTTCTGATTATTTCATTATTTCTATCTACTGGTAGATCTCTTTTCATGGAATCATAGAATTCCTACAGTATGGAAACAAGCCATTTGGCCCAAAAAGTCCACATTTATCCTCTGAAGAGCATCCCATCCAGACCCATCCCCCTACCCTATCTCTGCAGCCCTACATTTCTCATGGCCAACGCAGATAACCTATACATCACTGAACACTACGGGCAATTTAACATGGCCAGTCCACCTAACTTGCGCATCTTTAGCCTCCCAAATGTTAATTACTCCACATTGGCGACTGTTCAACTGCCTTTGCTCAAAACTCTGGAATTCCCTCTTTAAATCTTTCCATTTCTCCATCTTTTTTTCCTCCAGTGTGACTCTCCTTCAAATATCTCTGTGACCCAGCTTTGACCATGTAGGGGGGAGACTGAGAATATGTAAGGTGATAGACAGCTTTTTCATTAGTAATTGGTTATAGAGTTAATGGAAAGCAGGCAGGAAAGCGGAGTTGAGACCGAGATGAGAATAGCCATGATGTGTCAGATGGTGGAGGAGGCTCAAGGGACTGAATGGCCTAATCCTGCTCCTGGTTCCCATGTTCTGACATCTGCCCGAACATCTCTTTAAATGACTTTGTCTAATCTTGTTTGACTTAATTGAGTTGACTTGGATAATGAGTACAATTAGTCAGGAGTACAAAAACAAGATACTGCAGGTGCTGAATATCTAAAATAATAAAACTTCTTCTGAAGTGAATTGATGCATGGGCTCTTGAAGTCTGAATCTTATTAGTAATTAAATAGAAGAAACTTCAGCCTTGAAAACATTTTAATGTCTAGATATTACTGCGATGGTGTAATTTGAAATAACCGAGGTCAGTGAATCACGCTCTTCCTCATTTATGATACAGCATTGGAGTCCATTTGTAGTCTGTTTCCTCTTCATCCATTGCCTTTGGCAACCTTTGTTTTGCTGATTGTTTTCATTGACAATCTGCTCAGCTTTAAGGTATATTTTAGTCCTGAAATGCTACTTTGACCTAAAAATCTAAGATTGAAAAGAGTGACAGCAAGAACTCAGTATGAAACTTCCTACACCAATATTTATTTGCTGGAGGATTGTACGAGATCCAGACACCATAAGATAGGCAGGGGTTAAGCCTGAGGAGTTTCCACCTTCCCTCTCTCAGATATATCCTCAGCATCTCTTGGCAGGACAGAGTTATCAACTCAGCAGTCTGGGAGCATACTGATGCTCTCAGTGTACACTGCTTGCTAAGTTATCCTGACTCCTGAAAGCCTGTCCACCATCTACAAGGCACATGTCAGAAATGTGATGGAATATTCCCCACTTGCAAAACTCAAGAAGCTTGATGATATCCACTTGACTGGCGCCCCATCCATCATCCTAAAAATTCATACCCTCCACCAATGACTTGCAGCAACAGCAGCAGTGTATAACAATTCCAAATTACATTGCAGTAACTTACCAAAGCTCCTTCGACAGTACCTGCCAAAACCATAATGCCTACCATCTAGAGGGTCAAGGACAGCAGATGCACAGAATCACCACCCTATGTAAGATACTCTCCAAGATATTTGGCTGCATTCATTGGGTTGATGACTGCCACGAAATCAAATTCCTTCTGAATGATCATTAGGTCCTGATTGTCCATACCCCCTCAATAAGAACATGTGCAAATGAGGTGTGAAGATATATACATGATACTGATGAGTGAGAGGCTAGGGCCTGTGGCTGGCGAGCGCATTGCAAGGGAATTGGAAGAAATGCAGAAGTGAAAAAGCTCAGTCGGCTGGCGAGATACACCTCGGGAAAACCGAGGTCAGTGAATCACGCTCTTCCTCAGCCCCTGGTCTTCCTCTGTAGCAGGTGCAGCAGAGACCAGCATGTTGGAGCTGGGCTCCTGAACCACACCAGGCCATGCTGAACAGAGTCAGTCAGTACAGCACAAACCGTCACCTAGGAGGTGACAGGTTATCACCAGGGGAGGATTTATACCACTTTGTCTGGTTTCCATTTTACAAATTAAGGTATTAACCAGGACAAGCTTTTTAAATAATTATTTGATTGAAAGTGAGTGTAGGTTTCCCTGGTGACCTTACAAGCACAGATCAGGTTACAAGCACTGAGTAATCCTGCATTGTCTTTCCCTTTTAGGAACTATCTGTTCTACGGTGTTTTATTTTCCCATCCTCCAGTAGCCATCTTTCTGATTGCTATGTTCCTGTTTGCCATTTGAAATCATAGGAGCAGAAAAGGCCATTCATCCTTTTGAGTCTGTTCCAGCAACCCAATTAGATTACGCCTGATCTGTATTTAAGATCTGTTTTGCCTGTTTTATGTAACCTTTAAAACCTTTGCTTAACAAACCTCTAATGGCAGTTATCCTGGACAATTGCAGGAGTAATCCTGTGACTTCTCTTGCCCTCCTGTCTCCCAGTCACCATCTAAGGATTACCATTGACCAAAAACTGAACCGAGCTAACCATAAAAGAGCAGATGAGGGGCTGGGAATTTTGCATCAAGTAACTCACCCACTGACTCCCCAAAGTCTTCCCACCATTTACAAGGCACAAGTCAGGAGTGTGATGGAATACTCCCCACTTGCCTAGATGAGTGCAGCTCCAACAGCACTCAAGCAGCTTGGCGATATCCACTTGACTGGTGCCCCATCCATCATCATAAAAATTTGTGTCCTCCACCACCAACCTGTGGCAGCAGCAGCAGTGTATGCCTACTCCAAATGCATTGTAATAACTCACTAAAGCTCCTTTGACAGCATCTGCCAAAACCATAATATCTGCCGTCTAGAGGATCAAGGGCAGCAGATGCACAGAATCACCACCACATGTAAGATACCCTCCAAGTTGCTGACCATCCTGAGTTGGAATTTTATCACTGTTCCTCCACTGTCATGTCATTAAAATCCTGGAGTCTCTCTGTCTGTCTGTCTCTCTGTCTCTCTCTCTGTGTCTCTCTCTCTCTCTCTCTCTCTCTCTCTCTCTCCTCCCACCCTTCCCACATCAACGTTGTAGGTGTACCTACACTAAATAGGCTGTAACAGTTCAAAAGGGCAGCTCACCACCACCTTCTCAACAGGAATTTCTCTAAATCTGGACTCTTGCAAATCCCAAATGTTAGCCACTCTATCATTAGTGGCCATACCCTCTCCATCGGGGCTCTGATCTTTGGAATTCCTGCGAGAAACCTTCCCACCTGTTTGCATCTATATTCTCCTTCAAGATGCTTCTGAAAATCTAAAAAAGGCAAAAGGACTGCAGATTGCTGGAAATCAGAAACAAAAGCAGAAATTGTTGAAAAATCTCAGCAGGTCTGGCAGCATCTGTGGAGACCCTTCTAGCTAGCATCAGTTCTGAGGAAGGGTCACTGAACCAGAAACGTTAATTCCGATTTGTCTCCACAGATGCTGCCAGACCTGCTGAGATTTTCCAAGAATTTCTGTTTTTGCTTCTGAAAATCTACCTCTTTCACCAAGCTGTCATTCATCTGACTTAATCTCTTTTACATTGGTTTCCAATTTCTTTTCATACTTGCTTCCGTGAAACACCTTGGCAAATGCTGCTTAAGGAAAGCAATGTAAATGCAAATTGTTGTTGGTGAATTTGTGCTTCCTCTGTAGCAGAGGAAGTTTGAACACCGTTGTAGTCTCCTTGCAAACGTATGCTTCATACACAGAACAAGTAAGTATTTATCTCCTCACAGTGAAACGTGGAGTGTATCAGGGTGTAATTTTGAAATGACTGATTATCAAACTTCCCTTAAATTGAAAAGAAATATAACCACACAACTGCTTAGCTCCATTGATTATCATTCCTACATTGGAAAGGATTGAGTGCATTTACCTATCTACATTTAATCTGCAAATTTTTGTTTTTTTTCTGAATGACTTGATGCTGTGACCCTAAAACACTGGCAGGTTGTGACATGACCTTTCTTGTACTTACAAAGTCAGGAAAAAGTAGACAGATCCTTTAAGCCCTAACCTGGGTAACTAGCACTCTATTCGATTTTTAATTTGTGAATCCTTGAAATACTTCAGACAGTTAGTATTTCACTGTATAAAATTGCACCCTGACAGATTACCGTAAATCCTCTGAAGTAAATATTTGTGTTCCAATGCTTAGAAGGTAGTTCGAGTTCTAAGGCACCCTGGATTCTGTGTTATTGCAGGGTTTCATGAACGCGGGTTGCACAGTGGCTCACAGCACCACGGACCTGGGTTCGATTCCGGCCTTGGACAACTGTCTGTGTGGAGTTTGCACATTCTCCCTGTGTCTGCGTGGGTTTCCTCTGGGTACGCCAGTTTCCTCCTACAGTCCACAAAGATGTGCAGGATAGGTGAATTGGCCATGGTAAATTGCCCATAGTGTTAGGTGCATTAGTCAGGAATAAATGTAGGTCGGGGAATGGGTCTGGGTGGGTTACTCTTTGGAGGGTCAGTGTGGACTTGTTGGGTCAAAGGGCCTATTTTCATAGTGTAGGGAATCTAATCTAATCTAATGTTGGAATAATTGCATTTTGATATTAAAATAATCATTTGAAGATTTCATATTCTAATTTACAGTAGTTATTTAAAAAGATATTGAACATTTATATGCTAAATTGCCCAAAGTGTCCAGGGATGTGTAGGCTGGGTGCATTATTCAGGGGAAATGTAGAGTAATAGGGGTAGGGGAATGGGTCTGGGTGGGATACTCTTTGAAGGGTTGGTGTGAACTTGTTGAGCTAAATGGCTTGTTTCCACACTGTAGGGATTGTGTGATTTGTTTTCCTGCATACATTCCAAAACTAATTCCTCAGTGAAAGTTAAAAATCACACAACATCAGGTTATAGTCCAACAGGTTTATTTGGAAGCACTAGCTTTTAGAGCACTGCTCCTTCATCAGTTGGTTGTGGAGGTTACGATCATGCTCACAGGTGAAAGTCTTTCATCCAAGATGTAAGTTTTAATCTAAGATTGTTTACTATATCACATCTCCATGACACTGGACTCCTTTGGCTATAAATTCTGTGAGCATGATCTTAACCTCCACAACCACCTGATGAAGGAGCAGCGCTCCGAAAGCTAGTGCTTCCAAATAAACATTTTGGACTATAATCTGGTATTGCGTAATTTTTAACTTTGTCTACCCCAGTCCAACACTAGCACCTCCAAGTCCAGTGAAAGGCTGAGTCATTATACATACAAACACATATACAAATATACTTGATAATAATTATTTGATGAGGTGCAACGTAACATCTTGTCTAAACCGTCCTGCTATTTCTTGCTTTTGCTTTCTGCATTTATTACTTTTTTCTTTCTTTCATTTCCTTCCCTCTGCTTTGTTCCTCATTTCCTTCCTTTCGGTCTGTCTCCCTCTTGTTCTTTTCATCAGCTGTTTCTTCCATTGTTTACCTTGACCTTTCTGTCCTCCCTCTTTGTTTCTCTTTCTTGTTTATTTAGTCTATTTGCTTTCTGCCTCTCTCACTCATTCCTTCACTTCCTCCTTTGTCTGCCTTCCTGCTTTCCTTTTTATCATTTCCTCCTTTATCCTACCATGCCATTCTTCTGACCTCCTTTTCCTTGTCTGTTTTCCACGCATCATTCTCTGTTCCTTTTCTGTTGTGCCTGTATTTCCTTGCAGAAATTGATGTATTTCTAACATTTGTATTTCCTGTTTAATGTCGTGAATTCTTGTATCCTGCTTGCTCTTTGTTCTAGGAAGTAGGGAAGCCATTTTAGTTTTTTTTGGTGTTCCCCTTCATACATTTACACAGATGTTTATACAGAACTTTACTGTACAGATTTCCATTAAATGTAATTCAATTACTTGGATTTTTACTCCCTTGTAATTTGTAAGTAATGCAGTGGTTTACTCTAGAAATCAGCAAGTATTTGAGTGATAATAATGAAAGCAATACCTGACAACCTCATTACATGTAAACACTAACATCCCTGCTTGTGTTATAACAGTAGGTTAATCATTTTTATTCAACACTTGTTGAAAATAAATTCCAAGTGAGATTCCAACACCCCAAAATGCTTGGAGTATGATCTCTGGATAAAATTGAAACAGGAGAATGTCTATACCTTCCAAAAGTGTCAAGATCCTCTTAGTCTACAAAGAAGCAACAAAGAGGATTGATGAGGGCACAGCGGTAGATGTGATCCAGATGAACTTTGTGTAAGGCATTCGACAAGGTTCCTTGTGGTAAACTGGTTAGCGCGGTTAGATCACATGGAATTCAGAGGTAACTAGCCATTTGGATACAGAATTGGCTCAAAGGTAGAAGACAGAGGGTGATGGTGGAGAATTACTTTTCAGACCAGTGGAGTGCCACAAGGATCGGTACTGGATCCACTGCTTTTCATCATTTATATGAAATGATTTGAATGTGAACAAGGGAGGTATGGTTAGTAAGTTTGTAGATGACACCAAAACTGGTTGTGTAGTAGACCTTGATCAGATGGGCCATTGGGTTGAGGGGTGGCAGGTAAAGTTTAATTTAGATAAATGTGAGGTGCTGCGTTTTGGACGGGGTGGGACCATTCGCCACAGCAGATTCACCGCCAACGATTAGCCACTGCCCTTTGACCACTGAGGACGCTTGGCCACTGAAGATGATTCGCCATTACAAATAAGTCGTATATTTTGAATATTGGTGGTAGCGTTTACTTGTTTTAATAACCATTTATTTTTGTTACGTGTTTTAATAACCATTAGTATATAAGCCGGATAACGGAGCAGAAGAAAAATTTCTTTTGGCGGATAGTTGGCCAGGAAGTAATCGTATAATCATATTTGGTAGGGAATCTTGGACACATCATTTAGCAGAATCGACCACAAATAAAGCTAAATAAAAATGAGACGCAGATGATAGAATAAAAATAATTATTCTTGAAAACGGTAAAAGAGATTGTTTGGAATATATTAGAGGAATAGTGCATAACTATCAAATGAACTAAAATTTCATTGTTTAATATTAATATGAGATTTTACTGCCATTATAAAGATTTTTAAAATATATTTCCTTTTTCTGGTTAAAGTTTGTAACTCATTTTTGTATATAAACCAATAAAATGATATTTATTTTACCTCTTTTTTAAATCAATATGTAGTATGTAGTTGTATAAATAAAGGGGACTGAGAAGTATGAAAGAACTGGCGGGATGGAAAACAATCAGTACATATATATATTTCCGATGGCAAATAGTCTCCAGAGGACAAACGACCCCAGTGGAGAAACGCTGGTGGAGAACTGGCAGTGGTTAATCATCGGCGGTGAATTTGCCGTGGCGAATCACCACCAACCCGTTTTGGAAAGGCAAGCCAGGGCAAGAGTCACATACTTAATGGTAAGATCCTGGCGAGTGTTGCTGAACAAAGAGACCTTGGAGTGCATGTTCATAGCTCCTTGAAAGTGGAGTCGCAGGTTGATAGGATAGTGAAGAAGGCGTTTGGTATGCTTTCCTTTATCAGTCAGTGCATTGAGTACAGGAGTTAGGAGGTCATGTTGTAGCTGTATAGGACATTGGTTAGGCCACTTTTGAAATGCTGCATGCAATTCTGGTCTCCCTACTATAGGAAAGATGTTGGGAAACTTGAAAGAGTTCAGAAAAGATTTACAAGGATGTTGCCAGGGTTGGAGAATTTGAGCTATAGGGAGAGTCTGAATTGGCTAGGGCTACTTTCCCTGGAGTATGAGGAATGACCTTATATAGAGGTTTATAAAATCATGAGGGGCATGGATAGGGTAAATAGACAGTCTTTTCCCTGGGGTGCAGGATCCAAAACTGGAGGGCATACGTTTAAGGTGAAAAGGGAACAAATTAGAAGGGACCGAAGGGGCAAATTTTTCACGCAGAGGGTGGTACATGTATGGAATGAGCTGTCAGAGGAAGTGGTGGAAGCTGGTACAATTACAGCATTTAAAAAGCAATTGGATGGGGAGAAGCAATTGAAGGAGACAATGAGGTCTGCAGATGCTGGAGATCAGAGTTGAGTGTGTGTTGCTGGAAAAGCACAGCAGGTCAGGCAGCATCTGAGGAGCAGAAAATGTGAATAGGAAGGGTTTAGAGGGATATGTGCCAAATGCTGGCAAATGAGACTAGATTAATTTAGGATATCTGGTTGGCACAGCCAAGTTAAACCGAAAGGTCTGTTTCTGTGCTGTACACCTCTATAACGCTATGACTCTAATCAGGGATCTCTGTATTTCTTCTTGACTGTTAGGGCCAGATGAGCAAGTGTGAATCAGTTCCTCTATTTTTAAGCCCCAACTGGTTTGGTCGCACCAAATATTTTTAATTTATTTTTAGGACGTAGCTATGTCACACATCAGTTAGAACATGGTACCAGTCAAAATTAAGGAGCCAGTTACAAGGTTTTCATGAGTGAAAGAAAGAGGAATTTTATTACTTACTAACCTCAAGAAAAAAAGCAAAATGTAACATCAAACATGCACAAACACATATGGATAGTTTCAGAAAAGAGAGTATCTAGTGCAAAGGAAGATAAAGAATATAAAATTTTAAAAGTTCTTCAAATCCCTGAGTTGTTATAGTTGAATCAAGACCACAGCTGTTTAGTTGATGTCTTGTGTCTCATGTGGTAGAGAAGTTTGAAGAATCCTTGAGTTCTCAGTTGATGAATTTGTCTTATTACAGGTGCGAGTTTTTGAGGTGTTGAGAAGAAAACTGGTAGAGCGCAAGAGTTTTCAAATTCTTTATAAATCCATCTTATTTTCTACCGTGTTCTACGCAAAAGCTGTTCCCTGAAATACAGTTCCTTTGTGAATTCCCATGCTTCATGTCATTGTCTTTTCAAGCTGAATCATCGGCAGCCCATTTTCATCCCAATATGTGAAAACTCTAGAAGTTATGTAAAGCAAAAATAAGAGAATAGTGGATCTTTAGGCCTGACTGAATTTCAGTACCTTTCAGTAAAATGTTAATTTCTGCTCAGACTGTCTATGTTTATCTGGTATCAGTTTCATGATTCTGACCGAACCTGGTTAGGTAACTATGATAGTCTTCTGCTTTCTTAAAAATTATTTTACCCTTTGTTAGGCCCCAGGCATTAAAGTCGGATGATGAAAGTTAAAAATCGGTATCCATATTTTACAGCCATTACGACAATACTGTACTTAGAATAATGTGAGACAGACATTGTTTCACCAATGTATACCATATCCAACCTAAATTGATAGTTGTCATTAATTCAGAGTTTGTGAGCATTACTGTCTATGCCAGCATTTAAAGCCCATCCTTCATTACCATGAAGAATGTGTTGATTAATTGCTTTCTTATGTAGATCTAGTCCAATATTTTTTGTTTTTATTTATTTGTAGGATGTGGGCATTTATTCTGGATCAGTGGTGCTGGAAGAGCACAGCAATTCAGGCAGCATCTAACAAGCAGCAATTGCCCATCCCTAGTTGGCCTTGAGAAGGTGATGGTGTTCTGCCTTCTTGACCCGCTGTAGTCTGTGTGCTGTTGGTTGACCTACAAGGCCATTAGGGAGAGACTTCCCAGGGTTTTGACCCAGGGATATATTTCTAAGTCAGGATGGTGAGTGGCTTGGAGGGGAACTTGCAGGTGGTGGTGTTCCCATGTATCTGCTTCCCTTGTCTTTTCCAGTAGAAGTGGTTGTGGCTTTGGAAGGTGCTGTCTGAGGATCTTTGATAAATTTCTGCAGTGCATCTTGCAGATAGTACACACTGCTGCTACTGAGTGTCAGTGGTGGAGGGAGTCGACGCTTGTGGATGTGGTGCCAATCAAGTGGCTGCTTTGTCCTGGATGCTGTCAAGCTTCTTGAGTGTTGTTGGAGATTCACCCATCTAGGCAAGTGAGGAGTATTCCATCACACTCCAGATTTGTGCCTTTTGAATGTTGGATAGGCTTTGGGGAGTCAAGAAGTGAGTTACTCACTGCAGTGTTCCTAGCCTCTGCTCTGTTCTTGTAGCCACTGTATTTATATGGCGAGTCTAGTTGAGTTTCTGGACAATGGTCATGTCCAGGATGTTGATAGTGGGACATTTAATAATGATACCAGCATTGAATTACAAGAGTTTGTTTCTTACTGCAAATGGTTATTGCCCGACATTTGTGTGGCACGAATGTTACTTAACACTCTTCAGTCCAAGCCTGGATATTGTCCAGATCTTGTTGCATTTGAACGTGGCAGTATCTGAGAAATCATGAATGGTGTTGTACATTGTGCACTCATCGGCGAACATCCCCACTTCTGAACTTTTGATGGAAGGATGGTTTAAATGTATCCATGCTGCTATAAGGACATGAATTCCACAATCTTGACCCAAAGGCAATGATGGACTGGTGTCACAAAGCTGTCCCTTTTTTTAAAAGCTGGTCATTTTCTCAAGGATACAAAGTCCTTGGTTTTCTTTCAGAGGGGTCATACACACACCCAGTGCTGATTAGACTGGTTTGGTACAGAGATTAAACGGTATTGAGAGGCCTTTTTGTTTACATGTAAACAGATGAGCCTTCAGGCGAAAGTGGTCTTGTTTTAGAAGTGACCAGTATAATGAAAGGGGAGTGGTCAGCTCTCCAGCTGAGCAGTTCAGTTCAGTCCAGAACTAGTTAGGAATTCAACAGTGAGCTGTGTGGAAACAAATTCTCTCTCTTTCTGCCCTTCTAACTTCAACCTGTAAGCATTTGTTTAATTTTTTTACAGTATTTTAAGGGGGTTTGTTTATTCGGACTGTTGTCTATATTTGGAACAGCATATTTAAGTCTAGTTTGGACAGACTGTAGGGGTTCTTTATTCTGTTCTTTGTTTTATTGTGTAATTTTGTGAATAAATTTCTGTCTGTTTTAAAACCTAGAAGCCAACCTAGCTAGCTTACTCTGGGTAATTTTCACTGTACACTTACCAAAACAAATTGCAAAGTTATGGTCTGGAATGCCTGCTGCAGAATGTTTTGAATGGTCTGGCCTAGTCCATAACACTCACACTGTAGTTCCAAGTGAGGAATGATGTGTGTTGGTGAGGGACTTGCAAGGTGTTGTGTTCTCATGCATCTGCTGTCTTTGTCCTTTTAATTGGCAAAAGTCACAAGTTTTGAAGGGGCTCTCAAAGGAGTCTTGGTGATTTATTGCTGTGCATCTTGTAGATGGTTTACACTGTTGCGTGGGCAATGGTGCGAAGGGAGTCCATGTTGAAGGTGACAATCAAATTCCTAACATGTTCCTAATGATCTGGTTGGTTGCAAAAGAGAATTTTGCAACAACCTTTGTAAATAGAAGGATTAATTTGTATTCTGTGTAGCACCTCTTGTAACTCAGTTGGAATGCAACTGTTCAGCTAAACAATGCAGATTTGAACAATTGCTTTTTCAGTCAATGTTGAGATAGCTAATAATACCAGAGCAATGGATAGTGTTTCAACTTTGACCTGAGTCAGAAAAGGTAGGGACGAATGATCTGCTCAGTTAGAAGAGTTTAGATTCCCTACAGTGTGGAAACAGGCCCTTCGGCCCAACAATTCCACACTGACCCTCCGAAGAGTAACCCACCCAGACCCATTTCCCTCTGACTTATGCACCTAACACTATGGGCAATTTAGCATGGTCAATTCAGCTGTCCTGCACATCTTTGGACTGTGGGAGGAAACCAGAGCACCCGGAGGAAACCCACGCAGATACAAGGAGAATGTGCAAATTCCACACAGACAGTCGCCTGGGGCTGGAATCGAACCTGGGGCCCTGGTGCTGTGAGGCAACAGTGCTAACTGCTGAGCCACTGTGCCAGCCCTAAGTATTTGACTGGAAATGTAAAGTTTCTCTCTACGCAGCAATTGCCAGATCTGTACGTATTTCCAGCACTTTAATTTGAAGTGAGAGTGGTATGTTGAGCAATATTGGCCCTATTATCCCTCAGGACCTTGGCCTGGACACAAATTTCAGGAGGTAGAGGAGGATTTTGGATGCTGGCAAATCTATATCCCAGCCTTCTGGAGAAGCAGGAGGAGATTAAGCTTGAAACATTGATATACTTTTCTTGCTTATATGCTCCTAATGTTTGGCTTTTTTTTAGTTTCCCACATAGACTGCAACTGTTCAAGCCAGTAGGTCACTACCACCTTCTAAAGGGCAACTAGGGGTGATACCCACATTCCATGAATGAATGATATAAAGAAAAGCTTTTTTGCAGTGTTTTTTTTACGCTGCTGGTTTTTAAATCAGTTCTTCATCTAGTGGAATCTTTTTCAATAAATTCAGAGAGTCCTGCCTCTGTCTGGCTCTTGCTTCCACATGTTTACGAATATAGATCTCCTGTCCTGTCATATCCTGTATTATAATAGGACAGGCAGGCGAGATGTGGCATTTGATTTCAAAGCCTGGAGTAATAACATGCAAGTTCTAAAAATGGTCATCTTTTTATTAGAAGCCAAGGATCCAACGTTTGTACAATATTAATCATAGTCGAGCAAGTAAATGGCTTTTGTGTTTCAGCGCACAGAGGATAAGCATGCATAATTTATATGCCCCAGTGGCCTAAGGTTTTTGCGATAATATTTCCTTCAGGAATTTAACTTCTGAGTTTCTGCCTTTTTTTTCCCAATTTTCTTTCACTCAATTTTTTTTCTTGATTTTTGTCTTCGTAGGTCAGCCGGAAGGTCAAGTCCATGCAAATGTTCCGTCAGCCGGTGAACACTGCCATCCAAGGTGACCGCGTAGGGATCTGTGTCACTCAGTTTGACCCTAAACAGCTTGAGCGAGGCCTGGTCTGTGCCCCAGACTCTCTGTATACATTGCATGCTGCCATAATGTCTGTGAAGAAAATACCTTATTACAAAGGATCAGTCCACACCAAAGCAAAGTTCCACATCACTGTTGGCCATGAAACGGTCATGGGAAAAGTGACCTTCTTCAGTCCTGCCATTGAGGATTTTGACAGTGAGCCTGTGATGGATCGTTTTGACTTTGACAGAGAATACCTCTATCAGGAAGAATACTTATCACAGGCCAAGGATGTTGATGTTGATAAAAGCCAAGCAGATGGAAGCAAGGTGCCTAGGCAGCAGTGGGCCTTGTTGGAGTTTGAGAAACCAGTGACGTGCCCCAGACTGAGCCTGGTTATTGGCTCCAAGCTCGACACTGATATCCATGCCAATACCTGTCGGCTAGCTTTTCATGGAGTCTTGCTGGAAGGTTTTGAGGAAAAAAACTATGCGGAAGTCTCCCTGCCCAAGCTCAAAGTCTACAAGCTGAAACACAAAGAGGGGCAAGTGGAACGGGTGAGCAAATCTGATAGGCTTGATAACGGGCACCTCCTTTTGAAATTTACCTGGTGATGTTGGAATAGTTAAAAGGAAATGTTCCAATGAGACACTGTTGTCAAACAGGGAGACGTAGGGGTTCATTACAAGTGCTACAGGAAGGATAGAAAGGGAGGCAAGAGAGGAGGGGGAGTGGCGTTTTTGATAAGGGATAGCATTACTGCTGTGCTGAGGGAAGTTATTCCCAGAAATGCATTGAGGGAAGTTACTTGGGTGGAGCTGAGAAATGAGAAAGGGATGATCACCTTTTTGGGATTGTATTATAGACCCCCTAATAGTCAGAAGAAAATTGAGAACAAATTTGTAAGGAGATCTCAGCTATCTGTAAGAATAAGAGGGTGGTTATGGTAGGGGATTTTAACTTTCAAACATAGACTGGGACTGCCATAGTGTTAAGGGTTTAGATGGAGAGGAAGTTGTGAAGTGTGTACAAGAACATTTTCTGATTCAGTATGTGGATGTACCTATGAGAGAAGGTGCAAAACTTGACCTACTCTTGGGAAATAAGGCAGGGCAGGTGACTGAGGTGTCAGTGGGGGAGCACTTTAGGGCCAGCGACCATAATTGTATTAGATTTAAAATAGTGATGGAAAAGGATAGACCAGATCTAAAAGTTGAAGTTCTAAGTTGGAGGAAGGCCAATTTTAATGGTATTAGGCAAGAACTTTCACAAGCTGATTGAGGGCAGATGTTCGCAGGTAAAGGGACGACTGAAAGATGGGAAGCCTTCAGAAATGAGACAACGAGAATCCAGAGAAAGTATATTCCTGTTAGGGTGAATGGAAAGCCTGGTGGATATAGGGAATGCTGGATGACGAAAGAAATTGAGAGTTTGGTTCAGAAAAAGAAGGAAGCATATGTCAGGTATAGACAGGAGAGATTGTGTGAATCCTTAGAAGAATATAAAGAAAGTAGGAGTATACTTAAGAGGGAAATCAGAAGGACAAAACGTGGACATGAGGTAGCTTTGGCAAATAGAATTAAGGAGAATCCAAAGGGTTTTTATAAATACCCTGTTTACAAATAAGGACAAAAGGGTAACTAGGGAGAGAATAGGGCCCCTCAAAGATCAGCAAGGTGGCCTTTGTGTGGAGCTGCAGAAAATGGGGGAGATACTAAATGAATATTTTGCATCAGTATTTACTGTGGAAATGGTTATGGAAGATATAGACTGTTGGGAAATAGATGGTGACATCTTGAAAAAAGTCCATATTACAGAGGAGGAAGTGCTGGATGTCTTGAAACGCATAAAGGTGGATAAATCCCCAGGACCTGATCAGGTGTACCTTAGAACTCTGTGGGAAGCTAGAGAAGTGAATGCTGGGCCTCTTGCTGAGATGTTTGTATCATTGATAATCACCGGTGAGGTGCCGGACGACTGGAGGTTGGCAAACGTGGTGCCACTGTTTAAGAAGGGCATGAAAGACAAGCCAGGGAACTATAGGCCAGTGAGTCTGACGTCGGTGGTGGACAAGTTGTTGGAGGAATCCTGAGGGACAGGATGTACGTGTATTTGGAAAGGCAAGAACCGATTAGGGATAGTCAACATGGCTTTCTGCGTGGGAAATCATGTCTCACAAACTTGATTGAGTTTTTTGAAGAAACAACAAAGAGGATTGATGAGGTCAGAGCAGTAGATGTGATCTATATGGACTTCAGTAAAGCGTCCAACAAGGTTCCCCATGTGAGACTGATGAACAAGGTTAGATCTCAGGGAATATAGGGAGAACTAGCCATTTGGATAGAGAACTGGCTCAAAGGTAGAAGACAGAGGGTGGTGGTGGAGGGTTGTTTTTCAGACTGGAGGCCTGTGACCAGTGGAGTGCCACAAGGATCGGTGCTGCATCCTCTACTTTTCATCATTTATATAAATGATTTGGATGTGAGCATAAGAGGTACAGTTAGTAAGTTTGCAGATGACACCAAAATTGGAGCTGTAGTGGACAGCGAAGAAGGCTACCTCAGATTATAATGGGATCTTGATCAAATGGGCCAGTGGGCTGAGAGGTAGCAGATGGAGTTTAATTCAGATAATTGCGAGGTGTTGCGTTTTGGGAAAGCAAATCTTATCAGGACTTATACCAGTGATGTTAAGTTTCTAGGGAGTGTTGCTGAACGAAGAGATATTGAAGTGCGGGTTCATATCTCCTTGAAAGGTCATGCAAGTCATGGTTTCAAGGTGAGAGGTGGAAAGTTTAAGGGATACACGCGGCAAGTACTTCACACAGAGGGTGGTGGGGCATTTGGAACGCGTTGCCAGCAGAGGTGGTAGAGGCAGGCACGGGCGATTCATTTAAGATGCGTCTGGACAGATGTATGAGTAGGTGGGGAGCAGAGGGATACAGATGCTTAGGAATTGACCGACAGGTTTAGACAGTACATTTGGATCGGCTCAGGCTTGGAGGGCTGAAGGGCCTGTTCCTGGGCTGTAGATTTTCTTTGTTCTTTGTTCTTCTTGAAAGTGGAGTTGCAGGTAGATAGGATAGTGAAGAAGGCATTTGGTATGCTTTCCTTTATTGGTCAGAGTATTGTGTACAGAAGTTGGGAGGTCATGTTGCAGTTGTGCAGGACATTGGTTAGGCCACTGTTGGAATATTGCGTGCAATTCTGGTCTCCTTCCTACCGGAAAGATGTTGTGAAACTTGAAAGAGTTCAGAAAAGATTTACAATGAGCTATAAGGAGAGGCTGAACAGGCTGGGGCTGTTTTCCCTGGAGTGTCGGAGGCTGAGGGGTGACCTTACAGAGATTTACAAAATTATGAGAGGCATGGATAGGATAAATAGACAAAGTCTTTTCCCTCGGGTGGGGGAGTCCAGAATTAGAGGCATAGATTTAGGGTGAGAGGGGAAAGGTATAAAAGAGACCTAAGGGACAACCTTTTCACGCAGAGGGTGGTGGGCGTATGGAATGAGCTGCCAGAGGATGTGGTGGAGGCTGGTACAATTGCAACATTTAAGAGGCATCTTGGATGGCTATATGAATGGGAAGGGTTTGGAGGGATATGGGCTGGATGCTGGCAGGTGGGACTAGATTGGGTTGGGATATCTGGTTGGCATGGAAGGGTTGGACCGAAGGGTCTGCTTCCATGCTGTACATCACTATGACTCTAGATACATAGTTCTTTGAACATTGCATCACAGATGGAGAGGGTGGTTAAGAAGGCGTTTAGTGTGATTGCTTTCACTGCTGAGACCTCAGTGTCAGAATGGGGACGTCACTTTGCAGGTTGTACAGGACATTGGTGAGGCCACTTTTGGAGTACTGTGTACAGTTCTGGTTACCCTGCTATCAGAAGGATATTATTAAATTGGAGAGGGTTCAGAAAGAACATTATCTGAGTTACTTGGACATGAGGGTTTGAGCTATAAGGATAGGCTGGAACTTTTTCACTGGAGTGTAGGAGGTTTAGGGATGACTGCCAGAGGAAGTGGTAGATAAAGGTACGGTTAAAATATTTAAAAGACATTTGGACAGATACATGACTAGGAACAGTTTAGAGGGAGATGGGCCAAACGCAGGCTAGTGGGACTAGTTTAGTTTGTGAAACTTGATTGGTGTGAACGAGTTGGACAGAAGGGTCTGTTTCTGTGCTGTATGACTCTATGAATCTATTTACAAGTCCATTTTCATAAGCCATCAATCATAACTTGGTATTACTTCGCTATTTAATCTTCAAAAGTGCATATTTAGAAATTGTGCCCGTTATAGTTGCGTTAAGTTGCAGCAATAATTTTATCAAACGCACTTGGTTCAACTCATTGATGCCTGCTCCATGCAACCTCCCCACTCCCATCCTTTTTGTCCAGTCATGCCTGCATATCCTTTTATTCCTTTCTTCTTTGTGTACTCACCCAGCTTCTTTGTAAAGGCTCCGTGTTTGTTATTTTTATTCTACTTTCCCATTTTAGGAAGTGAAGAATGATGACAATTAGATCTATTTTAAACTCATCTCTTAAATACTCTAATTCTCCTGTCGAAAATTTTACTGGTCCCCTAACTCCTATTTCAGCAACCAGCTATGTTTTGAGCAGTGTTAACTATTCTGTTTTTCTGGTTTCGCAAATTATTGTAAATACTGTTGGACTAAAGACGCATTTCATAATGTTAAACTTACTCATAGTTTCATGCTAGATACCATATTTTGTTGCATCGGCTTGCTGACCTACATCATCCTGTAAATCATAGATAGATCTTAGAATCCCTAGAGTGTTGAATCAGGCTATTCAGCCCATTGAGTCCACACCAACCCTCTGAACAGCATCCCACCTGGATCCACCACTCTACCTCATCCCTGTAACCCAGCATTTTCCCAAGGCTAATCCATTTAGCATGCACATCCCTGGACCCTATGGGGCAATTTAGCATGGCCAATCCACCGGACTTGCACATCTTTGGACTGTGGGAGGAAACCAGAGCACCTGGAGGAAACCAATGCAGACATGGGGAGAATGAGCAATCTCAATGCAGATATGTTGCCTGAGGATGGAACTTAACCCGGGTCCCTAGTGCTGTGAGGCAGCAATACTAACCACTGAGCATACCATGCCACCCAGCCAAGATCAGACATGCAATCTTCGTCAATTAGAGACAGTGCAGGGATTGAATGGTTTAGTGCAGAGAGAATGTTGGTGCTCTGAGGCAGGGTTTGTATGGTTGGAGATCAGGCACACACTGACCACAAGATAGAGGAGCAGAGGTAGGCCATTCAGCCCATAATTTCTGCTCTGCTGTTCAATGAGAGCATAGCTGATCTGATACTTCAACTTCACCCTCCTGACTTTTCTCCATACTTCATGATTTCCTTATCGACTAAAAATCTGAGCCTCGAATATCATTACTGACCCAGCCTCTGTGGTAAAGAATTCTACAGATTACAACGCTTTGAGAAAAGAAATTCCTCTTCATTACTGCCTTAAATATGTGACCCCCTTATTCTGAGATTAAATCCTCTAGTTCTAGACTGTTCCACAAAGGTAAACAGCTTTGCCTCGCATCCTTCTAAATTCCAATGGACACAGGTTCTCAACTTCTCCTCATAAAACAGGCCCTCCTTATTCAGGGTTAGTCTAGTGAACCTTTTCTGGACTGCCTCCAATGCTAATATATTTTCCTTTAGGTTAGTGGCCCAAAATTGTTGACAGTATTTCCAGCCAGGATCTGACCACTGCCTTGTACAGCTTTAGCAAAACTTGCCTAGTTTTATATTGCATTCCCTTTGAACTAAAGACCAACATACGTTTGCCTTCCCTATTACCTGCTGTGCCTTGGATGCGAGCTTTTTGTGATTCATGCATGACAACCCCCAAATCCCTTTGATCAGTAGCTTTTTAGAGTCTTTCTCCTTTTAAATTATATTCAGCTCCTCTATTCTTCCTGCCAAAGTGCATAACCTCACAATTTCCCACATTCTATCTGCCAAATTGTTTGCCCTCTCCCTTAACCTGTACATATCCCTCTACCCATGGTAACATGTTACCTCCAACTGTGGGCTCTTGTCTTATTAAGTAGCCAAATGTGTGGTACCTTATCAAATGCCATCTGAAAATACAAATATATTCCATCAATTATCTATCCTGCTTGTTACCTCCCCAAGGAATTCTAGTAAATTTGTCAGGCATGATTTCCTCTTCGTGAAGCCGTGCTTGATCATTTTATGTGTTTCTAAATCCTCTGCTCTTACATCCTTTTTGATGGGCTCTAACATTTTCCCATCAACAGACATATTTCACGCTCTGTTGCGCAATCTCCTTTGGAGGCAGCCATCAGCCCAAACACTGATTTCATTCAGCCTTGTACATCAGACAAAGATTGGGTCCCAGCCTGTCAAGGGTCCTCTAAGCCAATCTCAGAACCTCGCTGAATCTCCAGTTCTCCGATGTTGTTACTGTGGTGAAGGGGGAGTTCATGATTCTAGTTGCTCGACCTGTTACCCCATGGGTGCAGGGTCACAAACCACAGTTTGGAAACCTTGGAGCTAAAGGAGTTTTGAAGCAGTAGGCAAATGGAAGAGAGTGAAATAGCAGAGGCTGATGAACAGTTGGTATCGGTCTTAGTAGCAAAGAAGTCCATAGATTCTTGCTACTTCTTGTTGAAGGTGATGGGAGAGAAAATAGGGCAGAGGAATTTAAGAAGAGACCATTGCACCATTAACAATATACAATATCTTTTTATTGTCACTGTACTCCATTGTGGAGTACAGTGAAATGCTTTTATAATGTCAGCCTTCTTATTGTGATGTCATAGATACATGTACCTCGGTACAATTCTCGGATACAGCAGAGGAATAAAAGTAGTTGCATTACAACAGAGTTTGAAAATAAGATAAAAATAGGACAACATTAAAGTGTTGACATTACAGTCAGTAGGAAATTTCAAATAAACATTACAGTGTAAATATTTTCTAGTGTTTTTATTCATAGAAGCCTCCTAATCTAATCCTATATTTCACTCTCACTGGCCCTTCAGACAACCTACATTTTCAAGCAACTATCTAATTCTTAGTTTTATTTTTAAGTTACGTATTCAACAATAATTTGCAGCAGAAAGTTACATGTTCTCACCATTTTTCAAAGCTCCTTTTTAACGCTTTCAAAAAAATTGCTTTCCAAAGAAGACACCCAAAAGCAATTTGTAGATACACCATTACAATTCCACAGGTGTGGTCTGAGAAACAAATTCATTTTGTTGTGACACATGAAATTCTGACATTGGGAAAATAACAGGAATATGTCACGCATTCTGAGAGAGGTTTATCTGTGACTGTGCTTTCCTCAGCCTGGGAGGGAGATATTTGCAATTGCAGTCCAACCAGTATGCAAGAGGGCTATGATCCACAGCTATGATCTATTTAGTTTAAGACATAGATGACATGGGGGGGGGGGTGCAGTTTATAATATCTGTTAGACCTTGTGCCTGATTTGGAAGGTAATGTACTATTTAGTCATATCACCTGCAGCGATTAAATTGCAAGAGGCTCTTTATGGACACACCCAATCGAAGTGAGTGAAACATCGGTAATTAAAACACAGCATGTTCTCAATTCTTCATAATTCGAGCATTTAGAACAGGGTTTCACTGATTGATTTGTGAAGTTTGTATTTGGTGAATTTGAGTAATACTGCCTAGCCCTTGTGTGATGGTACTCTTTTTTTCTGATGTTACCAAGCCTGTTTGCTTTACCTTCCATAAGTGCTTATTTTATACGTGAGAAGCTAATTTTGCTGCATTCAGTGTCCATTCTGATCATTCATTTGGTTTACTCAATGCTATGGATAAGATTTCAAGAGTGAGCAGCTAAATGGTACCCAATCTGTGGTGTGTAAAATAGACTGTATTGTTCAACATGCTACAGTAGCTATTTCAGATTCAGAAATGCAGGATGTAATACACCCTTTGTTTTACTCAACAAAGAGCTGAAAATACTGAAAATCTCAAAAGTTCCATTCTCTGTAATGCTTGCACATCCTGATTGTCATGCACTTAAAAAAAAATGTGCTATCGCATTTCAGCACTCAGCAAAACACAACCAGCTTTGTCTCCCTGGATAAAGGATGTGGAACACTCCTGCTTTACAGCTCGCACCATAAAGCCTTCACAATCTTAATTTTTTTTTCTTCAAGTCACCCATAACTGTTTGCCATAACTGTTCTCTTCAATTTTGTGGAGCCATCTCAGGGACTGGGATAAGGAAGGTTATTCCAGTCCACAATTGTAGATCACAGTGTATAATTCTAATTCTGAAACCTCGACAAATATTTTTAAAAACTGGGGATAACTCGCACACTAAGAATGCAAGCAGTGGAGTCAGGGCAGCAAGGTGGCTTGGTGGTTAGACTGCTGCCTCACAGCCAGGGGTCCTGGGTTTGATTCTACCCTTGGGTGACTCCCAGTGTAGAATTTGCACATTCTCCCCTGTCTGTGTGGTTTCCGCTGGTGCTCCAGTTTCCTCCCACAGTCCAAAAATGTGCAGGTTAGGTGGATTGGTCATGGGAATTGCAGGGTTACATGGATAGGGTAGGGGGGGTGACTCCTGTACAGAGGGTCGGTGTGGGCTCGATGGGCCGAAAGGCCGTAGGGATTCTACGATTCTATGAATGTTGATGTAGGTGGTTGCTATTTTTAAATATGGGAAGAAAATCACACCATTACTTCATCTTAAATCAATGTGGTGTGTTTTATTCAATGAATCGATTCTATAAGAATATCTTTAACCACTATTGAAATATTTTAAAAATGGTCAAATTCATTGCTTTTGGTACAGAGCATTTTACTGGTGCCTGCTGATGAATCCCCATGATATAAGAAGGCGGTGGCTTGGCAAATGTGCTGCTTTGTTCTGAATGGTGTCAAGTTTCTTGAGTGTTGTTGAAGCCGTACCCATCCAGGCAAGTGGGAATGTTCCATCACAATGCTGACTTTTGCCTTGTCAATAATGGACAGGCTTTGTGGAGTCAAGAAATGTGTTACTTGCTGCAGGCTACCTAACCTCTGACCTGCTAATGTCAGTGGTAGCACCCACATTGACAATTCTGGGGGATTCAATGAATGTCTCAGGCAATGGTTGGATTCTGTCATGTTGGAGATGGTCATTACCTGGCATTTAGTGTGTGGGTTACTTGCTGCTTGTCAGCCCCAAGTATTGTGGATATTGTCTAGACCTTGCTGCACTTGGACATGACTGCTTTAGTATCTGAGGAGGTGTGATTGGTATTGAACATGGTGCAATCATCAGTGAACATCCCCCTTACTGACCTTGTGCTGAAGGGCAGGTCAGTTATGAAATAGGTGAAGATGGTCGGGCCTAGAACACTAACACTTATGGTGCAGTGGTAGTGTCTTTATCTCTGAGCCAGGCGTCGCAGTTTCAAGTCCCACCTGCTCCAGAAGTGTCTTTAAACATATCTAAATGTGTTGACTTGAAAATATCTGCCCTTAGACCAGCAAAGATGTGCTGGAGCTGAGATGACTTACCTGCCACAATCAAAACCATCTTCTGTCATGCTGGGTATGATTTTAGCAGCAGAGAGTTACCCCCGATTCTAATTTTGCCAGGGCTTCTCAATGTCACACTCAGTCACATGTAATCCTGATGTCAAGACCTGTATTCTCATTTCCCTGCTGGACTCTTTTGTCAGCTCTTTTGTCCAAGTTTGAACCAAAGTTGTAATGAGGTCAGAAGCTGAATGGCCCTTGTGGAACTCAAACTGAGTTTCAAGAACAGGTAGTTACTAAGCAAGTGTTGCTTAATAACATTGAAGATGACCTTGGCGTAAATAACTGCACCGTTGTCCGTAAACTAATTAGCTTCACATATAAATAAACTAGTTCCAGTTCATCTGCATGTTGCTACACAGACGCACAAACAGGAGTTTGTGAACACATAGTTATCAAATTCCTTGCTTTCAAAATTTGTAGGAGGAGAAAGTGAGGACTGCAGATGCTGGAGATCAGAGCTGAAAATGTGTTGCTGGAAAAGCGCAGCAGGTCAGACAGCATCCAAGGAGCAGGAGAATCGATATTTCGGGCATCAGCCCTTCTTCAGGAGGGCTGATTCCTGAAAGAAGGGCTGATGCCCGAAACGTCGGTTCTCCTGCTCCTTGGATGCTGTCTGACCTGCTGCGCTTTTCCAGCAACACATTTTCAGCTTTCAAAATTTGTAGCCATCCTTTTTTTATTCCAGTACATACTTGTTAAAAAAAGCACAAAAGCATGATCTTAACAACTCTAACTTTAATTTTTTCATGGGAATCTCTCCTGCTCTGCCTGTCATTGGTATAAAGCTAAAAATCACACAACACCAGGTTATAGTCCAACAGGTTGATTTGGAAGCACTAGCTTTCAGAACGCTGCTCCTTCATCAGGTGGTTGCGGAATATAAGATTGTAAGACACAGAATTTATAGCAAAAGATTATAGTATCATGCAACTGAAAGAATATACTGAACAAATGTGGGCGGCACGGTGGCATAGTGGTTAGCACTGCTGCCTCACAGCGCCAGAGACCTGGGTTCGATTCCCGCCTCAGGCGACTGACTGTGTGGAGTTTGCACATTCTCTCTGTGTCTGCGTGGGTTTCCTCCGGGTGCTCCGGTTTCCTCCCACAGTCCAAAAATGTGCAGGTTAGGTGAATTGGCCATGCTAAATTGTTAGGTAGGGGTATGGGTGGGTTGCGCTTCGGCGGGGCGGTGTGGACTTGCTGGGCCGAAGGGTCTGTTTCCACACTGTAAGTAATCTAATCTAATCTAATCAAACCTAGATTGTTAAGTCTTTTATCTTTTAGAATGGGTTGCAGGTTTTGGTTCATTAATATGTAGATCCCAGAACTTTTTTAAGGCACCTTCTCGAGATAACTTAAGGTTTTATAACAAAATGTGACATCTCAGCTCAGACAATGCATTAAAGATGTGAGGTCAGAGAGTGTCTGTATCCCAATTTTGAGTCAGACTAGTTCTATTTCCAAAGTAGAAATTTACAAAATATTACATATATCGACTGCCTGTATTAATTGCCTGCAGAGTGTGCATTTTTTGAGCAAATTGAATGCATCTGAAAATATAATTCTGCAAATACAAATTCACCCCATAAACTTATATGTGTGTGCATGAGAGAGAGAATGAGTGTATGAATGTGAGTGTGTGAGTATGAGTTGTGTGAAAGCTTAGAAAAGTGTGTGTAGATGTGATAGAGTATAAACCTGTGAGAGGGTGTGTGTGTGGGTGAGAGTGTGGGAGGTGTGTGTGAGATGAGAGGATCTGTGTGTGTGTATGTGTATGGTAGTGGGGTCACCTGTAGTGTGACATGAACCCAAGATCTCAGTTGAAGCCATCCTCATGGGTACTGAACTTGGCTATGAGCTTTAGAAGGCATTGCAGGTTGATATGAATCTATTTAACCATTTCTTGACCATCAGATTGTCAGGTGGGAGTGAAATCTGGAGCATTTGTTTCAAAGGCTGGGACACTGCCCACTGTGCCAGAAAATCTCTCTTAAACTAGGATAAACAGAAACATAAGACCCAGCCTTAGGGGTAATTGCCAGGCTTCAAAGTCGAGGCTTGTCTCATGGGCAATAATTTGTACCACCCCCTGGGTTAAGGCATTTTAACCTTGTAATTATGGTCTGTAATATTGGGTTAAAACTGCTGTTAAAATAATAGACACAATGTGAGTGTGTTAAGTAATCAAAAATTAATAATTGTGCAGTTTGACAGCATAAAGGGAGTTCACTTTGTATGCAATGATTTTCATGCTTAATCTTCAAAAGCTTCGACATTTAAAAAGTGGATAGATTCCAATCCTCAGCTCTTGTGTCTTGAACTTTAATGAGCACAAAATTTTCCCATCCCAACTTACATCAATTTAAATAAATCTTTTGTTGGTATGGAACTTGAGTATTGCAGAAAAGAGACAAACTTTGTTGTAGCTTTGCATCTTGCTCTGACCAGGGCTCTCTCAAGGATAGCAGTATAAAGGAGAAGGATAACTTTATACTGTACGGGAAGGTAATGATGTTTGGTTAACAAGTTGACTCTGATTGTTAGAGCTGCCATCATGAATAGTGAATGGTAGGGCCTTAAGGAATGTAGTGTAACAGAGGGACCTTGGAGTTCAGATGCACCATTGTCTGAAAGTGGACTCACAGGTAGACAGGGCAGTGGAGAAGGCTTTTGGCACACTGGCCTTCATCAGTCAGGGCATTAGTATTGAAGTTGAGAAGTTATGTTGCAGTTGTACAGGACATTGGTGAGTCCGCACTTGAAGTATTATGTTCAGTTTTGGTCACCTTGCTATAGGAAGGATGTTATTAAACTGGAAAGAGTGCAGAAGAAATTTACAAGGATATTGCCAGGACTCAAGGGACTGAGTTATAGGGAGAGGTTGGACGAGCTAGGGCTTTCTTCTTCAGAGCATAGGAGACTAAGGGGGGGGGGGTGAGGAATTTTATAAAATCATGAGTGGCATGGTTAGGGTGGATGCACTCAGTCTTTTTCCCAGGGCTGAGGAATCCAGGACTAGAGGGGATTAGTTTATGGTTAGAGGGGAGAAAAACCAGGGAAGCCGAGGGGCAACCTTTTTTTACATAGAGGGTGGTGCACATATGGAATGAGCTGCCAGCGGAGGTGGTTGAGCCGGATACATTAACAAAGTTTAAAAGGCATTTGGGCAAGTATATGAATAAGAAAGATTTAGAAGGATATGGGCCAATTGTAGGGAAATGGTGTTAGCATAGGTAGATATTTTGGTCAGCATGAACCAGTTTGGGCCGAAGGACCTGCCTCTGTCCTGTCGGACTCATATGTAAATTTTAATAAATCTGTTGTATTTATTTGGCAAAATATTCAGGCAGTGTACATAATGGATATTTAAGGGAAACTAAACTGGATTGAACCACACAAATATTGTGGCAATAAGAGCAGGTCAGAGACTAGGAATACTGCAGCAAGTAATTCATGTCCTGACTCCCCAAAGCCTGTCCACCATCTACAAAGCACAAGTCAAATTGTGATGGAACACTCCGCAATTGCCTGATGGGTGAAGCACTCACTGTTCTCAAGTAGCTCAAGACAAAGTAGTTGCTTGATTGTCACTCCATCTCCACTGACTTTAGCACTTACTTTATTCACCATGGTACAGCGACTGAAGTGTGTACCACAGGCAAAATGCATTGCAGCAATTCACAAAGCTCCTTCGACAACAACTTCAAACTCTGTGGCCTCTGCCATCAGGAAGGTCAAGGGTAGCAGGTACATGGGAATACCATCTCTTACAAGTTCCCCTCTGATCCGCTCACCTTCCTGACTTGGAAATATATCGCAGTTCTTTCAGTGTTGCGATGCAAAATCTTGGAACTCTGTTTCTAAAAGCACTCTCCCTACACCCCCAAGGACTCAAGCAGTTCAGGCAGGCAGCTGTACATCACATTCTCCAAGGCAGTTAGGGAGAGGAGTTATTGCTGCTTTAGCTAGTGATGCACATCTCCTGAATGAATAATAAAACAAACTGTTTATAATGATGCTGGGTTACGGGTTAAATGATAGCTTGCAACTTACAGAAATCTTTTTTTTTGCTACTAATAAAGGTTTCAAAATTACAACAAAGAGGGCTAGTCTATGGCACCCACACCTCATGAATAGAGAATAGACAAGCATGAACTATGACATGTGAACTTATACAAAAAATGATTTTTTACTTAGTTCTACTAAACTTAGGTTTTTTTCCTGCATCATGCACTTTTTTCTATAAAAGTCTGGCAGTTGTGCAGGTGAATTCTCAACCAGTGAATATAACACAGCATTGATGTACAAACAATTTTGTGTCTACAGCAAATAACTAAAGGGACTGAAGAAACAGAAAATAACTCATCACCTCATATGGTCCAAACTGGTGCTATTGAACTGTGTTCGATTTGTACAGATTTATTGGTGGAATATGTTGGTAAGGCATCTTGTTAAGACAAACTTGCTTTAGCAGTGATCTGGATAAGGTGCCCCATTATCAGATCAGGATTGTAACTGAATGTATTGCACTTGGGGTTTTGTTTTTCATCTAGTTTCACTAATCCTTATGGACCAGATTCTGTGACTACTCATGACACAACAGACTGAACTGACCACCTTTGTTATGACCGCTTGCAGTCCCCACAAAGCATTCTAGATTTTATACCAGCGACCAAAGAGTCTGTTTCCATGCTGTACATCTCTATGACTCTATGACATGATGTATCCAGTGAAGAATGATTCTCTTGAGTTCAGCATTTTCTTACAGTCATACAGGCCACAATTCACTGAATCAAAATTATGAATTGCTAAAATATGTCTCACTGTAACTTAAACAGAAAAACATATAAAGAGAAGCAAGACATAGATATTAAGAATGGAAAAGGAACAAAATCAGGGAACCACAGTTCAATAGCACCAGTTTGGACCATATGAGGTGATGAGTTATTTTCTTTCTGTTTCTTCAGTCCCTTTAGTTCTTTGCTGTTGACACAAAATTGTTTGTACACCAATGCTCTGTTACATTCACTGGTTGAGAATTCATCCTGTCACTGTCTTTGAAGGTGTTTCATTCCCCCTTCGACAGGTGTTTGCAGAAAAATGTGAGTGGAAGACAGCTAGCTATTACTGGATACTTTCTCATGTCGCTACACAAGAGAAAGAGAGAGACTTTTTTTTTAAACACACTCTCTTTGCAGGCTGGGTGATTCTATGCTGCATGGTCCTGGTCAAGCCAATATCACCTTCTCAGGAGCCAATCAAAACATTGTTGTCAAGCCGTTGATCCTTAGTTCTGAACCTATCCGTTCCTTATGTCTGTTGCTGTCACTGCGTGAGGAAAAAAATGCAATATTATATACAACTGACAATATCCTCCAGTAAACTGCAGCAGCTTCTGTGCAGAGTCTCCTTGGTTTAAAGCGGCATCTTCTTTTTTTAGTCCATAAAGAGTATTCAAAAATGATGACTTTATATACAAAATGTCTACAGTTGATAGACAGCAGTGTATTTAACCATAATTTAGAGACTGTTAACTTTCCAGATCTCGTCCCTGGCAACTCTACAAGAATTGCCTTGAAATATTTTGAATTACAAGGAAATTACAGGTCAGACAAAGACCATGAGGCCTGGCAGGTCTTTGGCAGTACTGGTGTTCCACAAGAACTTCTTTCTATCTTACTTCAACTTCAACAAATTCTGTCAACATACTCTCTGTTCCTTTCTTCCTGATGTGTCTTGTGATTCCTCATAAATGGTTCTGTTATTCACCACAACCAATCCATGTGGCAGGAAGTTCCACATTCTTAACCATCGAGACAAAGACAATTCTCATGAATTCCTTTTTAGATTTTTAGTGACTTGCTACTACTTATGGCTCTTGGTTTTGCATTCTCACAGTTCTGTCCCTCCCTTCTCTGGTTCTGCGCCCTTTAAGAGGATGGGCCAGGATTGTGCTGCAGTTTGGATGTGTGTCTCAATAACCTGCTTCAAGTCCCACAGAAATGATGAGCAACCCAAAGGGAACGGCGATCTGATCGCATGGCCCTTTGTACATCTCCTTCCACTCCAGTGTGGTTTCCTTGATCCTGAAGTGTGAAGCTTTGAAATGTTTTAACTCCCAGATATGAAGTAACCCTTTTTTAAATCCTAAAATGAAAAATTGCATGTCAGAATCATTGAGCAGAGTTATGACAGAGTTTTAGGTATAATTAAGTTTGAGTATATACAACACGTCTACTAAAGGAAGAAAAGATCCATGTACAACATAACCACATGTGCTCAGACGGTTGTCACATATGGAATCCATATTTAAGTTTTGTTCTGACAAATAAAACAAAGTCATTATGTTAAAAGACCTGGAAGCAAGAAAACCATTGATGCTACAGAATTTGCAAATCCTATTATTGTGTCTGTTTCATTCTGAACATTCAGAACTTCCAGCCTGTAAGCTGAAACCACTTTTAGATTTGAGAATTGTGCTAACACTTGCGTACTGGGAATAACATTATAACTCGTTCTCAATTTGTTTTTTTTCCTTGAAGTGAAGATCTGTTCCTTGTTTTTTTATTTTTTTCCTTGAAATATTCAGGATCAGGTTTTGCAGCTGTTGCTTGATAAAAAACATATGCACAACTTGAAAAAAACTACAAAGCGAACTTTGTGCATAAAGGGTTAAAGAAAAAAATGTCAAAATTAATCCTAACCACATATTGTCTTTCTTAATTGTACTGTAGCCAACGTTTATGTTGTCTGGGGACATTTTCACTGCTAACCCTGGTCAGATAAAATTAGCCTTTCAAGAATATGCTGACCCAGATTTAACCCTGCACTGGAATTCCACATGACACCCACAATACTGAACTAGCAATGTGTAACAATTGCTGACAGAATGTTGTTCAAAGTTGTGGAATGAGATCCAATGATGGTTTGTGGCTTTTGTGGAGCTGTCTTTGCTGTAATTTGGAAACTTTCATCGATTGCAAATGAAATTTTTTATTTTTAAATAAACTTCTGAAACCATTAGCTAGTATTTATCCTTCAGCCCAACATCGCCAAAAGACTTTTTTATTTGTTGATGGGATGCGGGCATTTCTGGCTGGGCCAACATTTATTACCCATCTTGAAATGTGTGAGGCATGGAGGGGATCTGCTGCCTTAGTCCTTTTAGGTGATGGGGATAAAGGTTTTGGGAGTCTGTTATCCAAAGAGCCTTGGTGAATATCTGCACTGCACCCTTGGAGATGATACACACTGCTGCTGTAGAGTGTCGCTGGTGGATGTTTGTGGATGTGGCGCCAGTCAAGTGGGCTGTTTTGTCCTGGATAGTGTCAAACTTCTTGAGTGTTGTTGGAGCTATACCCATCCAGATAACACTGGATGCCATCACACTCCTGACCTGTACCTTGAGATGAGCTACTTGCTGCTGAATTTATAGCCTCTGACCTGCTCTTGTAACTTCTTTATATAGCTGGCCCAGTTCAGTTCCTGGTCAGTTGTGTTGATAATGGGGGAGTTCAGTGATGGTCATGGTATTAAACATTGTGGGGCGATAGTTAGATTCTCCCTTGGTGGAGATGGTCATTCCATGTAGTTTTGCAGCATGAATGTTACTTGCCATTCGTCAGCCCAAACTGAATAGTATCCAGGGCTTCCTGCCAAGGACCAGGATTTAGTCAGTATCTGAGGAGGAGCAAATAGTGCTGAACACTGTGCAATTGTGTGTGAATATCCCTGCACGTGAGTGTATGATGTAGGGAAAGCAATTAAAGAAGCAACTGAAGATGGTTGGGCCTAGGACAGTACCCTGAGAAACACTTGCAGAGATGTGCTGGGTTGAGGTGATAGAGCTCCAACAACTAAAAGGCATCTGGATGGGTATAAAGGGATATGGGCCAAATGCTGGCAAATGGGACTAGATTGGGATGCTTGGTTGGCTTGGAAGCGTTGGACTGAAGGGTCTGTTTCTGTGCTGTAAGGCTGTATGACATGAATGGCTTCCTGTACCATGGGGCCATGGGATGTTTGCTCAGCTTCCCTGCAGTCCCCACTGATGATAGGACAGTGTATGGGGATGGACTTAGATTAGTTTACAGGTTGGCACAATGTCGAGGGCCGAAGGGCCTGTTCTATGCTGCATTGTTCTATGTTCTATTACAGTCATCTTTCTTTGTGCTGGGTGCGACTCTGGCCAGCACAGAATTTTCAGCCTGATTTCCACTGACTGCAATCTTGCTATAGTTCCTTGATGCCATACTTTGCTCAGTGTGGCCTTGATGTCAAAGGAAGTCACTCGCTTCTGGAGCGCAGGCCTATTTTCCATATTTGATCCAAATTAAATAGTTTGTAATGGGATCAGGAGCTGAGAAGCTCAGGTGGAACCCAACTGCATGTCAGTGAGTAGGTTATGCAACCTTTGTGGGCAGAGTGGGAACTGCAGAAAAGTTGAGCGAACCTCCTGTCGCCCATGGTACAGGAAGCCATTCAAGTCATAGAGTCTTAAAGCACAGCAACAGACCCTTCAGTCCAACTCATCCATGCCGACCAGACAACCCAATCTAGTCCCATTTGCCATCACTTTGCCAATATCCCTCTAAACCATTCCTATTCATATACCCATCCAGATGCCTTTTAAATGTTGTAACTGCACCAGCCTCCTCCACTTCGTCTGGCTGCTCATTCCATAAACGCACCACCCTCTGCGTGAAAAGTTACCCCTCAGGTCCTTTTTAAATCTTTCCCCTCTCACCTTGAACCTCTGCCCTCTTGTTCTGGACTCCCACCCTAGGAAAAATTCACTCTATCCATGTCCTTCAAGTCAGGGAAACAGTTGGGACCTGGTTGTATTAGTGAACATTATAAGTAGGAGATCGATACTCTGAGATCATGAGTATGAGTCCCAAAAGCTATGTTGCCTGCCCAATGCCAAGGTAAAGGATATCTCCTTACAGACTATACAAAAATAGGTAGGAAAGCAAATGTTGAGGGTGACACACATGAGTCTACAGAGGGATATAGACTGGTTAAGGAATGAGCAAAAACATGGCAGAATGAATATGGGTTGGAAAAGTGACAGGCACTTTATCAGCAGGAATAAAGAAGATGAAGATTACTTACAAGGAGAAGAATTCCAGTCAGCTACAGAACAGAGGGATTTGAGAACCAACATATATGAATCATAAGAAGCTTTCATTCAAGTTCTGTGTGTAATAGGGAAGGCCAATGGAATGTTGGTCTTTATTTCGCAGGGACTGAGGTCTGAAAATATGGACGTTTTGCTAAAACTGTACAAGGCACTAGAGAGATCATATCTGAACTACTGTGAACAGTTGTGGGTCCCCTATCGAAGGAAAAATATACTGGCATTGGAGGCAGTTCAGAGAAGGTTCACCAATCTTAAAACAAGTGTGGACGGTCTGAGTAGGTTGGATCTGTACTCGTTGGAACTTAGAAGGATAAGAGGCGACCCTTATTGAGAATAGATATAGAGGAATTATTTCCTCTTTTGGGAGGGTCTATGGACAGATGGCATAATCTCAATATAAGGAGTCCATTGAAACCAGGGATGAGGAAGAATTTCTTCTCTGAGTGTAGGGAATCTTGAAATCCCTTCCCTCAGATTGTGGCTGCATGATAAAGAATACAAGACAGAATTTTAATCAGGAAGGGATTCAAGAGTTGTGGGGAGAAAAGCAGAAATGTAAGATGGTGGATTTTCAGATTAGCCACAATCTCATTGCGTAGGCCAAATGTCCTACTTCTGGTTCTCTGTCCTATGGTCTTGTTCCTTTGCAAGAGGCAATGAATAGCACTGCCAACAGCCCCTTCCATCACTTTATTGATAATGGGCAGTAATTGGTCAGGTTGGATTTGACCTGATTTTTTTGTGCACAGGCATTGTCAGCTAAATGCCAGTATTGCAGCTGTACTGTAAGAACTTGCCAAGGGCCCACAAATCTTCAATACTACAGTCGGAATGTTTTCAGGTCCCAGAACATTTGCAGTACCCAGTACCTTCAGCAGTTTTTAATATCAAGTTGAGCGAGCTGAAAACTGTCCTATTTTTTGCTGATGCTCCAAAAAGAGGTCAAATTAGATCATTCACTTGGTGCTTCTGGCTGAAGATGGCTGCAAATACTTCAGCCTTAGGTTTTGCATTGATGTATTAGCCTCCCACCTCTCAGAGGCTGGGATTATTAGTGGAACCTCCACTTGCAAGTAGGCAACAACAACTTGCATCAGACACCTTCAATGCAGTGAATACATTCCACTGTTATCAAGATGGTGGTGGAGTAGGCAGTGTCTGGTCCCCTGAGCCCAGGCCTCAGTAAGGCCCAGTGGTGAAAGATGGTCCCTGACGAGTGGCGACATCTGTGTTGGTTGGTTCCAGCATTGGCTGGAAGCAGTGGGGGAAGGGTTAGGGACTGTCTTTAAACTATTTCTTTCTTTAAAATTAATCTTAAATTATTCAAAGTGGTACTGGATCGTGGTGACAGTAGAAACTTTTCACTGTATTTTTCACTGTAAAATACACATGACAATAAAATCATTCAGTGTTTGAAGTTTGGAGTGAAATCACATGCAATTAGAAAGAACAGCAGAAATTGCTAAAAATGCTGGATAGGTCAGACAGTATCTTTGGAGAGAGAAACAACATTACAGGGCTGCACATCCGCTACTGAGGCATGTAGCCTAAGTTGGGAACTTTGCCAACTTTGCAGACCCTCCTTTGTTTAACATACCAGGTCTCGCACATTATTTTGCTATATGAGGTAGGGAGCGGTGGATGTGTGATAGAGTTGGGTGCATCTACAATGGTTGGCTGGTTAGAAGGCCAACTCCATTCTCTGGGATTCTTTCCCAGTTTTACTGAAAGCAGATAGCCCTCTTATTTAAAGCCCCTCATACCCCCACTCCCCGGATATCCTCTATCCAATACACACCCTCCCACCTAATCTCCATGGCACTTCATACCTTCCATGTAACTGTACACCACAGGCAGAACTCAGCTAAGTAGAAATGAAAGAAAATAAACTTCGAAATTGACCCTTAAAAAAAAGGGCTTTCGCTCTATGCACTTGAAAGAATTCCTTTGTATGGAGCCCATTTAGACCTTTTAAATCTCCAATGGTTGATTTTCTTATGAATTATAAACAAAAACAGAAATTGCTGGAAAAACTCAGCAGGTCTGACAGTATCTGTGGAGAAATAGTATTAATGTTCAGGTTCTGTGGGCCTTCTTTAGAACTTTTCTTCAGAACTTTGGAAACTTCTGTTCATTCAATACTCTGTGAATCGCAGTGTTAAATTAGGAGTCTCTGCTAATATGAAGGTAGATTTTGAAACTCAGCCATGGAAATCTCATAAGAACTTTGAAGGAAGTGTTACCAAAAACTGTAAGTATAGATGCCACAGCAGCTGGCATGTCAATGTGAGCATTCTAGCAGAGGCTTTTAGTCGAACAATTGCTGATAGCTGCAGTCTGCTTTTCATTCTACAGTTTAAAGGGCAATATATTCATACATTTTCAGATCATGGCTGTTAAACAGGCCGTATTTGCCTTTCCAGAGAATTTTCAAAGATCCATGGGGTCTTCCCAACTCCACGAAAATCTGGTCCAAAGTTTCATATTGACAATATTTAAATACATTAATCTAAGACATTAATTCCGATTGTCTTTCACTGCCTGCCCTCCTTCATATTCCCAGTATTTTCTGCTTTTATTGCATACAGTAGTTCCTCCATCCATGACCTACTGTGGAAACCCGAGACTGCAGATAGGAGCAAACCCAGTTAGTTAAATGGGAAATTTACCTTCCCGGCAGCTCCCGGCCCCTGTTTCTGGAAGGTTCCCTGTAATGTGTCAGGCTACGGGTAACTGAAACCGTGGATATGGGGGTGGCCCTGTATTTCTAGAATATCTCGTAGGTTGATTTGATATAAAAAGATATTATAACAGGTAGCTTTTAAGAGAGTCTTAAAAGAGTAAAAAGAAGCGGCAATGAAGGTTTGGAGAGAAAACTCCATATATTAGGGTGTAGGCAGCTAAAATCTTAATCACCAGTAGTGGAGGGATTAAAATTGGGTAAGGAGGAGAGACCAGAGCTGGAGAAATGTCGAGATTGTGAAGGATATAGGGCTGGGGAGGTTAAAGAGATGTGAAGAGGGATTTGAAGGCAGCAAATTGAGGCACTGCCAGACTGGAAAACTGATTTGGTCAGTAAGCACAGGGGAATGGGTGAATAGGACATGTTGCAAATTTAAAATGCAGGCAACAGAACAGTGTTTTCTGTTAATCGTTCATGGGCTGTGAGTGTGATTGTTTGGGTCAGCACTTATTACCAACATAGTTGTTCTTGAGAAGTTGGTGGTGAGTTACTGCCTTGAACCACTGCAGTCCATTTGCTGTTGGTAGACCCACAGTGTTGTTAGCAAGTGAGTTCCAGGGCTTTTACCCAGTGACACTGAAGGAGTGGAGAGTGAGCAGCTTGAACAGGAACTTGGAGGCTAGTTTTGGATGAGGTCAAATATACAGAGTTTACAATTCAGCAGGTTAGCCAGAAGAACATTGGAATAGTCAAGTCTGAAGCTAAAGATCATGGATGAGAGGTTATTTTGAAGTCCGTAGGGTATGGGAGCTTTGCTGGCTGGGTCAGCATTTGTTGCCCATCCTTCATTTAAGAGTCAATCACATTGCTGTGGGTCTGGAGTCACATGTAGGCCAGACCAGGGGAGGATGGCAGTTTTCTTCTCTAAAGAACATTACTGAACCAGATGGATTTTTCTGACAATCAGCTACAGTTTCATGGTCATATTAGACTCTTAATTCTATTTAATTCTTAAGCCCCTGGAACTTGCCACCCTCTTATTCCTGATGAAGAGCTTATGCACAAAATGTGACTCTCCTGCTCTTCGGACGCTGCCTGATCGGCTGTGCTTTTCCAGCACCACACTCTTTGACTCTGACCTCCAGAATCTACAGTGCTCACTTTCCCTCTCTGTATTAATAGTTCAGTGATAGTACCACCAGGCCATTACCTCCCCCCATTTCATGGTCTTGTGCTGCAGCAGCAGCTGACCTGAAGCAGGAACAAAAACAGGGGTTACAAAGGAGGTGAAAAGTCAGTGGTTTAGGTTATTGTGAGGATATGGAGTCTGAATGGCAGCTTAAAGTCAACATTACACCAAGGTTGTGAACAGTCTGGCTCAGCCTCAGACAGAGGCTTCGAATAGGAATGCATTCAGTGGCTAAGAAATGGAATTTGTGTTAGAGATCAACAACAATGGCTTCTGTCTTCCCAATGTTTAATTGGCAGAAGCCTTTAGCATTCATCCGAATGAGAGTTAGTCTTCATATTTGCTGAACTGGATAAAAGCCCAGTTACAGAGTTAACTGAAGCTTCCACAATATACCTGAAATATACAGCAGAAACAATGCTAAATATTTTGATTTGAGGTTGGGATAGATGCCAAAGTTTATTTAGCAGAAAATTAAAATCAGCCTCCAAAGCCAGTGAAGTCTGCAGACATGCCACCAACATCTTAGGGAGGATGATACCATGACTACCAGCTAGGGCTGCTCTACTGGTGTCAGTAACTGTGTAGATAAGCTAACAGTGCCATGTGTTAACAAGTTCATGTTCTGTAGGTGGACTGAGATGTGATTGTACCTTGCCTTTCATTTTTGAATCTCCTCTTTGGGAATTCTTTCACTTACTTTTCCATCACCCAGTCTTCCTCTGTCTGTCACTCAACACACTGATCATGTAATCCCACCGTTATTTCAGAACTTCTCTAAGTGAGAAGTGAACGCCAATACAACTGTTCAACTGTTCCCAGCCAAGTGTGGCTCTGTCTAAGCCAATATCTCTCTTTTTTGCACTGCACGCATTTGCCCTAATGTACACATATTCACTGACAGGCAAATGTGTACATAAACCCGTGAGCATACATGTACACACTCTGGTGTACTCACACTGTTAGGAACAGCAGATGCTCCTTTAACCCCTTCAGCCTGTTTCACCTAACAATTAAAGCATTGATCTGCTACCTGACTCCATACACATACCTTGCCTTGTGTGGCTCAATAAAGTATCAATCTCAAGTTAAAGCTAACAACTGACTTTGCATCAATTGCTGTTTGCAGAAGAAACTTTGAAACCTTTTGCACTCTTTGAGAAATTCCCAACCTTCATCCCTGACTGCTGTCTCTAATTTTTAGATTATACCCCCTAATCTTAGACTCCCCAACCAGCGGAAATTGTCACTATCAACTCTATCTGTTTCCTTGATCTGCTCCCCTTGATTCTGTGCTTGTTTCCTTGGAACATCTGACACACTGTCCTCCTCTTCTGCTGTAAATACCAATACAAAGTTATTATTCAACATTTCTGCCATTTCCTTATGTTCATTTACAATGTTGCTGTTCTTAAGGGGCCAATGTTGCTCCTAACCAACCTCTTAATTTTTCCCCGAATTTGTGTTGATGTTGATTTTGATATTCCCTTCTGCGAAGTCACACTGATTGTTTGTCACCTTATTTTGCTCTTTGTATTTCTCCACATTATCAGATGGCTATGCTGGGGTTTTTAAAAATGTTTTTAGTTCTCTGTTGTTCTTTATCTCTTCAATCAATCATGTTTTTGTTGGCAAGGAGGGCTCTTAGCTCTTAGGGGTGTAAACTGGTTTGGCAGATTTGTCTAATTTACTGTGAACTGTCTGTCTTATTGCATTGGAGTCAGTCTTACCTAAATCTAGAGCCTTAGTAGCTGTTTCACATTTTTCCCTTTCAAGCACTATTCGGAGTATAGTTATGTTACGATTCCTATTAGATGCGTCTACATCAACTTGTTAATTAAATATGGGGCTTTACTCATTGTTAAACCAAATAAGACATTCATGTCTTATTGATTCCAAGTCATACTGTTGCAGAAAACCCTCCTGAACACACTTAAGAAACTTCCTTCGTTCCTGACATTTGCTGGTCTGCTTATCCCAAGCTAAATGAAAAATAAAATTCCCTGTCAAAATTACTGCTTTTCCGCAATATGTGCCTAGTCTCTGCCTTTAGAAATTCTGTCACTTCAGTAATGCTAGCACAGGTCTGTACACAATTTCCACTGCCATCTTTTCTTAATTCTAACCATACTGTTGCCTCTACCCACTTTTTCTTTAATTTATGTAGACTGTGTTATATATATATTTTGAATATAATTTATTGTAAGTTTGTGTTCTTAGATTCTGAGTAAGTAGGGTACTTGGCTTTGTCTGTATGTCTGAAGTTAATAACTATCTTGTAAGTATTTCTGTGATCACTATGATTTGTTTTAAAGCAGTTTTTGAGGTGTGTCTTTCCAATTAATGGGATTTTGTGTACATTGGTAGGTTTTTGCGATTAAACAAGATGAACAAATTCTAATTTAGAACATAGTGAGAATTGTTTTAAGCTTGAAGGAAGCACCTATCGCTTAGAGTGAGAGATTCCTTGTAGATAGAAACATAAAAAATATGATGGGAGTGGACTCTTCGGCCCTTCCAGCCAAGTGCACCATTCCATATGATCATGTTCCTGCTTTCTCCTCATCCCCTTCGATCCCTTTCACCCCAAGAACTATACCTTCTTGAAAACATTTAATGTTTTGGCCTCACACACTTACTGTGGCAGAGAATTCCATAGGCTTTCTGTCTGATGACCGTTTTAGAATCATAGGGCTGTAGAGCATGGAAACAGACCTCTTGGTCCAACTCATCCATGCCAACCAGGTATCCTAAATTAATCTAGTCCCACTTGCCAGCACTTGACCCATATCCCTCTAAACCCTTTCGATTCATATACCCATCCAGATGCCTTTTAAATGTTGTAGCTGTAAAATGTTGTAAGATGGGGAAGGGCGCTTGGCGCTCCCGCTGTCAGGGCAGCGTGCCTGGGTTGACCTGTGGCTCGTTGGTCTAGCGGTATGATTCTCGCTTTGGGCTTTCAGTTGGGTGAACTGGCGAGAGATCAGGGTTCGAATCCTGCATGAGCCCTCATTTCTTAGTGGGCGGCACGGTGGCACAGTGGTTAGCACTGCTGCCTCACAGCGCCAGAGACCTGGGTTCAATTCCCGACTCAGGTGACTGACTGTGTGGAGTTTGCACATTCTCCCCGTGTCTGCGTGGGTTTCCTCCGGGTGCTCCAGTTTCCTCCCACAGCACCAAAGATGTGCAGGTCGGGTGAATTGGCCATGCTAAACTGCCTGTAGTGTTAGGTAAAAGGGGTAAATGTAGGGGAATGGGTGGATTGTGCTTCGGCGGGTCGGTGTGGACTTGTTGGGCCGAAGGGCCTGTTTCCACACTGTAAGTAATCTAATCTAATCTAATCTAAGATCCATTACCACCTCTGGCAGCTCATTCCATACATGCACCAGGTTCTGAGTGAAAAGGTTGCCCCTTGGTCCATTTTACATCTTTCGCCTCTACCTTAAACCTATGCCCTCTAGTTATGGAGTCCCAAACCCTGGGGAAAAGACCTTGGCTCTTCACCCTATCCTTGCCCTCGACCTAAATGGTCGACCCCACATCATTTCTTTAGTTTTATTTTGAATTTTAAGCATTCCTATAAAGTCTTTGATAAAGATGGTTGAATAGACCAGTGCCCCTGAGAAGAGAATGATGAACCTGAGAGTGAAAAGTTAGTTCCAGACCAGGGGTGTTGGGATAAGACTCTGAAGAGTTTACCTAAAGCTGAGTATGTTTAGGCTTGGGTGCATGAATAGTTTCAGTAAATAGCTATCTCCAGTTCCAAATTAAAGTCACAAGAGGCTTGATGCCCACGGAGGGATAGAGAGACCATAACTCACCTACTTAAGTGATCACATTTGAGGATGTGCCCAAAGGCACACAAACATTCATACTTTTACACAGGCACTTCCAACAGAGTTCAGCAGATAGGGATCAGGAGTGGTTACTTTTCCTTTCTACTGTAAGGACACTAAAATTAATTATAGGATCCTTACTGCTCCCCAACAGAATATTGTGTGGACTAAGAACTGAAGCTGGGAATCCCAGTACTCAAATAGGTGTGTTATTTACTCCTAACTCATTGTTATAGCACATATTTTGAAACGACATAGCTCATATTTTAGTCACCACATGGAATATCTCTATTTTTGATAAAATGCCAATTGCTATATTCAACCTTTTTTGAATGGCCTTGGGATGTTTTTCTACATTGAAGGCACTATATAAAGGCAGGTTGTTATTTTAAAGTGTTCTATGGAGTTTAGGTGATGAAGACTTGAAAAAAGGGTTGTGCTCAATGAAATAGAGCATTTGTTAAAAGCCACAAAGAAAATTCACAGCTCAAAGGATTATGTTGAGCAGAGTTAAAAATAATGGCATAATCAAAACTTGATAAGATCAGTTCAGTTTTGTGAATGAAAACTTGAATTTGACCTCACTTACTTAAAGGTCTCCACTGTACATTAAACTTTCCCAATGTATGGGCTAGAATATAGAAAGTTGCATCTTTTGAACCTGTGAGCTTCTGTTCATGTGGGTGTGGCTGGCTTTAAAGGTTCTGGTAACAAGGAGCTGTGGGTGGCATGTCTTGGGTTATCCAGAGTCCATAGCGTGAGTGGATATCTCTCTGCATTATGTACCTTGCTGGACTGCGGGTTTGCACTGACGCCGAATTAAATATTTCACTTGTTTGAAGTCTGGGAAATGTGTTGTTTGGTTTCACTTGACTGCAGAAAGAATGCTTAAAGCAAAAGTGAAAGAATGCAGTGAGAAAAATCCTTCCACTGTAGATTAGAAGGAGCAGTTTGTGTGATGATCAGTACAGGAGATGGTGCAAAGGTATTGAGACTGCTTTAACACCAATATGTTTGTATTTGCTTGGTACCTTGTGTCTGAAAATACATATGTAAGCAATTGCTGCAGATGTACAATGGTGGTTCTATGGGTTGGTTGGCTGGTGTGCGATGCAAAATGTCACCAACATTATGAGGTCAATTCCTGCACTGATTGAGGTTATCATGAAGGACTGTCCTTCTCAACTTCTCCCCTTGTCTCAGGCTTGGTGACCCTCAGGTTCAACCACACCAGTTGCCTCTTTCTAATAAGAGAGCAGCTCCAGGGCCAGGTAGGAGTATGATGAGTTCACCTTCCATTTACAACTGTGGTTGTTAGATGGGAACATGCAACACTTAATCTGCACCAGTGACATCTCAAGTGCAGCAATTGCATGAGTGAAGGGAGACAGGAATCAAAGAATATGCTAATAATGCAGAGAGCTAATAGGAGGTTTTTGTGGAACCTGAAGCCCCACATGGACTGGTTGGGCCAAATTGGGGAAGGTTGTGAAGTCATGATCCTGGGCTAGTGAGGATATGTAATCATTCAGAGCCGTGGGGCTGGACTTTGAGTCCTTCCACCACTTTTGGTCAAATACTGGCAGGGGTGGCACGCTCGTTTCTGACAGATCAGGGGTGTGTGTGAATGGGTGATAGGAAGGTCACCAGCTGGATTTCATGTGCCCTCCCCACCATCAAATTCTTTGGTAGAGGAACATAAAATCCAGCCCATGAGTTCAAATCCCACCACTACAACTCGCAAATTTAAATTCATCAAATTAATCAATCTGGAATTTAAAAGCTAGCGTAGTAGGAAGATAGTGGTGACATGGTAGAGTCACTAGACAAGTAATCCAGAGCTCTTGGCTACTGTTGTGGGGACATATCTTTGAATCCCACCAAAGCAAATGGTAAAATTTGAATTCAGTATAAAATATCCTGGAATTAAAAGTGGCTCTGAATGATGACCATCCAACCATTGTCAATTGTTGTAAAAATCAATCTTGTTCATTGAGTCCTTTAGGAAAAGAACTCTGTTTTCCTTACCTGGTCCGATAACCATGTGACTCCAGACGTTTAACTGCTCTGAGTAATTAAGGATGTACAATAAATGCTGGCCTGGCCAGCTACACCCGTGTCATTAACAAAACTAAAACGGAATGGTGACCAATAAATCAGCAGATTGTCTATAAACATGAATGGCCTTTAGGGACTGATGTTCCTACTGAGTCACCCAGCAGTTAGGATGACTGTTTGCCAGCATCTTACAAAGGGCAGTTAAGGATGGGTGCTAAGTGCTGGATGTGCTGTGATGTCCTCATCTCCAGAATGAATTATATATTTAAAAATATCTTGTTTTTGTTCTGTTAGCCCAAGCTCATGCATTCTTGGTGTTATTTCAGGGAGGAATATTGACCAGTCTTCCTGCAGGACTCCCTTTTTTTAATTGAATTCTACTGTGTGGCCTTCAGTAACCACTTACAATAGATAAAAGCTTCAGGTTAATGTCCAACAAAAGGAGGATTTAAGAAATAACAATTCAATGAGTTGAATTATTTATATTTCTTGCATTTAGCAGTCTAAATTTCTCTCTTACCAACAGATATTTGGCTTGAAGTTTCTCAGAATGCTTCCCTCCTTTTAAGCTGGAGTCTAAATTTTCCCGAGTTGCCCTCCTAGCTCTCTTCTGACACAAGGAATTATTTAAGAAAATCCAGAACAACAAAAAACAACTTGCCTGAAAAATGCTATCTGAGGTTCAGTCTGTTACTGATGCATTTGATCATACACCTAGCTCCAAATACCCATTAAACCTGTAGAATGCAATCCAAAGTTTTCCTTAAGGGAGAGGTAGGAATTAAAGGTCTGATATTAATAACCCTGTATTATTCAGTGGCTCTTTTACAATTTCCCAGAATTTAGAAGGTTAGTGAGTTGTTTGGTCAGATTTTAGAGATAGTAAGAGAAGCAGACCAGGTGGATAGAGAGGCATAATTTCCACTGGTTAAGGATCTCAAAGAGACATATTGACTAAAAACTGGAGCTAGACTTTTCAAGAGGGAACTAATCTTCTCCACATGAAGAAGTTGAATTTGGAATTCTTTGAGAGAAACAAGTAAGATGTTCAGTCAGTTGTTGATTTTAAAAATTGGTTTGATAAATCTTTGTTAACCAAAGGTACTATGAGATGTGGGTCAGGTAATAGGAGCGAGGTTACAGATCAACTATGATCTCACACGATGGAAAATGTTTGCAGGACAAAATGGTCGTCTCATGTTCCGAAAAGTTTCTGATGATGTTCCCTTTTGAAATTGCTCCTGTTCCTTGCCTTTCCCAACATCTTTCCTGTGAGAGCTAAAGATTTCCTAAATGCCTTCTGAATTTTGTGTACCTTCTTCTTATCTGTAGTCAAGAGCTTGTTTGCATCAATATCATTTCAAACTTTTATTGTTTTGATATTAATATTTTGCAGCACAGGCTACACTCTGTACAATATTCTTGTTTCCGCATTTCATTTATCACATTTACATTGTGTTACACTTGAAAGCTTACTTCCTGCACTGTCACGAAAAATTATTGAACATAGATTAACATAACACAGAAGAAAGCCATTTGGTTCATCTGACTTATGCTAGTTCTTTAAAAGAGCAATCCAATTTATCTCAATCACTTACTCCGACCCCAAAACCCCTGAAATTCAACTCTATATCTGATTCCCTTTTGAAAATTACATATGAATCTGCAATTGCCTCCCTTTCAATCCGTTCATTACAGATCAAGAATAGCTTGCTGCATTTAAAAAAAATTCTTCTTGCTAGTTCTTGTTCCAAGTGCCTGAAACCTGTGTCCTCTGCTTCTCGATAATTCATCCAAAAGAATGTATGCACTGCAAGTCTGTTACCTCCCAGTGTGCTGCATTGCAAAATGTGACTCTAGCCTCTTAGCAATAGGACTTATTGTTCCACAATAATGAGCCAAGTGTTTACAATGCCACTTTATTCGTCACATCATTTTTAATATTTTAAAACAAATACATTGGCAAAGATTGACTAATCACATCTGAGAGAGTGAACTGTTGAGATCTTTCGCAGTGCCCCATTGACAATTCCGTTCATGTTATTCTGTGAGGTTGTCGCTCGTAGTGCCATGGAAGACTTCACACATCCAGGTATAGCTGGGCTTCTGGGCTTACTGATTACATTCAGTGGCTGTAACACTATCTCAAGTTTCGTATTGTTGTGATCGATTGACAAGATAATCTGTCAAGCTTAATGAAGTTTGACTGATGGGAAAACTGCATCAAAAGAAATAAAATTGTTGTATTTCCCTAACACCTTGTGTGACCTCTGTATGTCCTAGCGTAGCTAATAAAGTACTTTTCATGTTTAGTCACTTGTAATGCATCCCCAAGTACAACACATTAATAATAGACATATGTTTTAGTAAAGTTCATTGAGGGATAAATCTTGGCCAGGACACTGGGGAGAACTCGCTTTCTTGTCTTTGAATAGTGCCATAGAATATTTTACAGCTATCCAAGAGAGCTTTCTTTAACATCAAATCCGAAAGATGGTTCCCTCAGTACTGCAGTGAGAGTATCAGCTTAGATTTTGTGCACACATTTCTGGAATGAGATTTCAGTCCTTGAATTTCTAAGTCTAATTGACTAAAAGTAGATTCTTAGGCATTAAATCCTCTAGGACAAGGACATCAAAGTCAGAGTTGGGGGAGAAATTGAACGCATAAGATTTCATGGTGTCAAGGGTTACATGTTAGCATGACTAGAGGATTGGTTAACTCAAGGAAAGCAAATAATGGAACTAACTGAGTCTTCTGTAAATTGGCAAGCAGTAACTAGTGGAGTGCTGCAAGGATTAATGCTGGGGCATCAACCATTTACAGTCTATTATCAAAGACTTGGATATGAGGACCTAACAAATTGTAGCCAAATTTGCAAATTGTATTGAGAATGACAAGATCTTTTCGAGAGGAATTGGAGAGTCCACAGGAATGAATAGATATGTTAAATGAATTTGCAAAAATTTGTCAGGTGGAGTGTGGAAAAATGTGAAATTCTCCATTTTGGCAGTAGCATAGAAAAGTGATATATGATTTAAATGGAGAGCTCTTTAAATGCACAGCTCTTTGTCGTTGAAAGTGAGTACTGCAGATACTGGAGATCAGAGTCAAGATTAGAGTGGTGCTGGAAAAGCACAGCAGGTCAGGCAGCATCTGAGGAGTAGGAAAATCAACTCATGTTTTTAGTAGGGTTGGTACCCAAGGGATGCAGATTTCAGACGTTTGGCAAAAGAGTGATGAAAATAATATATAAGCAGTGATTTAGTAAGATCTGGAATGAGCTCCCTGAATAGCAACTTTCGAAAAGGTATTGGATTCCAACTGGGAGCTGAAACATCAACCCCACTTTGGCGAAGGACATGGTAGAAACTGGCATCGTCATGATGGGTTAAATGGCCTCATTGTGTCAATAATTTTCAATGATTTATTATTCATTCTACATCATGGGATAAGGGCATTACTGGCTAGTAATGCCATACTTACATAAAGACGAGGAAGGACATCACTTCGATTGGGACAATACATCCATCCTAGGACAAGCCAAACAGAGACACTCGCAAGAATTCCTAGAAGCATGGCACTGTAACTGGATCACTATCAACAAACACATTCATTTGGACCCTATCTACTACCCTCTGCGAAAAAGAACCGGAAATGAAATCACCAACCCAAGGAAACCTAAACACATGAATAGAAAGTGGGGCATAACACCAGCGCTTCACCAGAGGCTCACTGATGATGTTACCTAGTATGGTGACAAAACATCTGAAAACTAACCTTCCCACTCAGCGAGCAAACTTACATCCATATTGCGTGCAATTTTGGTCTCCCACCTGTCAGAAAGATGTTGTGAAACTTGAAAAGGTTCAGAAATGATTTACAAGGATATTGCCAGGGTTGTGTATCACTTTAAATCTCTGACAAAAACAGAAATTCTGGAAAAGCTCAGCAGGTCAGGGTGACATGGTGGCTCAGTGGTTAACACTGCTGCCTCACAGCCTCAGGGACCAGAGTTCAATTCCAGCCTTGGGCACCTGTCTGTGTGGAGTTTGCACATTCTCCCTGTGTCTGTGTGGGTTTCCTCCAGGTGCTCTGGTTTCCTCCCACAGTCTTAAGATGTGCGGGTCAGATAAGTTAGCCATGCTAAATTGCCCACAGTGCTCAAGGGTGTGTAGATAGAATGCATTAGTCAGGGGTAAATGTAGGACGATAGGTAGGAGAATGTGCCAGGGTGGGTTACTCTTCAGAGGGGTTGGTATGGACTTGTTGGGCCGAAGAGCCTGTTTCCACATTGTAGGGGTTCTATGAGTGCTCCCCCGATTCACTTTTGTTCAAGTATAACTCTCGGGATGAAGTGTTGCTCTTGGAAAGGTTGGTGGCTGGAGTTCTACTTGAACATCTGCAGCGCATGGCAAGATGCTGCCATCATACTGTTGTGCACATAGTTTGGTCTTTCTCTCAGCCACATTCTGCACTTCAGGACAAAATGGAGGATAGAAATAAGGTGAGGTTACTGCTCCTGTATTGTGTACACATCACCCACCTTTCTGTAAAGTGCATATGCCAGGGGTATTGAGTGAGGACAACATATTGTCTGTGCTGCTGCATCTGGTTGACAGGTACTTGATACCCAGGATCAGCAGATGGCATTTAGATGAAGTGTTGTAGGGGTGAGATAAATTGGACTCTAGAAAAATTGGGAGTGGTAAATAGAGAACTATTGGTATGGAGAAGAGAGATGAAACCATTCTGCTGTTTAATAATTTTAATTTGAGTATTGCTAAAAAATACACTTTCTGTCAAAGCATGTTACCTTGCACACCGCAGGACAATTCAGGGAAAACAAATTATACTGTGTAAGAGGAGAATGATAATCAATTGGTAAGTGGACCTTGACGAATAGAGGTGATGCCATGGAGAATGCATCAGTTAATGACTGACATCTCACTCCCAAACTTTGTTTAAAGTTTAAACAAACCAATTGGTAAAAGAATTATTCTGAGAAATGAACCAGAGATTAGCTGTATCCTGTTTTGCTGGGCTGAAACAAGCTCATGTATGTACATGAAAACAACAAATTACAGCAGTTCAGACAGCATCCATGGAGAGAGAACAAGCTAACATTTCGAAACTTGAGCTTGCTGCCTCTCCATGAATGCTGTCTGAGCTGCTGTGATCTCCAGCATTTGTTGTTTTCAAGACAGCTTCCAGCTTCTGTAGGAATTTGCTCCCTCATGTATATACATGTTGTTTCTGTCTACAAAGAACAGCACCATGTGTGTAATATATGTAATTCCAGTATACACAAGTGAACTACATTGCAAGCCTGATACACAATCCTAAATTGATTGTCAGTGTAATTTTTCACACAATCAGAGTTATTTAGCAAATACTGTACTATTCAGTCTTGTAATTACATCAAATATTGCCATCATACTGTTGTGCACATAGTTTGGTCTTTCTCTCAGCCACATTCTGCACTTCAGGACAAAATATTGAGATTTTGTGCGTTATACATGTACAGGTAGATTAGGAGCAGTTGCTTGTTGTGAACAGCCAAAGGGATGCCCTGATGCATATGATCCATCTTATTGCGTATTTGCCTGGATGAGGAAAATGTTTAACCAAGTTTGCCAATGACACAGTGACACAATCAATGGGAAGGCAAGTGGTGAGGATGACGCACAGAGTCTGTTCCGGGGTATGGACAGGTGAAGTAAGTGGATGTAATATAATGTGGGAACTATTTTAATTTGCAAGACAATTTCTGATTTTTAACAAAGCTGGTGAATAATTTGAGAATATTGACGAGGTGACATTGTCTAGTATTATAAGAATATATATAGTAATAGGATTGAATGTCACTGTAAAAAGCTGATTACTTGGATGGTAGAGGACTTGATTTCTTCCACTTTGTGAGGTTTAATGAACAACTAAAATCTGCTCAATGGCTCTGCAGAAACATTGAAAAACATGTAGTATACAAACCCGGATATTATAGTTCTGATAAAATGAGTTATATTTTATGTTTTGCTCTGGTTTTCTCACTGTGAATGCTATTTAATATTAGTTTGAGATTTCAACATGTTGGGAAAGAAAGTATAGAAAATCTAACCCATTTAGTATTGAATTCTTTTCAGTGCTTTCAATTCAAAGGCTCTCCTATCTTTCAGCATCTGCTTTATCATTTCCTGTCAGTCTCCAATGCTGAATATTATGAAGGAGAATTAAAGTAGTTTTCACTTCACCAGTTATTACAGCAGTTTGAATAAGCAGCATATTGTAATCTGGAGTTTTCTGTTTTCCATTTTGCTGCAAACACTTGAGAAAAGTTTAAATATAAAGATAGGGAAAAATAGAATTCTAATATTCAGAATTACAGAATCACAGAATTGTCATGATACAGAAGGGGGCCACTTAGCCCATCATGCCTGTACCAGTGCTGTGACCTCGTCCCAATCTTCTTCCTTTTTCCCATATCACTGCACACCATTTCGATCTGATAATCGTTTAGAAAGCTTTAATTGAATGTACGTTTCCAGGCAGCGCATTCCCTACCCTAACTACTCCTGAGTTTTCTCACATCAGCCTTGCTTCTTTAGTGTTTCACTTTAAATCTATGTCTTCTAGTTCTTTTTTCTTTTACAAGCAGGAATAGTTTCTCACTATCTACGCAATCCAGCCCACTCATGACTTTGCAAGCCTCTATCGATCTCCTGTTAGCCTTCTCTCCAAGGAGAACAGGCCAAACTTAGAGTCATAGAGATGTACAGCACTGAAACAGACCCTTCGGTCCAACCCGTCCATGCCGACCAGATGTCCCAACCCAAAGTAGTCCCACCTGCCAGCACCTGGCCCATATCCGTCCGAACCCTTCCTGTTCATATACCCATCCAAATGCCTTTTGAATGTTGTAATTGTACCAGCCTCCACCACTTCCTCGGCACCTCATTCCATACACTTACCACCCTCTGCATGAAAAAGCTATCCCTCTTACCCTAAACCTATACTCTCTAGTTCTGGACTCCCCAACCCCAGGGAAAAGACTTTGTCTATTTATCCTATCCATGCCCCTCATAATTTTGTAAACCTCTATAAGGTCACCCCTCAGCCTCCGATGCTCCAGGGAAAACAGCCCCAGCCTGTTCAGCCTCTCCCTGTAGCTCAGATCTTCCAACCCTGGCACATCCTTGTAACTTCTTCAAACTGTCCTCATTATTGAAACTTCTCATTCCTGGAACCATTCTTCTAAGTAGCTTCTGCACTAAAATATTTCAGTACAGAAATGTTCAGGATTTTTAAGTGAAGAAAACTTTCCATATTGATAAGGTGCCACATGTTAGTCTACTTAATAAGAGAAGTGCGTGGGTTGAGAATTGGATAACTGGTAGAAGACAGAGATGGAATAAGGGGAGAATTTTCAGAATGGCACACTGTAGTAGAATGCCACAGGGATCAGTGCTAGGGCCACACGTACTTGTAATATAGGTTTATAGCTTGGATGAAGAAAGTGAATGTGCTATATGTTGACCTCAGAAAAATCAGTGTGAAGGCAAGTGGTGAGGATGACACACAAGATCCTACAAAGGGATATAGACAGACAGACTAAGTGGGCTCAAACTTGGCAGCTGGAATATCATATGGGAAATTGTGAGGTTATGCATTTGGCAGGAGACTTGAGGCCCTGAATATAACTTCAATGGAGAAAGGCTGCAGAAATCTACAGCACAGAGGGATTTGGAAGTCCTTGTACATCAGCAGGGGGAGAGGAATTTTAGCCTTTATTTGAAAGGGAAAGATGTATAAAAATAGGGAAGACTTATTAAAATTATAAATAGGGAAGACTTATTAAAACTATAAAGGGCTTTTGCCCGAAACGTCGATTTCGAAGCTCCTTGGATGCTGCCTGAACTGCTGTGCTCTTCCAGCACCACTAATCCAGAATCTGGTTTCCAGCATCTGCAGTCATTGTTTTTACCTCAAAACTATACAAGACACTAGTCAGACCATAGATGGAATACTGTGAACAATTCTGAGTTCCTTATTTAAAGAAGGATATACTGGCATTGGAAGCAGTCTACAAAAAAAGGTTCACTGCAGTGATCCTGGGTTTAGAGTGACTCTCTTTGAAGAAAAACTTGAGTAGATTGGACCTGTACCATTGAAGTTTAGAAGAATATGAGACAACCTTATTGAAACACACAGGATTCTTAGGGACTTAGATTCCCACAGTGTGGAACCAGTCCATACCGACCCTCTGAAGACTAACCCACCCAGACCCATTTCCCTCTGACTAATGCACCTAACACTATGGGCAATTTAGCATGGCCAATTCACCTAACCTATACATCTTTGTGACTGTGGGAAGAAACCGGAGCATCTGGAGGAAACCTACGCAAACATGAGGAGAATGTGCAAACTCCACACAGATAGTTGCCCGAGGCTGGAATCGAACCTGGGACCCTGGTGTTGTGAGGCAGCAGTGCTAACTACTGAGCCACCGTGCCGCCCTTTGATGGGAAAAGGCAGGACAGTGCAGTTGAGCATTACCAAATTAGCCCTTACCTCATGGCAGAACAGACTTGATGGGCGATGGCCTACTTATGCTCCTTTAATTTATAATCTAAGAAAGACATTTAAAATATTGCTGTGCTTAATTTCCCCACAGAATAATGGGCCTGTTTTAAATCCTTTCCACTAAACAACTGAATTTCTTTTCCAGATCTCAAGATGCTCAGGCACTTTCCATGTTATCTTTTTTATACCTTTCTTAGTGTTGGAACATTCAACAAGAGAAATGGTTCAACTCTTCTAATGATAGAAAATGACTTTGTGTAATTATCAGAACAGACTGTGTTTCAGCCATACAATCGCCTAAAGTCCTGTTGCTGCCTTATTGAGGCTATAGCAATGTTTTAATGCATTACTTTGCAATATTTTAAGCAATAACAATAACTTTGCATTTATAATTGCACCTTTAACATAGTAAAAGATAAACCATAGGACAGCTTCTTCATTAGAGAGAGGTATTTAATCTGAGGGTCACCATGCCTCAGGTGAGGGGAGAGGTTGAGAAACAGGGTCCTTCACGGGAATCTAAGCCGGTGTGGGAATTGAACCCAGGCTGTTGGTGTCACTGCATCGCAAACCAGCGGTCGGGCCAACTGAGAAAACCAACAACCCTTTACACTGTAAAACATGCTTAGGCACTTCACAAAGAATGCTCTTAAACAAAACTTGACACAGGTGCATAAGAAGATAATAGGCAAAAGTGTCATCCAAAAATTTGGCTTTTTGATGTGTTTTACAGTGAGATGGAGAGGTTTAAGGAGGAAATTCAAAATCCTTGGCAAGCTGATAACACAACAGTTGATGGTTGAGCAATTAAAATAAGGAAGAGGTCAGATTTGGAGGAGAGCTGAGATCTTGGAGAGATATATTGCTGAACATTACAGAGATTGTGATGGCTGCAGTCAGGAATAAATTTGAAAGTATGGATAGAAATGTTAAAATTGAGGAGCTGCTCATCTGGGAGCCAATGCAGGTCAGTGAGTGAAGTAAAGTTATTTAGTCATGAGAAAAAAAGTGAGAGTTTTCATTTCTAAAACTTGGCTTAAAATTTTTAAGATAATTTCATTCTTTCTCTTTGCATTCAGTTCATTGGAAAAACTGGCATGAAATGTTATGTTGGTAGCAGTTAGAATAGTTGCCCAGGCTTAGCAACAGTAAAGAAACTGACAGCACTTTGGGAGTTCGCACATGTACAGTCTAATACAGTAATCTAGGAATTGTTGTCAGTGATTCTACACTGATTTTATTCTTTCATAGGATGTGTGTATCACAAACAAGGCCAGCATTTGTTACCCATTGCTAGTTTCTTCTGAGAAAATGGTGGCGTGCTGCCTTTCGAACTGCTCATCTACTTGGTGTATGTGCACACACAGTGCTGTCAGGGATGGACTTCCAGTACCTTGACTGGGCAATGAAGAAGGAATAAGCGGAAGTGGGTACTGCAGATACTGGAGATTAGAGTCAAGATTAGAGTGGTGCTAGAAAAGCACAGCAGGTCAGGCTGCATCCGAGGAGCAGGGAAATTGACGTTTCGGGCAAAAGCCCTTCATCAGGAATGGCAATATAATTTGTGAGTTAGGACAGTGTACCCCTTGGATGTGAACTTGGAGCTGGTGCCCTTGTCCTTCTAGATGGTAGAGACCCCATGTTTCAGAGATGCTGTCACGGGATCCATAGTGAGTTGCTGATGGATGGTGCACACTCTGCCACTGTGCATCAGTGGTGAAGCAAAAGAGTGATTAAAGTGGCAGATGGGGTGCCATTCAAACTAACTGCCCCAGAGAATGTTACAGGCCCAAATTAATCCCTAAGCAATCCGTGAATATACTTATGCGCTTTGTCTTACTGTAGAAACTCTCAAGAATAGCTTGCTGAGTGAGGTGTAACAGGATTTTTAATGATTAGAAACTTTATAATTACTGCTCAATACTCTCACCAGGTCTTGAATACCAAATTTTCTATTTACACGAAATCACATTTCTCCACTGCGATTTTTAAAAAGCCTCAATTTTTCCAAAGCATTTTCAGTTTGTTCATAATTATTTTAGTTCCTATCTTAACCTTTGATCAAAAGCATGAATTTTGCTAGCATAAAATTTAAATGAACAGGGAAGGATACTCTATGCCTTCAACTTCCTGCCTTGCTCTGTGTAGGAATACTTGAATGTAATTGGCTGTTTAACCTGCTAAATAACATTCCGCTTCTGCTGGGTGGCTGGAGATCGGCTTAACTTGCACCAGATTCAAGCTGCCACTGAGAAAGGGGAAATTTACACCACAGAGATCATTAGACCTTTGTGGGCAGCTTTTATCAAAGTCAGTGGCAAGCATTGTTACTTAACCACTGACCGCAAAATCTAGGTTGTTCAACACAGTGAGGTTTGCTACATCTTCAAATACATTTCACAAAAAGTGAGAGAGAAAAATCCTTTCTTTCCTCTCTTTAAGATCTTGTTCTTTTTCCTCGATAGCCTTGTTAAATCTAAAAGTCATTTTACTTTCGGCTAAACTGACTCATGAATAACCTCAATGAATGGGAGCACTTTAAAAACCAGCACTGCTGTATAAGAGGCATGTAATGAGGGGTTAGTTTAGTTTGATGTTTTTCCTATTTGATCTCAACCACTCACAAAACTGGTGGACGAACAATTTGGTCTTTATTGGCCTCTTCTCCCATTTAAAAAAAAATTAATTTTGCAAAATGTCTTTCTAAGAACAAAACATTTTCCATGCTGAATAAGAAAAGTCACGAAATATATGTATATTTTTAAATGAGTCTTTCTCTGCCTTATTAAAGCAAATAGATTGTCCCTCTCTAATACAGCATACAATTGATGTGCCCATGTGCTTTATTCAGCCCATAATTTTTCTCTGATTGGACGTGGCAGAAGATTCATTCTTTATTTAATAATGTTAAGAGGGATCAGTTAGCTTAGTTGACTGGACAGCTGGTTTGTGATGCCAACAGTGTGGATTCAATTCCCATACCACCTGAGGTTACCATGAAAAACCATCCTTTATAACCTCTCCCCCTGACTGAGGCATGGTGACCCATCACCAAGTTAAACCATCACCAGTCATCTCCCTCTGTTGGGAGAGCAGCCCTATAGCCTGGCAAGACTATGATGACTTCCCTTTAATGTAAAACTTGAATATTGCTGAAAACAAAATCGCAGTTTGTTGAAGCTTCTTGTCTTGCACTCATCAAGAATGCCAGAGTTATTATTTTCTCCTTCATGGGTATTTCTTGTGAAGTGTCCTGATGAGTGCAAGTCAAAAAGCTTTGACAAAATGTGTTTCTTTCAAGCAATCGAATGTGGCACTGGAAAAGGCACAGCAGGGCAGGCAGCATCTCGGGAGCAAGACTCAATATTTCAGGCATAGCACTTTATTATGCCTGAAATGTCAACTCTCTTGCTCCTCAGCTGCTACCTGACCTGATGTGCTTTTCCCAGCACCACTTTATCAACTCTGACTCTTCAGCATCTGCAGTCCTCAATATCTCCCTTTCTTTCAGCAATACTCACTGTGCAAATTGTACTCCTGCTGTTCTAGGATTATAGGATGCAGAAATACATTGATTATGGATCGGAATGAGAGGGCACTTAACTAATAGTATAGTCAAAACTTAATTTGAGAAATGTATTCCATTTGTTTTTCTTTAAATAAAATTATTTGTTTTGACTAATTCGAGCTCTTAATAAGAAAAGTTAACAGGCTTAAAAGAAGCCTTTACCTTAACCATAGAATCTTAGAACAGTTCCAGTAGAGGAGTCAGTCACTTGCTCATCAGGTCTGTGCTGGTTTTTTCAAGGTACATTTTCATTAATCCCACTCTCCCACTCTTCCTGCTACTGCTGTCTTTTCTCACTCAGGTATTTATCCATTTGTTTTTGAAGTCTGTAATTAAACCTGTATGTCTCATCTTGTCAGGAGGTGTCCACATTCATTGTGTTGAAAACTCTTAACTTCATGATGTCTCAGGTTTTTTTTTGTCAGGCACCTCCCAATCTATCTCCTGTGATTATTGACCATTCGGCTATTGGACACAGTCCATTTACTCTATCTAAATTCTTCATGATATTCACCACCTTTATCAAATCTCTTCTGGGCCTTCTCTGCTTTAAGAAAAGCAACCCAGAACTTCTCCAGTCTCTTCACCCCTCACCCCATGAACCAACTTGCAAATCTCCTCTGATTTCGAAGCTACTTGGATGTTGCCTGAACTGCTGTGCTCTTCCAGCACCACTAATCCAGAATCTGATTTCCAGCATCTGCAGTCATTGTTTTTACCACCTAAATCTCCTCTGCTGTCTCTCCAAAGCCACACTGTTCTTTGTAAAGTGTGGTGCAGAGAATTTGACATAGAATTACAGAAAACATAGCAGCAGTCGACCATTTGGCCTTCAAGCCTGCTCTGTCATTCAGCTTGATTGATCATTCAATTCAATACCCTGTTCCCACTTTCTCCTCAGGATACTTTCATCCCTTCAGCCCTAAGAACTCTATCTAACTACTCCTTCAAAATATTCAACAATTTCACCTCAACAGCTTCCTGTGACAGGGAATTCCAGAGACTCACTGCTCTGACTAAATAACATAACTGGGTTCAGAGGAAGGGTCACCCTGAAGTATTCACTCTGATTTCTGTCCACAGATGCTGCCAGATCTGCTGAGTTTTTCCAGAAATTTCTGTTTTTGTTTTTGTGTACACTAAATTCAGCCTAACTATCTGTTTTTTGTACTCTGTGCCTCTCTTTATAAAGCCAAAGATCCGTATGATTTATTTCCTGCTTGTTCACTTACCACCTTCAATGATTAGTCTTCAGATCTCCTCAGGCTTCTCTGTTCTTGCACCCACTTTAAAATTCCACCACTCAGCTTGTATTATTTTCCATAAAACTGATACAGCACAAAATGGAGGCATTTGGACCATCTTGTCCATGCCAACCCAAATACACCTAGGTGCCCTTTCTAATCCCATATTCCTGCACATGGCCCATAGCCCTGCAGCTTCCTGGACTTAAGGTATGGATCCAGATACTTTTTAAAAGACTTTAGGGTCTCTGCCTCCAACACCAACTCAGGCAGCGAATTCCAGACACCCACCACCTTCTGTGTAGAACTGTTTTTCCTCACATCCCCCTCTAATCCTTCTGCCACTTAACTTGAATCTATGACTCCTCATTTTTGAACTGTTTGCCACTGGAAACAGATCCCTCCTAGCTACTCTACCTCTACCCCTCACAATTTTGTATACCTCAGTCAGGTTACCGCACCCCCTCCGCCCCCCACCCCCTCAGCCTCTCTGTTCCAAGGAAAAGCTACAATTCTCCAACTCTGTCAACATTCTAATAAACCTCCTCTGCACTCTCTCTGCAGCAATTACTGTTCTTCCTGTAATGTGGTGATCAGAACTGCACACAGTACTCCAGTTGTGGCCTCACCAGTGCCTGTCACAGTTTCATCATTATATCTCTACTTTTGTATTCTATACCTCTGCTGATGAAGGATTACATTCCATATGCCTTTTTTATGACCTTATCAACCTGTACTGCTACTTTTAGGGACATGTGCCAAGATCTTTCACTTCAACTTCCCTTCTCAGAATATTCCCATTTATTGTGTATCCCCTTTAAAGTTTGACCTCCTTAAATGCATTACCTCACACTTAGCAGGGTTGATCTGTCACTTTCCTATCTACTGTACCAACCCACATATATCATTTCTGAAACTTGGATTTTTCAGGCTTGTGAGAAATGCTCATAGCTTAGAGATGGAGGCTCCTTTTACTTAAACCTTGAGTTTTGGGTAGTACTGTAAAGTCCTTGAATGAAGATAGCTGTCCAGATTAGTCTCCTGAGAAGGGAAATGAAATTAGATTACCGAAAGTAAATAATTTGTGTCTTCCCCAGGCCAGAGTGTTGCGATAAAACCTTGAACAGGTTACTTAAAACTAAATATGTTTTAGCTCAGATGTGTAATAATTCCAGAAAAAAGCTACCTGCAGTTCCAATCCATATGTTTAGATTAGATTACATAGTGTGGAACCAGGCCCTTTGGCCCAACAAATCCACACCGATCCGCCGAAGCACAACCCACCCAGACCTATTCCCCTACATTTACCCCTTCACCTAACACTATGGGCAATTTAGCATGACCAATTCACCTAATCTGCACATTTTTGGACTGTGGGAGGAAACCGGCGCACCCGGAGGAAACCCCCACAGACATGGGGAAAATGTGCAAACTCCACACAGTCAGTCGCCTGAGGTGGGAATTGAACCCGGGTCTCTGGCGCTGTGAGGCAGCAGTGCTAACCACTGTGCCACCGTGCCGCCCCTGATAGATTCCCTACAGTGCGGAAACAGGCCCTTCGGCCTAATCAGTCAACACCGACCCTCAGAAGAGTAACCCACCCAGACCCATTTCCCTCTGACTAATAAACCTAATACTATGGGCAATTTAGTATGGCCAATTCACCTAACCTGCACGTCTTTGGACTGTGGGAGGAAACTGTAGCACCCAGAGGAAACCCACGCAGACATGGGGAGAATGTGCAAACTCCACACAGACAGTCACCTCAAGCTGGAATTGAACCTGGGACCCTGGTGCTGTGAGGCAGCAGTGCTAACCACTGAGCCACCATGCAGCCCTGTTAAAGTCATAAATGGCTTAAACGTTTTGAGGTATTGGCAATTGGGGTAGCGTGGAACTCAGTGGTTAGCACTGCAGCCTCATATCGCCAAGGACCTGGGTTTGATTCCAGCCTCAGGCTGCAAACTCTGTGTGGAGTTTGCAAATTCTCCCCATGTCTGGGTGGGATTCCTCTGGGTGATCCAGGTTGCTCCCATAATTTAAAGATGTGCAGTTTAGGTGTATTGGCCATTGTAAATTGCCCCATATTGTGCAGAGATGTGCAGGCCAGGTGGTCTATCTATGGGAAATGCAGAGTTATAGGGATAGGATGGAGGGGGTGGGTCAGGGTGGGATGCTCTTTGGAGGGTTGGTGTGACTCAATGTGCCAAATGGTCTGCTTCCACACTGTCAGGATTCTATGATTCTAACAGGGACTCTGGTGTGAGTACTGTATGAGTGATGTATTTTGGTACAACATATGTTTTTTGGAGACTGGACTCGGATGTGTTTTGGATACGACACAAAAGTTATTGTTTTTCTTTTCAATTTGTAAGGAAATGTTGTGAGATTATTAAGAGTCTACCTTTATTGTGTTTTTAAATCTTAGAATTTATGTTATAAGTACATCAATTGGTTTATTCTATTTTCTTTTCATTCGTTTTGTTAATAAACTATCAACACAAAATCTGCATTATTGCATACATAAGTTTCAGGAAGAGACCACTTCATCAAAAATAAAACAAAAACACAATACCTGATCTATGGAACCAGGTTTCAGTCTGGGATATGAAATATCCTGTAATAACATCAGCTGTAATCACAATAACCCCTTTGGCTTTGACCCCACACCTTTTCAGAGGAGAATTAGCAGACAAGAATTGAGATTGAGCTAAAATTGCAGGGCTGGTAACTGAGTACCTCATTCAAGATGTAGACGTGGACTTAGGTGGACAAAGTCAGAAGTCACGCGACACTAGGTTATAGTTCAGCAGGTTTATTTGAAATCACAAGCTTTCAGAGCACTGCCCATTCATCGAAGGAAGTGCACAGGCACAGAATTTAAAGGCGGAGAGATCATTGCAAGATAATTCCAGGTAATTAAGAGTTCGTCTCCAGCACCATCTTATTTTTGATTTTTTGTAATTATCTCTACTTTAATTGCATTATAGGTCACCCCTTCACTTGCTATTCAGCTGTTGACACTTTACTCACACTGTCTCACTTCTGATCACCTGCAGAGACTTGCACTCACACCATTTGTATTATCTTTTGACACTTATACATGGAATTGCCTTGCAATGAGCTCTCAGCCTAGAGATTCTGTGTCTGTGCACTTCCCTCCATTTCGCCTGACAAAGGGGCTATGCCCTGAAAGCTTGTGATTTCAAATAAACCTGGTGTCATATGACTTTTCATGTCGTTCAAGAGGATGTTTTACTAAGCTAAAGTCATTACGTAAATGCATATTGTTGTCTTGATCTAAATGTATCATTTCACTGACTCCCTGAAACCATGTAGTTCACATAATTTGACGTGACAAATTACAGCTCTGTTCTTAAAATGCTTTGGGTTGAGAGCCAAGCTACTCAAAACAGTGATTGTTTGGGTCACATGAGAAGTCCAGCTAATATCACGGCTGAAACAAACTTAATGTAAGCTAGTGATACAATCACATTGCCTCAGTGGCCTTGTTCCCATTAGTTTAATCAGGACTATACTCTCACTTGAAATCCATCGCTGTACTTAGAACTGTGAGGAAAGCTCTGCAGAGTCAGCAGAAGAGTTAAGTGTTTCCGGAGTAGCTCAGGTCATTGCATGCCAATTAAGTGAATGGGAAGCAAATTTTTGCACATGGGCAATGTGCCAACAAGATTCTAATATCTTCATTGCACACTGAGCACATTGCAGGCAGTCCATGAAATGGTTGGTCTCTACAAATAATTTTTGTGTATATGTATTTTTGTGCCTTGTCTGAGCTAAAATATACTTAGCTTTAAGTAACCTCTTCAGGGTTTTACCCCAACTCTTCTGGTCTGGGAAAAACACTAATCATTAGTGGCGCACTGGTGTGTACAACCACGTTCATTCAAGGACTTTACAAGACTCCCCAAAGCTTAGGAATCTCCCTGTCTAAGCTGTGAGTCTTTTCCCCAAGCTCAAAAAACCCAAGTTTCAGAACTCAGTAACAAACCTTGAGACCCCAGTATTTGTCTTGCTGGGTCACAAAGGTAAACACAACCTCATTAATTCCAGAATAGATGCTACATTAATTCTTCACGGAATGTGGGTGCCGCTGGTTACACCAGCATTTATTGCCCATCCCTAGTTGCCCTTGAGGAGGTAGAGGTGAACCGCCTTCTTGAACCGCTGCAGTCCATTTGATGTATATCTACAATGCTACTATGGGGAAAACTCCAGGATTTTGACCCAGTGACACTGAAGAACTGGTGAATGTTGATGCTTGTTCCCCTGTTTTCGTCAGAAACCCAAAGTGGGTCATGAAAAGTGCTTCCAGGAGAAGGAAAGGATGGCCGAAGAGTCGAGTTTAAAAGATTCCTGTACCAAAGGCTGTTCCATAGCCCCAAGCTCAAAAGAGACCGTTATTCAACACTGGGTTGAATTGAATTTATTGTCACATGTACCAAGGCTTTGTCTTGCGAGCAATACAGGCAGATCACAGAGTTACGTAACATAGATAAGTAAATAATAGATAAACAGCGGCAAAAACAGAAACACAGGTACGGGCAAATGTTAAGAGTTTGTGAGTCCATTCAGCATTCTAACAACAGTAGGGTAGAAACTGTTTCAAAACCGGCTGGTGCGTGTGTCCAGGCTTCTGTACCTTCTCCCTCATGGTAGAGGCCATAGAAAAACATTGCCAGGGTGGGATGGATCTTTGAGAATGCTGGCGGCCTTTCCTCGACAGTGGGTCTGGTGGATGGATTCTGTAGATGGGAGGTTGGCCTTTGTGATTGTCCGGGCTGAGTTCACCACTCTCTGTAACCGTCTCCGATCTTGAATGGTACAGTTGCCATACCAGGTAGTGATACATCCAGACAGAATGCTCTTGATGGCGCACCTATAAAGGTTGGCAAGGGTATTCTGTCAGATACTAGAACTTAGGAAGTTGAGGAGTGAACTGATAGAGTGGTGTAGATAAGATAAATAACAAAGGTCTTTTCCCAAGGTAGGGAACTTCAAAACTCGGGGCATGTTTTAAGGTAAAAGGAGAAAGATTTAAAAAGGACCTGAATGGCACCTCTTCACACAGAGGGTGGTTCGTATGTGGAATGAACTGCCAGAGGAAATGGTAAATGCAGGAACATTTCCAACATTTAAAAGACATTTGGACAGTTAAATGAATAGGAAAGTTTTCATGGGATATGGGCCAAATGCAGGCAATGGGTCTAGTTTAGTTTGGGACATTTGGTTGGCATCGATGATTTGGATTGACATATCTGTTTCCGTGCTGTATGACTGCCACTGAAGGAAATCATGGATGTTCTGTGATCATGTGTACTCATATCTTGTGGTATCTTTGTCTAATAAAAATCAATCTCAGTTAAAAAAAAATAACAATTAATCAATCACCAGTTGTCTTCTTGAAAAGAGAATTCAAAACATGTTGTGGCCTTTGAAGGAAGAAGTATTTGCTAATTTTGTTACTGAAAGATTTAGCTTCGCATTAGTCTTTACGGTGGAAGGTACTTCCAAATATTCCATTGATATTGAAGATTACGGAGAAGAAATTATGTACTATTACTAAAGATGTTGTGTTACATAAACTAATGGGCTAAAAACAGATAAATCCTCTGAGCCCTGATGGCTTGCATCCTAGAATTCTAAAACAGTTAGTAACAGAAATAGTGGATGCTAACTAAAAGCCAAAAGAACTGCAGATGCTGTAAATCAGAAACAAAAATATAAATTGCTGGAAAACGTCAGCAGCTCTGGCAGCATCGATGGAGGTGGGAGGTTGGCCTTTGTGACTGTCTGGGCCGAGTTCACCACTCTCTGTAACCGATCTTGAATGGTACAGTTGCCATACCAGGTAGTGATACATCCAGACAGAATGCTCTTGATGGCGCACCTATAAAGGTTGGCAAGGGTATTCTGTCAGATACTAGAACTTAGGAAGTTGAGGAGTGAACTGATAGAGTGGTGTAGATAAGATAAATAACAAAGGTCTTTTCCCAAGGTAGGGAACTTCAAAACTCAGGGCATGTTTTAAGGTAAAAGGAGAAAGATTTAAAAAGGACTTGAATGGCACCTCTTCACACAGAGGGTGGTTCGTATATGGAATGAACTGCCAGAACAGTTCTGACAAAGGGTCACCAGATCCGAAACTTTAACTCTGATTTCTCTCCATCAATGCTGCCAGACTTGCTGAGATAGTGGTTGTAATTTTTCAAAAATCGTTGGATTCTTGAGAAGTGTCAGATGATTGGAAAACTGTTCGTGTGACACCCCTATTCAAAAAGGGAGTGAAGCAAAAAGCAGGTAACCATGGGCCAATTAGATTAACATTGATTGGTGGAAAAGTATTGGAATCAATTGTTAATGAAATAATAGCAATACTTTTGCAAAACTATAACCCAATTAAACAGAGTCAGCACAGCTTAATGAAAGGGAAATCACATTTAACTAATTAATTAGAGATTTTTGAAGAAGTAACAACTGTTGTGGATAGTGGGGAACCAGTAGATGTGTTGTATTTGAACTTCCAGAAGGCATTCAACAAGGTACATGGTGGCACAGTGGTTAGCACTGCTGCCTCGCAGCGCCGGAGACCCGGGTTCAATTCCCGCCTCAGGCGACTGACTGTGTGGAGTTTGCACGTTCTCCCCGTGTCTGCGTGGGTTTCCTCCGGGTGCTCCGGTTTCCTCCCACAGTCCAAAGATGTGCAGGTCAGGTGAATTGGCCATGCTAAATTGCCCGTAGTGTTAGGTAAGGGTGAGATGTAGATGTAGGGGTATGGGTGGGTTACGCTTCGGCGGGGCGGTGTGGACTTGTTGGGCCGAAGGGCCTGTTTCCACACTGTAAGTAATCTAATCTAATCTAATCTAATCTAATCTAATAAAAGGTCAAGTCATAACAGCCCATAGTGTTGGAGGTGGTATATTGTTGTGGATAGAGAATTAGCTAATGGGCTGGAAGCAGTGAGTGGGAATAATGAGTTCTTTTTCAGATTGACGACCTGTGACCATTGTATGGTTCCACAGGGGTCAGTTAGTTGGGACCACTACAGTTTACAATATATATTAATGACTTGGAGGAAGGAGGTGAATGTACTGTATCCAGATTTGCTCATGATACAAAAATAGCTGGAAAGGCAGGTCGTGAGAGAGCTACAAAAAGTTTCCAGAGAAATATTGATTGGTTAAATAAGTGGGCAAAATGTTGGAAAATGTGAAGTTGTTAATTTTAAAATGGAAGACAAAAGAACAGTATTATTTAAATGGAGAAAAACAGCAGAAAGCTACATATAAAGGGATTTGGGTTGGCTGGAGGGGAACTTGTGCACAATGCACAGAAAGCTAACACACTGGTGCAGCAGGTAATCAGGAAGACTAATGGTATGTTAGCCCTTATTTCAAGGGGGTTGGAGTATAAGAGTAGGGAAGCCTAACTGCAACTGTACAAGGGGCTGGGGAGACCACATTAGGAATACTGTGAGCAGTTTTGGTCCCCTTATTTGAGAAAAGATTTCATTTCATTGGAGGCAGTTCAGAAAAGGTTAATTAGAATGATCCCGGTATAGAGGGATTGTCTTGTGAACAAAGACTAAGCAGGTTGGGACTTTACTTACTGGCATTTAGAACAATGAGAGGAGCTCTCATTGAAACTTTTAAGGTTCTCAGCGGGTTTGGCAGGGTCAATACTGAGAGGATGTTTCCCCTCACACTAGAGCCTAGGAGTAGGGGGCATAATCTCAGAATAATGGGATGCCAAATGAAGAGATGAGGAGGAATTTCTTCTCTCAGAGGATAGTTTTCTCCCATTTTGGAAGGTTTGCCTTTGTATCTAGGCAACTGGAGTGAAAGGAGGCTGAAAATATCCCTCAATTAGGCAAACCCAGGTTGAACTCCACTTCGAGCACTGTGAGCAGATCTGGGCATCACACCTTAGGAAGGAAAGATTGATCCTGGAGGGAGTCGAAGATAAGTGTATAGGAATGGTACCTGGACTTCTGTTATGAGGAGGGATTGGACAAATTAGACTTGTTGCCTCTAAAATGTAGCAGGTTAATGGGTAACCTGATCGCAATCTTCAAGCTCTGATTAGGAAAAGACAGAGTAGGTAAAGATTTCCACTGCTCAGGGATTCTAAAACAAGAGGGGGCATTGACTGAAAATTAGGTCCAGACCATTCAGGAGAGATGTTAGGGAGCACTTCTACACGCAAAGGAAGGTAAATGTTTGGAATTCTCCTCCACATAAAGTGGTTGACACGAGGATCAGTTGCAAATTTTAAATCTGAAGTATCTAGAGTTTAGTTAAGGGACATGGGCCAAAGGCAGGTATTTAGAGTTTGGATACCTATTAGCCATGATATCATTGAACATTAGAACATGCTCAAGGGGCTGAATGGCCTATTCTTGCTCCTATATTCTGATGATCCTTTCTGATCGACCATTTCTTCCTGTTAATCGCTTTTTCAAGAGGAATTAGATATAGTTCTTAGGATTAAAGAGATCAAAAGGTATGAAAGGAAAGTGGGCGCAGGGTACTGAGTTGGATGACCTGCCACAATTGGAACAGGTTCGAAGGGCCAAACAGCCTACTTCTGTTCCGAAGTTGTATGTGTCTTACTGAAAACAACGTCAGAAGTTTGCAGTTTAAGTTCCCTGAAATGAAGAAAAGGATTTTATTTATGAACTGGCTATTTGACTCAGCTTTTCCAGTGATGTTTATACAAGTCTATGAGGCAATTAACTATTGCTAAATGAAGCCAATTAGAGGAATGAAGAACTGAACGTGAAACTGTTTCCTGTAAAGATGAGATTAATGTAGTGTCTTCATTAGTTGGTTTGTTATTTTTCTGTTGATCTCTATTTTTATGTCTCTTATTTTCATCTCGTTTTCAATTCTCTAACACATGCTTTGTCTTCCTTCTTGTGATTTTTTCTTTCTTTTCTTTCTTTCGTGTTTTCCCTTTTAACTCTTCCACCCTTCTCCACTATGACCCACGGAATTACAGTACCGTTTTCCATATTTTTGGAGAAAGCTGTTACATACTCGACATTTTAAGCCAATCATCATCCTTCTTTATTCTGGGATTGGTACGTTTTGGCTTGGTGCCCCATTGCTTGTGAAATACCAAGTGACATCACTGCAGCATTTCAACAATCTCGCTCTCAATGTGTGTACGAAAAACGGGAGCAAATAAAAGGGAGAGAAAAGGACAGAGGTGATGGAACAATGAAGGAGGAAAGAATGTGGAGGGGATGAAGAAGTCAAAGGAGAAAACATTGTATTCTTTCGTGCTGTAGATGACCACAGGATGTCACAAAGAACTTTGTGCAGTCACTTATTGCAGTATAGTAGCCAAGGTGGTCTATCTATGTTTTAAGTAACATTTTCATCACCCAGCTCGAAATTTGTTGGTTGGACACTCCAGATCAGTCAGTACTTAACAAGTTAAAATTTTGGGTGAAGACCAAGGATGCTTTGACCACAGATCCTCATCCAAAATCTTCACCTGTCTTTTCTCTGTCAGATAAACTCACTACACACTGCCAGCACTCTCTGCTTTTGTTTCAAATGAAATGTAAACTTTTGGGACCTTTTGCCTGGTTGAATGCTCTTGAATGTTAGAGGCCTCACTCAAGTCCACTGTTCAGTCAGGGATGTTGAAAAGCTCCTGTGGATTGGAAGAAGATTAAATCGGGAATTGGGTTCTGTCTTTGCTCTACAGGTCATGTGACAGTGTGATCAAGAAAGGCGAGAGCCTTCAACTTTTTCTCCATTTAATCCTTTGTTTATATTGTACTCAAATCTACTTCAAACTTGTCTCTGTCTGGCATTAAGGAGGTTTTGATGTTTGTCTGGCATTAATAAAATTGGTCTGCCCTTTGCACCCGCCACTTATTGCTCATACTGTGCCCATTATTTTTGTTTTTGCGCTGCCGTATTAGCTGTTTGGGTTTATTAGTAAAGGGAGAACTCTTGAGTGACTGTTCCCATAATGGGCGCTGGGATCAGTTAACCAGACATTTGTTGGAACTGAAAAGAAAGGATTACTGTGGGATGGCTGATGACTTTGAATAGATTATCAGGACAGAAGCTGGTAACTATGAATTTCAGCTGAACCAAGGTAAGAAAGCCATGCTGCCTTTGAGTTTAAAACAACAAGAGCAACCCCCCCCCCCCCCCTTTTCTGATAATCGAGTGCATGAGAAGTTTTTCTTCAGCATCGTTCTGAGCCTGGATCTGTGTAACAGTAGCCTAACAGACATGCAGCATCAACACAGCCCTATAATACATACAAGCAAATTAGAAAACCCACAAACACACCCTTTTATGTGGGTGCAGCTGGTGTATTTTATCTTTGGTCATCGGGGACAGAAGTACTTCTTGATCTTTGACATGTTATCAGTTTGGGATTCTAACAGTGAATGAGCATTGTGAAGCTGTGGATTGGTTTACGTATGTCCTGATTGTGAAAGTATGGCAGGGAGGTGCATAGACAGGAATTCTTTGAATACTGGGCACAGACTCAAGCTTGAGAGCAAAGTTGAGCAGACAGCCTTGATTACCTGCTTTGCACAGAAATGAATGCATATGTGGCTCAAACTGTTGGTAAAGTGGAAGAGAATTTGTATTACATTAGTGTATTTCTCTAAGATGTGCCAAAGAGTTTTACTGCTAATAAAGTACTTTGGAAGTGTGGAAACTCCTGTAATATAAGAAAGCTGAAGGCAGATACTGTTGACAGCTTCACTGTCTGAGAAGAATTAGATTAGATTACTTACAGTGTGGAAACAGGCCCTTCGGCCCAACAAGTCCACACTGCCCCGCCGAAGCGTAACCCACCCATACCCCTACATCTACATTTACCTCTTATCTAACACTATGGGCAATTTAGCATGGCCAATTCACCTGGCCTGCACATCTTTGGACTGTGGGAGGAAACCGGAGCACCCGGAGGAAACCCACGCAGACACAGGGAGAACGTGCAAACTCCACACAGTCAGTCGCCTGAGGCGGGAATTGAACCCGGGTCTCAGGCGCTGTGAGGCAGCAGTGCTAACCACTGTGCCACTGTGCCGCCCATTATTCAAGGCCTATGTGAAAGAGCAATGTTGGACAATTTTGGATCATCCTGGGACCTAAAGCCTGCTGTCTCAATCTGTGGTGCTTGTCTTCAGCTGTAGGTAGGCAGCAGGGAACTCAGTAAATTCCATTCTGTGTATCCAGCTATGATGATGGTACCTATGGTGAGTGAAATGTTTGTTAATGTTCCCTTGCTCCTGTTGCCACATTTCTACTCCACAGCTATGAGCTTGGGCATGGTAAGGCTGTCCACAGCGGTCAACTTTAAAGCCAGTACAAATTGACCATCAAGTTCATGACAAGCTCTGATCATGATGGGGTTTTGCCAACAATTAGACAATAGACAATAGGTGCAGGAATAGGGCATTCTGCCCTTCGAACCTGCACCACCATTTATTATGATCATGGCTGATCATCCTCAATCAGTATCCTGTTCCTGCCTTATCCCCATAACCCTTGATTCCACTATTCTTGAAAGCTCTATCCAACTCTTCCTTAAATGAATCCAGAGACTGGGCCTTCTGAGGCAGAGCATTCCACACACTCACCACCCCCCTGGGTGAAGAAGTTTCTCCTTATCTCTGTCCTAAGTGGTCTACCCCGTATTTTTAAGCTGTGTCCTCTGGTTCGGCACTCACCCATCAGCGGAAACATGTTTCCTGCAGCCAGAGTGTCCAAACCTTTAATAATCTTATATGTCTCAATCAGATCCCCTCTCAGTCTTCTAAACTCAAGGGTACACAAGCCCAGTCACTCCAATCTTTCAACATAAGATAGTCCCGCCATTCCAGGAATTGACCTCGTGAACCTATGCTGCACTCCCTCAATAGCCAGAATGTCTTTCCTCAAATTTGGAGACCAGAACTGCACACAATATTCCAGGTGTGGTCTCACCAGGGCCCTGTACAGCTGCAGAAGGACCTCTTTGCTTCTATACTCAATCCCTCTTGTTATGAAGGCCAGCATACTATTAGCCTTCTTCACTACCTGCTGCACCTGCATGCTTACCTTCATTGACTGGTGTACAAGAACACCCAGATCTCTCTGTACTGCCCCTTTACCTAATCTGACTCCATTTAGGTAGTAATCTGCCTTCCTGTTCTTGTCACCAAAGTGGATAACCAGACATTTTTCCACATTAAACTGCATCTGCCATGCATCTGTCCACTCACCTAACCTGTCCAGGTCACCCTGTAATCTCCTGACATCCTCCTCACATTTCACCCTGCCACCCAGCTTTGCAAATGTTACTATTAATACCATCTTCTATATCATTAATATATATTGTAAAAAGCTGCAGTCCCAGCTCTGATCCCTGCGGTACCCCACTAGTCACCGCCTGCCATTCCGAAATGGAGCCGTTTATCACTACTCTTTGTTTCCTGTCAGCCAACCAATTTTCGATCCAAGTCAGTACTTTGCCCCCAATACCATGCGCCCTAATTTTGCTCACTAAACCCCTATGTGGGACTTTATCAAAGGCTTTCTGAAAGTCCAGGTACACTACATCTACTGGATCTCCCTTGTCCATCTTCAGAGTTACATCCTCAAAAAATTCAAGAAGATTAGTCAAGCATGATTTCCCCTTCCTAAATCCATGCTGACTCTGACCTATCCTGTTACTACTATCCAGAATGGTCATAATTTCATCCTTTATAATTGACTCCAGCATCTTTCCCACCACTGAGGTCAGACTAACTGGTCTATAATTTCCTGCTTTCTCTCTCGCTCCTTTCTTAAAAAGTGGTACAACATTAGCCACCCTCCAATCCGCAGGAACTGATCCTGAATCTATCGAACTCTGGAAAATAATCACCAACGCATCCACGATTTCTCGAGCCACCTCCTTCAGTACCCTGGGATGTAGACCATCAGGCCCCGGAGACTTATCAACCTTCAGACCTAACAGTCTGTCCAACACCAATTCCTGGCAAATATAAATTCCCTTAAGTTCAGGTCCTTCAGCCACTGTTACCTCTAGGAGATTGCTTGTGTCTTCCCCAGAGAACACAAATCTGAAGTATCAATTCAATTCTTCTGCCATTTCTTTGTTCCCCGTAATATATTCCCCTGTTTCTGTCTTCAAGGGCCCAATTTTAGTCTTAACCATTTTTTTCCCTTTCACATACCTAAAAAAGCTTTTACTATCCTTTATATTTTTGGCCAGTTTACCTTCGTACCTCATTTTTTCTCTGCGTATTTCCTTCTTAGTAATCCTCTGTTGTTCTTTAAAAGCTTCCCAGTCCTCCGTTTTCCCACTTATCTTTGCTATGTTATACTTTTTCTCTTTTGACTTTATATGTTTCTTAACTTCCCTCGTCAGCCACAGCCACCCCTGCCTCCTCCTAGGATCTTTCTTCCTTTTAGGAATGAACTGATCCTGCATTTTCTGCATTATACCCAGAAATATCTGCCATTGTGCCTCCACTGTTATCCCTGCTAAGGTATTGCACCATTGAACTTTGGCCAGCTCCTCTATCATAGCTCCATAGTTCCCTTTATTCAACTGAAATATTATCACTACAGATTGTACCCTCTCCCTTTCAAATTGCAGATTGAAGCTTATTGTATTATGGTCACTCCCTCCCAATGGCTCCTTCACTTCGAGGTCCCTGATCAATTCTGGTTTGTTGCACAATACCAGATCCAGAATTGCCTTCTCCCTGGTCGGCTCCAGCACCAGCTGTTCTAAGAATCCATCTCGGAGGCACTCCACAAAGTCTCTTTCTTGAGGTCCAATACCATCCTGATTCTCCCAGTCTACCTGCATGTTGAAATCCCCAATAACAACTGTAGTAACATCTTTGTGACAGGCCAATTTCAGCTCCTGATTCAACTTACACCCTACATCCATACTACTGTTTGGGGGCCTGTAGATAACTCCCAAGAGGGTCTTTTTGCCCTTAGTATTTCTCAGCTGTATCCATACTGACTCTACATCCCCTGATCCTAGGTCCCCCCGCGCAAGGGACTGAATATCATCCCTTACCAATATGGCCACCCCACCCCCTCATCCCGTCAGTCTGTCCTTACAATAGCACATATAGCCTTGAATGTTCATTTCCCAGGCCCTGTCCACTTGAAGTCACGTCTCAGTTATCCCCACAATATTGTAGCTGCCAATTTCCAAAAGAGCCTCAAGCTCATCCATCTTATTTCTAATGCTTCGTGAATTCATATATAGTATTTTTAATTTGTTACTGCACTCACCCTTCCTATCAACCCCTGTTTCACTCAACCTTACAGCATGATCCCTTTTTGAGTTTTCTGCTTCATTGATACAGTTGTCTTTCTTGACTTCCCTTGTTCTAACTTTCCCTTCAATTTCCTTCTTAAACATCCAGTTTGTCCCCTCCCCCTCCCCCCCCTAGCTATTTAGTTTAAACGGAACTATGTTGCAGTAGCAAACCTGCCTGCCAGTGGGCGGCACGGTGGCACAGTGGTTAGCACTGCTGCCTCACAGCGCCAGAGACCCGGGTTCAATTCCCGCCTCAGGCGACTGACTGTGTGGAGTTTGCACGTTCTCCCCATGTCTGCGTGGGTTTCCTCCGGGTGCTCCGGTTTCCTCCCACACTCCAAAGATGTGCAGGTCAGGTGAATTGGCCATGCTAAATTGCCCGTAGTGTTAGGTAAGGGGTAGATATAGATGTAGGGGTATGGGTGGGTTTTGCTTTGGCGGGGCGGTGTGGACTTGTTGGGCTGAAGGGCCTGTTTCCACACTGTAAGTAATCTAATCTAACCTATTAAGATGCAAACTGTCTCTTTTGTAGAATTTATGCTTACCACAAAACATACCCCAGTGATCCAAGAATTTAAATCCTTGCTTCCTGCACCAGTTCCCCAGCTACACGTTCAAGTCCATTATCTCCCTGTTCCTGGCCTCTCCAGCCCGAGGAACTGGAAGCAAACCGGAGATAACCACCTTGGACGACCTGCTTTTCAGCCTTCTTCCTAGTTCTCCGAAACGTAAATGATATAGAAGATAGTATCAGCAATAACATTAGCAAATTTGCTGATGATACAAAGCTGGGTGGTAGGGTGAAATGTGATGAGGATGTTAGGAGATTACAGGGTGACCTGGACAAGTTAGGTGAGTGGGCAGATGCATGGCAGATGCAGTTTAATGTGGATAAATGTCTGGTTATCCACTTTAGTGGCAAGAACAGGAAGGCAGATTACTACCTCAATGGTATCAAATTAGGTAAAGGGGCTGTTCAGAGAGATCTGGGTGTTCTTGTCCACCAGTCAATGAAGGCAAGCATGCAGGTACAGCAGGTAGTGAAGAAGGCTAATAGCATGCTGGCCTTCATAACAAGAGGAATTGAGTGTAGAAGCAAAGAGGTGCTTCTGCAGCTGTACAGGGCCCTGGTGAGACCACACCTGGAGTACTGTGTACAGTTCTGGTCTCCAAATTTGAGGAAAGACATTCTGGCTATTGAGGGAGTGCAGCGTAGGTTCACGAGGTCAATTCCTGGAATGGCGGGATTACCCTACACTGAAAGACTGGAGCGACTGGGCTTGTCTCCCCTTGAGTTTAGAAGACTGAGAGGGGATCTGATTGAAACGTATAGGATTATGAAAGGATTGGACACTCTGGCAGGAGGAAACATATTTCCGCTGATGGGGGAGTGCCGAACCAGAGGACACAACTTAAAAATACGGGGTAGACCATTTAAGACAGAGATGAGGAGAAACTACTTCACCCAGAGAGTGGTGGCTGTGTGGAATGCTCTTCCCCAGAAGGCAGTGGAGGCCCAGTCTCTGGATTCATTTAAGAAAGAATTGGATAGAGCTCTTAAAGATAGTGGAGTCAAGGGTTATGGAGATAAGGCAGGAACAGGATACTGATTGGGAATGATCAGCCATGATCATAATGAATGGCGGTGCAGGCTCGAAGGGCTGAATGGCCTACTCCTGCATCTATTGTCTAAATCCCGCTGTAGTATGTTCCTCCTCTTCTTCCCGACATCATTTGTGCCGACATGTACCACCACCTCTGGCTCTTCACCTTCCTCCTTGAGGATTTCCTGCACTCGGTCTGTGATGTCCTTAATCCTGGCACCAGGAAGGCAACACTCCATCCTTAAATCCCGCCTGTTGCCACAGAAACCCCGGTCAGTTCCTCTCACTATGGAGTCCCATATTACCATGGGCTCTGTGCGAAGTCTGACTCCTCAGCTCTGCCTCCACGCCAACTTTTGATTGACAGACCTGGCCGCCTCGCGGACTGGCAGTGTCATCTGTCTCTACTGTTTCCAAAAGATTCAACTTGTTCCTGACAGGTACTTCCCCCGCGGTCTCTTGCACTTGTCTCCTCGCTGCCTTCCTCATCGTCTGCTCTCTTCTGGTACAATTGGTGTAATAACCTCGCTGAAGGTCCTGTCCAGAAAGATCTCGTTCTCTTGGATGAGCCTCGAGTTCTTTCTTCAGTGCTGCGATATGCTCTGTCAGTAGCTGAACGTGCACACACTTTCCACAGATATACGAGCCAGATACACCAGAGTCGTTGACCTCCCACATCATGCACGTAGCACACTGAACCAGCTTGGCAGTCACGTCTTCACCCTCTTCAACTGTGGCGTAATCACTTCACTCAACCTCTTTGTCGAAGACTCCTGAGCTAAAGACTCTCTCTTCTCTCAACAGGAACTTCCCTGGACTCTCTTTTTGGGGCAAGTCTGTTGACTTAATAAGTGCTTTGCATCAGTCTTCACAGTGGAAGACATGAGTAATATCCCAACAATTAAAGGGAGTCAGGGGGCTGAGTTGAGTATGGTTGCCATTACAAAAGAGAAAGTGCTAGAAAAGCTAAAAGGTCTTAAAAGTGATAAATCTCCTGGCCCCGATGGGCTACATCCTAGAGTTCTGAGGGAGGTGGCTTAGGAAATAGCAGGCGTTGGTTGAGATCTTTCAAAAGTCACTGGAGTCAGGGAAAGTCCCAGATGATTGGAAGATCACTGTTGTAACCCCCTTGTTCAAGAAAGGATCAAGACAAAAGATGAAAAATTATAGGCCAATTAGCCTAACCTCGGTTGTTGGTAAAATTCTAGAATCCATCATTAAGGATGAGGTTTCTAAATTCTTGGAAGAGCAGGGTCGGATTAGAACAAGTCAACATGGATTTAGTAAGGGGAGGTCATGCCTGACCAACCTGTTGGAGTTCTTTGAAGAGGTGACAAGTAGGTTAGACCTAGACTTCCAAAAGGCCTTTGATAAGGTGCCACACGGGAGGCTGCTGAGCAAAGTGAGGGCCTATGGTGTTCGAGCTGAGCTACTGGGATGGATTGAGGATTGTCTGTCTGACAGAAGGCAGAGAGTTGGGATAAAAGGTTCTTTTTCGGAATGGCAGCCGGTGATAAGTGGTGTCCCGCAGGGTTCAGTGTTGGGGCCACAGCTGTTCACGTTATATATTAATGATCTGGATGAAAGGACTGGGGGCACTCTAGCGAAGTTTGCCGATGATACAAAGTTAGGTGGACAGGCAGGTAGTACTGAGGAAGTGGGGAGGCTGCAGAAGGATCTCGACAGTTTGGAAGAGTGGTCCAGGAAATGGCTGATGGAATTCAATGTGAGCAAATGCGAAGTCTTTCACTTTGGAAAAAAGAATACAAGCATGGACTACTTTCTAAATGGTAAAGCCAAAGTACAAAGGGATCTGGGAGTGCTAGTTGAGGACTCTCTAAAGGTAAACATGCAGGTTGAGTCCGTGATTAAGAAAGTGAATGCAATGTTGTCATTTATCTCAAGAGGGTTGGAATATAAAAGCACCATTGTGCTACTGAGACTTTATCAAGCTCTGGTTAGGCCCCATTTGGAGTACTGTGTCCAGTTTTGGTCCCCACACCTCAGGAAGGACATACTGGCACTGGAGCGTGTCCAGCGGAGATTCACACGGATGATCCCTGGAATGGCAGGTCTAACATACGAGGAACAGCTGAGGATCCTGGGATTGTATTCATTGGGGTTTAGAAGATTAAGGGGAGATCTAATAGAAACTTAAAAGATAATACATGGCTTAGAAAGGGTGGACACTAGGAAATTGTTTCCGTTAGGTGAGGAGACTAGGACCCGTGGACACAGCCTTAGAATTAGAGGACGTAAATTCAGAACAGAAATGCGGAGACATTTCTTCAGCCAGAGAGTGGTGGGCCTGTGGAATTCATTGCCGCAGAGTGCAGTGGAGGCCAGGACGCTAAATGTCTTCAAGGCAGAAATTGATAAATTCTTGATGTCACAAGGAATTAAGGGCTACGGGGAGAATGTGGGTAAGTGGAGTTGAAATGCCCATCAGCCATGATTAAATGGCGGAGTGGACTCGATGGGCCGAATGGCCTTACTTCTGCTCCTATGTCTTATGGTCTTATGGTCTTATGACTTTAAAGTTAGGTTAGAGGTGGGAGGGAGGCCCTACTTTGTAGGACCTGGGGTCTAGAATACACCCACTCAAATAACAATCACTTACCTTCCTGACCAGCTCTGCGCTCCGACTTCACTTCTGCCCAGCACCTGCCGCTCTCTGCTGCAAAATTGGCAACAGTTTCATGGTCATCATTAGGTTCTTAATTAAATTCAATTGCTATTGCCTGACATCGCAGGATTCGAACCAGAGTCTCCAAAAGATTACTGAGTCTCTAGATTAATATACTAGTGACAACAGGGGAATTTACAGTTGGTGGTGTTCCCATGTATCTGCTGCCCTTGTCCGTCTGGATGATGTTAAAAATCACACAACACCAAGTTATAGGCCAACAGGTTTATTTGTAAGTACAGGTACGAAATCTTTGGGCTCAGTTGTTTCTCGGAATTTGAAATTTTTCAGATTTTGGAATTTTTCGGACATTTTCACAGTGAAATAAAACAAATTGCCTAACAGCAGATGCGTGTATGAATAGTACGAGCACTGAGACACAGTTGGTGCCTGCCAGTGCTGGGCCCCGCTGCCACGTCACATCTGAGTGACATGGGTTGAGTGGGTGTGGAGTTGGGTCACCTGTTTGCATGCCAAAATGATGCTCTGCACTCCCACAAAAAAGTTTGGATTTCAGAACTTTTTGGATTTCAGATAAAGGATCGTGTACTTGTACAATTTTTCAGAGCACTGCTCCTTTGTCAGCTCGCTACCTGACAAAGGAGCAGTGCTCCGACAGCTTGTAATTCCAAATAAACCTGTTGGACTATAACTTGGCTTCATGTGATTTTTAACTTTGTCTCTACAAAGACTGTGCGGTGGATAGACTTAATGATACCTGCTGGTAGCAGAGTAATGGGAAGTCAAAATGCAATCTATTAGAGTCAGCATGTTTTTATCAAGAATATTCTTCTTTTGAGTAATTTGCTAGAGTCTTCAAAGATGTAATGAGCAAAATGGATAGTGGGGATCATGTAGATGTAGTATATCTGGACTTCCAGGAGGCATTTGCTAAGATGTGACGCAAAAGGTTAATACATGAGTTAAGGTCAATATACAAGATACGGTCACATGGTTTGGGGTAATACAATTGCCTCGATGGAGGATTGATGAGCCAGCAGAAAGCAGAGAGTGGTGTACATGGATCCTTTTCTGGATGGTAAGATTGAACTGGTCAGGGGCCTCACGGCTCGGTCCTTGGATCCCAACTATTTACGATTCATACTAATGACCCGAATGCAGCGATACAGTGTGCTAAAGACAGCAGAACATATGGAAGTAAGTTGAAATGAAAAAAATAAGAAATTGTTAAGTGGATTTGGATGGGTTCGGTGCATGGGCCACAATGTGGCAGATAGAATTTAACATGGACATGTGTGAGGATATCCATTTTGGTTGCAGGAATAAAAAGGCAACATATTATCTAAGTGCAGAGAAACTTCAGTGTGCTTCAGTGCAGGGGAATCTGGATGCCCCCGTGCATGAATCACAGAAAACTGGTATACAGGTGCAACACGTAACAAGAAGGGAGAATAGAACTTTGGCATTTATTGCTAAAGGAATAGAGTATTAAAGTGGGGAAGGACTGATGCAACTGTACAAGGCACCATTGAGTATGTAGTTGAGAGTGTGGTGCTGGAAAAACACAGCAGGTCAGGCAGCATCCTGCTCCTTGGACGCTGCCTGACCTGATGTGCTTTTCCAGCACCATACTCTTGATTCTGATCTCCAGCATCTGCAGGCCTCACTCTCTCCATTAGTGAGACTGCATCTGGAGTACAGTGTACACTTTTGGGTCACTTGGGGAAGGATGTTAATTACATTGGAGGCAGTTCATGGAAGGTTTAATAGATTAATTCCAGGAGTGAAGAGCTTGTCTTATGAGAGGTTGATGCCTCTTTCTACCTATACTCACTCGAGCTTAGAAGACTGAAAGGAGGTTAAATTGAGGTCTGTAGAATGCTAAAGGAGATGGACAAAGTAGACATAGAGAGGATGTTCCCTCACGTCAGACAGTCCAGAGTGAGAGGTCATAGTTTTAGGATAAGAAGCAGCAGATTTAAAACGGAGATGAGGAGGAATCCCTACTTTCAAATTTGTGGATCTGTGGCATTCATTCCCCCAGAGTTTAGTGGATTCCAAGGCACTAAATAAATTGAAGGAGGAGATAGACAGATTTTTTAATTAGTAATGGAGCGATGAATTTTAGAGAGAGGGGCAGGAAGGTGAAGTTGAGGCTAAGATGCGATCAACCATGATCATATTAAATGTTAGAGTATGTATGAAGGGCAGAATGGCCTACTCCTGCTTTTCAGCTTATAGGACCAGACATATGGAGAAAACAATGGCGATGGTGCTGTCTGGAAGATTTCTGGTATGTTTCCATGAGCAGAGCTAAGACAGGCTTTTGCTTGACTTGTCTATGAGACAGCACTCTCAATGTTGGCACTGGCTCTCAGATGTTAGTAAGGAGGAATTTGCAGGGTCAATCGGCTGTGTTTGCCATTGTTGTTTCTGAGTGCCTTAGTCAATACCAGGTGGGTTATCTGGTTTCATTTCTTCTTTGAGACTTCCTCTTGATTGATTCAACCAAGTTACTTGCTAGGCCTGGTAAGAGACAGTAAGAGCCAGCCCATTGCTGTGACTCTGGAATCACACATAGGCCAGACCAGGTGAAGACAGCAGAATCTCTTCCCTAAAGGACATTAGTGAAAAGATTTTAAGTTTTCCACAACTGACAATGGTTTCATGGTCATCATTAGACTTTTAATTCCAAAAGATGGTGAAATTCCAGTAATTCCCTTGTCTATTGCTCAGTGTACTACTCAGTAACTTCCATGGGCTATAGAAGACCAGGAAACTCCCAAGCACAGAACTGGTGCACTTGGCTGCCCTCAGGTTATGGAGCAGTGAGGAAGTTACAATTTGCTTTGGCCTCTGACCTTATGGTGTGTAAAACCAGTGAGAAATGGAAAAAGGTCAAGCTGGGATCCTCATCCTAATCACAGACTAGTCTTGTTATTCCTGTTGGAATATATGTCGAGGTAAATTCTCATTAGGAACAGGGTCAGGACAGTGTTGCAGCACTCCTTTACAGTCAAGAATCTTCTGAAATTCAGTTGTGGAATTACATAGAACATACAGCAAAGAACTAGGCCATTCAGCCCATCATGCCCATGTGGTATTTATGCTGCTGTGGATCATCCTTCATCTTCTAATTCTATTGTCATAATCTTATTATTACCATCATCATGAGTTTATCCAGTTTTCCCTATTTTCCAAAAGTTCACTTGTTTCACCAACATGTGGTAATGAGTTCCACACTATCTAGATAAAGATGTTTCTTTTAAATCTCCCCATTTGATCTCTCAGTGGCAGTCTTCTGCTGAAGGATGTTGCTCTTTCGCTAAGTAAACCTTTCATGATTTTAAACACCTTTCTTAGGCCATCCCAAAGCTTTTTCTTTTCCAGAGAAAAACCTCTTTGCCTGTTTGTCCTTTCCAGATAGCTACACTCTCACATTAGTGCCATCAGTATTGTGAGTCCATTTTGGACCTTCTCCAGTACCTAGAGATCACTTTTTGACCACCAGAGTTGTACACAGTCACCCAGGAGTGATCTAACCAAGTTTAGGATTACTGTTAAATAAATCTTAGCCAGTTGGTGAGTCAGCATCTAAGGCATGGAGCTTTTCCTCAACAGCAATTTTATTTTCTCGTATGCAGTCTTTCAGATCTACTACTCAGTGTCCCACCTGTCCACTTTCTATGCCCTTTTGAAACAAGTGAATAATTAACTGGGCGACAGCCCTTTAAAAGGGCATAATTATTTCATCAAGCATTTGGGTGAACTCAGAAATGGTGAGCAGACCTGATAGAATTTCAGGGTGCACCAGGGGATCCTTATGCATTTCTAATCCATCGTCTTAATGAATGCCCAGATTCCCACTGTTGCAGGAGAGGTTTGAACTCTCCCCTGTTGTTGTTTTGTGTCGCCATAGTCTTATGGGGCTGCTGTCTCATTAGAGAGAGAAGTGACTGGGGGTGATTTGACCTGAGGGCCACCAGACCTCAGGCGAAGGAAGAGGTTGAAAGGGAGAGTCCTTCATGGTAACTTCAAAGTGGTGATGGGAATTGAACCCGCATCTCACTGCTCGGTAAACCAATTCTCCTCTGTAAAGTGAGGATCAAGGCACCACAGTGGCTCAGTCTCAATCCGTCCTGTTACTAACGGATAGCTGTTTTAACAAACTGAGCCACAGTGCCTATACCCAAAACACTGAACTTCAGGCAGTGGTGCGATTAATTGATTAACATCCGTCAACGGGTTACCCTTCACTTTAACTGTGTTTGGAATTAGCAATAGCTTCTATCCTTTTCATTTCTGTCCTTATCGAAATAGTGTGGAGTGCTGGCTTTGCTTTTTTATGGCCTTGTGAGCCTGGGGCAAGGGTATGTGAATTAAGCAGAGGAAGAATAAATGAAGAGAGCTTGTGAGACCATGTCCCCTAAGCACCAGCTCAAAGCAACCACAACCACATTTCGCCCAATGAGGCTAACAATCTGCTGAGGCTATTGCTTTTTCCCCCCTTCAGGTTTCAGATGATTATAATGTCATCGGCCGCTCGCTGTTCAAGAAGGAGACTAACATGCAGCTGTTTGTTGGGATGAAGGTGAAATTGTCCACAGGAGAAGCTGGAGTGATCGAAGGAGGCTTTGGGCAGAGTGGGAAATTTAAAGTCAGAATCCCAGGTAGGTGCCTACTTTACTAAGGAATTTAAACATTGATCCATCGCAGAAGGAAGCCGTTCAACCCTTCTACGTGACAAAAGCAACGTCTTTTCTACGTGGTGTCACTTCCAGGAAAAGGATGCTCAAATGATAAGCCTAAAACATCCCAACCCGTGATTTTGTTTTCTGTGTTTTTAGTTTCCCATGTTCTGACCACGTCTTTCACTCAGCACTGCTCACAAAGCCGAGATCATTAACTCACCACCCACCAACCACCAATTACACACCCACACGTTTTACATTTAAAATAGGCTTGTGTGGAGGCCATGTAAATACAGCACAAAAATGTATGGCAGAATCTCTTACAATTCAAACATGTGTGCACAATTGCTTCAGAAACATTACCCATCATATATAGAATTTATATTTATCTTTTAAGGAATATCATGTTTGCAAAAAGATTTCAGCTGTGTGTGGTATATGTGGGATGATTGACAACATCCATTGCTTGCAGCAACAGTACCCAGCAGGCTACAGTCATATCAAACAAGGCTTGACAGCCACCTAGCATAAAACTAGGCAGCACGGTGGCTCAGTGGTTAGCACTGCTGCCTCACAGTGCTAGGGTCCCAGGTTCGATTCCACCTTCAGGTGACTGCCCAATCTCCCTGTGTCCAGGGACTTCAGTGTCCGCCCACAGTCCACGGTTAGGGTTAGGGTGAATTGGCCATGCTAAATTGCCCGTGGTGTGCAGGGATGTGCAGGCTAGGTGGATTAACCATGGGAAATGCAGGGTGATAGGGTACAGGCGTGAGTCTGGGTAGGATGCTCTTCGGAGGGTCGGTGTGGATTCAATGGACTGAAAGGCATATTTTCCACACTGTTGGGACCCTATAAAAGTGCCAATCTGGCAAGCTCACTCCCGACTTCTGTGATGTCGGATAGGTATTAATGTCATTTATTTATAAGTATGAATGTTTGAATTTTGAATTATTGACATTTTGATTTTTCTGTGGGTCTGAATGCTTTGATGATTTGCTAGTGCACACGTTTGGCCCATCTTGTCACCCCTGACTCTCTGAATGAGCAATTCACTCAGTGCCATTTTCATGCATTCTCCCTGGGACCATGCATAGTCTTTCTTTTCCGATAACCATGCAAGTTCCTTTTGAATGTTTCAATTGAACCTGCCTCTGCCACAGTCTCAGGCAGTGCATTACAGACCTTAATCAATTGCTGTATGAGTTCCCTCCCATGTCACTTTTTCTTGTACCAGTTGCTTCAAATCTGTGCCCTTTTATTCTTGATCACTTCACAAATCTTTCTCCTTATCTATGCTACCCAAACCCCAGGGATTGATTTTATGCACATAATTTAGATTATGTAACATCCTCCACTGACTGTATTTTACTGGAAAACTAATCCAGCTTCTATCAGGAGACTGTGCTGTGGTTCCAGTCATGAGTTCTATTTGCTGTAGTTCATAGATTCCCTTTCAGTAGATTGTCTTTGCTGAATAAATAGACTGTTTGCTGTGTGTTTTCAAAATGACAAATACCCTAGTTATAGCTAGTCAATAAATTAACATGTACTTAAGTATCCATTTATAGCTGGTGAAGAATAATAAGGAATAGGAAAAGAAGAAACCCAATATGACCCCTCAAGTCTTATCAACTGTTCTATGAGATCATGGCTTTCTAATTGTGGCCTGAGCACCACGTTCCTGCCCATTCCCTATAACCTGTGCCTCCTTTGTTAACCAAAAATCTGCCTTAACTCAGCCTTGAATATATGTAAAGAAACAGCCTCCACTGCTCTCTGAAGATTGATGATCCTCTGAGAGAAGAAATTCCTGGTCCAAGTCGAATGGGAGACACTTACTTTAAAATTGAGCCATTCTTCTGTCTGTCTCTGCAGCTTTAACTGTTACTGCATCTCTCTCTCTCTCTCTCTCTCTCTCTGTGTGCTCCAACTCTGACTCCCTGTGCAGGCATCAGTAGTTACTGACTCAGATGCTATGTCTACTACTGAGTTATTGCTTCAGCATTGGGAACCTGCCCACTATCCTAAATTTAGATTAATTAATTCTACTAACACCAAAATTAATCTCTGGTTGCTGCTCCCAGCACAGTGTTAACTGAAAGGTTTGTGTTCTGTGTTCACCCAGGAGTGAATGTCAGTACTGTTTGCCCTCCCAAGTGTTCCTGTTGGTTAGGATTTGGTGTTTTCACTGCTGCCAACTGGGTTCGATTCTTCACAAGGGACTGAGAATTTATTCAAGAAGTCTTGTTCGGCAGTGATAGATTTCCTACCTCTGGGTCCAAATATCTGGGTTAAAGACCCATAAGTCTGGAAATGTGTTATAATGTGCCCAACACAGTGAGCAGTGAGGGTCTGCAGTCACCTTTTTCAATTCATCTCATGACCCAAGCAGGAAATCCTGGTTGTAATGTAAAAAATAAAGGTGCACAGAAATAATACAAAATGTGAAACAAAATAAAAATGTTATTTTCAACATCAGTGATATACTCCAGTGTCCAAGTGTCACAGAAAATTTGCAAAGGCATTGGTGATCACCATGTTCCCACTACTTTGGGTGTATCTGACTCGAACACAGCTGTGGGAGACAGGTGGATAACTGGTAGGAGCCATTGACCATTCCCTGTCTGGCTAGCCATCTTAGCCGGAAACAAACCCCTGAAGAAGGGCTGCATGGTGGTTTGGGTGGCACGGTGGCTCAGTGGTTAGCACTGCTACCTCACAGTGCCAGGGAGCCAGGTTCAGTTCCCGCCTTGGACCACTATCTGTGTGGAGTTTGCACATTCCCCTGGTATCCGCATGGGTTTCCTCTGGGTGCTCTAGTTTCCTCCCACAGTCCACAGATGTGCAGGTTAGGTGAATGGTAAATTGCCCAGAGTGTTCAGTGCATTAGTCAGAGGTAAATGTAGGTGAATGGGTTACTCTTCAGAGGGTCGGTGTGGACTGTTGGGTCCGAGGGCCTGTTTCCACAATGTAGGGAATCTAATCAAACTGGAGGACTCTGTTCACAGTGAGTCACAGCCCACCATGAACTTTGCGTCTCCCTGCCTCCCAAAATGTTTTCTTTCAACTACTTTTTGTTTTTCCTCTCAACAACATCAGAGGCCACCTTAAAATCTAGCTTTTTGACAGTGACTTTGACCAACCCTCTGAAATCCTCTGCTGCTCAATGCATGTCTGATTTGTCATTCTCCTAAGTGTTATCCAGAACTGTCCCTGTCTCTCTCTGATGTCCTTTACAGCATGACTTGTCTCTGAAATCACCGGTGTCCGAACCTAGCTTTCCTCTAAGGCACTATTTGATGGAACATTAGATCAACCAGTCCTCAATTAAGTTAAAAATCACACAACGTCAGATTATAGTCCAACAGGTTTAGTTGGAAGCATTAGCTTTCGGAAGGCTGCTCCTTCATCAGGTGGTTGTGGAGGATACAATTGTCAGACACAGAATTTATAGCAAAAGTTTACAGTCTGTAGACTCCAAGCTCGTGTTGTGCGATGTTTAACTTTGTACACCCCCGACGAACACCGGTGTCTCCAAATCTGTCCTCAGTTATGATGCTAAGACAATTGCAACTGCCTCCTAACTGTGAACAGCTAGTGTACAATAGCCTAAGTATCAGACCTGGGATTCGGAGAGTTACTAGACTTCATATTGAAGCCAGCAGTTCTGTTACATATGGGCCATCAGGCAGCAAATAGCTGTTGTTTTAAAAATAATCTTGCTTGGCTGTGCTTGTGTTAACTTTATCATTGCATCCTCATCTTATAAATATTTGTTTTTCTGTGAGATTCCTTCTGCTGATACTGACTTCTGTTTAGTAATTGCATTCCCCTAATGTGTAAAGTTTGCTAATATCTAATCTCGCATTTGAAATTAATTCAAATGAATTTGTTTTTACAAGTAAAAGGGACCAGGCCAGTCTAGTAAAGCTTTTGGCAAGTTGATGAATTAATTACTCCGAATGCCAGAACATTGTACAGATGTATGCAAAGGGAAACTAGATCAGCCTAATACTGGGATGGATATTGAGGAATCTGCTGATAGTGTGAAATAAAGGGGATTGGGCAGAGACTGGTGTGGAGTGTAAGCACCAGTGTGGACTATTGGGCCAATACACGTAAGAACTTTGTACAAAATCGATCACTCTCATTTTCATATGCCCCCCACTCCCTGGCCTTAACAGCTTCTTTTGGGGGTAAAGAGAGTTTCAACGCTTCATGTAAAAATCTTCCTAATTTCAATTTATTAATTTTATGGCACTGACCCTTGTCTGGACTAGCATCCCACCACCACCAGATAAAGTAGTTTCTCCCCCAACCACCTTATCACTTTCTTTAATCGTTTAATAAAGTGCCACATCAGAGGTTATTGTGGAAAAGGAAAGCTCACAGTGTCAGGCTCACACCTTGGCACAGACAGAAAGCTGGCTGGCTAACAGGAACCAGAAAGGAGGCAGAAAGAAATCTTTTTTCATGTTGGCACGATGTAATAAGTGGTGTGCCACAGAGGTCAGTGCTGGGACCTCAACTATTTACAATGTATATAAAGGACTTGGATGAAGTGCTGGAATGTTTGTTAGATTGCTGATGACACAAAATAGGTTGAAACGTAAGTTGTGAACTACGCTCCCCCTTGTTTTATTTTCTGCTGCACTGAGGTCCGTGCATGGCCATGGCTTCCAGGACCATTAGCCCACCAAATGAGTGGGCACAGAAACTCCACGCAGCTTAGGAAGAGCATTGGTTGTGAAGGGGATTGAAGGAGGTTATAAAAAAATGTAGGAAGGTTAGGTGAGTGGCCAGCTGCTGGCAAATGGAGTACAATGTGGGAAAATTCAACAGGAATGCAGGGCGTATGCCCAAAACGTCGATTCTCCCACTCCTTGTGGGTGGCACGGTGGCACAGTGGTTAGCACTGTTGCCTCACAGCGCCAGAGACCCGGGTTCAATTCCCGCCTCAGGCGACTCTCTGTGTGGAGTTTGCACATTCTTCCCGTGTCTGCGTGGGTTTCCTCCGGGTGCTCCGGTTACCTCCCACAGTCCAAAGATGTGCAGGTTAGGTGAATTGGCCATGCTAAATTGCCCGTAGTGTTAGGTGAAGGGGTAAATGTAGGAGAATGGGTCTGGGTGGGTTGCTCTTCGGTGGGTCGGTGTGGACTTGTTGGGCTGGAGGGCCTGTTTCCACACTGTAAGTAATCTAAGCTAAGTAACCTAAGTTGGATGCTGCCTGACCTGCTGTGCTTTTCCAGCACCACACTCTTGACACAAAAATAAGGAAGTGCTCAGTTTGGCAGGAAGACTGAAAAAGTATATTGTCTAAATGGTGAGAGATTGTAGAGATCTGAGATTAAAAAGACCTGGGTGTTCTTGTGCATACATTAAAGTCATAGCATTATAGAGGTTTACAGCATTGAAACAGGCCCTTCAGCCCAACTTGTCCATGCCGCCCAGTTTTCACAATGAACCTGCTTCCATTTACCTGTGTTTGGTCCATGTCCCTCTATACCTACTCCATCCATGTACCTGTCCAAATGTTTCTTAAATGACAAAATTGTACTCGCTCCAACTGCTACATCTGGCAGCCCCCCAAGACACTCACTATCTTAATGTGTGAAAAAACCGCCCCTCTGAACTCTTTTGTTTCTCTCCCCTCTCTCCTTATACCTATGCTCTCCATGTGGAGGTGCAGGTGTTGGACTGGGATTGACAGGGTCAGAAGTCACAAGCCACCAGGTCATGGTCCAGCAGGTTTACTTGAAATCTCAAGCTTTGGAGCAGCTTGGACCAAAACCGATGTTGTGTGACTTCTGGCCTATGCCCTCTAGTTTTAGACAGTTGGAAAAGATTATTTTCTAGCTATAGTAAGAAACAGAGTTACGTCTCAAGCCTGATGTGACTTTTATTCCAAACTCTTTCTTCAGACAGTTTTGAAGAAGTCATATCAGACTAAAAACATTAACTCTGTGTCTCTCTCTCTCTCTCTCCTGGATGCTGCCAGACCTGCTGAGTTTCTCCAGCATTTTCTGTTTTTTATTAGTTTTTCAGCAACCACAGTATGCTGTGTTTATTTAACAAATGAATACCCGGGATGGGTGTGTTGTCTGATGAGGAGAAGTGGACAGGCTAGACTTATATCCAGCTGGAATTCAGAGGAGTGAAGTATCATTTGACCGAAAGAAGATCCTGGTGGTTCTTGAGAGAGTGGACATGGAGAGGATGGTCCTCCTTGTGGAAGAATCAAGAATAAGAGGTTGACTGTTTAAAAATAAAGGTCTTCCATTTCAAACAGAGATGAGGTGAACTTGTTTTCTTAAAGAAAGACACAAAACTTTGGAAATTTCTTCCTGAAAAGGTGACAAACGTTCAGGCTTTGGATATTTTTAAAGCATAGGTAGATAGCTAGGCCTACTCCTGTCTTTTGTTTAACTGTATCTTATGTACCTCAATTATCTTAATCTCCTGTACTCAAACCATGCTGAGTTGGTGTTCAAGTGCCAAACTCTGTCTGAAGGATAGTTCTGGTATTTGGAAATGTTAGACAGGTGGAGAAGGAATCATTGGGCTGTTGTCTATTTTTGGCATACTGTTAAGGAAGCTTTATCTGAGATTGAACCACCCTGTAACTGACCCTGGGAGGGTGGGAGGGGGAATGGGGGCTTCCCACTGTAGCTGTGTGCTTGCAGTCAGAAATATTTAATTTCCCCACTGCAAACATCAAACAACATTTTGAGTCTTGTACATTATCTTTAATCTGAAGGCAAAGTAGTCCTTGAAGCTTCACAGCCCATAATCCAAATCAATAGACACCGGGCCAAAGGGGATATGAGGGGGGACTTGGTTAATGAGGTTGTTGTTTAAACAAATGAGAGTTGGTTAGTGGCCATGTCATTGACCTGGTAAACCCAAGGTAAAAACAATGACTGCAGATGCTGAAAACCAAATACTGGATCAGTGGTGCTGGAAGAGCACAGCAGTTCAGGCAGCATCCAACGAGCAGCGAAATCGACGTTTCGGGCAAAAGCCCTTCATCAGGAAGGCTGAGTCTGATGCTCTGAATGAACGGAGATTCATATCCTACCAGAACCAGATCATTCTGGAGTTGAAAACTCGTCTCAGTAACCATTACACTTCTGTGAGGAAGAAGAGGATGGCTAGAGTGAGGGTAGGGCAGATCAGGGATAGTGGAGGCAACTTGTACCTGGAGTTGGAAGAGGTGCGGGAGGTCCTAAATGAGAACTTTGCTTCAGTCTTCACTGCTGAGAGGGACCTTGGCGTTTCTTAGGGCAGCATAAAACAGGCTGATATGCTCGACCAGAGTGATGTTAAGAAGGAAGGCAGGCTGATAATTTTGAAAAACATAAGGATAAATATATCCCCTGGGTCAGATAGGATATACCCTCGGTTACTATAGGAAGTGAGGGAGGAGATTGCTGCCCCTTTGGCGATGATCTTTGCATCCTCACTGTGCACTGGAGTAGTGCCAGATGATTGGAGGGTGAAAAATATTATTCCCTTGTTCAAAAAGGGAATAAAGATAGTCCTGGAAATTACAGATCAGTCGGTCTTATGTCTGTGGTGGGCAAAGTATTAGAGAGGATTCTGAGAGACAGGATTTATGATTATTTGGAAAACCATACTTTGATTAGAGAAAGTCAGCATGGCTTTGTGAGGGGCAGGTCATGCCTCACTGATTTTACTAAATCTTTTGAGAATGTGACAAAACACATTGATGAAGGTAGAGCAGTGGATGTGATGTATGTGAATTTTGGCAAAGCGTTTGACAAGGCTCATTCAGAAAGTGATTTGTGATTTTTATGAATGGCTTAGATGAGGATGTGGAAGGTTGAGTTAGTAAGTTTCCCGATGACACGAAGGTTTGGTGGAGTAACAGATGATGTTCAACGTGGATAAGTGTGAAGTGATTCACTTTGGAAGGTTGAATTTGAACGCAGATTACAGGGTTCATCGCAGTATGGAGGAACAGAGGGATCTTGAGGTTCATATCCATAGATCGCTCAAAGTTGCTGCCCAAGTTGATAAGGTTGTTAAGAAGGTGCATGGTATATTGGCTTACATTAGCAGGGGGATTGAGTTTAAAAGCTGTGAGGTTATGTTGCAGCTCTCTAAAGACCTAGTTAGACCACACTTGGAATATTGTGTTCGGACCTGGTTGCCTCATCATAGGAAAGAAGTGGAAGCTTCAGAGAGGATGCAGAGGAGATTTACCGGGATGCTGCCTAGGCTGGAGCGTGTGTTTTATGAAGAAAGGTTGAGGGAGCTAGGTCTTTTCTGATTGGAGCGAAGAAGGAGGAGAGTTGACTTGATAGAGGTATACAAGATGATGAGACAACCACCTGATGAAGGAGCAGCACTCCAAAAGTTAGTGCTTCCAAATAAACCTGGTGCTGTGTGATTTTTAACTTTGTCCACCCCCCAGTCCAACACTGGCATCTCCAAGTTAAAATAATGTGAGGCATAAATAGAATGGATAGCCAAAGGCTTTTCCCCAGGCAGAAATAGGTGTCACAAGGAGGCATAATTTTAAGGTGATTGGAGGAAGGTATAGGGGAGATGTGAGAGGTAGGTTCTTTACACAGAGAGTGATGCGTTGCCAACAGTGGTATTAGAGTCAGATACATTAGGGACATTTAAGCGACTCTTGGATAGACACATGGATGATAGTACAGTGAAGAGTATGTAGCTTAGTCTGCTGTTAGAATAGGGTAAAAGGCCAGCACAACATTGAGAGCTGAAGGGCCTGTATCTGCTATATTGTTCTATGTTCTGTGTATCACCACAAAACTATCATATTTGGTCCTAAAACTGATCTGATTCATAAACATTGTTTAGGGAAGGAAATCTGCTGTTGATATCTGGTTTAGACTGCATATGGTCCGGGAAGCACAGCAGTCTGGTTTGACTGGCCAAGCAAGACTTTCGTGCAAGGCAGTTCGGGGCAGGCATGAGCTTGCATGAGATACCCTCATCCCGTGAAAGGACACAATCATCTACATCAGGAGTACGAATAGGTGTTCGGCTCCTCGAGTCTGCTTCACCATCCAGTAAGGTCATCTGATTACTCTACATTCCTTCCTACACCTGATAAAGAAAGAAAATCCGGAACAGCACTGAGAGACTAGGCACAGCCTGTCCTGGAATGAGGAGTTTTTGGGTCATGAAGTGCATTACTTCATGAGAAGCAGCCCATATGGAGGAGATTTGAATGGTATGAGGTGGCAGAAGCTGGGGACCTCATTGATGGATAGAATTTGAAACTCAGCTCAAGATTAAACTAAACTCTAAAGATTTTGACTAATCAGACTAAGATAAAATGTATGCATTTGCATGGTGTGGACATTACTGACAATTATATGTCATCCCAAACTGAACTGGAGAAGGTGGTGTTAGGGAGGGGGGAAATTCCAGAATTCTGCTTCAGTACACTGAAGGAATAAAGACATAGTTTGAAGTCAGGGTGGTGTGTGGCTTTGAGGTGGTGGCAGGTCCATGTGCCTGTTGCCTTTGACATTCTAAGTGATGGAAGTCATGGGATTTGATTGTACTGTTGAAGACAATTGATAACTGACCATGAAATCCTGATGAAGTCAGTGGTAAGGAACATAATGCGTAACGTAGACTAAGCATTCTTCATGATGTTCCTTGGAGAAGATTTTGATGCATCAATGACTTCGGATCATCTGACAACACACAAGCTAGTTATGGGATCAAGGCAAGTGATGACAAGTGAGATCTGTGTGCTGTCATTTATCCTCCGCTATATCTATCCTCAGGTCAGAGGTGAATAATTTTTACAGCAGTGATTGTTGTAATGTAAAAACACTTTCAACAGGCAGGTTTCTTTTTATCAGGTTACTGATTGATCTTGAAACATTTGCTACAGCAGTGACTCCTCTTGCCTGATGCAATTTTCAGGAATCTTAAAAATCTGTGTGACACATTGGGAATCTGTTCAATAGAAATGCTTAAGGGACCTCTGGTCCAGTAAAGTAAACAATATGCTACACTTCCTGGTGTTGGAAAGGTGGAAGAATCACAATAAACGAGCAAGAGGAGTCCATTCAGCTCCTCAAGTTAAACTGTTGTTGATCCGTATTGTAACTCCATCTATCCATTTGGCTTCTGGATTTCCTAATACCTCTGTAGATAAAAATGGAAGCATTTTTTCTTTATTTTGCATCATTTCTCTTTTGGTGAGCTGGAGAGTTTGCCCCAAGGTCCTGGCCAGTGCTTATATTCCATTATTGAATCATTGCTGTTTGTGGGAGCTTGCTGTGCTCAGGTTGGCTGCTAGGTAGTAGTTAGATCACTTCAAAAGTACTTCATGTGTCTGTAAAGTGTTTCTGAGATATCCTTTATGCTTACTGGCAGAGGTTTAGTTAAGAAAAATGATGACGATACATGTAAATGTCAAGTATAGTTCAAATCCCTGCATGGGGCTGTTGGCGCGTCAGCCTTGTTTTGTGGAAAAGGGGCATTTTTATGTTTCTTTTCCTTACTCCATGTTGCCATGCTTGTTACCCCTGACTCCACGTACTGAACTTCCTCTTCAAAGGCTTTTCTGTCATTGTAAAAAACCTTGTGGTTAACTGGCACCGGATGTTAGTTTCCTGGAAGTATTCCTAATTAAAACCATTTCAGACCAACTTTTTACAATAAGTATCTGATTTACGTGTCTCTGGCCCAACAACATAAATACCAAAGCACTTTAACGCTTTGGGTGCTGGTGGGTCCAGTGTGGAAAACAAATCTAGAATTCTAACTTCATGCTGAAAGAGACTGTAATCCCACTCCCCAGGACCTTTGATAGATTTACTACTGCATTAACCATAAATTGTTAAAACAAATACTTAAACTACTATTTTCATGCTAAAATAATTAAAAAGATTCCACTCATCGGTTGGCCATTTCTTCCCCACTCCTTTATTTTCTATCCCAATTTGGTCTAACTTATGTGGGGTGGTACGGTAGCTCAGTGCTGCCTCACAGCGCCAGAACCCAGGTTCGATTCTAATCTTGGGTGACTGTGTGGAGTTTGCACATTCTCCCCCTGTCTGCATGAGTTTCCTCCGGGTTCCTCAGTTTCCTCCCACAGTCCAAAGATGTGCAGGTTAGGTGATTTTGCTGTGCTAGATTGCCCATAATGTTCAGGGATATGCAGGCTAGGTACATTAGTTAGGAGGAATGGGTCTGGGTGGGTTACTGATCAGAGGGTGGACTTTTTGGGCCTGTTTCCACACTGTAGGGATTCTGGATTTTAAATTCTAGATGTACCTATGCCAGTCGAATTAGTTTTCAGAAAAATCTTATTTCTGAATCTTGGCTTTTATTTTAGAAAATACGAGAGAAGCAGTTTCTCAAAAGAGATTCAAACTGCACGGTAGATTTAAGAAGGTAGTCTCTGATGTAATAGCAACAGTTTGTATTTTTAAATGCCTTTAAAGTAATTGTGTGTCCCATAATATTCATGGGACTTTTATCAGACAAACATTGACATCATATCATGTTGAGAAATATTAGGAGAGATTAGTTAGTTTTAAGGTGCAACTGAAAGAAGCTGAGAGAGGTAAAGTCTTTAGGGAAAGAATTCCAGAGCTTTGGACCTTAGCAGTTCAGGTTTTGGTCACCACCAGAGGAGAAAGGTTGTTTCCCCTTGTGGGAGAGTCTAGGACAAGACAGCATCATCTCAGAATAAGGGGTCACATTTTTAAGAGATGTACAGCACGGAAACAGACCCTTCGGTCCAACCCGTCCATGCCAACCAGACACCCCAACCCAGTCTAGTCACACCTGCCAGCAACTGGCCCATATCTCTCCAAACCCTCCCTATTCATATACCCATCCAGATGCCTCTTAAATATTGTAATTGTACCAGCCTCCACCACTTCCTCTGGCAGCTCATTCCATACACGTACCACCCTCTGTGTGAAAATGTTGCCCCTTAGGTCTCTTTTATATCTTTCCCCTCTCACCCTAAACCTATGCCCTCTAGTTCTGGACTCCCCTACCCCAGGGAAGAGACTTTGCCTATTTATCCTATCCATATCCCTCATGATTTTATAAACCTCCATAAGGTTACCCTGCAGCAACCGACGCTCCAAGGAAAACAGCCCCAACCTCTCCCAATAGCTCAAATCCTCCAACCCTGGCAACATCTTTGTAAATCTTTTCTGAACCTTTTCAAGTTTCACAACATCTTTCCGATAGAAAGGAGACCAGAATTGCACGCAATATTCCAAAAGTGGCTTGAGGAGGAATTTTGTCTCTCGGAGGGCTGTTTACCTTAGGTTGGGTATTTTAGTACTTTCAAGGCTGAGATAGATTTTTAATCAGTCCAGGAAACATTACTTATGCTACTTATGTTCCTACATCTTTTGGGATGGCATGATGGCTCAGTGGTTAGCACTGCTGCCTCACAGTGCCAGGGACCTAGGTTTGATTCCAGCCTCGGGCTGAGTGGAGCTTGCATATTCTCCCCGTTTCTGCGTGGGTTTCCTCCGAGTGCACTGGCTTCCTCCCACAGTCCAAAAATGTGCACGTCAGGTGAGTTGGCCATGCTAAATTGCCTGTAGTTTTCAGGGACCTATATGTTAGGTACATTAATCAGGGGAAATGTAGAGGAACAAGGTCTGGGTAAGATACTCTTCACAGAGTCGGTGTGGGCTTGTTGGGCCAAATGGCCTGTTTCCACACTGTAGGGATTCTGAGAGTGTTCTGGGGAAAAGGCAGGAAAGTGGAGTTGAGGAATGTCAGACCAGCCATGATTTCACTGAACGGCAGAGCAGACTTGATGGGCTGAATGGCCTACCTCTGCCCCTACATCTTATGGTCCTGAACAGAGGAAATTGAGGATGCTGAAGAGACCAGTCTTGAAGAATGACAGAGATCTCCAAGATTTGTAGAATTAGGGCAGGACAGATACAGGAAGAGGTGAAAAACATATTGCTGTTATCAACTGGGTTAAACTACCAGCAGTCTTCAAAGTGACACCTCACACTGAAAAGGTTTTTAAATAGGTAATGTGGGAGGATTTGAGTGTGTTAGATACAGTCCTAATACCTCTGGACACACATTTCAAATGCAAAATGCACCAAAGGATGATGATCTAGCTGGGCTACTTAAATGTGAATCAAGATTGGTTAGCCTCGCACTGGCAAAATTGCCTCCGGTTTAGGGTTGAGAGTGTGGTGCTGGAAAAGCACTGCAGGTCAGGCAGCATCCGAGGTGCAGGAGAGTCGATGTTTCGAGCACAAGCCCTTTACCCGAAACATCGATTTTCCTGCTCCTCAGATGCTGCCTGACCTGTTGTGCTTTTCCAGCACCACATTCTCGACTCTGATCTCTAGCATCTGCAGTCCTCACTTTCTTCTGGTTTAGGATTACTTGATATTGGTCAGATAGACGTAAGGACTTTTAGAGTGTATCATAAAATAATGTTTTCTTACTGAGATTAATTCCATGGTAGACTGATGCTGTATAAAAGTAGGTTTTCTTTGAATTTGGATTAGTGGTTATGGAAGAGCACAGTAGTTCAGGCAGCATCCAACGAGCAGCGAAATCGACGTTCCGGGCAAAAGTTCTTCATCAGGAATAAAGGCAGTGAGCCTGAAGCGTGGAGAGATAAGCTAGAGAAGGGTGGGGGTGGGGAGAGAGTAGCATAGAGTACAATGGGTGAGTGGGGGAGGAGATGAAGGTGATAGGTCAAGGAGGAGAGGGTGGAGTGGATATGTGGAACAGGAGATAGGCAGGTAGGACAAGTCCAGACAAGTCAAGGAGGCAGTGCTGAGCCGGAAGTTTAGAACTACGGTGAGGTGGGGGAAGGGGAAATGAGGAAGCTGTTGAAGTCCACATTGATGCCCTGGGGTTGAAGTGTTCCAAGGCGGAAGATGAGGCGTTCTTCCTCCAGGCGTCTGGTGGTGAGGGAGCGGCGGTGAAGGAGGCCCAGGACCTCCATGTCCTCGGCAGAGTGGGAGGGGGAGTTGAAATGTTGGGCCACAGGGCGGTGTGGTTGATTGGTGCGGGTGTCTCGGAGATGTTCCCTAAAGCGCTCTGCTAGGAGGCGCCCAGTCTCCCCAATATAGAGGAGACCACATCGGGAGCAACGGATACAATAAATGATATTAGTGGATGTGCAGGTGAAACTTTGATGGATGTGGAAGGCTCCTTTAGGGCCTTGGATAGAGGGCTCTTGCCCGAAACGTCGATTTCGCTGCTCGTTGGATGCTGCCTGAACTGCTGTGCTCTTCCAGCACCACTAATCCAGTATTTGGTTTCCAGCATCTGCAGTTATTGTTTTTACCTCTTTCTTTGAATTTGGCTGTATTGTAGCTAACTGATGTGCCTGAAGTTGAAATGAAATGGAGACAGAGTCACAGATTGATGAGAGCACAGAACAGAAGTATTCCATTCCCCAACACCATTTTGAGAAGAAAATGGAAACGGAGCGCTATTGTTCGATTTAAACAGTGTCTTCTTCTATTCAATTTTTGTGCCTTTTTAAATCCGTGGATTCCCTGTAACTACAGTTTATTCCTTAATTATTTCAATTTTTATTTTTTACTTTACAGAGACTGATAAAGCTAATAGATCACATCTGCAACTTGATGACTAAATTTTTGTCTGAAGTAGCTTTCCTCTATATGCACATGCTAGCCTAGCATCCACTGTCTGGATTTGACATTGAAGTATTCTCACAGACTGCAAATTTGGGAAGTACAAACCACTGAAGTCTCCATTAATTTTCATCCATGGTGAAATTAATGACAGGGGCACACACGAGGAAGGTGAAAGGTACAACATGCTGAAAGAAAACTTTTCAACAAGTGGAATTCCTTATAATGGGGAAATTTGGTCTTCAAGAAAAGCCCAATTAATTATCCAGGGCCATGCAACCTATACAGCAGTTATTAAACGTTAGTACCATAAGAAGGATAATGCTGGCAAACAGCGACATCCTCGCTGTCTATTGCCACAAAATCAGAACCAATATCTGGTTATTTTGGCATTGCTGATTTTGGGACTTTGATGCACAGAAATCAGCGATCACATTTCCTGAGCTTCAACTATATTGGCTTTGGAAAGTCCTGAGGATTTGAAAGGCATTGGAAATTTGTTTTTGTGCATTTGCTTTCATCAATTGCAGTTTGATACAACTGAGTGACATGTTGGGTCATTTCTTAGAACATTTAAAAGTCAACCATATCACCTGGACCTGGAGTAAAATGTAGGCCAGACTGGATAGGGATGGAAGCTTTCCTCCCTGAAGGTCATTAGCGAACGAAATAGATTTTTTTCATGATAATTCAGTTAATTATTAATGAGGTTATCATTTCAATCTAGAGTTATTAATTAACTGAATTTGATCTTGTGTTTCTAGATCATGAGCATCTGGATTACTGGTTGAATAACATTGCCATTATGCCACACACCTGTTGAAAATTTTTCTGTTTTTGTGTCAGTGTCCTACACTTTGTCTAGAATACCAAGCATCGTGTTAGCACTAAGATATAGAACTTCATTGGACAGGCGAGTTTCTCAGACCTATTCCTGAGCAAGTTGGTGAGCACTGTACAATAAAATTGAATAATGCTGAAAATATTCAGCCGGGCGAGGAGTATATGCAGAGAGAGAAAAACAGAGTTAATGTTTCAGGTTGGTGACATTTCATTAGAATTAGAAAATATTCAAGATGTTTTCAGTAAACAAAGAAGCATCAGAGAGGGGTGACAAGAATGAAAGGAAGGGTCTGTGATCAAATAGAAAACAGCAGAGATTAAATAACAAAAGAGATGATAGTGTAAAGAGAAAGGGTTGGATGATTGGACAGAAATATAGTCGGTGGATGTAGCAAGCAGAAAATGATAAATGTAGGGTGTGAAAAAATGAGTTAAGATTGTTAAATGTGATGTTGTGCCTGAAAGGATGTGAAATGTCTAATTGAGAGGTGAGGTGGTCTTCCTGGAGCTGACATTGGGCATCATTAGAATGGTATAGCAGGCAGATACACAGAGGCCAACATAGAATATTTTGAGCATATTGTTACTATCCTTGTCAGCTCAGCACGGGGCGGGGGGGGGGACACACCTATCGGTCACTACTAACTTTGATTTAACTTGATTGCCCAGCCTCTAGGCAATGCCTTCCCAGCTGCTGTCATCCAAACCTCAAGTCCACATCAGTTATTATTTAAAGAGTAATTGTGGTTGCAGAGAATCTAATTGCATTCATTCCAGAAATCATTTGCATATTTTGTGCAGTGCAGAATGCAGGAAGAGGCCAATTGGCTCAACACAAGCCTCCTCCCACTCCACTTCATCTCAACGTTTAAGTGTACCCTTCTATTCCTTTCTAACTCATGGAATTATCAAGCTTTCCCTTAAGTGCATCTATTCATTCAGCTAATTGCATGTTTGCCATTCCAACCAGTCTCTGGATAAACATATGTATTGTGAATTTCCTATTTGATGTATTATTGACTACCTTGTCTTTATTTTTTAGCTTGTGTATGTTTAATTGATTTGCTACGTGCATATCAAAGGAAGGATTCTGATGATGAGTTATGTCTTTAGTTATTTAGAGTATAGTGCTTCCCCTACAAGCGGAAATATCTTCTTTTCGTCTATTCTTTCATAATCACAGTCTCTCTCAGCTCCCTTCAGCTTCTCTTTTCCACAATAAACTGTCCCAGCTGTTTGGTGTTTCCTGATTTCTTTACTTTCCCCTTGCTTTTTGGAATCGATTTCCTTGTACCAAAATATATAAATTTCCGCTTCCTTGTACAGAAATATACACATTTCTATTTTGCCTCTTAAAATGCAGATAAAAATATGAAAATTTAAAACATTTTTAATGTAAAATATGTATTTTTGTTATTCATTAATGAAATAGGAGCATCATTGTTTTGGATAGCATTTATTCCCCACTCTTTCATGTCCGTGAGAAAGTGATGACGAACTGTCATCATTAACTATTGCAGTCCATGAGCTGTAAGGACATCTACAATGCTCTTAGGAGGGCAGTTCCACAATCTTGAATCAGTGACAGTGAAGGAATGGTGATTATGGTTACAAGTCAGAAGTGTGCGTGGCTTGTATAAAACGCAAATTGCCAGACACCAGTGTAACTTGTATTTCTACAGCTCCTTCTTCTTCCTTTTCCCTGTAACCTCACGCACTGTTTCTCTTTCAGTAACCATCCAAGGTCTTCTCAAATGCCTGAATTGAACCTGCCTCCACCCATATTTCTCAGCAGTGCATTTCTAAGCACCAATTACTCACCTCACATTTGTGCCTCTTGCAAACATTTTAAAACTGTGCCCTCTCTCATCCTTGGTCTGTTTGAGCAGGAACACTTTCTCCCTATCTGTATTCTGTCCAGAACCATCATGATTTTGAAAACCTCTATTAAATGACCCCTCACCCTTTCTAAGAAAACTATCCCAGCTTCTCCAATCTTTCCTCATAACTGGAATATGACACCCTGAAACCCTTATTGTAAGCCTTTTTTCTGCACTTTCTCCAGTGTATTTGCATCCTTGCTATAGATGACATCCAGAACTATGCACAGTACTCCAGCTGAGATCCAACCAATGTCATATACAAATTCATCACTACCTCTCTGTTCTTGTGCTCTCTGCCTTCTTTTATTAAGCCAAAAATACTGTATACTTTATTCCAAGCTGTCTCTCTCTCTCTCTCTCTCTCTCTCTGTTCTGCCATCTTTAATGACTTATGTACACATAGTTCCAGGTCTCTGTGCTCCTGCACACATATTAGAATGGTATCTTTCATTTTATGGTATCTTTCAATGTTCACCTCTCACTTCTGTGCATTAAACCTCACCATCTGTGCATCCAGCAATGGGTCAATATCCGTTTAAACTTCTGCACTGTCCTCTTCACAGTAATTGTGAAGGAAGGGGAAGAGAAACATTGCTGGAGCTGCTCTGGAATGTTGGGATTGAAGCAAGGTTTTACAATGCGAAGGCTACTTTGCGGCTTGTAGAAATATGTTGGGAATGCTGGTCAATCTCCCATCACATGCATGGGAAGGCCAAATGTAGTCTTCATGTGAAGTGGGTTTGGGAGAGCATCATCCAGTCCCCCAAAATTGCGTGTTCTGTTCTTAACTTTATTTATGTTGATTGTAAGTTTCTTTGTTCTCATTTAAAAGGAGGTTTCCTACCTCAACATGTTTTGCTGTAATTATATTTGAAGAGAGCAGAAATGCTGCAGTGCCATTGTTGGCCGGAGTCTGAGTACAGTGTGAGATATTCACTTATACAGGTTCCATTGTGAGTGTAGATCCAGGAATTTACAACAGATAAAGACTACAGATCATGCATGTAGGTGTTCAGTTTTTAAATATGATAAATAAATATGCAGGGCCAGAACTGACCTTCATAGGTCCTCACTATCAGAAAAGTTAAAAAAGTTATCTCCTATATACCTCACTTGCTTCTTACATTAAAATATCCCACTTTCTCACGTCATTTCTTCACTTTTTGCTGGACGGCCTGATCCATATGTCCCTCACTGCCCCTGTGAAAAGGCGATAAATGTGAATCATCTGCTCTCCCCATCCTTGAGCCCAACTCTACCATCGCTGGTTGCAAGGGTTTCTTGTTAACACCTGCAACGTATCAACAACTCTTCGATCCTGGAAAGGTTCGACACTGTCTCCCCTGAGTTGCCTTCTCTCCAGTGTAAATCCTGTTAATGCATGGCTGCTTCTTGCCTGCATGGGATTCTGTGGCTTGGTTCACTTTGGACTTTATTACCAGTTCATCAGATAACCTTGAAAGGTTCAAATGTAAGAAACCCGATCCTCCCATACAGTTTATTGTATTTTTAAATCTCCCCTCCCCACCGTGAATTGCAAGGAATGGTTTGGGAGGCGGGGAGTGGTAATGTTCGGGAATTGAGTCAATGATTACTGAATTACTGAAGTGATGACTGAAGTGTGGAGTAAAATCACTATTCTTGCTAAAGGTGAATTTATTTATTTGGAGAGAAGTCTTGTTTGTGAGGTTATTGATACCTGCTTTTCCCCAGCTATTTTTAAAACAAGTTAATCATACGTAAATAGTGAAATTTATTTTCCCAACACTTTTTAAATTAGGTACCATTGTACAGAATCGTGCTCACTTTCTTTTTATTTTGCTTTTTAAGATTTATATCAAAATCTGCATACTTAAAATCTTCTTGTTTATTAAAATATAAATTATTAGTTTTCTTCATTCATTCACTCATGGGATACGGGCATCATTGGCATAGTTGATACTTATTACCCGTTCCTGATTGCCCCAGAGCTGCTTTGTTGAACTGCTATCGTCAATGTATAAGTATACCCACAATGCTGTTGGGGAGGGAGTTTCAGGATTTTGACCCAATAGCTGTGAAGGAGCAGCGAGATAGTTACAAGTTTGCTTTTTAAAATTACTTTAATTATCAATTTTTAAAAACTTGTTCATGGGATGTGGGTGCCGCTGGCTGGCTGACCACTATTTATTGCCCAAAACTCATGCCTTCTTGAACCACTGCAGTCCATGTGCTGTCCTTGTCCTTGGATGGAAGTGGTTGAGAGTTTGGAAGCTGTCGTCCAAGGATCTTTGGTGAATTGCTTCTTACATTAAAATATCCCACTTTCTCACACCATTTCTTCACTTTTTGCTGGGCAGCCTGATCCATATGTTCCTCACTGCCCCTGAAGAGCTACTGCACATTGGTGGTGGGGGAGTGGATGCTTCTGGATGCTGTGCCAAACAAGCACACTGCTTTGTCCAGGATGGTGTCACGCTTCTCGAGTTGGAATTGGACTCAACCAAGCAACTGGGGAGTCTTTCAACACATTCCTGACTTGTGGTTTGTAGGTGATGCACAGGTTTTGGGAAATTAGGACGTGTGTTACTTGCTGCAGTATTCCCAGCCTTCGATCTGCTCTTGTAGCCACTGTGCTGATGTGGTTTGTCCAGTTGAGTCTCTGGTCAGTGGTAATGCCAAGGATGTTGATAGTGGGGGATTTGGTCATTGTAATATGATTAAATGTCATGGGGTGGTGGTTAGATCGTCTCTTATTGGTGGCGGTCAATGCCTGGCATTTGTGTGGTGCGCATATAAATTGCCACTTGTCAGTCCAAGCCTGGATATTGTCTTATTGCATTTGAATATGAACTGCTTCAGTGGTGCTGAACATTGTGCAATCAACAGTAAATATCTCCACTTCTGACTGCTGATAGAGGGAAGGTCATTGATGAAGCATTGAAAGGTGTTTGGGCCTAGGACACTACCCTGAGGAACTCCTGCAGAGATGACCTGGAGCTGAGATGACTGAACTCCAACAACCACGATCATCTTCTTATGTGTTAGGTATGACTCCAACCAGTGGATAGTTTGCCTACTGATTCCCATTGATTCCAGTTTTGCTAGGGCTCTTTAATGTCACACTCAGTTGAATGCAGCCTTGACCATGGAATCATAGAATCCGTACAGTGTGGAAGCAGGCTATTTGGCCCAACGAGTCCACACCGACCTTCCGAAGAGCATCCCACCCAGACCCAGACCCTCTATGTTATCCCTGAAACCCTGCATTTCCCATGGCCAAACCACCTAACCTGAACATGTTTGGACTGTGTGATGAAATACACACAGACACAGGGAGAATGTGCAAACTCCACACAGACAGTTGCCTGAGGCTGGAATCTGACCTGAGTTCCTGGCATTGTGAGGCAGCAATGCTAACCACCGCGACACCGTGCCACTCTATCACTCTCATCTCACCTCTGGAATTCATCTCCTTTGTCCATGTTTGAACCAAGGCTGTAGTAAGGACAGGAGCTGAGTGACCCTGGGGGAACCCAAACTGGGCATCACTGAGCAAGTTATTGCTGAGCAGGTGCTGCTTGATAGCACTGTTTGTGACACCTTCCATCACTTTATTGAGTAGACTAAAGGGGTGGTAATTGCCTGGGTTGGATTTGTTCTGCTTTTTATGTGCAGGACATACATGGGCAATTGTCCACATTGTCGGGTAGATGCCAGTGTTGTAACTGTCCTGAACCAGCTTGGCTAGGGGAGCGGCAAGTTCTGGGGCAAAAGTCTCAGTACTATTGCCAGAATATTGTCAGGGCCCGTAGCCTTTATGATATCCAGTATCTCCATCAAATTGGCTGTAGACTGGTAACTTTGGGAGGAGGCCGAAATGGATCATCCACTCGGCACCTCTGGCTGAAGATTGCTGCAAATGCCTCAACCTTATCTTTTGCTCTGGAATGTTGGACTCGTGACTGTTCTCTTACACAGTTCCATAACAATGATGACCTGACTTGAGCTCTCCTTTTCGTTTTTGCTCCCACATGTGGTTCTCTGCCGAAGAGCTGACCTGTTTCCAATCCACAATGACAAGGTCTTGTATTTCCAGAGAGGCAGAAAAATATGTTAGTCGGATGAAATGAAGCAATGAAGGTGCTCACCAGAGGCATAAATAAATTGTACTCAATGCATGACTGGGAGAGAAAATGGGCTGAAGGACATGGAGAGTTTCCCTATGAATGATGGTGTTTAAGGGCTTTTCATCTGTCCTTGCAGCTATTATGTTTGTTATTGGCCTTGGAAGCTTGAAATCCACTGCATCAAAAACATGAATTGCAGCAGAAACTCAGCAGGTCTTGCAGCATCTGTGGAGAGAAAGCAAAGCTAATGTTCCGATCCAGTGACCCTCCTTACTACCTCTGATTGATTACATGAAGGGGTTACCTGATTTTAGAATGCATTATAACTTCTTGAACTAACTGTTGTCAGAATATCGAAAACGTCACCTAAAATGTAGTGCAGATGGGTTTGTTGCAAGGTCAGCACACTGTGCGTTTTTAATCAACTCCAGCCTTGCAGCTGAAGGCGATTTGCTTGGAAGTAGGAGAAAATGATTTTATTTTAAAAGGCACCAATTCTCCTCCTTGTACATTTAAATCTGAACTGACCTGCTCCAAATTTTATTGATGAATTTTTTTGTAAAAATATGTTGAGCAGAACATTTTTTTATTTAACTGTTATTGTATAAGGCATTGGGGAGGACAGTCAATACTGACGATGCCTACATCTTGAGGGTGAATTAAATTAAAATTATCCATTTTATAATTTTTCATCAGCTACTTTTCTCTTAAACCATTAGAAAAGCAAAATCCTACAGATGCTGGAAAACACCGAGGATGCTGGAAGAACTTGGGTCTTGTAGAGAAAAAGCCATACCAGACTTGTTAACTGTTGCTCTCTCCACAGTCACTGAGTTTCCCCAGCATTCTCTGTGTTTGTTTCTCTTTTGCTAATGAGCTGTTAGGACAAACTGCTTCCAGGCCAGTGATGAGGCATCGTGTCCTTGGGCCAGTGATGAGGCATCCTGTCCTTGGGCCAGTGATGAGGCATCCTGTCCTTGGGCCAGTGATGGGGCATCCTGTCCTTGGGCCAGTGATGAGGCATCGTGTCCTTGGGCCAGTGATGGGGCATCCTGTCCTTGGGCCAGTGATGAGGCATCGTGTCCTTGGGCCAGTGATGGGGCATCCTGTCCTTGGGCCAGTGATGGGGCATCCTGTCCTTGGGCCAGTGATGAGGCATCGTGTCCTTGGGCCAGTGATGAGGCATCGTGTCCTTGGGCCAGTGATGGGGCATCCTGTCCTTGGGCCAGTGATGAGGCATCGTGTCCTTGGGCCAGTGATGAGGCATCCTGTCCTTGGGCCAGTGATGGGACAGATTCTGGGCATGGATTGCATGGATAGGGCCTGCATTCCCATTCTTTAGGGAGGATATAAAATCTTTAGAGAAGGTGCAGAGAAGATTTCCAAGAATGGTTCCAGGGATGAGTGTTGCCAGTTACATGGGTAGATTAGAGAAGCTGGGGCTGTTCTCCTGAGAGAAGAGAAAGTTGAGAATAGGTTTGATAGAGATGTTCAAATTCATGAGTGGTCTGCACAGAATGGATATGGAGGGCAGAGATTTAAGGTGATTGACAGAAATAGCAACAACAAGAAAAGGATAGTCTTTTGTACGTAGCATGTTTGGGATCTGAAATGCACAGCTTGATCGTCTGTTGGAGACAGATTCAACTGAGGCCTTCAAAAGAGAGTTGGAAAATGACACGAAAAGCAACCTTTTAGGTGAGACAGGATGATGGAGTAAGGGCCAGGGAATGGAATTAGTTGAGTTGCTTTTGGAGAGAGCTAGCTGAGACATGCTGGACCAAATGGCCTTTCTCTGTGCTATAACCATTCTGTTTCCATGGATCTATTAATTGATGGGGACAAGAAGGGAAAGCAATAAAGTTATTTAACATGTTTTTTAAATGAGGGAAGACATGTAAAGATTAATTTTTTTGGAGAGGCAGGAGTTCAGTGACCCAAAGAATCGCCTCTGATAAAACTGCTGCTTTTGAACAGATCCTCAGAGCGTGCATGAGAACGGGCTCAGGCTGACTCGAGGTACCTATCGCTGCACACATCTCCACATCAGAGAGCTGGATCTCGGCTTGTGAAGAATTGTGTGCGTGCGCATCTAACCTTTCCCCCATAAAAACTCAAACCACTCTCCCTTTTACACACTTTTTAAAATGAGAATACTTGAGATGAAAGAAAAGCCCTTCACAATTAGCTCTGAGACATACTTTGCGAGATTTTTGTTTTAAACAGGCTCCAGTTATCAAATGACAGTCTGAGCATTATTGTACGTTTATGCAGAGTCTGAGAAAATGATTGTTGCACTCTCAGATCAACAAATTTCTCTAACGACTTCAGATCAAACTTCAAACGAGTCACTGGAGACTGACCTTTGATGAATTAATGTTGATAATTGACATAATTTCAGGAAAACATGAAAAGCTTCCTCTATATGACCGTACAGTGACGCCACACATTCTGCACAGGAAAATATATGTCCCCAGAATAACACAGGATGTCTTCAATTATTTAATAAATTATAATTTTTTTAAGAATTGCTCCTAACTTTTTTGGCATTTCCTCTTTGAGAGGCACAGGGTAGATCATGCACATTCATTTACTTCAGTGACAGGGGCCATGGATATGTGTTTTTTAACTAGCCTGCATATTTTGCATGTGATTCAAATGTCCACTGGATGTGCCAAATGCCAAAATTGTTCCGTGCAAGATAACCTTTTTATTCTTCTTTGAGAATGTTAACTTTCTCTTTCCCTTGTCCAATAAAGTAAGGCTTTTCTATGCTGCTCCTTACCATGTCTGACAGTCTAAAACACCTTGAGGATCTCATCAACCACTGCAGACATGGTACGGCATGGGGTTAGATACAGAATTAAACTCCTCTACATTGTCTCCATCACCACTCCCAGGACAGGCTACAGCATGGGGTTAGATACAGAATAAAGCTCCTTCTACACTGTGCCCATCAAACACTCCTAGGACAGATACAGAATGGAGTTAGATACAGAGTAAATTCCCCTCTATGCTGTCCTACAAGACACTCCCAAGGGCAGGTACAAAATGGGATACAAACACAGCAAGTGCGAGGGAAACTCAGCAAGTTTGACAGCATCACTGGAGAGAGAAACAGAGTTAAAGTTTCAAATTCGGTATGACTTCTTCAGAACAAAAAGGGGTTGGAAAATGGTGTTTTGATTAGCGAGTTTTGAGAAGATTTGTAGCTCAAGTTGAGGTTCTGGATGTAGGTTTGCTCACTGAGCTTGAAGGTTTGTTTTCAGAAAACGAAGGTTTTGATTCTTTTGACAGAAAAGGAGGAAAAGCAAGGGGAGCAGATGGTATTGAAGTTCAGTGCAAAAGATAAAACAGTTACTCATTTTAGAGCAATAGAAACAGAGGTGTAAAATGGGTGTAAATTAAGGAGTGAAAGTGAGAACATGGGTCCTTTCTGTAAGTGTAAAGTAAACAAGATACAGCCATGGGGAATGGTGTTGTGTTGGGGGAGAATGTAAGGTGAATGTAGGACAGATATAATGTGGTCAGGCTCTGAAGTTATGGACTTCAGCATTGAGGCCTAGAGACTGCAGTTTGAGTTGTGTTTCATTAGAGCATTGCAGCAGACTCAGGACTGAAGTGTGATTGGGGTAAGCTGGCTAGATGGATACAGAACTGGCTTGGTCATAGAGCCGGGCAGTAGCAATGGAAGGGAGCTTTTCAGAATGGAGATCAGTAACTGTGACAAAAACAGAAGTTGCTGGAAAAGCTCAACAGGTCTGGCAGTATTTATGAAGAGAATTTAGAGTTAACGCTTCAAGTTGGATGACTCTTCCTCAGAACTAATGAAGGATCACAGGTGCTACCAGACCTGCTGAACTTTTCCAGCAATTCCTGCTTTTTGTTCCTGATTTATAGCATCCTTGTTCTTTTGGTTTTTATTCGATAACCAATGGTATTCCGCAGGGATCAGCGCTGGGATTGCTGTTGTTTGTAAAATATAAATCTGACATGAAGGTGGTCTGATTGCAGATCTGCAGAAGTTTGCAGATGACACCAAAATTGGTGGAGTTGCAGACAGTGAGGGGGATTGTCAGAGAAGACAGAGGGATATCGATAGATTGCAGATTTGGGCAGAAAAATGGCAGATAGACTTTAATCTGAACAAATACAAGATGATGCATTTTGGAAGGTCAAATTCAGGTGTGAATTATATAATAAATGGCAGAACCCTTAGGAACGTTGACATTCAGTGGGATCTGGGTGTACAGGTTCACAGATCCCTGAAAATGGTAACACAGGTGTATAAGGTGATCAGGAAGACATACAGCATGCTTGCCTTCATTGGCAGAGTATCAAATATGAAAATTGGCAAATTATGTACAGCTGTATGAAACTTTAGTTCAGCCACATTTGGAATATTGCATGCAGTTCCGGTCACCACACTACCAGCAGCATGTGGATCCTTTGGAGAGGGTGCGGGGAAGGTTTACCAGATGTTGCCTGCTTTGGAAGGTTTTAGTTATGAGGAGAGTTTGGATAAACTCTGATTGTTTTCACTGGAAAGATGGAGGCTGAGGGATGACCTGATTGAGGTCTTCAAGATTAAAAGAGGCAGAGATAGGGTGGATAGTCAGAGGCTTTTTACCCAGGGTAGAAAGATCAACTACAAGAAGGCACAGGTTCAACCTGAGAGGGGGAAAGTTTAGGAGAGAAGTGTGGGGGAGGTATTTTACATAACAGGTAGTGGGTACCTGGGACATATCAAGCATCAAAGCTCTGAACAAACAGTAACTTGATAGGCATATGATTAGGAGGTGAACAAAGGGGTAGAAACCATGTACGGACAACAGGTAGTGTGTCTAAGTAAGGAGTCGGAATCAGCATAGGCTTGGTGGGCCAAAGGGCCTGTATCTGTGCTATATTGTTCTTTGTTCTGACTTATTAAAATGGCAAACAACTGGAAAGGTAGCGTCATTCTTACAGACAGAGTGTTCCACAAATCAGACTTCCAGCCTGCATTTGGTCTTGCCAATGTACAGGAAACCACAGTGTGAGCAGTGATTTGCCGTAGACTAGATTGAAGTAAGTACAATTAGAATATTGCTTCACATGGAAGATATGTGGGGGCCTTGAACAGTGACAAGGGAGGAGGTGAATGGGAAATTATTACACTTCCTGCAAGTGCATGAGAAAGTGCCATGAGGGAGTGAGAAAGTGTGAGGAATGATGGAGGACTGGACTAAAGAATCACAGAGGGAATAGTCCAGAGTTTCGAGGACGGGACGTAGAATTGGGACGTAGGGATGTTCAACATACCTCACAAAAAGAAGGCTTAGCTGGAACTGATACGGGTACCCATAGACCACACTTTGGACTCAGACAGATTGGAGATGTTGTTCAAAGTGAGAAATAGCTCAATCAGAAGAAGAGTGGTAGTGCATGCAGTTGGTAAGGCCTGTTTTCAAGGAAGAAGCAGCTTGCGTTCAGACCATCCTGATGGGGAATGGAAATGTAGAGGTGTTACACATCCATGGTGAAGAGGAGATGGTTGGGACCAGAAAACTCAAAACTGTTGAACTGACACAATGAGTCAGGAGAATCACAAATGTAAGTGAAGAGAGACTGAAAAGGTGGGAAAAAGAAAGAGTCAAATTAGGAAGTAGGAAATCCCTGGAGAACAAAACATTTTTGGGTATTAAATAAAAGCAGAATACTAGGAATCTGAAATAAAAATGTGCTGAAGAAGCTCAACAGGTCTGGGAGCAATTGGTTAGAGAAGCAGAATTAACATGTCACCATCAATAACTCTTCAGAATTGTTTAAAATTTTCTTTTTCATGGGATGTGGGCATTGCTAGCAGAACCAGCATTTGTTGCCATTTGTGTATTGCCCATGAACTGAGTGGCTTGCTTGACTACCCATTTCAGAGGCTAGTTAAGAGTCAGGCGTTTTGCTGTGATTCTGGGGTCACATACAAACCTGACCAAGTAATGACAGCAGATTTCCTTCCCTAGATGATATTAAGTGAATTCGATTGATTTTTTATGACAATAATAGATCCATGATCACCATTACTGAGAGTGGTTTTCTTGTCCATTAAACTCAAAGTCCACTGACTGCTGTGGTGGGATTTGAACCCATGTTCCCAGAGCATTAGCTGGGTCCACTCACAATACCACTACACCACCATCGCCTCCACACCTTCCCCCCCCACCCCACCCCCCACAAAAAAAAGCAATTTGGAGTTAACATTCAAGTGTACCTGAATTGCAAATTGATTGCACATAAGCTGAAAAAAAGCAAGTGCTTGAAAAAAGCACCACATCAGCACTGGAGAATGGAAAATCGCAGGCTAATCTTTCATGTACTGATTTTTCATTGATAACATCCTGATAAAGGCTCCCCCCGCTGTGTTACACCACCTCCAGCGTGACTAGTTTATGGTCACTGTATAAACTAAGTTCCATTTTCATTAGGTAGGATTCTGGGATTTACACTGCCACTTTGGGGATTGAGTTATGCAATTCCCTTCATTTTCTTTTCATCCCTGCTGTGAGCATTGCAACTCGCTGTGACCTCCATTGCCCTTTCTCTCTGAAAAGCCTCGCCTGCATTTATTGCAATTTTTCTGTTTGTTGCTGTTAATTAATTGAACTTGCTAAAAGGGATGGGAAACAAAGGAACGTGGATCCATAAATGCCAATTCTCACTGTGGTTAAAAAACCTGCTGGCTTACGGGAAACTTGAACTTGTTTTGCTTTAATTAGTCTAAGCTGGAGAGTGCAGGGTTTTGCATGTAACTTCTTTATATCCTGTAGTGTACTAAATCACTCATTAAATATACTTCTGCTCAAATTGCTGCATCTATATTTGAAGTTAAAATTGAATTCCAAAGTGCATATTCTTTAGGAAATGATAAAAGTATGCATCCAATATGGAACGGCTAGAATAACAATGTTGAATAATTCACATGTTGAGTTTTAGGCAGAGCTACAATTTAACACGTCCACAGGAAACACCAGAGTATGCAATCCTTTTCCAGTCCTCATTCCAAAGCCACAGCCTTTCAAAGAAAGGCCATACCATTCCATACAGTACCTCAGATCAAATGGTGAAGTGAGTTCTTTATTGTTTTTAATGCTTCCTCATACTACAGAAATCACTGATCATTTACACAACCTTTACTAATTGTTTCTGTCTGTGGCAGCTCCTTGCAGGCTGTAAATACACAGCTATCCATTGGACTCGGCGGCTTGAGTTGACACTGTTAATATTCTTATCAGCTTTCACCAGCAAAGCCTTAATAGCTTGTGAGGCAGAACCATAAACTATGGCCTTATTACTTGCAGGCTGTGCGCACAGCAGAATACTGCCATCTCAAAACAGAGCTGCACTTGGGAGTGTTATGTCCCTTTAATACCACGCGAGAGGCCTACTTGTTTGACCTCAAGAGTGTGAACAAGTTATCCAGCTGTACAAGTATGGGGCCTGGAAAAGGCTCTGGGGCTCCCGATGAAAGAAAAAGAAACCTTGCTTCTGCCACACTTTTCACGATCTCCAGATGACCCAAAGCCCTCTGCAGCCAATGAAGTGCTTTTCAAAGTGTGTTCAAGTGTTGTAATTGGAAAGCAGGTCAGCCAAAATTGCTCATAGCAAGATCCCACAGTCAGCAATCTGATGACAACCAGATAATCTGTTTTTAGCGATGTCGGATGGAAGATACTATCAGGCAGGACACTGAAATGATTTCCCCTGATGTACTTACAAGTTCTTTTGGCACTTGAGAGTCCACCTGAGAGAGCAGCCGGTGCCTCTGTTGAATATCTTCTGTAAACGATAACTCCTTTGACAGTGCTACCTTTCTCCAGCGCTAAGTTGGAGTGTAAGCCATGTGTTCAAATCTCTGGAAAGAGACAAGAATCTTCCCCGCAGAGACATGGCTGAAAAGCTTGATGGGACTGTGTTGTTTGAGTTTATATAAAACTGCTTAACATATTCTTATGCAAGTCCATTATCAGCCATCTGAATGGCAGCATTAACTGCTTCAAAGAAATCATTCAGCAACCATGCAGCAATATTTTGCAGCATATTTACTGCAAAGCGATCTATGTCTTACATTGTACCCTTTCAATGGTATCAGTAGAATTTTATTTACTATCTTGTTATTAAAAAACTTCATGTAGACTAATAGAGATGTACAGCACTGATACAGACCCTTCAGTCCAACTCGTCCATGCCAACCAGATATCCGAAATTAGTCTAGTCCCATTTGTCAGCACCCGGCCCATATCCCTCTAAACCCTTCCTATTCATATACCCATCCAGATGCCTGTTAAATGCTGTAATTGTACCAGCCTCCACCACATGCAACACGATGGCTCAATAGTTAGCACTGCTGCTTCACAACGCCAGGGACCTGGGTTCAGTTCCAGCCTCGGTTGACTTTCTGTATGGAATTTGCATGTTCTCCCCATGTCTGCGTGGGTTTCCTCCCACAGTCAAAAGATGTGCAGGTTGGATCATGCTAAATGGCCACAGTGACCAGGGATGTGCAGGCTAGGTCGATTAGTCATGGGAAATGCAGGTTTACAGGAATGGGGTGGGAGTGTGGGTGTGGGTCTGCTCTTTGGAGGGTTTCTGTGGACTCCATGGGCCAAATAGCTTGCTTCTACACTTTGGGGATTCTATGATGACATGCTGTCATTGCATCCTGTCTCAGGGACCCACCATCCACATGCATCACCTCTTCACTACCTGAATTGGGGACAGTGAATTATGTTTACTCCTTGTTGCTTCTCTCTCTAAAGCATTCTGCCTCTCAACCTTTCTCTCTTTTAAATTGCTTCTCAAAAATCTATCTCTGGCCAACCTTTTGGTCACTTGTCCAAATCCCTCCATGTGTGGCTTAGTGTCAAAATTTCTCTAACAATTTATTGTGAAATGCCTTGAAATATTTACTTTATTAAAGGTGCGATATGAGTACAGTTTGTATGTGTTAGTGAGTTTTGAGAAGATTTGTAGCTCAGGTTGAGGTTCTGGACGTAAGTTTGCATGCTGAGCTGAAAGGTTCATTTTCAGATGTTTCGTCACCATACGTGAGTCTCCGAATGAAGCACTGGTAGTATGGCCCACTTTCTATTTATGTGTTTAGGTTTCCTTGGGTTGGTGATGTCAGTTCTTGTTCTTTTTCTCAGCGGGTGGTAATGGGGTCCAAGTTGATGTGTTTGTTGATAGAGTTCCAGTTGGAATGCCATGCTTCTAGGAATTCTTGTTCATGTCTCTGTTTGGCTTGTCTACAATGGATATGTTGTCCCATTCGAAGTAGTGTCCTTCCTCATATGTATTAAAGATACTAGTGAGAAAAGGTCATGTCTTTTTGTGGTTAGTTGATGTGCATGTATCCTGGTGGCTGGTTTTCTGTCTGTTTGTCCAATGTAGTGTTGCTTGCAGTTCTTGCAAGGTATTTTGTAAATGACATTAGTTTTGCTTGTTGTCTGTATTGGGTCTTTCAAGTTCATTAGCTGCTGTTTTAGTGTGTTAGTGGGTTTGTGGGCTACCATGATGCCAAGGGGTCTGAGTAGTCTGGCAGTCATGTCCGAGATGTCTTTGATGAAGGGGAGAGTGGCTCGGGTTTCTGGACACGCTTTGTCTGCTTGTTTGGGTTTGTTGCTGAGAAATTGGCGGACTGTGTTCATTGGGTACCCATTCTTTTTGAAAACTAGCCACCAGGATAAATGAACATCAACTAGCCACAAAATGACATGACCGTCCCTCGCTAGTATCCTTGCATACAGATGAGGAAGGACACCACTTTCACTGGGACCACACATTCATTCTAGGGCAAGCCAAACAGTGACATGCATGAGAATTCCTAGAAGCATGACATTCCAACCGGCACTCTATCAACAAACACATTGACTTGGACCCAATTTACCACCCTCTGAGAAAAAGAACAGGAAATGACATCACCACAAGAACTGACATCGCCAAGCCAAGGAAACCTAAGCACATAAATAGAATGTGGGCACTAACACCAGCGCTTCACCGGAGGCTCACTGATGATGTCACCTGGTGACGAAACGTCTAAAAATGAACTTTTCAGCTCAGCGAGCAAACTTACATCCAGAGTTTGTACGTGTTTTAAGTGTTGCCACTTTGAGGTTGTACAGGGTGTTGGTAAGTCCTGCTCTGGAGTGCTGTGTCCAGCTTTGGTTACACTGCTACAGAAAGGATACTATTAAACTAGAGAGGGCTCAGATAGGATTTACCAGGATGCTGCTGGGAATGGAGGGTTTGAGCTATAAAATTAGACTGGATAGGCTGGACTTCTTTCACTGGAGTGTAAGAGGCTGAGGGTTACATTTTAGTGGTATATAAAGTCATGAGGGGCATTGATAAGGTAAATAAAAAGGATTTTTTCCATAGGGTGGAGGAGTTCAAAATTTGGGGGCATATGTTGAAGGTGAAAGGAGAAAAATTTAAAAAGGACATGAAAGGCAACCTTTTTACACAAAGAGTGTTCCTGTGTGGAATGAACTGCCAGAGGAAGTGGTGGAGGCAGGCACAGTTACAGTGTTTAAGAGGTATTTGGATAAGTTTGTGAGTAGAAAAGGTTTGGCGAGATATGAGCCAGGAGTAGGCAGATGGGACTAGTTTCATTTCGGATTATGTTCAGCAAGGACTGGTTAGACCAAAAGGTCTGCTTCCATCCTGAAGAAGGGCTTATGCCCGAAACGTCGATTCTCCTGCTCCTCGGATGCTGCCTGACCTGCTGCGCTTTTCCAGCAACACATTTTTCAGCTCTGATCTCCAGCATCTGCAGTCCTCACTTTCTCAAAGCTTTTACACGTCCAGCACCAACACGTCATCCTTGTCCAGGCACAAAAGGAAAGGCTGTAATAATCTATTGCTGGGTGTTACTCATCGGCCGAGAAGCTATGATGTGAACACTGTACACAGCCACACCACATAATCACAAAATATTTAGGATAATATTGTCATTGATATTTGCCATGTGGAGAATAAGTTATAGCAACAAAGGCATTTTTGTCACAACAGAAATTGGCTTATGTCCCATAATTGTTCCCAATTCCTGCTGAATATAATCCACAAGTTCAGGAATTTTAGCGGAAACGTTTGGATCCAATTATTTATCTAACTTTAGCTGCTGATGTCATTAATCACTTCACATGCCTATACCAGTCTTCGCTCAGCCCCGTTATCAGAGTTGATATTGGAAAGACCATTAAATCTGCCAGGCCAATCAGTATTGATTTATGGGATGTCAAAACAAAAAGAAATGCATCTGAAGATGTCAATTGACAGAAAATTTATGTACCTCAAGGTTGCTTTCATCCTGTGGCTTGCCCCATTTCACAATCCCCATTTACACTTGAATAAACTCATAGTTTAAAGCCCAGTGTCTGGATGTAAGGAGGAACCCAGAAAAGAAAAGCTCATTTGACTAATCTCAGTTTGCACCCTGTCATCTACAGAGGGGAGTTTTAATCAGTTGTGAAGGTGCAGAATTTGTAACATCAAGGGAAGGCAGCCTTGTGCTTATTCCACTATTAGTCTTGTTTACCTTCAGTGAAGAGCTAAGATCAGACAGGATGTGGCCTGTCTGATCTCGTCAATTTTGTGTCAGGGTGTAAGGTGAGATTTGACTCCATTGTGGCTACAGGATGTACATGCAGACTGTTGAGAACAGCAAGATCTAACTTGACAGTAAATACTTGTCAATGCCACCTCTGTCAACAGCAGAACAAGGACATCAGTACTGTTGTGGAATGGAGATGTTGATGTCTTTTTCATTATCACTGGGTCAATATATTGGAGTTTTCTCCCAACTGCAGTCCTTGTTTTATGGGTCAGCACAGTGGCTCAGTGGTTAACACTGCTGCCTCATAGCGCCAGGGACCCGGGTTCGATTCCAGCCGCGAGTGACTGTCTATGTAGAATTTGTACATTCTCCCCATGTCTGTGTGGGCTTCCTCTGGGTGCTCTGGTTTCCTCTCACAGTCCAAAGATGTGTAGGCTAGGTGAATTGGCCGTGCCCTTAGTGTTGAGGGATGTGTAGTCTAAGTGCAGGGGAAATGTAGAGTAATAGGGTGGGGGAATGGGTCTGTGTGGGTTACTCTTCAGAGGGTTGGTGTGGACTTGTTGGGCCAAATGGCGTGTTTTCCCCACTGTAGGGATTCTATGATTCTGTGATAAAAAACTGCACCATCATCTCTTTAGAGGGGAACCAGCAATATCAGAAAGAGCATAGAGACAGGAGGGTGGCATTTTACCCCTCTTTCTTTTTCCTCCAATTAGTTAGAACATAGAAACATAGAAAATAGGAGCAGGAGTGGGCCATTCAGCCCTTCAAGCCTGCACTACCATTCAAAATGATCATGGGTGTTCATTCATCTCAGTTCCTAGTACCTACTTTCTCATCATACCTTTTGATTACTTTAGTCTTAAGAATTATGTCTCACTCATATATGCTGTGCACCATCTTTGGCTCTGTAATCAGTAACCTACTTAGTTAACAAATTTTAATCAAATTAATTCTGAATTTTTCAATTGACAACTCAGCTCAACAGCTTTTCAGTGGATGATTTCTAGATTTCCACAGCTCTTTGAATGAAGAAATGCTTCCTGAACACAGTGTTTCTAATTTTAAGGTAATCTACTGGTTCTGAATTTCCAAAAGATATATTCTTTCTGTGATATCTAAGACAACAATGACCCTCATTTATATCAGACTTTTGAGAAAGCACAATGTTCCAAGTTTTTTCATGTTCAAGTTAACGAATGAATTTGACAGCCACTAAAAATCTTTCAACAGGTTAATTTTAATTCAAGGATTTGGGTGTCAATGGCGAGGCCAATCCTATTTATTGCCCTTCATTAGTGCCCAGAAAGCAGTTAGAAGTCAACCACATTACTGTGGGTCTGGAGTTGCATGTTGGCCAGATCAGGTAAAGATAGTAGATTTCCCTCCCTAAAGGGCATTAATGAAGCAGATGGATTTTTCCTGTCAATTGGTAATAGTTTCACTGTCATCATTAGACTCTGAGACCCCACCATCATCATCCTTGGATATGTCCTGTCCCACTGACAGAACAGACCCAGCAGATGGGGCAGCACAGTGGGATACAGTCGAGAGAGAGTTCACCTGGGAGTCCTCAACATAGACTGCAGACCCCATGAAGTCTCACGGCTTCTGGTTAAATCTGAGCAAGGAAATATCCTGCTGAGTACCTTGGTCCTCCCCCAAGTTGAACAAACCTTGGAGGAAGCACTGAGGGTGGCAAGAACACAGAATGTACTCTGGGTGGGGGGAGAGATTTCAATGTTCACCACCAGGAGTGGCTCGGCAGCAATACTACTGATCGAACCGGCCCGGCATATCCCCCACTCAACCATTACCATCAAGCCAGGACATCAACCCTGGTTCAATGGAGAGTGCAGGAGGGCATACCAGGAGCAGCACCAGGCATACCTGAAGAAGGGGTGTCACCTTGGTGAAGCCACCAAACAGCATAAGCAGCAAGTGTAGACAGAGCTAAGGATCCCACAACCAATGGATCAGATCTAAGTTCTGCAGTCCTGCCACATCAAGTCATGAATGGTGGTGGACAACTAAACCATTCACTGGAGGAGGAAGCTCCACAATATCCCATCCTTAATGGTGGAAGAGATAAGGCTGAAGCATGATATCAAGAACTGGTTAGAGACACTGAATACTGCAAAGGCTATGGGCCCTGACAACATTCCAGCAACATCGCTGAAGACATTTGCTCCAGAGCTTGCTGCTCCCCTAGCTAAGCTGTTACTGTACCGTTACAACACTGGCATCTACCCAACAATGTGGGAAATTGCCCAGGAATGTCCTGGTCACAAAAAGCAGGACAAGTCCAACCCGGCCAATTGCCACCCCATGAGTCTATTGTCAATCACCAATAAAGTGATGGAAGGGATCATCAACAGTGCTATCACACAGCACTTGCTCAGCAATAACCTGCTCAGTGACACCCAGTTTGGGTTCTGCCAGGGCCACTCAGCTCCTGACCTCAATACAGCCTTGGTTCAAACATGGACAGAACAACTGAATTCCAGAGGGGACGGGAGAATGACAGCCCTTGACATCAAATCTGCATTTTGTAGAGTGTGACATTGAAGAGCCCTAACAAAACTGGGATCAATGGGTATCAGGGGATTGAGGTTGAGGTTCTGGATGTAGGTTTGCTCGCTGAACTGGAAGGTTCATCCAGACATTTCGTCACCATACTAGGTAAGATCTTCAATGGGCCTCCAAACGAAGCACTGCTGATAATTCCTGCTTTCTATTTATATGTTTGGGTTTCTTTGGGTTGGTGATGTCATCACCACAGAAAATGACATCACCAACCCAAAGAAACCCAAACTTCGCCCAGAGGCCCACTGAAGATGTTACCTAGTAGGGTGACGCAATGTCTGGAAATCAACCTTGCACTCAGCGAGCAAACCTACATCCAGCACCAGAAAATCAATTAGACTCACCACATAAATATAAGAGCAGGTCAGAGGCTAGGAATACTGTGGTGAATAACTCCCCTCCTGATTCCTCAAAGCCTGTCCACCATCCACAAGGCACAAGTCAGGAGGGTGATGGAATACTCCCCACTTGCCTGGATGGGGGCAGCTCCAACAACACTCAAGAAGCTCGACACCATCCAGGGTAAAGCAGCCGCTTGATTGGCACCACATCCATAAGCATCCCCTCCCTCCACTACCGATGCTCAGTAGCAGCAGTGTGTACTATCCACAAGATGCACTGCAGAAAATCACCAAAGATCCTCAGACAGCACCTTCCAAACCCACAACCACTTCCATGTTGAAGGTCAAGTACATCAAATGCAAGGGAACACTACCCCCTGTAAGTTCCCCTTCAAGCTACCCATCAACCTGACTTACAAATATGTTGTTGCTCCTTCACTGTAGCTGGGTCAGAATCCTGGAATTCCGTCCCTAAGGGCATTATGGGTCTACCCACAGCACATGGACTGCAGCGGTTCAAGTAGGCAGTTTACCACTACCTCCTCAAGGGGGCAACTGGGGATAGGCAATAAATGCTGGGCCCAGTCAGTGCCACTCACATCTCACAAATGGAGAATAAAAAAATTCCAGATTTCTATTGAATTCACATTCCACCATCTGCCGTGATGGGATTTGAAACCAAATCCCAAAGCATTTCCTGTGATTCTGAATTAAAAGTATAGTGATAATTCCAGTAGATCATTGCATCCCCAAGGATTAGTGATTAAAGGTTTGGTCAAAGAAGCTAACTTGACCAGATAAATGTTTTTTCAATTATGTTGATTGAGGGATTAAATACTAGCTGTAACACCAGCAGAAGGTTTCTCCTATCTTCAAACAATACCACCTTGTCTGGAAGATGGCACCTTTGATGCTGTTGCTTCCTGGATACTGGACTACAAGTGGTAATCTGAATATTGTGTTTGTAGTGATTGGGGCGAGGGCCAGGTGGATCTCATTGACTGAGTTCCCTGATTAGATTAGATTCCCTTCGGGAAACAGGCCCTTCAGCCCAACAAGTCCACACTGACCCTCTGAAGAGCAACCCACCCAGACCCATTCCCCTACATTCACCCCTCACTCATGCACCTAACACTACGGGCAATTTAGCCTGGCCAATTCATCTGACGTGCACATCTTTGGACTGTGGGAGGAAACTGGAGCACCCGGAGGAAACCCACGCAGACACGGGGAGAATGTGCAAACTCCACACAGACAGTTGCCCAAGGGGGAATTGAACCCAGGTCTCTGGTGCTGTGAAGCAGCAGTGCTAACTGCTGAGCCATCGTGCCGCCCTAGTTGGGGCTGTTAACCTGGGCCAGTCAGGGAGCCCTGGCTGATAGATATAAACAGGAGTATCAGAGTCTCCTCAGTTGAGGGACTCTCTCTGAGCTGGCTGCTCATAACCCATGTACTGTACACGTGTAAATAAAGCGTGACTTGGTGACAGGATACCAGCCACTGTGCAGTTATTGCAGTATTCAGTTGTCTTGAGTTGTGTCTGTCTGTCACCCAAATGAACATATATGCTCCAAAGCCACTCTTTTGAAATGTTGTCCTGAATGTTTAGAAATATTGGCCTGTCCAATATTTGACCCTAATCCAGTATCACAATGACATGCGAGTTGGTCATTATCATATTTCTGGCTGTGGATAATTTGCAGTGCACACATTTGTATTTCAGACAGTCATTCATTGCAGTGACTTGGGACATCCTGCATCAATACAGGTCTTTAATTTACTTATTAATCTAGCAGTGGATCACATCAACTCTCTGAAGTGCAGGGGAATATTTCACTGGTTGTGGCCATATCATTTTTTTTTAATAGGCACAGGACTTAGTCTACACAAACATTCTCTGTAATGGGAGGATCTCAAAGAAACTGTAAATAAGCTGAAGCTATTACTAAGCCATCCCTGACTCTTGTATGTATGTGCCTTTAATAAGCCGGAATTGATGACTTGAGTGGTCTAGGGGTTAGGTAAACAGCTGTGCCTTTGGTGAGGGCAAGGTATGTTTAATTGTTTATTTGGATGGATCTCAAAAGGGGTTATGCTAGTCTGCTCGAGCCCTCCAGGGAGTTCTTTGACTCCTTTTCTCCACCCAGTCTTAAATCACTCGCCATCGAGTTCCTCGCAGAGGACTCTTGCTCATCTGTGGCAGTGCCACTCAGCAGCTTCTGGAGCCAAGATGGCTACTTCAAGCGGGGGATGGAGGCTGCCAAAGGGAGCTTTTGGCAGTTGTGACGAGTCCACAATATTAAATTTCACTGAAATGCCTTGATAGGAATCAGAACTGTATCCCTAAAGTGCACAATAAGGGTAAAGTGGCAATGATTGAGACCCAGGGCATGCTTTTGTTTTTACAGTCATTTCACTGAAGTCTCAGTGTTTTCCTCTGTCTTCTCCACTACCCCCTCACCCCTCCCCGACACTCCCCAACCCCCACCATCTTCCCGTCTGTCCTTTTCATTTATGGAAGTCTGTGTTTGTCAGATATATTATGCAGATAATACATGCATGCAACCACAGAGATAACATTTCTCTGCTCCGGTCGATCCCCTTGTCCAGCTTATCACTGTGACGAAGCATTACTGAGGATGCTCATCTCCTTCTATTCACATGTTAACCTTTTCCAAAGGTCATAATTTGGAATTAGACACAGAGATTTCCATCAGTTTGCATTTTCCAACTGAAAAGAGTTCATATTTTAAATGCAGGTATTAATTAACTTAGAACATTTCGCAGTTATGTCATTTTCTTAAGTTAACCGCCCGTTCACTGCAACATGTTGATTTGAAAACAGTCGGAGGGTTTCTGTTTGAAGCATGAGTAAATGATACTCACTTTGTTGCTGAACTTTTGGTGGCACTTTCTTTCCATTTCCTCCATGAAGGGGTGTGATTCTTCACAAGGTAGAGTTTTGTTCTCTCACACTTTTTCCTGAATTTCAGCCTCGTGTGGCACTGTAGGCCAAACTAGCTAACTACGGCTCGTGCCCGTTCATGTTCACGTCTTGTATTGGCGCATGGCTTCATTCAGGACTGATAAGTGATCAAGAAAGACATTCTCGAGTGTTTCTGTTTTGTTTCTGTAAACAAGGTTGAACGCCTAAGCACCGATTCAGAGTAATATCAGGAAATTCTTCTGTAGAAAGTTTTTTAAAATTCATTTTCTGGGATGTAGGCATCGCTGGCTGGCCAGCATTTATTGCTCTTGAGAAGGTGTTGATGAGCTGCCTTCTAGAACCACTGCAGTCCATATGCTCTACACTGACCAACAATGTTCTTAGGACGGAAATTCTAGAATTTTGACCCAGTAACAGTGAAGGAAAGGCAATATATTTCCAACTCAGAATGGTTAGTGACTTGGAGAGGACATGTGGAGGGGGGGTGTTCCCATGTATCTGCTGCCCTTGTCCTTCTAGATGGAAGTGGTCGTGGGTTTGGAAGGTGCTGTCTGAGGATCTTTGATGAATTTCTGCAGTGCATCTTGTAGATAGTATACACTGCTGCTACTGTGTGTCAGTGGTAGCTGGAGTGGATGCTTGTGGATATAGTGCCAGTCAAGTGGGCTGTTTTGACCTGGATTCTGAGTGTTGTCGGAGTTCCAGGGAAGTGGGATGTATTCCCTTGTAGATGATGGACAGCCTTTAGGGAGTCAGAAGGTGAGTTACTCGCTGCAGTATTCCTATCCTCTGATCTGTGCTTCTAGTCACTGTGTTTATGTAGCGTTGAGTTCTGGTCAATGATAGCCCTCAGGATATTGATAGAAGGGGATTCAGTGATGGTAACAGCATCGAATTTCAAGGAGTAATGCTTAGATTGTCTGTTATTGGTGATGATCATAGTCTGGCATTTGTGTGGAGTAAATGCTACTTGCCACTTGTCAGCCCAAGCCTGGATGTTGTCCAGATCTATTTTTAATTGGACCCAGACTGCTTCAGTGTGTGAGGAGTCATGAATGGTGCTGAACATTGTGCAATCATCGGTGAACATCCCCACTTCTGACCTTATAATGGAGGGAAGGTCATTGATGAAGCAGCTGAAGATGGTTGGGCCTAGGACTCCTGCAGAGATGTCCTGGAGCTGAGATGACTGATCTCAAACAACCACAACCATCTTCTGATGTGTCAGGTATGATTCCAACCAGCAGAGAGTTTGACCCCGATACCCATTTATTCCTATTTTGCGAGGGCTCCTTGATGCTATAGTCAGTCGAATGCAGCCTTGATGAGAAGGGCTGTCCCTCTCCCCTCCCCTCTGGAATTCAGCTCTTTTGTCCATGTTTGAACCAAGGCTGTAATGCGATCAGAAGCTGAGTGACCCTGGGGGAACCCAAACTGGGCATCACTGAGCAGGTTATTGCTGAGCAGGTGCTGCTTGATAGCACTGTTGATGACCCCTTCCATCACTTTACTGATGATCGAGAGTAGAATGATAGACCTGTGATTAACCGGGTTGGATTTGTTCTGCATTTTATCCTCTGGTCAATTTTTCACATTGTCAGTTAGATGCCAGTGTTGTAACTGCACTGGAACAGATTGGCTAGGGGAGTAACAAGTTCTGAAGCACAAGTTTTCAGTCCTATTGCTGAAATGTTGTCAGGGCCCATAGCTTTTGCAGTATCCAATGTCTCTAACTGTTTCTTGATGCCACGTGGAGTGAGTCTCATTGGCTGAAAACTGATATCTGTGATGCTGGGGACCACTGGAAGAGGCCGAGATGGATCATCCACTCAGCATTTCTGGCTGAAGATTGCTGCGAAAGCTTCAACCTTATCTTTTAAACTGACGTCTTCCCTGAAAAGGGGTTACTTTCACCACAAGACAGTAGCCATTGAAGAAGGCAGCTCGGCATTACGGGGTGTCGAGGTGGACAGAGTGTGTTGGAGGCGAGTGAAAGGGCCATCACTGTCTGAAACGCAGTGAGGGATGGGCTGTAACAACTGGTTTGTTCTGCTATAGAGGGTGTTCCTGTGTGTTAATTACAACAATGAGAGAATGATGATGTAGGTGTAACTTACAGGGATTGCTGTTCACATGCACCCGCTGCCCTTGTCCATCCAAGTGGTAGAGATGGTGGATTTAGAAGGTTCTGTTCAACAAGCCTTAGTGAATTGTAGCAATGCACCTTGTAGATAGTACATACTGCTGCCAGTTTATCAGTGTACATGAAGTGAATTTTAAAGTTAGTGGATTGAGTACAGATCAGGTAGGTTCCTTTGTTCTAGATTGCGTCAAGGTTCTTCAGTGTTGTTGGAGCTGTAGTCATCCAGGCAAGAAGGGAGTTTTCCATCACAATCCTAATGTGTACTTTTATGAGACGTTGGGCAGATATTGGAAAGCGATAGACAGTACAGCCACGTTGACAACACCTTCCAACACTTTTCTGATGATCAGAGTGGGATAGTAATTGGCTGCATTGGATTTGAAGACACCTTTTTGTCATCAGGATATACCTGGCCAATTTTCCACACTGTCAAGTCGATGCCAGTGTTGCAGTTTTATTGGTACAGCTTGGCTAGTGGTGCCGATAGAGGATATCTTCAATTCTATTCACCACAAAAACAAATTGCAGGAGAAACTCAGCAGGTCTGGCAGCATCTGTGAAGAGGAAATTCTGTTATTAATTCGAGTCCAGTGGTCCTTAGAACTCCGATACTATTCTTGAGATATCGTCTAGGCCCATAGCCATTTGCGCAATCTTTTGCCATTTCTTGAAATATGGAGTGAATTAAATTGGCTGAAGCCTCACACCTGTGTTGGGGATCTCAGACAGAGGTCAGGATGGATCATTCTGCTTATAAGTAATATAAATACCAGGAGATTGTGCAAACATAATGGGCCAAATGACCTCTGTGATTCTGAAATGGAGCCAATTGTGTTTCGGTCTTTTACTGAATAGCAATGTGAAATGGTGACAGGCTGCTGAACAGTCTGACTGGTCTTAATGTGAAAGCTCCCTTCGTGGTTAGTCCAGGAGCATTGTGTAGGCTACTATCCATGCCAAGACTGTTCAACGAGATGTCATCCAGAATTCAGAGCCAGGAATTTGTTCTCCATCTGTTAGTACTGTATGAAGGCCATCTCCAGATGTGAGAAAGCTACTCTCCTGCTGAAGTAGCAATCTGGGTACTTTCCGAAAAGAAAAGCAGTTGGAAATGTGTTGCTTTGTTGTGCTCCTGAATCCCAGTACCACTCAGTCAGATGGTGGTTGTGGAAATATTTGGAAAAGAATTTTTTCATGATGTGAGATCTCGGCACCATGATGGGGATATGAGTACTGGGAAGAAGCAGGCTGATATTCCACCATCAGAATGCTCTGATATTTGATGGTCTAATGGAAGCCAAGTGTATCTTGGCTTGAAAAATGTCCATATTACAAAGGAGGAAGTGCTGGATGTATTGAAACGCATAAAAGTGAATAAATCCCCAGGACCTGATCGGGTGTACCCTAGGATTCTGTGGGAAGCTAGAGAAGTGATTGCTGGGCCTCTTACTGAGATGTTTGTATCATTGATAGTCACAGGTGAGGTGCCGGAAGACTGGAGGTTGGCTAATGTGGTGCCACTGTTTAAGAAGGGTGGTAAGGGCAAGCTAGGGAACTATAGATTAGTGAGCCTGATGTCGGTGGTGGGCAAGTTGCTGGAGGGAATTTATGTACATGTATTTGGAAAGGCATGGACTGATTGGGGATAGTCAACATGGTTTTATGCATGGGAAATCATGTCTCACAAACTTGATGGAGTTTTTTGAAGAAGTGACAAAGAGGATTGATGAGGGCAGAGCAGTAGATGTGATCTATATGGACTTCAGTAAGGCGTTCAACAAGGTTCCCCATGGGAGACTGGTGAGCAAGGTTAGATCTCATGGAATACAGGGAGAACTAGCCATTTGGATACAGAACTGGCTCAAAGGTAAAAGACAGAGGGTCGTGGTGTGAGGTTGTTTTTCAAACTGGAGGCCTGTGACCAGTGGAGTACCACAAGGATCAGTGCTGGGTGCATCACTTTTCATCATTTATATAAATGATTTGGATGCGAGCATAAGAGGAATAGTGGAGGTGTAGTGGACAGCGAAGAAGGTTACCTCAGATTACAACGGGATCTTGATCAGATGGGCCAATGGGTTGAGGAGTGGCCAATTGAGTTTACTTTAGATAAATGTGAGGTGCTGCATTTTGGGAAAGCAAATCCAAGCAGGACTTATACACTTAATGGTAAGGTCCTGGAGAGTGTTGCTGAGCAAAGAGACTTTGGAGTGCAGGTTCATAGCTCCTTGAATGTAGAGTCACAGGTAGATAGGATAGTGAAGAAGGCATTTGGTATGCTTTCCTTTATTGGCCAGAGTATTGAGTACAGGAGTTGGGAGGTCATGTACAGGATATTGGTTAGGCCACTGTTGGAATATTGCATGCAATTCTGGTCTCCTTCCTATTGGAAAGATGTTGTGAAACTTGAAAGGGTTCAGAAAAGATTTACAAGGATGTTGCCAGGGTTGGAGGATCTGAGCTATAGGGAGAGGCTGAACAGGCTGGGGCTGTTTTCCCTGGAGGGTTGGAGGCTGAGGGGTGACCTTATAGAGGTTTACAAAATTATAAGGGGCATGGATAGGGGAAATAGACAATGTATTTTCCCTGGGGTTAGGGAATCCAGAACTAGAGGGCATAGGTTTAGTGTGAGAGGGGAAAGATATAAAAGGGACCAAAGGGGCAACTTTTTCATGCAGAGGGTGGTACGTGTATGGAATGAGCTGCCAGAGGAAGTGGTGGAGGCTGGTACAATTGCAACATTTAAAAGGTATCTGGATGTATATATGAATAGGAAGGGTTTAGAGGGATATGGACCGGGTGCTGGCAGGTGGGACTAGATTGGTTGGGCTATCTGGTTGGCATGGACAGGTTGGACTGAAGGGTCTGTTTCTGTGCTGTACATCTCTATGACTCTGTAATTTACTTTCACTCAAAAGTTGTGACTGCTTTAATATGCATCTTTATCTCAAAGCATATAATGAATTGGTCTATTAGATCCAACTTGATTCATCTATTTAGAACAGCCCTATAGTCCTGTCATTTCTATAACAGATTGTTTACTAAATGACTGCAGCTCCATCAGTCTAGTCAAAAAATGTACTCTTTGTGCAAATCACACTGCATACAGTCAAATTTCAGAGTTAGCCTCCTATTCTCTTGCTCCTACTTCTTAAGTTAAAGCAAGAAACAGAAATAGAAACTACTTGCATTTCCATTGCATCTCTTCGTGTCTTCAGGGTTTCCCAACATGCATTACAGCCAATTAACAGTAGTTACTGTGGTAGTGAGGGGAACTGAAGTGGCCAGTTTACCCAGAACAAGCTCCCACAAACAGAAATCTGATAAAGAGCAGATAGTCCTTTTGGTTGTGTTGGTTGAGGGATAAACATTAGGCAGAACACTAGGGAAGACATCCAGCTCTGCTTCTGCTTTGGTTGTGTCAATGTCACAGACTAATATCTGTATCCCTCCAGGGATTTAAGAATGTGGATATTGATGTGATAATGATTTGTTTCATCAAATGTTTTTGATGCTGTTTTTTGAGAGATAGATATTAATCACAAAACCAGGGGTAACTCCCTAGCTGTTTTGCAAAATAATGCCACGAGATAATTCCCGTTCACCTGAACAGGCAAATGGAACTTAGGTTTAGTGTTTCTTCTGAAGGATAACACCTCCAACAGTGCAGCACTCCCTCACAAGGATTTTATCTGCTTAAGTCCCCTATCATTTCAGCAGGAGGATTACCAACTGAGCCACATCTAATGCCATGACTTCAAATAGTGCCATGGGATCTTTCACAGCCACCTGAGAGTCACACAATGGCTTTGTTTCATCTCTAACCTGAGAGATATCATGTCTAACAGTGTTGCACGCTTTTGGTACAGCACGGGAAGTATCAGTGTGAATCACATCCCCGTCTCTGGAATGAGAGCTGAAACCACAACCTTCCGAGCCAGAGGACATCTACTCCACCACGACAAATATTCTGTATTAAACCTTTCCTCAGTCTTTCACAGTGAGATGCCACTTCGGTTCTTACGTTCTCTTTCAGTCTCTGGTCTATGACACTGGCTTTTAAAAAGTGTACTTGTGTGTGTCATTGACAAGGCAGAATTTGTTGCCCATTCCTAGTTGCCCTTGCTTGTTTCTTTAAGCTATTTGAGAAGTCAGTTGGGAGACAGCCACATTGTTTTGGGTCTGGAATCATATGCAGGGTTTGTGAAAGGGATGAGTTTTTACAAAAATTGATAATGGTGTCATGGTTGCCATGAGGCTAATTAATTCCAGATTTCATTGGATTCAGATTTCACCACTTGCTGTGCTGGGATTTGAACCCAGAGCAATAGTCTGGGATTCTGTATAACCTTTCCAGTGACATTACCACTGCACCACTGCCTCCCAAAACTGAAACTGCATCTTTCTCCCCACTGGGACTGGTCTCATGTTCCCCCACCTCCCTTTCTATTCATTATCTTTCCTTTTAGCCCATGGTTGTTGATACAAGGATATTGCTTCATTCTCCAATCACAAATCATTATTAAAAATCTCACAGCACCAGGTTATAGTCCAACAGGTTTACTTGAAAGTGCTAGCTTTCGGAGCGCTGCTCTTTCATCAGGTGGTTGTGGAGTATAAGACACAGCCAAAGTGAACTGGATTACTTCAGCTGGTTTTAAAAGATGATCCACCAAAACCAGTTGTGTGTAATTTTCCTTTCCCTCTGATATAACAGGGAGTGAAAAGGGGTGAGTTAAAACATGGCAATAACCCACTCCAATAGAGTTCCTGCTGTCACCTATTTTCTTTGAACCCTGTTTGTTTAAAATATGTCAAATTTATGTTCATGAGCAGTCCCACATAATATTCACTGACTAGGAAGATAGGGTAGTCACAAGGATGTGGACGCTTTGGAGAGGGTGCAGAGGTTTACGAGGATGTTGCCAGGTATGGAAGGTGCTAGCTATGAAGAAAGGTTGAGTAGGTAAGGTTTATTTTCACTAGAAAAAGGGAGATTGAGGGGGGACCTGATTGAGGTTTACAAAATCATGAAGGGTGTAGACAGGGTGGATAGAGACAAGCTTTTTCCCAGGGTGAAGGATTCAATAACGAGAAGTCAAGCTTTCAAGGTGAGAGGTGGAAAGTTTAAGGGGGATATATGCGGCAAGTACTCCACACAGAGTGTGATGGGTGTTTGGAATGCGTTGCCAGCAGAGGTGATAGAGGCAGGCACGGTCGATTAATTGAAGATGCGTCTGGACCGATACATGAATAGGTGGGGAGCAGAGGGTTACAGATGCTTAGGAATTGACCGACAGGTTTGGACAGTACATTTGGATCGGCTCAGGCTTGAAGGGCCCCAGGGCATGTTCCTGGGCTGTAAATTTTCTTTGTTCTTTGTTCTAAGATTCAAATGTACCAACTGGGAACAAAAGTAGGCCATTTGGCTCTTCAGACTTATCCACCATTCAGGAAGATTGTGGCTGATCTGATTTTAACCTCCACTCTACATTCCTCCATACCTGCAATAATCTTTCATTCCCTTGATAATCAAGTATCTATCGATCTTTGCCTTAAAAATATTTAAATATTATTCATCCAATGCCTTTTGTGGAAGGAAATACCAACGATTCTCAACCCTGGTTGTGGGTATGTTCACCTAGCTGGGAAGTTGATTTGCAGACTATGCCTCTAGCTTCACATAAGGCTCCAAAGCACTGAAGGTGTCACCTAGACAAGGAACGAAATGTCTGCAAATCAACTTCTCAGCTCGGCGATCATACCCTCAACCAGGGTTGAGAGTCTACAAATCTTTACACAAACTTTGAACTCTGCGACCCCCAGTTCTAGATTCTCCTGTAAGATGAAATAACCTTTCCACATTAATAGAGAATGCTAATGGCAGTATTGACTAAACCTAGTGATCAGTAATGGACTCAGTGCTGAGGTGAGGAACTCCATCCCGAGCTGGAGAACCTTGAAACCATAATTCCACAGTGACCTTTTGCTCCAAGCTGCTATATTCCCTAGACAGAAAGTCTTCCCCTGAAGCTGTAACTGCACATCACTGAACGTCAGCTCCCATTGACAGAACAAACAAATTATGTGGTACTCATCACTTTTTCACTGCACAATCAGTGGAACTGATAGATTTTCACTCGATACTGGATTAGTGGTGCTGGAAGAGCACAGCAGTTCAGGCAGCATCCAACGAGCAGCGAAATCGACGTTTCGGGCAAAAGCCCTTCATCGGGAATAAAGGCAGTGAACCTGAAGCGTGGAGCCTTTCATCAACATTATCCCTTTCTGAGGGATTTTGCCAGACTGATTATTGGCCTATGAACAGAGAGTGTTTGAGAAACTCAGCTAGTCCAGTAGCATCTATGGAGAAAGAAATGGAGTTAAGGTTTGAATTTACAAGAATCTAATGACCTAAAGGGACATGGTGATGTGTAGATAAAACTAATTGATTGGTTTATAATGGACAGTGTCAAGCTGTCAGCTGAGATGGACCAGCTGGAGCTTTGCTGGATCTGCCTCCGGGGAGAAACTCAAATTTCTGCCCAATCAGAAATGTGTGGAGATAGGCTCCATGCTAGTATAGGCATTCAGACTGTGGAAGAAACTTGCTGGAGCAATTGAGCTTATTTGTTTCTTTCACCTTTTATTCAAAAATTTAGGAATTTTGTCTCAACAACTGATTTTCTTAACACAGTGGTACGTTTGCTACAAACTGACTGAATTTCTCAAGCCAAGCCCTGCCTTTCGAGACAATATCAGGAACTGAATGGACTGTGATGATCAGAGCCCTATTCTTTAGACCTGTCTCTAATTTAGCATTATCACTCAGGGGTCCAGGTATGAGAACTTTTGTGCTTTGTTGATCTTGGAGATGGCGTAGTTTCATGGAGTAGAAAAGAGGGTCTCGCCCCATTCTCAACCTGATCTGGGAGCACTTGGTGCCTGATACAGAAAAAACTTCCATTCTCCATCACGAAGAGCAGTTATCTAGATGGGATCAAACTTCACAGACATGAAAAGAGAAGGACGGACATTAGGATTGAACAATGTCAAGATGCTTCCTGATTTGATGTAAATTCTGCTCTAGTTTGTAACCGAGAACTAAAACATGGGCCTGGTCCATTACAGGGTCGGGTCTCAATGGTTTTATGTTACATGCATCCATGAAGCCTCAGCCCTTCAGAGTAGAAGTAATGGATACAGTGAATAAATATTTTTAGAAACAATTCAGCCAGTAAATCCCTGTTTGTTTGACTTTCCAATATTTTTCCTCAAATGTTTGAAATAAATCATCATCTCTACCAGTTAAGAACATGTTATTCATTGAAGATTTAAACAATTTTGCGGTTTTATGTATAAATAAAATTAAGTACAACGTTAAGTGCCTCACAAAAAATGTCAACGGAGCTTAAAGTCTCAAATGAGTAACACGATCAAGGCATTAAACAGAATAGCAGTATTTCTTGTAATACAGACAGGAATTCAACACGTTCCTGACCCAGATTTATATATGTATGCTGTAGTTGCATATCCCAATATCTGAAGCCACTGATTAGCAATTTGCTTCCGGGAAACAAAATTCTATCATATTGGCATCAGTTCAGTGTACAGTGTTCCAGTTAAACACACTTGCTGTCTTTCCTTTTCTGTAGCTTTCTCATTGTTGACCTTTCCCTTTTCATTGTCCCCTGTTGCTATGCTGTAAAGTCAGAAGTCACATAACACCAGGTTATAGTCCAATCGGTTTATTGAAATCACGAGCTTTCAAAGCACTGCTCCTTCATGAGGTAAAGCCTTGTCCACCCCAGTCCAACAACCACGGCTGTGCTGTAATACATTGAGTGTGAAGAGCGTGACACATTCTAAGCATATCCCTGAGAAGTTAAATCAAAATAAATTGTTTTCTCATTCCCTTCCTTTCTCTCTGACCACCTCCATTGGTAAGTCTCGCTCCCTTTGTCTTACTCCTTTGTGTTCTGTCAAGCCATCTCATTCTATCTTCTCTCTTCCATTCTCTATTTCTCTGAACTTGGGTCTTTCAATTCTCTCTCCTTCTCACACTTACGTGCGGACTCAGCCGCAGGTGTGTTCATGCAGAAGCGTATTTTCTTAATATTTTTCTAAAAGGTTACCCTGGATTTTATTAATTCAATTAGGGTCAAACTAAGATTGAAATAAACCAACTTGAGCTTCCTAAACCGCTGAAATGTGATTCAGTTTCCATAGGAGAGCTTTGAATGAAGACAAACTTGATAATCAGAATTGCACCCTCAGGGAGGTTTGCATTCCATCCAATGTGCCCATTCATTCAGATGAGTATTTTTTTTCCCTTCAGATTCTGTTCTCTCGACTGCCCTACTCTCTTATCAAATACAGAGTATTCATTTCAACAGAATCAACTGTGTTACAGTCTGCTCAATTCCATGAATCTTTTCTCTGTCTCTGTTCTTTATCTCATACTGAGGTGATTTGTACTTTAATGAGATATGTCAGCACTGCCTGCAATAAAATTCATCATAGGCTGGTAGTTTGTTGCTGTGCTGTGAGCACTGCTCTGCACCAGGACTCTCCGTGTTTGCAGCTGTTTGAGTTGATTAATGGCTTATCATCCAAACTGTTGTCTTTATAAAATTTAGTTCCTAAACTGTCAGGTCAGAGCACTCCTTTGAATCCCAGAGACCAATAACACAAATGCTAGTGCTTTAATGAGCAAAGGTGAGGACCTTGAAATGACACCATGCAATGTTAATGCATGATTACTTAAAGCTTTCGTTGAACACTCTTCAGCCTACACTTTAAATGGATTTACACTGAATTGCAAACACAAAAACAGGCCTAATAGAGGAATTTGCATTCAGCAGTCTAGTACCTGTATAAATCAGCAGCACAAGGAATTTTGTATGATGATGTCTAAGGAGGCTTCAAAAATAAAGTCGTTATGAGCTCCTGGTGCATTGGACCAAGCTGGTAATTTTCATTTCATTGTTTTTAATGCCAGAGGTATTTTTCTTCTCTGTATTTCCCAATTTATTAAGAAACCTGATGTAAGTGGCAGGAGAAAATTGTCATTGAAACGAATAGCATTTTAGAAAATGGAAATCATTAAATTGAGATTTATTGGTAGGTTGTACATATTTCAAAAGTCTTGTTACTTGTCAGGGAAAGGTCATGAGCACAATAGCTTTGTAGTCTGGGAATGAATGAATAAGAGTGGATGACGTCGTGGATCTTGGTTTCATCGGAAGGACAGTTTGAGTGTTAAGGGAGGCATGTGCGGAGCTTGGAAGGAACAACAGCATACAAGTTTTGATCATTTTAATTGAAATTCCCAGATGGTAAAGGTTTCCCCGTCAGGAACATACACACAGGAATAGGCTATTCAGCCCCTTGAGCTTGTTCCAATTCATTGCATGAGAATATTTCCAACTGAAGTAACTCCCCAGAGACCGGTATCCTGTCATCACGTTCCCCATTTACTTACATGTGGAGATTCCTTGACACTGATCCAGCTCCCAAAGTGAGTAGGACCTCTGACCGTCCTGTTCCTCCAGATTAACAGCCCCAATCAGGAGCTCAGATTCAATGAGATCACATGGCTGACCTCATTACAATCACTTCTTCCACCCAATTCTCCTTTGTTTCCTCAACTAACCTGTGCTGTAAAGTAGTGAGCTTTATATAATGCAATCTGCTGCAGACCCATGGAGTAAATACCATCTGTCAAATGAAAGGTTCTGAGATTTTTGGAATGACCCTACTCCTGCGAAACATCTGCCTGAACTCCAGTGCCTCGCTGTTAGTCATTCAGGTGCATTATTCCTCAACTGGATTCTGTGAGCAAGGAAAAAAACATTGAGCGTGAAATATGAGATCTGCTTTCTACTTGCATTGAGTTCTGCCAACCACATCCCACCACCAACTCAGTACAAAGCTGGAAAAAGCTATCCGTCAGCTCAGAACCAATGGCACTTTGGGCACAGACGGATTCTTGCTGAAATACAAAACACAGAGAGTGACTCTTGGCCTTTACGTGCAACCCCTTCTGGAATGAGGAAAGCACGCTGGGATGTCTCTGAGATCCTGTAATTGTGGCCATCTTTCAGAAAGAGATAGAACTGATTTTGATTATCCTGCCAATGGGTCACCCCGCAGTCCACCAAGGGAAGATGTTTGTGAACATCCTCCTCCATTGTTACAATGCAGATTCTGTCCATCAAGATGCAGAGAGACAAGTTGAACGAAAGTGCAGAGAGCAGTCGCAACCTCCATTCATAGCCTTTTTGGCCTCACAAAGACCTTTGTGTCTGTCATCTGCAGGGAAATACAGTGTCCTCCTCAAATTTGGCTGCAAGCAGAAATTCATCACCGCCCTCCTCTTGCTGCACAACAACGTGCAAATTGTGTTCCTTCTAAACTCAATATATTTTGCAGAATGGGGGAGGGGGGGGAGGTTTCTCATAGAAACCTATAAACTTCTAACAGGGCAAATACAGGAAGGATGTTCTGGATGACCAGGGGTCACAGTCTAACCTACTGACAGTCTGGGAAATGCAGGGTAATGGGTATTAGGTAGAGGGGTGGGTCTGGGTGGGATGCTCTTTGGAGGATCATTGTGAACTTGATGGGCTGAATAGCCTGTTTTCTGTAGGGATCCTATGATTCTATGTGGGGTCAGCTATTTAGGACTGAGATGAGGAGAAATGTCTTCACCCAGAGAGTGCGGAGCCTGTGCAGTTCTCTGCCACAGAAAACAGTTGATGTCAAACCATTGAATGTTTTCAAGAAAAAGTTAGAAATAACCTTTAGGAGTAAAGGGTCCACGGGATCTGGGGAGAAAGCGGGAACAGGGTTCTGAGTCGGAGGATCAGCCATGTTCATATTGAAGGGCTAAATGGCCTACTCTTATTTTCTATGTTGCTTTGTGCAAACCCAGATTAAGCAGGGCTGTGTCATTGCACCAATGCTGTTCCCCATCCTTCTTGCTGCATCACTCCACTCTGTTCCCATGAGCCCAACATTTAACCCTCAGCTGACATCACTGAAACTAGAGACCATACAAGAGGGACTGCACATCAAAGGTGCTTCATTTTCACTAAACTGCAATGGAGCACCTTGAGGCCATGTAGGATCCTATGTAAATGCAAGTACTTTCTCTCAGACTCGCTGGATAAACCAGCTGCACCATTAGGAGGAGCCCTGTAATTTTCCTTTAACTAAATATTATTTGTTGCCTTCCTTCCAGATGATATGATTGGTAACATCCTCTGGTTCAGTAGGCTAGTGGGGTAAGGTTAGCTCCCAGAGCTAAGTAACGGTGTGCTTTACCTGTTCTTTTGTAAATAGTTGTATTGTCTGCCCTGTTTGCTAAAAAAAATCTTCTAGCCTTTATTATTACAGAAAATAAAGATAGTGGAAGGACATGTTCATTGTGTAGTAATGAATGAGAGTCCTCTTAGCGTGCATTTAAAAAGGTATGCTAAACCATTTTCTATACAGGAAGAGAAAGGAATAGAAAGGATTAAGAAAATGCCAAGGACAAAATAGTCAGGTGCTTTTCAGAAACAAACAAAAGTATCTATTGTGGTATGGTATTCACAAAATGCTAAATCGCAAAAACCCTCCCCATAGAAATGTTTTTTTCTCGTGTGCAGTAGCTCAGTAAGAACGAGACCCTGTGGTCTACCTTTCCTCAGTGGACCTGTGTGTGTCTTCTCAGTCTTCACCTGTGTGTGTCTTCTCAGTCTTCACCTTGACTGAGAGCCACAGAGAATACTGTTGTCTTCAAAGCTGAACTTTGGTTTTAGCTGTGACTCGATGTTTATAGCAGTATCCTCTGAGTCAGAATGTTGTGGGTTCAAGGCCCATTCCAGAGACATCAGTGCACAATCCTGTGTAGTACTGATGGAGTACTGCATTGCCAGATGTGCTGCCTTCCAGATGAGAAGTTAAGCTGATGCCATTGTTGTCCTCCAAGTTGAATATAAAATTTTCTGTGACATTATTTGGGTGGCACGGTGGCACAGTGGTTAGTACTGCTGCCTCACAGCGCCAGAGACCCGGGTTCAATTCCCGCCTCAGGCGACTGACTGTGTGGAGTTTGCACATTCTCCCCGTGTCTGCGTGGGTTTCCTCCGGGTGCTCCGGTTTCCTCCCACAGTCCAAAAATGTGCAGGTTAGGTAAATTGGCCATGCTAAAATGCCCGTAGTGTGAGGTGAAAGGGTAAATGTAGGGGAATGGGTCTGGGTGGATTGCGCTTCAGAGAGTCGGTGTGGACTTGTTGGGCCGAAGGGCCTGTTTCCACACTGTAACTAATCTAATCTAACTAATATTTCTCCCTCAACCAACATTGCTAAAACAAATTAACTAATCATTGTCTCATTGCTGCTTGTGAGAGTTTGCTGTGCACAGATGATCTGCCAAGTTTTCTACATTACAACACTAGCTGCAGTTCAGAAAGTAATGTGTTGGCTGTGAAGCATTTTGAGATATCTCAAGATTTGGAGACAAGGTCTTGTAATTAGTGTGTTGGTGGTGTGACCAACTCTCATCTCATTGCTGTTTGTGAGGTCTTGCTATGAGGAATTGATTTAGTGTTTGGCCGCAGTGACTATACTTAAAAGGTACTTGAAGCATTTTGGAACATCCTGAGGTTGTAATGTTTGCTTCTGTAAAAATCCAAGTCTTTCCTTTCCCCCAAGGGTGTGTACTTCCAAGAGCACCAGTACTTACAGAGGATATTTTGTGAACAATGTTTTGCCGTATTGGGGTAAAAGGCTGAAGAGCAAGCGCACTATTTCCAGAGTTGTCACAGAAGTTAAAGATCTTTAAAAGTATGCAGAATTCCCCAGTTTCTTTCAGCCCCAGGTTGTCAGAAAGCATAGAACATAGAACAGTACAACACAGGAACAGGCCCTTCGGCCCACCATGTTTGTGCTATGATGCTGTTCTAAACTAATTCCATCTGCCTGCACATGGACATATCCCTCTATTCCCTGCTTTGTTCATCTAACGATCCAAATGCCTCTCAAATGCAGCAAATAAATCTCTTTCTGCCACCTCCCCTACAGCATGTTCCAGATACTTATCACCCTCTTGCCTTGCACATCTCCTTTAAACTTGTCCCCTCTCACCTTTAACCGTTCCCCACCCCCCACAGCATGGACCAAGTTCTGTGCTTATCAAGAATGACTATTTACTGCAAATAAACAGCCAAAACTCCCCCCACCCCCACCCCCCACAACTACAGATAATCCATTATGCACCCTTGACAAATAACTCTGATAATGAAAACACTAACCCTTCCCATATAAACTCAACCTCAATACACCCACAGTCAGACTCTCTGTCAGTACACAAACAGACAGATGGAGGCAGGGGAAAGAGATGAGTGTTATGGGTTGAAGGAAAAAACTGGTGAAACAGTTCAATTTTCCTTGTCCACCAGGTTTGCTAAGATGATCTTTTTGCTGATCAGAATAATGCTTCTCGATCTTTCTTCTCTGGATGTTTGCAGGCGGCACAGGGTGGTTAGCTCAGACTTACGAAAGGTTTCTGACTTATTGATCCAGAGTAAGAGATTACAGAAACTGTTGAAGGAAAACAAACTGCATTTCTTCAGGCTTAAAGTGGTTTCTACTGCAGTGAACAGAGAGCGTTCCTAGATGTGTGGCGATCTGATAGGTTCTCATATTCTCGTTCACAGCACCAAGATGTTCAGCTGCCTGAGGGCCAATCACGTAGCTGTTGGCAGGAGAAGGCCTTTGGCACCGATAACTAGTCACTAGTCCACAGACCAATCAGCTACTCATTGCCAGCTGGGTCTCCCATTTGTTCTTCAGTCCTTGGCTCCAGTTCATTTGCAAACTGCACTTCAACTACAGGTCACACAAGCAGCTGTGTTAACAGTGCTTACAATGAGTGTTAGATTACTTGCTTTCAAAATTTGCAGAATTCCTTCAACAATCCTTATCTTAAAACACTTCTGTTCTCGTTTCAATGCATGATCAATAATACAGATTTTGTTTTAGAAAACAGTCTGCACATAAGGTGCTATATTAATGCAAGTCATCTTTTCTCCTCTGTGTTTCTGATGACCAGGAAAGTTTTATTTAAGTGTTCCATGAAATATTTTGCAGTGACAGCGAGTCAGCCAATACCCCCCATAAGTCTGGCATACAACTTAGCTAAAAGGTTTAGGAAGTCACTTGTACACCGTTATATCAAGGAGAGCAAGAACTGGTCATTCGTGAAAATAATTGCAATTGCTAAGTTAGCATCTTGTGACAATTTAAGGGAAAGTGCACTTTCTTCTAACTATTCCCTTCGTCTTCAGCAGCCCTTCGGGACTGGGGATGACTCTACAATTTTTGAATTCTGGGTCCCGAGGACCCTTAACAATCCAGTGCTGGATTCGAAAGGGAGGCGTGTGGTCGGAGGGGGGGGGGGAGGGGAGTTAGGACTGGTGGTGAGCAGCTGATGTTGGAAAAGGTGGACAGGAGGGGTGGTTAAATGTTTGCACACTCTTTCTTCTGATTGCACTGGGCCTTTTCCTGGGCCTGTTGGAGGTGCTCGGGATGGTTTGTACCTTTATGGATGCTTCTTCTCCAGACTCAGGATACCGACTCGTGTGATGCACTTTTCTCGGTGAGGACTAGAGGACGTACTTGAAGCAGTTTCCCTGCTCTCCTGGTAACAGCTTGCCGTGCTGAAGCTCCGAGCAGAGAGCTTGTTTTGGGTCTCCTGTGTCAGGTACAATGTGGCCCATCCAAATTGACCATAGCAAGTCCCTCCATGCCTGGCCTTTTGGTCTGAGAGATGACACTGATATTGGAGCTCCTATCCTGTTATTGAATTTGCAAGATTTTGCAGTAGCATTGCTGGTGATACTTCTCAGCATGGTCCGCATCTATGATACATGGAGAAAGGCAGGTAACAAAGCAGCTCTGTAGGCCATGAGCTTTCTTTTATAAAATTGGGCTGAGCTTTGCTAGTACTTTCCTTAAAACAATTAGATTAGATTACTTACAGTGTGGAAACAGGCCCTTCGGCCCAACAAGTCCACACCGCCCCGCCGAAGCGCAACCCACCCATACCCCTACATTTACCCCTTACCTAACACTACGGGCAATTTAGAATGGCCAATTCACCTGACCTGCACATCTTTGGACTGTGGGAGGAAACTGGAGCACCCGGAGGAAACCCACGCAGACACAGGGAGAACGTGCAAACTCCACACAGACAGTCGCCTGAGGCGGGAATTGAACCCAGGTCTCTGGCGCTGTGAGGCAGCAGTGCTAACCACTGTTACTGTCCTTAAAATTCTTAAGACAGAAAAAAAAGTTGGGAGATTATGAGGATGAAGACCTCTTGGTGAACAGACACTGCCTCTTGATTAGCTTTTTGTGTAACATCTAGAATTCCATGCTATGTAAGTCCATACTCCACCTTCTGGTAAAAGGTCACAGCTAAAACTGCTCACTCTGATTTTAATTCTTGATGAGCTGGGTATTTCCAGCATTTTCTGTTTTTATTTAGGATTTCCAGCATCTGCAGGACTTTGTTTTATCTTGAAGTTCATTTTAAACAGTGCGGGCCTGCCTTAAATTAATATAATGTATCGCAATAACTGAACTTAATTTTTTTTTTTTTTTTTAGATTAGATTAGATTACTTACAGTGTGGAAACAGGCCCTTCGGCCCAACAAGTCCACACCACCCCGCCGAAGCGCAACCCACCCATACCCCTACATTTACCCCTTACCTAACACTACGGGCAATTTAGCATGGCCAATTCACCTGACCTGCACATCTTTGGACTGTGGGAGGAAACCGGAGCACCCGGAGGAAACCCACGCAGACACGGGGAGAACGTGCAAACTCCACACAGTCAGTCGCCTGAGGCGGGAATTGAACCCAGATCTCTGGCGCTGTGAGGCAACAGTGCTAACCACTTTTACTTTTTATAAAATCTTTGTTTTGCTGAATCACTGTTAAAATGCATGAATTTAACTAACACTGCTCGCATTTTCATGGTTAATCTGTTAAGTATGTGATGACGACCATGTGAAAGCCACAAGTGGGATGTTATGGCTACAGTGAGTGACCTATTTAGCATCTGTTTGGTGTAACTGGATATCCCCTATTTCTGGTCGTTTGTGAATTTTATTCTATTATAAACTGCTGTCTCACAGGTTCTGTTGGCTCTGTAATTTATGGTCTTAACCTTGAGGCTTATTCCGGTTACCATACAGAGTTTATTGTTGCCTTACCTGTTTGACAACTGAGTTGAATTTATAGCCAGCAAAAGGGCACAGACTTTTTCTTAATCCCTCAGATGCTCCATCATATAATCTTCATAATACAATCTTGTTACATGTCTACCTACAGCAAACTGTGCCTCTTACTGATTCAGCCAATTGAATAAGGCGTTCCCACAGCACACTGCACACAACATTAACTGAACAGCTGAGCTCATGCTTCAATTGTAGAACATCAAATGAACTGACAAATTGGTAAATTGAACACCAATGTGACTCTTCATGTTTCACAGTGAATATAACAAATTACCCTCCCTCACTGTTTTTTCTTTGTTAAGTTGCAACAGAGTTTTTTTTTTGGTTGTTTTCAAAAACAGAGTTAAACCTTCAGAGGGTTGTACATCCACCAATAAAGTCCTTCCCTGCTCGTAGGCGCTTGAACCACTCCAGGTAAAAGTGGAATGGGCAGGGGGTTGTCTGATAAGGAAAGATAGGACAGGCTGTATTTGTATCCACTGGAGTTTAGAAGAGTAAGAGGAAACTTGGTTGACAATATCCTCAGTGACAGAGTGGGTGTGGAAAGTCCTTTTTTTTCCCTTTGTGGACAGAATCTAAAACTAAGGCTCACTGTTTGAAATTAAGGGGCCACTCATTTAAAACAAAAATGAGATGAAATCTTTCCTCACAGAGGGTTGTGCAACTTTGGAACTCTCTCTTCCTTAAGGGTGGTGGAGGCAGAGTTTTTGAATATTCTTTTAGGAGAGTTGGTTAGGTTCTTGATAAGCAAAGGGTAAAATGTTATCAAGAATAAGCAGGAAAATAGAGTTCAGATTCCAGTTTGATCAGCCATGATCTTATTAAATGATAGAGCAGGCTTGAAGGGCCAAATGGCCTACTCTTGTTCCTACCTCATATGTATTTTACTGCAGCTGTCTCATCCATCTATAAACACCGCAAATTCAGTGAGTATTATACTATATTGATGAACAGTTATTCAATGTCAAAGGGCAGACATATGTAAAGTACTAAGTAAACAGGTTTCGAATGGGAATGTAGGAACACAACAGCACTGACTGAATCAATCTCCGTGGCTGTCCACACATCTCTCATTCGCTTCGCTTCATACCATATGTTAAAACCAAATAAATCACTGTGAACAAACCTTTTACACCCAGAGGTGCACATTCCTGATAATGTATTTCCCTTGAAGTCCCCATTTCATAACTTACCTGGAAATTCTTCCCTTTCCTCATTCCCTCAGTTTGTACTAACTTGCAAATCTTCCTCTTAGCTCGTTATCCATTTTTCTGACTTAAACAGGATCCTTGAGCTCTTGTAATACATGAGAAGCATGATCTAAATTCAGATTGGATCTTGCTTCTTTCTGATTAGTCCCATAACTGCTGTGGATTATAAATGAAAGTTTGAAGATTCCTTGCTTTATTCTTTTGTTGGTTTTGTTTCAATTGGTGATTCTCTCTGGCCTATAGTTGAGGCCACCGGAGGTGATTATGATGTGGAGGTGCTGGTGTTGGACTGGGGTGGATAAAGTCAGAAGTCTGACGACACCCAGTTATAGCCCACCAAGTTTATTTGAAATCACAAGCTTTTGGAGCTCTTGATGTAGATGGTATAAAAATGCAAGTTGTTTTTTAAAATTCAACCGGGGATGGGCATGTTTCGAAAGAGCCTTGGTGAATTTCTGTAGTGCATTTTGTAGATGGTGCACATGAGATTAATCTGAAGTAGTATAAGTTTTCTCTTGGGTTTAGTGAATATTTTTGTGAAACTTGTGAAGTTTCCTGCTTGTTGATATTTGGGTTCTGCACTGGTTGGGATTGTTGTTAGATTTAAAGAACACTGGCTGTGTTTTGCTGAGAAGTGAGAAGTGTTGGTTTCTGAAATCCTGTACCTGTTCCCATTTGGGATTGGTCCTTATGTTTCAAGTATACTCTCAGCCTTCTTTGGACCTTGAGTATTGTGCTGTCTGCACCATATATTTCTCTATCAAAACGTAGTCTCACTGTCTTCAGCTTTCTTACGTAAAATAGTAACACCTGTCTTGGCTTTCAGTTTGAAAGTAGTTGAATCACCTGTTTGATCAGCATCACTTCTGGTTCAGGTGAGTCATACCCCTGAGAGGGTCATCTGTATCTTCTGTAAGTGTCAGGTCACCATATAATGTCTGTAAGTTCGCTCGCTGAGCTTGAACATTTGTTTTCAGACGTTTCATCACCATACTAGGTAACACATCAATGAGAGTCTCTGGTGAAATGGATTTAGACCCTATCTCTCTCCCCTTGAAAAAAAACCCAGAAATGACATCACCCACCTTAATAAACCAAGACCTATAAATAGAGAGACACGACATACCACCAGCGCTTCACCAAAGGCTCTCACTAATGATGATACCGAGTCATAATGACAAAACATCTGAAAACAAACCTTACAGCTCAGCGAGCTAACTTACAGACTTATCATCAACCTGCGCTACAAACCTGCCATATGATGTGTTATACTGTAGTCATCTCTTGGTTTTCTGGTTTCTCTTCCAAAGGTGTTTTCTGTAAGGTGTTAACCTCTCTGTGCACTTTAGCCTTATTAATTCTGTTTCAACAGTTGTTTTTGATTCTTGCACACAGTCTGGAAATGTCCCACTGTCTTTCAATAGTTACATCAGTGTGATGAAGCTGGACACTGCTGTTTGTGTGTCTTTTTTACCTCCACATTTGGAACAGTAGCATAGCAACAAAGGCTTTAAAGACATTTTGTGTCAGTCTATCACATGATATTTTGGTATTTTTGAAGCTTTAGAAAGTTGCCAAAGTCTGATGAACCTCTTGCTCGACGTGGCTTTCTTCTCCTGTCATTGTTTTTGTGCTGTTTTTGGATTTCAGCTTCTATCACTGTCTGAATAGCTGTTTGCGGTGTGAGGTCCTCTTTTGATTGAAGCATACCCAGACGAGAGATGTCAGAAATTTCAAATACAATCCTGTCGCAAATTAGTTGGAATCCTGAATCACCATGATCACAAAATTCTGGCAAGGTGTAAGGATCAATAATTAAGTTCCCCTTGGGTTCTCCAGATAACTGTATGTTTGCTTAAATCTTGCTGTTTCCATTCTACAATTGGTATGGATTTAAAGTAATTGTGAAATGCTTATTAAAGGTATTTCTCTCTTACATTTTATTGAGTAATAGAGTCATAAAGCACAGAGCCATTCAGTCAAACTCATCCATGCTGCACAAGTTTCCCAAACTAAATTAGTCCTACTTGCCTGTGTTTGGCCCATATCTCCCAAAACCTTTCCTATCTGTGCACCTGTTTTTATAAATATTATATTTGAGCGTGAATCTACCTCTTCCTCTGGCAGTTCATTCAACATTAGAACTACCCTTTGTGTGAAAAGGCTACCCCTCTGGTCCATTTTAAATCTTTTTACTCTCACCTTAAACCTATGCCCTCTAGTTATGGATTCCCCCCACCCCAGGGAAAAGACCTTTGCCATTCACCTTATGTATGCCCCTCGTGATTTTATAAACCTCTATAAGGTCACCCCTCAGCTTCCAACACTCCGGGGAAAACATTCCAAGCCTGTTCATCCTCACCCTATAGCTCAAAGCCTCCAACCCTGGCAACATTCTCATAAATCTTTTCTGAATCCTTTCAAGTTTCACAACATCCTTCTGATAGGAGGGAGAACAGAACTGCACGCAATACTCCAAAAGTAGCCTAACCAATGTCCTGTACAGCCACAATATGACCTCCCAACTCATACACTCCATGCACTAACCAATAAAGGCAAGTGCCTTATTAAAGGTGATCCCACTTTCAAGGAGCGATGAACCTGCACTCCAAGGTCTTTTTGTTTAGCAGCACCCCCCAGGACCTTACCATTAAGTGTATAAGTCCTGCCCTAATTTGCCTTTCCAAAATGTAGCACATCACATTTATCTAAATTAAACTCCATCTGCCACTCCTCAGCCCATTGGCCCAGCTGATCAAGATCCCATTGTACCCTGAGGTAACCTTCTTTGCTGTCCACGACACCTCCAATTTTGGTGTCATCAGCAAACTTACCATCAATCCTATATTCACATCCAAGTCATTTGTATAAATGACAAAGATCAGTGGACCCAGCACTGATCCTTGTGGCACTCCACTAGGCACAGGCCTCCAGTCTGAAAAGCAACCCTCCACCACCACCCTCTGTCTTCTACCTTTGAGCTAGTTCTGTATCCAAATGGCTAGTTCTCCCTGTATTCTGTGAGATCTAATCTTGCTAATCAGCCTGCCATGGGGAGCCTTGTTGAATGTCTTACTGAAGTCCATATAGATCACATCTATCCCTTTGCCCTCAGTAGTGCTCTTCGTTACTTCTTCAAAAAACTCAATCAAGTTAGCGAGACATGATTTCCCACACACAAAGCCATGCTGACCATCCCTAAGCAGTCCTTGCCTTTCCAAATATGTGTAAGCCCTGTCCCTCAGGATTCCCTCCAACAATTTGCCCACCACCGATGACAGGCTCACTGGTCTGTTTTTTCCTGGCTTTTCCTTACCACCTTTTTAAAATAATGGCACCACGTTAGCCGACCTCCTGTCTTTCAGCACCTCACCTGTGACTATGGATGGTGCAGATATCTCAACAATGGGCCCAGCAATTATTTCCCTAGCTTCCCACAGAGATGTAAGGTACTCCTGATCAGGTCCCAGGATTTATCTACCTTATGTGTTTTAAGATGTAGAGTACCACCCTCTCTGTAATGTGGAAACTTCTCAAGATATCGCTATTTATTTCTCCACGTTCTATATCTTCCATGTCCTTCTCCACAATAAACCGTTGCAAAATACTCATTTAGTATTTTCCCCCAGCTCCTGCAGTTCCACACATAGGCCGCCTTGCTGATCTTTAAGGGGCCCTATTGTCTCCCTAGTTACCCTTTTGTTCTTAAAGTATTTATAAAAGCACTTTGGATTCTCCTTAACCCTATTTGCCAAAGTTATCTCAGGTCCCCTTTTTGCCCTCCTGATTTCCCTCTTAAGTATACTCCTACTGCCTTTATACTCTTCTAAGGGTTCACTCGATCTCTTCTGCCCGTACTTGACATATGCTTCCTTCTTTTTTCTTAACCAAACCCTCAATTTCTCTAGTCGTCCAGCATTCCCTATACCTACCAGTCTTGCCCTTCACCCAAAAAGGAACATACTGTCTCATTTCTGATGGCTCCCCATTTTCCAGTCATCCCTGCGAGCATCCGCCCCGAGTCAACTTTTGAAAGTTCTGCCTAATACTGCCAAAATTGGCCTTCCTCCAATTTATAACTTTAACTTATAGATCTAGCCTTTTCCATCACTATTTTAAAACTCTTAGAATTATGGTCATTGACCCCAAAGTGCTCCCCCCACTGACACCTCAGTCACCTGCCCTGCCTTATTTCCCAAGAGTAGGTCAAGTTTTGCACCTTCTCTCCGGAGCTACATCCACATACTGAATCAGAAAATTTCTTGTACATGCTTAACAAATTCCTCTCCATCTTAAACCTTAACACTATGTCAGTCTCAGTCTATGTTTGGAAAGTTAAAATCCCCTACCATAACCACCCTTTTATTCTTACAGATAGCTGAGATCTCCTTACAAGTTGTTTCTCAATTTCCCTCTGACTATTGGGGGGTCTATAATACAATCTCAATAAGGTGATCATCCCTTTCATATTTCTCAGTTCCACCCAAATAACTTCTCTGGGTGTATTCCCAGGAGTATCCTCCCTCGGTACAGCAATGATGCTATCCCTTATCAAAAACACTAGTCCCCCTCCTTTCATGCCCCCCTTTCTATCCTTCCTATAGCATCTTTACCCTGGAACATTAAGCTGCCATCCCTGTGTCATATCTCTGTAATTGCTATGATATCCCAGTCCTGTTTCCAACCTTTTTGCCAATTCATCTGCCTTCCCTGTTAGGCCTCTTGCATTGAAATAAATGCAGTTGAATTTATCAGTTCTACCTCATTCTGTGCTTTGTTCCTTCCTGTCCTGACTGTTTGGCTTACTCCTTTTCCCAACTGTACCAGTCCCAGAGTGCTCTCTTTCCTCACTATCTCTCTGCCCGCTCCCCCTCCCCATTTGTTTAAATCCTCCCAAGTAGCTCTCACAAATCTCCCTGCCAGTATATTAGTCCCCTTCCAATTCAGGGCAATCCATCCTTCTTATACAGGTCAATTCTACCCCAGAAGAGATTTCAATGATCCAAAAATGTGTATCCTTCTCCCCTGCACCAGCTCTTCAGCCATGCTTTCATCTGCTCTTTCCTCAAATTTCTACCCTTACAGCTTGTAGCACCAGGAGTAATCCTACAACTATCCTTGAGGACCTCCTTTTTAAATTTTTAAATTCCTGCCTAACTCTCCGAAGCATCTCATCCTTATCTCTTCCTATATTGTTAGTTCCAATGTGCACATATGACCTCCTGCTGGTCCCTCTCACCTTTGAGAATATTCCGCACCCACTCCGAGATATCCTTGATCCTGGCAGCAGTGGGGCAACACACCATTCTTATTTATTACTGTCGGCCACAGGAATGTCTGTCTGTGCCTCTGACTAGAGAGTCCCCTATCACAGTTGTCCGCTTGGAACCTGACATACCCCTCGTTACATTAAAGCCTGTCTAGGTACCAGAAACCTGGCTGTCAGTGCTACGTTGCCCTGAGTGTCCATCACCCCCTCCATTTTCCAAATTAGCATGCCTGCTTGAGATAGGGATAATCAGCTCGGAGAAAGTGAGGACTGCAGATGCTGGAGATCAGAGTCAAGAGTGTTGTGCTGGAAAAGCACAGCAGGTCAGGCAGTATCCGAGAAGCAGGTGAATCGACATTTTGGGCATGAGCCCTTCATCAGGAATGAGGCTTGTGGGTCGGGGGTCTGCAAGATAAAAGAGAGGAGGGTGGGGCTGGGGGGAACGTAGCTGAGAATGCAATAGGTAGGTGAAGGTAGGTGAGAAGGTGATGGGTCAGAGAGGAGGATGGAGCGGATAGATGGGGAAAATGATGGACAGGTCAAGAGGGCAGTGCCGAGTTGGAGGCTTGGGACTGGGATAAGGTGGGGGGCAGAGGAAATGAGCAAACTTCTGAAATCCACATTTATCCCATGTGGTTGCAGGGTCCCAAGGTGGAAGTTGAGGCATTCTTCCTCAAGGCGTCAGGTGGTTAGGGTTTGGCGATGGAGGAGGCCCAGGATCTGCATGTCCTTGGTGGAGTGGGAGGGAGTGTTAAAGTGGGCAAAAGTGAAGACTGCAGATGCTGGAAATCAGAGTCTAGATTCGAGTGGATTGGGCAGCATCCGAGGAGCAGAAAAATCGACGTTTCGGGCAAAAGCCCTTCATCAGGTGTTAAAGTGTTCAGCCACGAGGCGGTGGGGTTGGTTGGTGTGGGTATCCCAGAGATATTCTCTGAAATGATCCGCAAGTTGGCGCCCTGCCTCCTCAATATAGAGGAGACCACATCGGATGCAACGGATACGGTAGATGACATTAGTGGAAGTACAGGTAAATTTCTGTTGGATGTGGAAGTACTCCCTTGTCAGATCTGCGCCACTCCATCAGCCCTCACCCCATCCCAGCACCTTCCCCTGCCACTGCAGGAAGTGCAAAACCTGTGCCCACACCTCGCCCTCTCACATCCTTTCAGGGCCCTGAAGGATCCTTCCACATCTGACAGAGATTGACCTGAACCTCCACACATGTCATCTACTGTTAACACCCAATGTGGTCTCCTTTTATGTTAGGTCAAAATTCTGGAATTCCCTCCCTCAATGGCATTGTGGGTCAACCCATAGCACTTGATCTGCAACTGTTCACAAATGCAGCTCACCACCACCTTCTCCGGGAGCACCGAGAGATGGGCAATAAATGCTGGGCCCAGCCAGCGATATCCACATCTCAGGAGTGAATTTTAAAAAAAGGTTTTCTTTAATTACTGGATAATGAGGATAAATTGTAAATAAGTCTTTATTCATAAGAGCTTCGTTATATTTGTGAACATTTTTAAGTTCCCTCTTCTCATTTACCATTTCAGAAATTCTCCTTAATTTCTAGTTTGTTTGAGAAACTTATAAATATTTTAAAATACCCTCCAATTTTTGCTGTAAAATTGTTTTCTAATGTTGAGAATCATTGACCTGCTTTAAATTGAAGAAAAAGATGCATTTTAAGTTTTTGTGCAAACTGAAGGAAAACATTCCTTTAAATTGTTTTCCCCTTCTTCTCCATGATTTTCTTGCCCTTTTAGCACTTCAGGAAGATTCATTTCCTTTCTGTTGCTTCTCCGAGCTTTTCAAGCTCTTTCACACTGGAAAAAAACAGGTTCCACACTGATATTGCATCTGAAAGCAATAATAATTTTTTTTCCTTTCAAGGCACAGTTTTAACTGAACTCTTCTCCTACCTTCAAATTTTTTCCATGTTCATGAGTTGATTAATACTGCTAGTCTGCCACTTAACAAACAATCCAGGTATTTTTCATGTATAGTTTCAGTTACATCACACTGTAAGCTTTTGCTATAAATTCTGTGTCTTACAATTGTGTACTCCACAACAACCTGATGAAGGAGCGAAAGCTAGTGCTTCCAATTAAACCTGTTGGACTATAACCTGGTGTGTGATTTTTAATTTTCCTAAAGTGCCCTTTTTTCACAAAAATATTTCCAACAGCTTTTTGTGATTTTTTTTTAGAAAACAATGATAACAATGCTCATTTGCTTAATACAACACTTTAAATCTTAATTTAGTTTCTGAGGACAGAATTTTCCTTTTAACTACAAGAGTTTTTACTCTTCCACTAAAGAACTAAACTAACATTGATTGTCTGATATTGGCCACTTTATCTGGGATTCCAGTTCATATTTTTCCTTTCACAGTTTTAGTGAGACTGTGCTCGATCTTTGCTAACTGTTTCAATGTTTTTCACTTTTTCAAGCTTATTTTAATTTCTAGAGGTAGACTCCCTTTACTGTTCATCACAGTTTACACAGATGTTGACAGATTCTGTGTGCCTTTAAGCTGTTCAATATTTGAAAATGCACTAACAATTTTCTGGCTGGAGTGTTTTGCCTGCTTCTTCTCCTTAGAAACCTTTTGTAGATCTGGATATATTTTAGGATTGCCTGTTTGAAATCTGCACCACTGTTCACTATGTTGTAAAAATACAGCTGAATGAAATTCTTTCAATCCCACCACTGCTACCACACTGTATCCCAGTGCCACCAACATGTTGTCAATGTCGGCTTCCACCAAGTCTTACCTGGGACATCTTGCATAGATACACTGCCACCAATCCTTTGTCCTCTTAAGAATAAAGACTTACTAACAATTTATCTACATTATCCTGTAATTAAAGAAAATCTTTTTTCATTCATTCATGGGGCGTGGGCGTTGTTGGCTGGCCAGCATTTATTGCCCATGGAGAAAGTGAGGCCTAGCACAGCCATATCTCCTTCCTCAGTGCCTGCCTATGGAACCGACTGATCCAACAGGGACTCCGGACAACATTCAGACCATCATAATTTGGACCTGAACAGGACAACCAGCTCATTCTTGATGAAGGGCTTATGCCTGAAAGGTCGATTCTCCTGCTCCTCGGATGCTGCCTGACCTGCTGTGCTTTTCCAGCACCATACTCTTTGAGTATTTATTGCCTATCCCTCATTGCCCTTGAGAAGGTGGGTATGAGATGCCTTGTTGAACCACTGCTGTCCATATGCTGTAGATTGAGCCACAATGCCATTTAGGGAGGGAATTCCAGGATTTTGACCCAGCAACAAAAGATCAATTGATTGAGCCACTATTACCTTGTGGGGAAGGATGCCCACACAATGCCTTAGACAGAAGAACGGCTCAGACCTGATTGAACAGGAAATGTTTATTGCGTATTATTTCATAGTTAGTTACATTGCAACTTTGACACATCATTGTGTCTTGTGAGACTCAAGAGTAAATACACATTACCACTTTAGCTGCATGCTATTAACACAAACAGCAAGCACTTGGAAACTCTCTACAATCCTGGTGTACACATGGAGAAATTATAGAATGTACTGGTTAGCTTCTCCTGGGAACAGTCCTTCAGCCTGATGGGTAGAGCTTATCTTGTGATGTCAGTTAACCCTTTCAGGTATTTACTGCCTCGGACACCAATTCCTGCTTCCAGAACTGAAGGAGAACTTCACCCAGACATGCTGTCCTTTAGATGAGATGTTAACCTCACACCCACCAGTCTTCTCAGGTGGATGGAAAAGATCCTCTGGTACTATTTCAGAAAGAGCAGATTTTAAAAATATGGATGATCTGGTCATCATCACGTTGCTGTTTGTCAGGTTTTGCTGTGCGTGAGTTGGCTGCTGTATTTCCTGCAATTCATTTATGGTGACATTTCAGGATTGGTCACAAAATGCTTAGAGACATATTGAGGTTGTGAAAGTCACTGTATTGGGTGCAAATCTGCCTTCATTGCATCTTCAGCTTTTAATTTCCCAAATGACATGAAACCAGTGAGAATTGAGTTTAGATATTACCAAGGCCTGGCTAAGTTTTTTAAAGACTTCATTTTGCATCCTATTCCTATCCTTTGTGCCTATTTGGCTCACTATTATACCTCCTAAATATGGCTACACAATCCCTGCCTTGAGCACTGTGTCCACTGAAATCACCAACATAATTTCTGACTCGTATCCCAATGTATTTTGCAGTGATGTGCATCCAAAGCAATTTTGAGTCAACATAAATCAACGTTACAACTGGCTTGTCATATCTAATAAAACTGAAATATGATGAACTAAATCATAACCGGTATTATGTATCTAAAAAGTACTCTGGCTGAAAGTGACCTACGCATTCTTAACAAGCAATTATAAGCTTAAGAAACCTCTATTTGTGTTTTCACAATGTTTTATTACACACTGTATAATGTCCATAAGCTTCCTCCTACACCCCCTGCTGCCCCCTCTCACTAACAGGAAAGTTAGTGTCGGAATGGATTCAGATGGGATGTCGTAACTCCACTGTCTCTCTCCCAAACATCACCGAAACCAAAAAGCTTCCTGGCACCAGCCAATTATTTTAGCCCCAAGCACTAGTAAGGACCAGTCAAGAAAAATTTGATTGGGTCACTAGGGTCTATCACTCTTTGAGTGTGCTCACAAAGGCTTACACTGTCTCTGAATTAACCCCGAGTGCCGCAGCAGCACAGCTTCATGGAGCCTGCCTTGCAGATACCCCTAAGTGAAATCTTCAAAACTAAATTTCCCAGATGACAGAGTTTGAATCAGAGCTAAGTCATTCTTTGTTTCAGTTTTGTAATATGCAAGGGAGCTGAGTGCAAAAGGTTAAATATAGACAATATAAAGGAAGCACAGGAAGATGGCTTTAGGGGAAAACATATACTTTACAGTTATGTGTTGTATTAATCTCAGCTTCTTTGGTGGCAATCAGAATTCAAGAAAATGCATTATGTAGCTGTATGTCCCTTCTTTCTTATTTGACTTGCATATCTCTAGACATAAAACCAACCACTTAAGGTGAATTTATATTAGCTACACTTGGGAGGGGGTTGATGAGAGAGAAACAAAATGTACTTATTTATCTCATCTGACACGCAGAACACAACTAAGCTGTGTGCTAAATGAATTATCCCACTGTCTCAGTTACACTGAGTGCTTTTTATTGTCTGTTTGGCACAGTTCTGTGTTAACTGTGCATAATTGCTATCAATATTTCTTTGGAAGTGTGTCGACTTTCGTTCCTCTCTCCTTGCCTGCGGGTGGTATTGTCAGTGCAGCTTCAAAGCTGCAAAAGCCATAACGCTTAACACGCTTTTCAACTTGAATTAAAACTGCAGCCTATTACCCAAAACAATTTCTTCTGTGTTTGCTGCACTCAAGCCTATTTGCAATTGCTGAGGCTGTTCTTGCATTGAGCAAGCTCAACTCTTTTCTGTCGAGTTACAAATGATTTTGTGCAAAATGCTCTTTTCCCACATAGCTTTTGCTGTTGAAAACACACCTTCTGCTCATGGACTGGCTTCAGATTTGTACTTCACTTCAGCTAAACTCTTACAATGCACAAGAATACCATTTGGCCCATCATGTTTGTGCTGGCTCTTCTAAAGAGCTGTCCACTTAGTTGCACTCTCCCCTTCCATCCATTTACGTTCTGCCTGAACACAGGTTTTTAGCTTATTGTTCGTTGATGCTTCCTCCTGAGCATAGCCCTGCAATTTTGTACATATTTCAGCATTTACCCAGTCCCTTGGTGAAGTTAGTATTGACTCTGTTTGCGCTAGATTAGATTCCCTACAGTATGGAAACAGGCCCTCTGAAGAGTAACCCACCCAGACCCATTCCCCTACCCTATATTTACCCTTGACTAATGCACCTAACACTGTGGGCAATTTAGCATGGCCAATTCACCTGACCTGCACATCTTTGGACTGTGGGAGGAAACCCACGCAGACATGGGGAGAATGTGCAAACTTCACACAGACAGTTGCCCGAGTCAGGAATCAAACCCGTGTCCTGGCGCTGTGAGGCAGCAGTGCTAACCACTGAGCCACTCTGTCGCCCCGAGCCACTCTGCTGCCCCAAGCCACTAGCCATTCAGATATTGCATGAAACATCATAACTCACTGCCCTAAAAGAAATTCTCATTGTTCTCCCTACTCTGGTTCTTTTGCCAGTTTAAAAAATACCTTTATCCTCTGGTTGCAGAAATACCACCAGTGGAAACTAGTTCCTATTCCTGCTTTGGTTTACCTGTTCAAATGGTACGTATTACATGTTGTTGTCACTTCATGGTGTTGAAGAAATTAGTTTGAATAGCAGGGAACGCAAACATGGAGAAGATTCTGCAGCTGTTTGAAAACACCCACCCCATCCCTTGCAATACACTGTGTTATTTAAGGTGACTTTAAGGAAAGATTCCACTAGACTTACTGAGCTTTTCCAGCAATGTCTGTTTTTATTGCCTCTATTATAGCCCATCCATCCAAAACATGGAGATTAGCGTCTGAAGCTAAAAGTGTAACTATCTATCATTTGTCCTGTGTCATGCCCAGAGGTATGAATAAGGAAATCCTATTTTTTTTTCTCTCTAACTATATTCTCTTGTTTAAGAAAGTTTTGCTAGACTGACAATATGGATGCCACTACCCACATGTCCTCAATTTCTGGAATGCTCTGATCTCCAGTAGCCATGGGACAAAAGCTTCAACCGTCATCCTCCTCAAATGTCTCACTTCTTGCATTGTATAGCCATTCCAGTCAAGCCAACACAAAGGAGGTCCAGGCAATGCCTCTACTCCCGCAAGAGTGATTTGGAAGGAAGGAATACTGAAAGTTATTATGTCTGAAATGGTTCCAATGACTCCCCAGTTATCAATTAGAGAACACAATGATTTTTGACAAGGGAACATAAAAATCACTTTATTGGCTGAGTGTTTCAGCTGGGGTCCCGATCATGTGACTGAAACTTCTGATTTTTGGGCAGCTTAAATTATGTAGCTTTGACTTCTTCTGTTAAGTCTTATTTTTGCACTAGAAGAGAACATAATGAGGCAGTTTCAGGCTCAACTACCACCTACCTCTGGTCCCCATCAGTTTTAAAAGTGTGATTTGTGGAATGAATCCTGTATTCTGCCTGAACAGTGAACTCATTTCCCAGCCTACAAGAATTATAACTGCTATCTGCCTACATCCAAGCTTCTACAAACGGAAATTCTGGCAGACCACCGAACTGTAAAACCTCATTGGATAGTGACTTACTTTATCTGAATAATTCCTGTTTAGTTTTCTTTAGTCTGTATACCTGCCTTAGCGAGGATGTGATTGCAAAGCTTGCTCATGTGTTTAAGAAAACAGAGTCCTCTGCAGTTCACCAGAATAAGAGATGATCTTATTGAAGTGTATAAAATTCTGAGGGTTGAACAGATTAGATGCTGAAAGGCTATTTTCTATGATAGACAGTCTAGAAATATGGGACATAGCCTCAGGATAAGGGGTTGGCTATTTTAGACTAAGGCATGAGAAATTTCTTCATTTAGAGAGTTGTCAGTGTTTGGACTTTTCTATCCCAGACGGTGTGAATACTCAGTCATTGAGTATTTTCAAGGCAGAAATCAATGGACTCAGAATCATAGAATCCCTACAATATGGAAGCAGACCATTTCACCCATAGGGATGGCTCAGTGGCTAGCACTGCTGCCTCAAAGTGCCAGGGTCCTAGGTTCAATTCCAGTCACAGGCTACTGTCTGTGTGGAGTTTGCACATTCTCCCCGTGTCTGTGTGGGTTTTGTCCAACAGTACAAAGCTGTGCAGGTTAGGTGGATTAGTAGGGACTCGAAGGACCAAATGACCTGCTACCACACACTTTAAGGACTCGATGAGTTCACACTGACCCTCTGAAGAGTGACCCACCCTCCATCCCTGCACTTCTCATGGCTAACTCACCTCACCTGCACATCTTTGGACACTACAAGTAATTTGGGGGAGACATGAGAGAATGTGCAAACTCCACACTCCGTGCCACTGTGAGGCAGCAGTGTTAACCACTGAGCCACCATGCCACCCTTCAGAGCACTAAGGAATACTGAAATAATCTCAAGGAACCAGATGGTCAACTTCTCCTATTTTTTAATGCTTATGTGAAGAGATAAATCAATCCCAAAGCTGCAAGTAAATAAGTTGACTAAAATAAGCTGACGCTGAATATGATGTTGGTTGATCATCTACTTGAACTCCATCTTGATATCCCTTACTTTTCTCAATGCCCTAAAACCTGTTGTGGTGAACCTGAAATTCACAGAACGATTAAGTATCCACCAGCCTATGTTGTACAGAATTCTAAAGGTTCACGACCCTGTGAGTGAAAATGTTCCTCCACATCCCACTCCAACAAGGGGTCAGATTGTGTTGCAAGGTTATGCCTCTCTTGTGTGTTTATGTACAAAACCAACAAGGTATAGAGAAGCTGCTGTGTGGAGGAACACTATCTCCTGAAGTTTTGTTAAGTTTATTGAGTTCACCAGAGGCTTACTAGTTCATTCATAGAAACAGAAATAAGAGCAGGAGGAGGCCATTCAGCCTCTCAAGCCTGCTCTGTCATTCAGTATGATCATGGCTGATGATTCAACTCAATCCCCAGTACCCATTTTTCCAATATCCTTTGATTCCTTTAGCCATAAGAACTGTATCTAACTATATCTAACATTCAGAGTTTAGTCTTGACCACATTCTATGACAGAGAATTCCACAGGCACTCTAGGTAAAGAAATTTCTCCTCATTTCAGTCCTAAATGGCTTACTCCATGTTCTTAGAATGTGACTCCCGGTTATCAGGAACATGCTTCCTGTGTTTACCCTGTCTAGTCCTGTCAGGTTCAAGATTATTGAGAAAAATCAATTTCCCCTCATCACTCCTCTGACTCTTCTGCCTGTTCCCTTACGTTTGCATCCTCTGGTTAATGACCCTAGTGCCGTTGGAGTAGAGTACACAAAGCGAACCTGTCAAACTCCCTGATGATACAAAGTTCCCGATTTCAAATTGCATCCGTAATTTTACAATTGAAAAGCTTTCTATCATGATGCGTGGTAAATGTGGCACTGTGCAACTGCCTGGGGTTGGTTTACTGAAATCTCCATGATAGAACCGAGAATGTTGACATTCAAGACCCACTTAATATGCATCATAACATATTGAACACATCAGTAAAAATACATCCTTAATCAAATCTTTACCATCTCACAGCTCAGTGACTTGTGAAGCAGCGGTGGGGAAACTACAGGAGAGAAGAGCTCGTATTTCCACAGTTCTCCCAACATATCCCCATTTATTCTTGAGTGGTGTACAGAGGCATTATTTTTTGCACCCTTGCAGGGTTGCATGTACAGAAATGAAACACAAACTAGTTCATCTTTTCCTGACAGTAGTAACTGAAGAAAGGGTTTTGGCCAACTCCCAGGAGAGGTCCCTGCTTCTCCAGATACTGCAGTTGGATCTTAAAGGGTTGAATGGGATCCACATTTAACATCTCATCAAAGGTACAGCACCTTCAACAATGCAGCACCTCGACCATGCTACACCGCGGAGTTGAACCAGATTATGGGCACAATTCCTGATCTTGGTCTTGAATTCTGACCTTTTGACCCACAGTGTGATTGAGGAGGAAAATATGCTTTTGTTTTTTTGTTCTCACTGATATGTTTTTTCTGTTTACTTGGTCATAAATACTTGGCACTCGTACTGTGGTAATGCCAATCCTAACCCATACACTTCAAGCTTCATTACAGGAGTTAAGACTGTATGATTATACCCTTAAGCGTTTGCTGCCTCATTTTTCAGCTGCTGTTTTTGAATGCTACCTGTTTAACGGACCTGTTGGGGGCTTGGTGGAACAGCGGGTTTTCATTCCTGAGACTTATATTTAAATCCAGTCAGAGACATGGAATGAGAGCTTGCTCTTGCTGGCTGTGAAAGTGAAATTAGCTTGATAGTCTTAATCCATCTCTCAGTCAAAAACGATCTCATACTTAATACGATTCCCACCTTAATTCAACCACTTCACTGACTGGGTTTCTGAGCACAGATATTCTCACATTTGCTAAAATCAGACAAATAGTGTAGATACATTTAAGGAGAAACTAGGTACCTGTAACAGGGAGAAACAAATAGACGGGTGTGCTGTTGAAATGAGACAAAATGGGCTGGCTGGAGATATGTTTGGAGCATTAACGCTGGCACAGACCAGTTGCTCTTTGGCCTAGTTAAGATCATACGAGAAAGGGAGTGACCCACACAGCACCCAAGAGGCTGCAGATTTTTTTTTGTCATTCATTTTCAGGATCTGAGCATCACTGACTAGGCCATCCTGAGTTGCCCTTTTGAAGGTGGTAGTGAGCTGCCTCATTGAGTATCGGAGTTGGGACAGCACTTTGCAGTTGTACAGGATATTGTTGAAGCCAGTTTTGTAGAATACCATACAAGTCTGGTCGCCCTGCTATAGAAAGGATATTATTAAACTGGAGAAGGTGCAGAGAAGATTTACCAGGATATTACTGGGACTGGATGGTTTGAGATATAAAAATAGGCTGGAAAGGCTGGGACATTTTTCACTGGAGCATAAGAGTTTGGGGATGACCTTATAGAGGTTTGTAAGATCATGAGGGGCATAGATAAGGTGAATAGCAAAGATCTTTTCTTTAGGGCAAGGGAGTTCAAAACTTTGGTGAGAGGAGAAAAATATAAAAGGGATCTGAGGGGCAACATTTTCATGCAGAGGATAGTTTCTATGTGAATGAACTGCCAGAGGAAAAATGGTACATGCAGTTACAATATTTAAAATACATTTGATTGGTGTATGATAGGAAGGTTTAGAGGGATATGGGTCATCACCCTCTGGCTGGAGACATTTCTCCTCATCTCAGTTCTAAAGGGTCGTCCCTTCACTCTGAGGGTGTGCCCTTGAGTCCAAGTCTCCCCAGCAGTGCAAACATCTTCTCTACGTCCACTCTATCCAGCCTCTCAGTATCCTGTAAGTTTCAATGAGATTCCGCCTCATTCTTCTAAGCTCCATCAACAACAGATACAAAATATAACAGGCCCTTCATCCCCAGGAACATTCTTGTAAACCTCCTTTGGCTCCCTCCAAGCCCAGCCACTCTTCCTTAGCTACAGGGTCCAAAACTGCTCACAATATTCCAAATGCAGTCTGACCACAACCTCATACACGCTCTGCAGTACATCTTTCCCCTTATTTCTAGCCCTCTTGAAATGAATGCTAACCTTGCATTTGCCTTCCTAATTGCCAACTGAACTTGCATGTTAACCTTAAGAGAGTCGTACAGCACTGAAACAGACCTTTCAGTCTAACACATCCATGTTGACCAAGTTTCCCAAACTAGTTTGCCTACATTTGGCACATATGATTATTGTAATCGTGCCTTTTTTGCATGCCTTTGCTATCTCCTGATTTACTTTCTTCCCCACATCCTGACTACAGTTGTTATGGGGGATTTTAACATGCAGGTAGACTGGGAGAATCAGGATGGTATTGGACCTCAAGAAAGAGACTTTGTGGAGTGCCTCAGAGATGGATTCTTAGAACAGCTGGTGCTGGAGCCGACCAGGGAGAAGACAATTCTGGATCTGGTATTGTGTAACGAACCAGAATTGGTCAGGGGCCTTGAAGTGAAGGAGCCATTGGGAAGTAGTGACCATAATACAATAAGCTTCAATCTGCAATTTGAGAGGGAGAGGGTACAGTCGCAAGTGACAGTACTTCTGTTGAATAAAGGGAACTATGGAGCTATGAGGGAGGAGCTGGCCAAAGTTCAATGGTGCAATACCTTAGCAGGGATGACAGTGGAGGAACAATGGCAGATATTTCTGTGTATAATGCAGAAGTTGCAGGATCAGTTCATTCCTAAAAGGAAGAAAGATCCCAGGAGGAGGCATGGGCAGCCGTGGCTGACGAGGGAAGTTAAGAAACATATAAAGTTAAAAGAGAAAAAGTATAACATAGCTAAGATAAGTGGGAAAACTGAGGACTGGGAAGCTTTTAAAGAGCAACAGAGGATTACTAAGAAGGAAATATGCAGAGGAAAAATGAGGTACGAAGGTAAACTGGCCAATAATATAAAGGAGGACAGTAAAAGCTTTTTTAGGTATGTGCAAGGCAAAAAATGATTAGGACTAAAATTGGGCCCTTGAAGACAGAAACAGGGGAATATACTACGGGGAACAAAGAAATGGCAGAAGAATTAAATGGGTACTTCAGATCTGTGTTCACTGGGGAAGACACAAGCAATCTCCCTGAGGTAACAGTGGCTGAAGGACCTGAACTTACGGGAATTTATATTTGCCAAGATTTGGTGTTGGAGAGACTGTTAGGTCTGAAGGTTGATAAGTCTCCGGGGCCTGATGGTCTACATCCCAGGGTACTGAAGGAGGTGGCTCTGGAAATCGTGGATGCGTTGGTGATTATTTTCCCGAGTTCGATAGATTCGGGGTCGGTTCCTGAGGATTGGAGGGTGGCTAATGTTATACCACTTTTTAAGAAAGGTGGGAGAGAGAAAGCAGGAAATTATAGACCAGTTAGTCTGACCTCAGTGGTGGGAAAGATGCTGGAGTCTATTATAAAGGATGAAATTACGACACATCTGGATAGTAGTAACAGGATTGGTCAGAGTCAGCATGAATTTATGAAGGGGAAATCATGCTTGACTAATCTTCTGGAATTTTTTGAGGATGTAACTCTGAAGATGGATGAGGGAGATCCAGTAGATGTGGTATACCTGGACTTTCAGAAAGCTTTTGATAAAGTCCCACATAGGAGGTTAGTGAGTAAAATTAAGGCGCATGGTATTGGGGGCAAAGTACTAGATTGGATTGAAAATTGGTTGGCTGATAGGAAACAAAGGGTAGTGATTAACGGCTCCATTTCGAAATGGCAGGCAGTGACCAGTGGGGTACCGCAGGGATCCGTGCTGGGACCGCAGCTTTTTACAATATATGTTAATGATATAGAAGATGGTATCAGCAATAACATTAGCAAATTTGCTGATGGTACAAAGCTGGGTGGCAGGGTGAAATGTGATGAGGATGTTAGGAGATTACAGGGTGACCTGGACAAGTTAGGTGTGTGGGCAGATGCATGGCAGATGCAGTTTAATGTGGATAAATGTCTGGTTATTCACTTTGGTGGCAAGAACAGGAAGGCAGATTACTACCTCAATGGAATCAATTTAGGTAAAGGGGCAGTACAAAGAGATCTGGGTGTTCTTGTACACCAGTCAATGAAGGCAAACATGCAGGTACAGCAGGTAGTGAAGAAGGCTAATAGCATGCTGGCCTTCATAACAAGAGGGATTGAGTATAGAAGCAAAGAGGTGCTTCTGTAGCTGTACAGGGCCCTGGTGAGACCACACCTGGAGTACCGTGTGCAGTTCTGGTCTCCAAATTTGAGGAAAGACATTCTGGCTATTGAGGGAGTGCAGCATAGGTTCATGAGGTAAATTCCTGGAATGGCGGGATTACCTTCCACTGAAAGACTGAAGCGACTGGGCTTGTATACCCTTGAGTTTAGAAGACTGAGAGGGGATCTGATTGCACCATATAAGATTATGAAAGGATTGGACACTCTGGCAGCCGGAAACATGTTTCCGCTGATGGGTGAGTGCCGAACCAGAGGACACAGCTTAAAAATACGGGGTAACCATTTAGGACAGAGATGAGGAGAAACTTCTTCACCCAGAGAGTGGTGGCTGTGTGGAATGCTCTTCCCCAGAGGGCAGTGGAGGCCCAGTCTCTGGATTCATTTAAGAAAGAGTTGGATAGAGCTCTCAAAGATTGTGGAATCAAGGGTTATGGAGATAAAGCAGGAAGAGGATACTGATTAGGAATGATCAGCCATGATCATATTGAATGGCGGTGCAGGCTCGAAGGGCTGAATGGCCTACTCAATAGACAATAGACAATAGACAGACAATAGACAATAGATGCAGGAGTAGGCCATTCTGCCCTTCGAGCCTGCACCGCCATTCAATATGATTATGGCTGATCATTCCTAATCAGTATCCTGTTCCAGCCTTATCTCCATACCCCTTGACTCCACTATCTTTAAGAGCTCTATCCAATTCTTTCTTAAATGAATCCAGAGACTGGGCCTCCACTGCCCTCTGGGGCAGAGCATTCCACACAGCCACCACTCTCTGGGTGAAGTAGTTTCTCCTCATCTCTGTCCTAAATGGTCTACCCCGTATTTTTAAGTTGTGTCCTCTGGTTCGGCACTCCCCCATCAACGGAAATATGTTCCCTCCTGCCAGAGTGTCCTGCACCTATTGTCTATTGTCTACTGCTGGGGGCCTGTACATAACTCCCATCAGGGTCTTTATTTCTTTGCAGTTCCTCAGCTCTACCCACAGAGATTATACACCTTCTGACTCTAAATCACTTGTTGTTATTGATTTAATTTCATATTTTACTATCAAGGCAACCTGCCCCTTCTGCCAGCTGCTTGTTATTTTGGACATAGGTTTGCTCGCTGAGCTGGAAGGTTCATTTTTAGACGTTTCATCACCATACTAGGTAACATCTTCAGTGAGCATCCTAGTATGGTGGCGAAACATCTAAAAATGAACCTTCCAGCTCAGCGAGCAAACCTACATCCAGAACCTGAACCTGAGCTACAAATCTTCTCAAAACTTGCCTGTTATTTCAATAGGATGTGTATCCCTGGATATTTAGTTAGCCCTGATCCCTTTGCAGCCATAGCTCTGTGATATCCACAATACCATAACAACCAATTTCTATCCATGCTACAAACTCATGCACCTTGTTTTGTATACTGCATGTATTTAAGTGCAAGTATGTGGAGATATCTATGGTCGGTTACTTATTTCATCCCTGTTTGTCCAAATAACTGTTAATTTTATCACAGATTATTTAACAGCGATGTGTAAATGGTGATGGATTTTGATATACTGCATTATGTGGAGCAGTGTCTACTGGAAGGAGGGTCAGTCACCAGAGTACCCAGATCGTAAGATTATAAGTGGTAAATCTGAGGGGAAACGAGAATTTTTCTTTTTACAAGGTGAGTTGTGATCTGGAATCGCAACTGCGAAAGGAAACTAGAAGCAATATCAGTCGCCACTTTCAAAAGGGAATTGGATATATCAATGGAAAGGAGTCACTTGCAAGACTGTGGGGTCAAAACGGGGAAGTGGAACTAATTGCACCGCTTTTTCAAGGAGTTGGAACAGTCACCCAAGGAGCCCTAGCTATGTTTTCTGATTTTTTTAAGCTGGTGGTTTAATTTTGTAAACTCTTTGGTTTTAGCCAATGTGACATTTCAATGAAGTTGTGAAGAAGGGTCACTGGGTTCAAAATGTTAACCGTGCTTTCTTTGCACAAATGCTGCCAGACATGCTGAGTTTCTCCAGCAATTTTGTGTTTCTGTGCGATGGTTTAAAGGAATGCACTTTGCCTTTAAATTCACTATTGAGTAGGTTTTCAGAGATGTAAGCACTTTAGGAATAGGATACATGTAGACGTTTGGCACATTCTCCTTTGACGGGAAAAGATAGCTAACCAAGAAAGAGTCTCAACAATGAATCCTGACAACAATGAGGCACTTCTCTGATTTGTCCCTGATATTGAAACTATATCATGATCAGCAACGCTTCTAGAATGTTGAATCTTTATAGCAAGTTAAGTGTCCTTTTCTCATTGGGAACTCATTTGTCATGATATTATGTCACGAAGATGAGTATCTCTGTTATTCCCTTCTCTTACTGAAGGAGGGAGACCAGTGGTGCACGTGTGAAAGCCATTCCACTTTGGGGAGGAATCACGTTGCCTGCACTTTTACAGTTCAATTGCTAACGGCTGTTATGAGTTGAAATGCATTAAGGTTATCTGTTGAAAGCAACATTCTTATTTTGGCCTAATGAAAACATGGTCTGTCTCCTGTACGGAGTTTTCAATGATTTTTGAACAAGTATTTGAGATTAGCGAGCTATTAAAACTCTGCTATCCATTTACATTTACACTGATGATATATGACTGCATCCGAAAGGTTTAAGAGCATTGTGGGAGACCCCACACACCCCTCACTCAAACTCTTCTCCCTCCTGCCATCTGGTAGAAGATACCGGCAGCATTCGGTCTCTCACGGCCAGACTGTGCAACAGTTTCTTCCCCCAAGCCATCAGGCTCCTTAACACTGTCTGAGCAGACTCTATCTGAAATTCTTTCATACGGCTGCTAGAAAAATGTCTGTTATCCATCATTCTTCTATTACTCTCTAACTTGCGTATTCTGCATTTCTTATGCACTTTATGCCGTGTGTATGAGTGTGTAGTTTGTGCTGTTCATGTAGCACCCTCGGTCCTGGAGGAACGCTGTCTGGTTTTTACTGTACCAGTTGTAATATGGTAAAAATGACAAATAAACCTACTCTACTGTTCCAAATGTTGATACCCCAGTGAAATGATTCACTAGGACCAACTAATACGTTCTGTTGAATAGGTTAAATAAATTGAGTTCCATCGAGCAGGCAGAGGGAAAAGACAGTAGTTCTGTGTGGATTTGAGCTGTGAATGAGAACTGGAGTGAACTGGAGTTCCTGTGTGTAAAATCATTGAATTTTTCAAAGAGGAATAAAACATTTGGCCTGTCTCCCTGTGGTAGTTTTCTGTAACAGCTACTCATTTTGAACCTTCCCTCATACTTTTCGATTTGGATAAAAGTAGTTAGCCACCACTCTTTTAAAAGCTGAAAACTTACAAATCCAAGTTATTTATCAGGTGTCATTCCAGTTTCTCACATTCCTCTGTGTGTACAACCAAATCACAATCCTTGCCTCTACTCTTGTGTTGGGAATCTTAAACTCAAGTCCTTTTGTAACTGACTCAATGACCAATGAAAGTAGTTCCTAACAATTTACTTTCTCAAATCCCATGAAATTTGAACAATTCTATCACCGTTCCTGCAAACACACTTTGTCTTCATGAGATTATTGCTAATTGACCTTTTTTTTCCATTCATTTATGGGATGGAACACAGTGGTTGGCCAGTATTTATTGCCCTTGAGAAGATAGTGGTGAGCTGCCTTCTTGGACCACTGCAGTCTACATGCTGTGGGTTGACCCACAATGCCCTTAAGGAGGCAATCCCAGGATTCTGACCCAGTGACACTGAAGGAACATTGATATATTTTCAAGTTAGGATGGCGAGTGGCTTGGAGGGGAATTTGCAGGGGGTGGTGTTCCCATGTATCTGCTGCCTTTAGCCTTCTAGATGGAAGTGGTCTAGATTACAAGGTGCTTAGAATTTCCTTAGAATCCCTACAGTATGGAAACAGGCTATTCAACACAAGTCCACGCCAATCCACCTAGACCTATCTCCCCTAGTCTATTCCTATAGCCCTGCATTTTCCCATTGTCTATGCACCTAGACTACACATCGCTGGACACTACGGGCAGTTAAGCATGGTCAGATTTTGGATTAGTGGTGCTGGAAGAGCACAGCAGTTCAGGCAGCTTCCAAGTAGCTTCGAAATTGACGTTTCGGGCAAAAGCCCTTCATCAGGAATATCCACCTAACTTGCACATCTTTGGACTGTGGGAGGAAACCAGAGCACCCAGAGGAAACCCAAGCAGACATGGGAGTATGTGCAAACTCCACACAGAAAGTCACCTGAGGGTAGAATTGAACCCAGCTCCCTGGTGCCGTGAGGCAGCAGTGCTAACCCATGAGTAATCATGTGTCTAAGGATCTTTGATGATATTCCCCAGTGCATCTTGTAGGTGGTACACATTGCTGTTACTGAGCGTTAGTGCTGGAGGGAGTGGGTGTTTGTGGATGTGGTGCCAGTCAAGTGGGCTGCTTTGTCCTGGCTGATGTCAAGCTTCTTGAGTATTGTTGGAGCTACCCCGTTCTAAGCAAGTGGGGAGTATTCCATCACAGATCCAACTTGTGCCTTGCAGATGGTGGACAGGCTTTGGAGAGTCAGGAGGGGAGTTACTTTGCTGCAAGCTACCTTGCTTCTGACTTGCTGTTGTAGCCACTGTATTTATATGGCTAGTCCACTTCAGTTCCTGGTTATGGCAACTCCCAGGATGTTGATGGTGAGGTTTTAATGATGATCTTACCACTGAATGTCAAAGGATGATGGTTGGACTGTCTGTTGTTGGTCATTGCCTGGTATTTATGTGGCATTCATATTCATGGATATTGTCCAGGTCTTGTTGCATTGGGCATGGACTGCTTCATTATCTGTGGAGTCATGAATAATGCTGAACATTATGCACTTAGCAGAAAGCATCCCATTTCAGATCTTATGATGGAGAGAAGATTCATGAGGTGTTGTCTTTTCAGAATTAAAACCTGGTGTTATCTTAGTAAATCTCTTCTGCACCTTCTCCATAGCCTTGCCCTGACTAAAGCAAAGTGCCTGAAACTCAATACTTCATTTGCCTCCATGCCTTATTTTGTTAGAAATCAATATAGCTGCACCTTAAAGTTTCTGCTACAATTCATCTCCACTGCCTTCCTGCACAGACTGTTCCAGGCATTCTCCAACTTCAGCGTGAAGCAGTTCAATTTGAACTGTCTGCGCACCTCACCTTGCCTTGTCTCAGCTCGAGTCTGTGCCCCCTGGTTACAGGGTCCGTGATTGTGTGAAACAATTGATTAGGATTTGGTTTAAGTGGATCCTTAGAATATTGAAAATCCTGAGCTGCCTTCCCCCACTTCTCCCATCGCTGCCTTTTCACAATACAGACGCTCAGTGCGCTCAGTCTGTCCATATTATTTAATACTCATCAGGCAGTGTTCCATAGGAATGCTCCCTCTAACTGGCGCAGAGCGCACCCAGCATAGAAACCTCACCTGACAGTGGTATGTCACTGGTAAGCGATGGACACGTCAGCCTTCCAGACAGATAGAGATTCAATTGTACCAGCTCTTAGGAAAATACTGCGTGCCAGGCAGGAAGAATATCCTTGATATTATCATCCCATGTCTATGTTCAGCCCAGAGCTGTTGTGTCTCAGTCATCGTGAGGAGTTTCCTGGCTGCATTGCTGAATGGTCTGTGCAGCTTTACTTGCCTTTGACCCATTTCTCAGCCTTTGCTGCCATTCCTGGCATTTGCCCCTGCTCCAGGCATTCCCCTGTTCCTAGATTCTCAGCCCATGGCTCCCCTGGACATGTGGAACTTCGACGTCAGTGGGACCATCTGAGCACATGTAACCAGTGAGACATTGTCACACACACGATGTTGTGACATTGATCGCATTTTTGTTCCTGCTTGGGCTTTTCTTTCATTAGTCACTGACATCGCTGGGCTGTTTTGACAGTTATCTGTGTGTTCGGGCTAGTTACTGTGTACTGTACTGATAAAGGAAATGTTTGCAGTGTAATGAGAAAAGGCCACGAATATGTGACTGATTGGTGGCTCTTTGAAAGGGTTACCACAGGCATAATGGCATGGGTATGATTTACAAAGAACTTAGCTCAAGTGTCAGTTTCATCGATCACATCTCAAAAGTCCAAATGTCATCATTTTCCATGGTACAGCAGGAACTACACTTCCAAGGAGCTGCTCCACGAGCTGTAAAATGCTCTGGTACACCCTGAATTTGTAAAAGGTGCTATACGAATGCATGCACTCACCATGCTGATGTGGCAATGTACTGTCATTCTTTCCCTCGATCAAAATCCTGAATCTCTCTTCCCTTTGACATTATTGGTGTTCCTATATCAAATAGACTAATCCATATGGAGTGGTTCACAAAGGCAGCTCACCATCACCTCCTCAAGGACAATTAGGGATGGGCAATAAATGCTGGAACAGGCAGTGACTCCCATATCCTGAGAATGAATAAACGTACCTTCTTTCATTGCAATGCAATAACCTTATAAGTAAAATCAATGTTCTTTTCAAGTTCCCTATGATTCCATACTTGATGATCCAAAAGTGATACTTGCATGTTTCCTGTACGCTGCTGATTTTGGTGACCTTGGTGAGAGCCGTGGTTCAGTGAGTGACACACTCTGCCCCCACCCCTGGCAATAAACCATCATCACCATTATCAAAGTCAGAAGATTGTGAGGTCAAACCCAACTTCACCAGGTCCGGCTGCCTCTCCAGTACTGAAAGTATCTGTGATAATGACTTTCAGATGAGTTATGAGCTCCACCCTTGTTCACTAGCTAATATTGTTTTTCATGTGCTGTCACTAAAGTAGTCTTTATTATCTCATTGCAGTGATGGGAACTTGCTATGCACAATTTGGGTGCTGCATTTCCTGCAGTATAGTTTTTTTAAAAATTCCTTCATGGAGTATGGGTGGACTAGCAAGGTCCAGATTTTCTTGCCCTTGAACTGAGTCATTGGTTAGCCCATTGTAGATAACACGCATCACATGTCATCCCAGACTGGATAAAGATGGACGATCTACTTTCAGAAAGGATCAGGTGGGTTTTATTAACAATCAGTGATCAATTTATGGTCTTCATTTCAATTCCAGGTTTATTAATCGAATTTAAGTTCCACCAACTGCCATACGCACAGAGCATTAGCCTGGGCCTCTGCATTAACTAGACCCTTAGATTGTTGGAAATCTTGAGCTGCCTTCCCTCCCTACACTCCCCCACCCCCCAAATCCAGTGAAATTGTCACTACAGTTGGTTGGCTGATCAGCTGGTTTGTAATGTAGAGTGATGCTAACAGTGTGGGTTGACCAGCACCAGCTGAGATTACCATAAAGGACCCTCCTTCTCAACCACTTGCCTTGCCTGAGGTGTGGTGACGTTCAGGTTAAACCATCATCAGTCATCTCCCTCTCTCTCTCTAATGAGAGGTCCTATGGTCTGATAAGATTATGGTGATTTTACCTTTACCATTATACCACCATCTCTGACAAGCAATTGTCACCTTTAAAAGTACTCAATTGTAAGTAAAGTTATGTTTAGAAATCTTGACTTCATGCAATATGAATGCAAGGCTTTCTTTCCCAGAACAATAAAACCAATAACTGCACGTGCTGTAAATCTGAAACAAAACCAGAAAGTGTTGGAGAAACTCAGCAGGTCTGGCAACATTTGTAGAGAGAAAGCAGAGTTAATGTTTTGAATCCAGAATCACCACCTCACATTCCCATGGCACCTTTCCATGTAATTGCAAAAAGTGTAACACTTGCCCATTTACATCCTCCCTCCTCAGTACCCAAGGACCCAAACACATCTTTCAGCTGAAGAACTTCACTCAATCAGGTCGACTATACTCACGGTTCACAGTGTAGTCTCCATTACATTGGGGAGATAAAACGCAGATTGGGTGACAGCTTTGCAGAACACACATGCATCTAGTTGCCTGTCACTCCAACACAGCACTGTGCACTCTGGCAAACATTTCTGTCTCTAGCCTGTTACAGTAAAGCTCAATGAAAGCTGGAAAGACAGTACCTCTGCTTTTATCTATATATCTTAGATCCTTCAGGACGCAACATTGAGTTTAATAATTTAACACAAGAACACTGTCATCCATGATGATACCCACCCCAGATTCCTAGGTGCTGTTTTGTATGGCTTGCTCCCAGCACAGCCAACTCATTTTCAAGCGTTTACAGTTCCTGTTATCATCCTACCTATAACTATCTCCATTTCAGCTTATCATCAGCAATCACTTTGTTTGCCTGTCCTTTTTCCTCTCTCTTTCTTGTCATCATCTCCATGTATTCTAATCTCAGTCCCGCCTTGTCATCAGCACAAATACCACCCTCTCCCAGTTGCTTTCAGTTCTGAAGAAAGGTCACTGCGCTCGAAACGTTAATTCTGTTTTTCTCTCTACACGTGCTGAGCTTCTCCAGTACTCTGTTTTTATTTCTTTACCAGAACACTGGGACGTCCTCCTTTTACTTGTTTGCTGGTCTCACTTACATTCCCCCTCCAGCCTCATCACTCTAGTTCAAAGACGACCTCTCATAGCAGTCACTTTTCTCTTTTACATTATTTAAAGTTTATATCGAGGCCACAGTTGGCTGGCCTCAGACTGATGAAAGTGGCCTAAAATGTGACAGGTGGATTGTTTGGGGAGACTTACTGTGGAACTCCCTTGGAAGAAAAGTAATTTCCTCATTTAAATGCAAGTTAAAATGAGTTTAGTTGGGTTTAATCAGTGAGACTATAGCAGCATTGTCTAAGTGATCTCCAGTGAGGACAAGCTGTGCTTTCATTTCGAGGTTTTGGAGGTGGTGGTCAGAGGAGGGATGGGGGGGTGGGGGGGGACACGCATGGGGAGGGAGGTCTGTGGGGGTAGGGCACTGGCAGACCTGCAGAGTCCTTTCCCACATACAGTGCAGGGGAGCCCTGTGCTGCGCCTGTGACAGGAGTGGAACGGCCAGTCGTGGGCCCCACCCTCAGGTTAAAAATCCCCGGCTGAACTTTTGAACCCAGTCTGATCCAAATTGAGTGCATCTGCTGGGACCACCAGCGTGAAAATGCCAGAGAGCAGCCAAGTGCCGAAGTGTGCACACCCACCGGTTACTGCCTAGCTCTGCAGCCCCACTGACTGACTGACTACATTCTTTACTGTTTGCCTGTCAATGTAACAGACTGAAGGGAAGGGAAGCTGTCATCAGCTATAACACTGCAGTAACAGCATCCCGTCTTTTAAAGCTTTTCTCAACCGTGCCAGTCTTCAAGTACAGTGACATAACACCGTTGTAATTTCTGCCAGTGATTTTGTTTGCCATGCTGAAGTTTGTACTAAAGTGGATTAGGACCTTGTAGAGCCTCAAGATACTCCATAGTCACTAGCTTGGTTGAAATGTCGTGAAAGAGGGTTGAAGGCGGTTTTAAAAAGGAAGTGTTGCAAATCGGAAATTAAAATGCAGAAACCTTTGTGCACAGCTTGTAAGAAGGTGGATAGCACTTCAACTGTATACTCTGACAAAGGAAGGTTTAAACTGAAAACGCACATTTCTATAGCACTTTTAACAGTCTTGGGAGTTTCCAAAGAGTTTGTAGAAGGACGAACAAGGTAATGTTGTCGCTATGTTGCCAGGAGTGTGGCCTTCATGTGAGTGAACAGATCAATCAGAGCTGCAGATCTTTGGAAGCAGACGGAGGAGCCAGAGACTAGATTTGACATCCTTGACTCTCCCTTCTCTGCTGCTGCTCTGCCACTTCACTAAGGCACTTGAACCTAATTTATCCCTCAAGATGCATTGCATTTTATTGCTATCTTGAAAGGTTAGTAGCAAACTCTTCCCAGCCATGCTTCAGGGAGCGTCTTCAAAGCATTTGCTTTGCCCTTCCTTGAAATGATAGCCACTGGAGGGTTAAGGAAACAAAATTGAAGCAATGTGTAAACTAATGTGCAATCATCAGCAAACATCCCCATTTCTGATGTGGTTTTGGAGAGAAGGTCATTGATGAAGGAGCTGAAGTTGATTGGGCCTACTAGAGGAACTCCTACAGAGATGTCCTGGAGCTGAGATGCCTGACCTCCAACAACCCCCCATAGCCACCTTCCTACATGCCAGGAGGAAAAAAATGCAGACATTGAAGAAAACAGCAATCACACAATCAAATGAGTTTAGAAAAACAAGATGTGACTCATTGATAAATCTGCAGTGTTTGAATAGTTACCTATTGAGAGGCTATTTCCTCTCACTGGAGACTCTGGTATGAGGCGCCCTGGTCTTGGATCATAGGTCCACTTATTTGGAGGATGTGAGAAATGTCTTCACTCATAAGGATGTAAATCCAGGGGATTGTGCGTACTCCATCATTGAGTAGAATCAATATTGAGCTCAATGGATTGTTATATACCAAGAGAACTGAGAGAGATGGGACTCAGATGGAAACTGAAGTTCACAATTGTCAAAGATAAGCCACAATCGCACTGAAAAGTTTGAGTTTGAGTTTAATTTATTGTTGTCACGTACTGAGATACAGTGAAAAGTATTGTTTTGTCTGCTATACAGGCAGCTCGTACCATACAAAGGAATTTCTAGCTGGTGTTTCCGATGAACTAGCTGCTCCACCCGCCTACATGGCAGTGATTGTACTTCAAGCATATATTGATGTGAATTGCTTTGGGAAGTGCTAAGCATCAAGTGAGCTGTTTTATAAATGCAAAGATTGGTCTTTCCAGGGTTGCTGAACAGGGCTCATGGTGGAACAATCCTGAATTGTTGCCTCGACTGAAGCCAAGTTTGTGATTGTAACACTGCTGTTACTATGTGCTGGGTGGAGGAGAGCGGGATAACCAGGGATGATTTACACTATTTGATTTCCTATTGCACAGATGACCATTTTTATTACTGAGCTGGATTTTTGCTTTGTGCAGACATCACACAGGAAACGTAACCACACCAACACATCCCTTCTTAATTTGTTTGTTAATTTGCTGTTTTTTAAAGACGGACATCAGAAGTTTCACATTTTGAAACCGACTCTGAGACACTCGGGTCAGGTTAAAACTTCTAATTGGCCGGCTAACAGGAAGCAGACAGTAAGAATAAATGGATCTGTCTTAGGTGGGCAAGTTGTAATGAGTGGTGTGCCACAGGGGTCTGTGCTGTGACCCTGTTTACAATTTATGTAAGTTATTGGATAAAGGACTGGAATTATGGTAGTTAAATATGCTGATAACTTGAAGATCGGCCAAAAGTAAACCGTGAAGGGGACATGAAGAGGTTACAAAAATATGCAGCGGATGGGCAAATAGAGTATAATGTGGGAAATGTGGAATTGTCCATTTCAGCAGAAAGAATAAAAAAGTAGCATATTATTGCAATGGTGAGAGATTGCAGAACTCTGAGATGCAGAGGGATCTGGGTGTCCTTATGTATGCATCACAACATGTTTGTATGCAGGTACAGCAAACAACTCAGAAAGCTAATAAAATGTTATAATTTATTGCAAAGAAAATTAAATCAAAAAGTAGGGCTATGTTTCATTAAAAATGCATTGGTGAGACTACATCTAGAGTACTGTGTATGGTATCGGTCTCCTTATTTAAGGAACAATATAAATGCATTAGGAAAATTTCAGGTTGACCAGGTTGTCTTATGAGGAACGGTTAGGTAGGGCTGGCTTCTACCTGCTGGAATTTAGAAGAATTTGATTTAAACATTGAATAGGGAGAAAGTGAGGACTGCAGATGCAAGAGGTCAGAGTTGAAGAGTGTGCTGCCTGACCGGATATTCTTTTCCAGCATCACACTCTTAAACATTGAATATCCTTGGGGTCCTGTCAGGTTGGATATAAAGCAGCTGAAGATGATTGGACCTAGGACACTACCCTGAGGGACTCCTGCAGAAATTTCTGGACCTGAGATGACTGACCTCCAACAATCACTTCCATCTTCCTATGTACGAGGAATGACTCCCACAAGCGGCGAGTTTGACCCATGATATCCGTTAATTCCAGTTTTGCCTGGGCTTCTTGATGCCATACTTAGTTGAATATGGGCAAGGACTGTCACTCTTACCTCACCTCTGGAATTCAGCTCCTTTGCCAGCGTTCAAACCAAGGCTATTATGAAGTCACTGAGTAGGTTATTGCTGAGCAGATGCTGCCTGATGCTTCCATCACTTTACCGATGATCGAAAATAGACTGATGGGGAGGTAGTTGACCTGGTTTGGTTTGTCCTGCTTTTTGTGTGCAGGACATACCTGGGCAATTTTTCACATTGTTAGGTAGATGCCAGTGTTGTAACTGTAGGGGGACAGTGTGGCTAGGGGACCAGGAGGCTCTGGGGCACAAGTCTTCAGAACTATTGCTGGAATGTTGTCAGGGCCCTTAGCTTTTCACTATCCAGTACCTCCAATCATTTCCTGACTTCACGTGGAGCAAATTTGATTGGCTGAAGGAAGGTTTCTGTAATGTCAGGGAGACTGGAGGAGGCTGCGATAGATCAGCCATTTGGAACTTCTGGGATCCTTAGCCATGTCTACCATTTGCTGCTTATGCTGTTTGACATGCAAGTAGACCTGTCTGGAGCTTCACCAGGTTGATACCTCACTTCTGGTAGGCCCAATTCTGCTCCTGGCATGCCATCCTGCACTCTTCATTGAACCAGGGTTGATGCCCTGGCTTGATGGTCATGGTTGAGTGGGGGATATGCCGGGCCATGAGGTTACAGATTGTGCTGGAGTACAATTCTGCTGCTGTTGATGGCCCACAGCACCTCATAATTGCCTAGTGTTGAGTTCTAGATCTGTTTAAATTCTGTCTTATTTAGTGCAGTGATAGCACCATACATGCAATTTTAATTTTTAATCACAGTTTTTAACTTTAAGCATACAAGAGAGAAAAAAAATGCAAAATCTTAAAAATCCAACACTTAGCTGAAACTGTCAGCAAATGAAAACAGCCTCCTCCTCAAATAATCTATCAGTTAGCTCTCAAATCTCTGGATCTGAGGAATGTCAGTTCCTGATCCCAATGTTAATTAAGCCACTAACATCGAATCCTCAACAAGCAAGTTGAAAAAGCCAATCTTCTGAATTCTATACAATCACAACAAATCCCTCTGGAGCCATTGACACCTTGATTTTCACATGGAACAGGCCGCTCCCACAAGCTCCGTGTAATCCAGTATCTCTTTCCTCATGTTTTTCTTTGGACTATAAAAGTTCAAAAAATAATTTTAAATGAAAAATGTCCTGTTCTGCTCTAGAAGACCCAGAGGTAAGTCACAAGAAAGACCTCTGCAGCTGCAGATCCCCACCACTCTCCTTCCACCGTTATATTTTTTCTCCTGTCACTCTGACATCTCAGAATCTGAAGCCACCTCTGACCTGTCTTGGCAAGCAAGCGTTACAGGGTTGACTGAGACACCTGCTGGTTTGGTGGAGACAGAGATGACCACACAAGCACGTTGTTTTACCTTCAGTATTCTGGTATGAACATCAAGAATGATCCAAAGAATAGTAGAATGCATACTAAAAGTACATTTCCTATTCAAATTACTTTTGATGAAAAATAATGTGTGACATTTTTAAACAATACAAAATCGGTAAAATGTGTAAGAATAATAATTTATCGAACTGTATGCCTCACCCTGTCTTAAGTGACATTTGATCCTTACTAATGATCAGTTAGAAAGAAATTTCCACTGGCCTTTCAGCTAATCCTCTTTAATTCATTTTTTATTTCTTATTTATGTTGAGATGCTTCTGACTCTTGCATCGTTGTCAGTGTTTCTCAAGCCAGTTACAAGGCATGGTCAACAGAGAGTTGCAGAATTGCTCGTGTTGAGAGTACCAATTCCTGTTCAGCATCTTTCACACACTGAGCCCCCTACACACCCACACAATTGCTTTCAAATCTAAACTTGGCATCAACTTCCCTTCTTAAAAGGGCCAACCATCTTTCCCTCTGTCCTCATAACCAGTGGTTCCATCTTCAGCCTCCTGATCCTTTCAATGTATGTGAACACTTTGTTGGCACCCAACACCACAGTACCTCTTCCACAGCTCCCTATTGGAGTCTTTCCACTCAACTGTCAAGCAGGAGGCCAGAAGTTTTTGTGATGAAACTTCATTATGTTAGTATTATTTGGGAACTTGGTTTATGAATCGGGGTAAATAGGACTTCAGTTTTAGTTCTGTGAAACATCAGAAAGTCAATTTTGATCACAGGCATTCCCAATTCTCAAATGTAATACCATACAGTTGTGTAATTTTAAAGAGGAGAAAGTGAGGACTGCAGATGCTAGAGATCAGAGCTGAAAATGTGTTGCTGGAAAAGCGCAGCAGGTCAGGCAGCATCCAAGGAACAGGAGAAGGGGAGGAAGAGAGCTTCTTCAAGGAAGGCATCCTTGTAAGAGGATTCGCAGTAGGTTAAAATCTTCGAGGAGAAAGTGAGGACTGCAGATGCTGGAGATCAGAGCTGAAAATGTGTTGCTGGAAAAGCGCAGCAGGTCAGGCAGCATCCAAGGAACAGGAGAATCAACATTTCCTGAAGAAGGGCTTATGCCCGAAACATTGATTCTCCTGTTCCTTGGATGCTGCCTGACCTGCTGCGCTTTTCCAGCAACACATTTTCAGCTGTAATTTTAAAGATCCAACTTACAAATGTTTGCTCTACTTACGAACTGCTGTTTTATATTGTCTTGCATTGTATTCTAACTCCCATACAAGTCAACTTGTGAATGGACTTAATAGTGGAACCTGTTCACAAGCCATGGGCTGCCTGTACAGAGTTTAATCCAATGTTCCCAAGGAAACATGTGACGTAAGCTAAATAACGAGTCAAGCTGTGCTGTGAGATAATTTCTTATAATGTTTACTAAGTTGATCTTTTTATGACCGAGAGAGAGAGATAATGGCCGAACCAAAAGTGAGATAAGTTAGGATCAAAACACATTCAGTTCAGAACTAAGATCCATATCAGTCAGTGTGTTGTTTAGTAGCTTAAATGTATTTAAAACCTTGAGTTTATTTTTTGGAGAAAAATCAGAGATTTTGCTTGCATAACTGTGAGTCTCAGCAAGAGGGAGTAACAGACTGAATCATATTTGACAAACGTGCCAAAACTTGCCAAAAGAAAACACTTGTAACCTCATCAGTTCAATGTAAAATGTTAAAGTGAAGATTTGAAGTAACGAATGAGTGATGCTTCAGTGGGGTTGAGTATCTGTAAAGGGCATTGCTAGGAAAAACGTTGAATTTTCCTTTTTCCTACTTACAATTATTTCAAGTTGTCTTATACATGGCTTTGTTTCTTTTGAATCATAAAATTTTATGTTTTCTTGTAAAAGTACTTTAATTGCTTCATATGAATATGTTTAATGACAGACCACCATAGTAACTAAGTTGCAATGATAAAACTTTGGTCTGTCAAGAATGGCTGATGCCTGAAACGTCGATTCTCCTGTTCCTTGGATGCTGCCTGACCTGCTGCGCTTTTCCAGCAACACGTTTTCAGCTCTGTCAAGCCAGGTTTCACTCTGTAATCTGATTTGTCCCTGTATTGCTAGGATCACTATTTATTTATTCTTTCTGAACAGAGAGCACAAACATACACATTAAGTGAACAGACACAAAGGTTGTATGAGCCACACACACACCTAGAACAGAACTGAGGTGAACAAGAACAATAGAGTGATCATGCTGAGTATGAAGTAGAGCATTACAGAAGATCAGGAGCGCCAACACTACATAGTGTCTGAAGCGAAAGTGTGTACCACAGATGCTGGAGGTCAGAGTCAAGATTAGAGTGGTGCTGGAAAAGCTTAGCAGGTCAGGCAGCATCCGAGGAGCAGAAAAATCGATATTTTGGCCAAAAGCCCTTCATCAGGAATGAACCTCATTCCTGATGAAGGGCTTTTGCCTGAAACGCCGATTTTCCTGCTCCTTGGATGCTGCCTGACCTGCTGTGCTTTTCCAGCACCATTCTAATCTTGACTATGTCATGTCTTGCCTATACTAACAGGGCATAAAGCCTCTGAATCGTGCAGCCAAGCCATTAGGACTGCCATCAAGAGGTCAACTTTAGCTTTCCCAGTTTAAAAAAAAAGCATTGATTTTTTCGCTCAGTGACAATTGCTTAAAGGTAATAAGAACATTTTAGGTGTCGCTTCCTGTGTCCTTAGAAATAATGTTCCATTTGGTTCGTTACCATGTAAGCATTGCTACAAGGTTATTGTCCTGGATGTAATGGGGTGTTCAAGTAGGTTTTCTGTTTTTGTGATGTACAGAGTGTAATGTATACCTTAAAACAGTGTATAATTTTGACCAGTGACATTTGTTACACATTATCTAGGTTTTCAATGCCTAAGCCATGAGCTCTGAAAGTCTCTTGATAAGTCGGTCCTCCTCTTTTTCCTCATTTAAGACATTCCTTAAAATGTAGCTCTTTGACCAAGCTTTTGGTTAGTTACCCAAAAATGATTTGGTATCAAATGCTGCCTGATAATATTTCAGTGAAGCACTTTGAGGCATTTTATTACATTCAGTGCACTATATACCGGTAAGCTTTTGGTGATAACATTTCAACGTGCTCTCTCAATGTTGCATAACAGTTGGTGAGGAATTAATGAGTTACGGTATGCTTATGGTGCAGAACCACTCTATGTGTACACTAGTATCATGAGTGAAATCTGTATTGGGTTTGGTGATGAGTAGAAAGAACATGCTTGTATTCTATACACTTCCCAAGACATGTATTAGTTTTCAAGTGAGGTCCAATTGTTTCGGTAAACACAGCAGTTTGTGGTATAGCCCAAGAAACACCAAATGAGTATGGTAGCATTGTAGTTACATAACTGGTCTAATGCCCTGACTAGACGTTCTGGCACATAAACTCAAATCCCAATGCAGATAAACAATTTAATTTCAATTAAATAAGTCAGTCAGTCAGGCATTGAAAAACTGCACATCAATAATTGTGAAAACTTGCCTAATTCACTTAAGGGAAGGAAAAGGGAAGGTCTGATCTCTACATAATTCTCAACCCATAACAAAGTGATTCACTCGTGAAATGGCTGAGCAAGACATTCATTTTAAGGGCAATGAGGAATGGGAAACAAATGCTGAAAATGGCCTGACAAGTCAGCCCCTTCTCCTTGAGGACAACTCAGGATAAACCTTCTGAGACTGGAGGATCCAACAACACTGTAACAGAATTTGATGCTGGCCATCAAGGTTGAGAAGAATGGACTAACCAAAGGAAGTTCTTCTTCAAGAAAACTGCAGATCAAATTGAGGAAGGAAACTGTGCCAAATAATCTGTCCCTTTATGGAAACTATCAACTGTGCCAACAGGATTGAGGAGGTTAGCAAAGAGAAAGCACAGACCACTTTGGCAAAAGACTGGAAAAGGATAGTAAAGGATAGACCGGTATAGAGCAGTTAATGCTTCATTTCAAGAAAGTTCTGTGTATTTGGTCTAATCTTGGATTTATAGACCCTTCTAACTGAGATAAATTTGGCTTGGGATGATTTGAACTGTTTCTGGCAAAGAGCCAACGCTATTTTTCTGTAGACTCCCACAATAGTTTAATGAGACTTTGTCCGCAGTGTGTATGAAGTTCAGGTTAGGCTATGTTTTATGGCACCGTTATGGACGATATATGAAAGTGCGATTAAGTTTTATTGGCATCTGGCATTTATTGAAGATGTATACACTTCAAAATACAGGAAGTAGCACTGCCTTTAATTTGTAAGTTGATAGTCAATAAAATATTGATAGAAAAATATAACAAAACATTAAGTGTTTTCCTTGATCTCCTCCTACACCACGCTTCAGTCCGCTGGGAAGGGAAACTGGGAAGAAGAGAAACCTTGTGAAGCCCCTTTGCCGTTTTCCACTTCACCTACATTAGTATTGCATGAGATCTTGTACTGTTGGCAGAGCAAGGAGTGTTCAGGCAAGGTTTCAGGCATTCTGATACTGTGCACTGCACCCTGCCATGAGAGAAGGACTCCTATGTGTATGTTGCATCTTTCACTGCAACACATTAGCTGGTCACTGTCACTTTGCCATTAGTGGCTGCTGCGCTTTCCTACAGTACAACATTAATTACACTTCAAAACAAAAAGTTGTCTAAGGCATTATTGAAATGCAAACCAAATGTGGCAGTCATTCTGTACCAGCTACAAGCAGCAAAGAGTTAGTGTGCTCATGGTTGCTTCAGCAAGTGAGCTCCGTGCCCCCTCTTTGCATTGGCTGGAACTGTGAAGCTGATGTTAACATTTCTCCATTCTCCTGAAATTTGAGGAAGAATGGACCTCTGTTTGCAGTGTGTTTCTATTGCAACATTTAATTTGATAGCACATGTTAAACTCTATCACAAGACTGATTATCAAGCAAACTTTTATACCAAGAAGACATTAGGATGAAAATTTCTAAATAAAAACTGAAAGAACTGTGGACGATGTAAATCAGAGATGAAATTAGAAATTGCTGGAAAAGCTCAGCAGGTGTGCTAGCCTCTGTGCAGAGAAACCAGAGTTAACTGAAATCAGGCTTCTGAGGAAGGGTTAACTCTGATTTCTCTCTGCAGATGCTGCCAGACTCGCTGAGCTTTTCCAGCAACTTCTATTTTGGATCAAAATCTCTTTCAAGGGTTTGGTTTAAGGAGAGTCTTAATGATGAAAAGGGAAGCAGAGAGATGGAGTGCCGACGCGAGGCTATTCCACAGCATAGGAGACTAAGTAGCTGAAAACACATTCCAGAACCAAGCTGTAATAATTAAAACTGATGAAACGCAAGGATCCAGAATTGGAGAAGTGCAGAAATCTGAGGATTAGAGGGCTAGAGGAGATTACAGAGATAAGCATGGACAAGACCTTGAAGAGACCTGAAAAACAAGAGCAACAAATTTAAGACATCTGGTAATGCCAGACCAGTGAAGCGCGGGTCAGCATTAGCGTTTTGAGGGATTCAAGTGACTGGGGGACAAGTCTAAGTGTCCCATTTCTCTGCTATGAGAATTATCGGGCACTGGAGGCTGCTCTGAATCTGTGCACCCATTTAAAAGCAAGTTACATAAAGACCTTGTGATTTCTTAGCAATATATGTTTGTTTTTGGTTTGTCACCACTTACGTATAAAATATTCGCGGTCATCTAATCATGTGTTTTAATCAGCAGTGATATTTAGATTTACTTATCTGAATATTTACATGGATTTCCTTTAATAGGATTATAAATTCCAGTCCACACGGCGTTCCCAACAGTGATTTGAATTTATCGTATAAAACTATTTAAACAATTTGGTATTCTGCTAGAATGCTTTGGTATCTGGAATGCAGTAGGCAACTTCACAGAATGAAGTGGATCAGGAATCAAGTCTCAGAATTGCACTCCTCTTTTCATGGCATTTTGTCTTGTTCTACTTATTGCAGTGCGTGTGATTTGCATTAATAGAAGATATATACACAAGGTGGGTAGAGGTTTTTTGGCGCAGTGGTAAAGTCACTAACTAAACTAGGGAGATTTAAACAATCCTTAGATAAGCACGTGGATGATTTTGGTATAGTGTAGGGGGACAAGTTGAGAATAGTTCACAGGTCAGCGTAACATCAAGGGCCGAAGGGCCTGTTCTGCACTGTATTGTTCTATGTTCTATGTTCTAACCCTGAGCCAAGAGTTATAGAATCATTGCAATCTACAGCACAGAAACAGACACTTTGGTCCAACCCGTCCATGCCGTCCAGATATCCTAAACTAATCTAGTCCAACTTGCAGGCCCCCGGTCCATATCCCTTTAAACCCTTCCTATTCATATACCCATCCAGATGCCTTTTAAATGCTGTAACTATACCAGCCTCCACCACTTCCTCTGGCAGCTCATTCCATACACGCAGCACCCTCTGTGTGAAAATGTTGCCCCTTAGATTCCTTTTAAATTTTTCCCCTCTCATCCTAAATCTATGCCCTTTGGGTTCCAGTTTCACCTGCTCCCAGAGGTGTGTAATAACATCTCTGAACAAGACTCAGAGTGATTAGAAAATATATGTAAGGTGTGTACACTATATGTATGTGGCAGTTTGCAGGCAGTGGGAGTGAGAGCCCCGTACAATTTCCCAGGTGGCATTCCTGCTCATCCCAACATGTCACTCCAATCAACAGCTAGTTAATGGCTGCTTGTCCAGCCACATTTTTGGGATTGACCAGAGGAATTTGGGAGCAGAATGGAAGCCTTGCAGGTGGCACTGCTCAGATCTTGGGTGATCCATGGCCTTACTCATGGATCACTTTACCCTGTTTGTCTCCCCGCTACCACAAAGCCTGTCCACCTTCTACAAGCCAGGAGTATGCTGGAATACTCCCCATTTGTCTGAGTGGAAGGAGCTCCAACAAAGCTCAAGAATCTCAACACCTTCCCGGACAAAGCAGTCCACTTGGATGCCATCTCATTTATCACCTTAAGCATTAACTTCCCCCCCATTAGCATACAGTGACTGCCATGTGTTAGCTACCTGATGAAGGAGCAGCACTCCGAAAGCTCGCACTTCCAAATAAACCTGTTGGACTATAATCTGGTGTTGTGTGATTTTTAACTTTGTCTATCCCAGTCCGACACTGGAACCTCCACACCATCTCACATTAAAAGAAGCCTTGCAGCAATTTACCAAGGCTCCTGTGACAATACCTTCCAAATTCTCCATCTCTACCATCCAGAAGGACAAGGGAATTAGCTTTTATGATAAAATGGGAATACCCCCACTTGCAAACTCCCCTGCAAGCCAGAACACCATTGCGACTTGCACTTTTGTAGCCTTTGCTGCACTGTCCACTGGATTCAAACCCTGGGAGTCACACCCGAAGAACTCCGCTGGTATAATTACTGCATATGGTCTGCAACCATTCAAGAAAGAGGCCCACAGTCACCTTCTCGTGGGCAGTTGTAGAGGAGCAACAAATACTGATCCAGCCATAGACACCAACTCTCAGGATAGAATACCAACAAGTACTATTTATTGTTTCACTTTAATTTGAAGAGGGCCTCTTTCCTTCCTGGTGAATAGTAACTGCGAAGACCAGGTACTTGCACAGTTTTACTCGTTGTTTTTATTTGCCTGTTAAAGTTGATCAGCACTTGGTCTAATTTAAGCAGTATTTCACATTCTAAAATGGCTAATGTCTGGGCTGATTTAGTTACGCTAAGAATGGAGTTGCTCGGGAAATTGTGCACGAGTGTTTAGAGTAAACTTTTATTGATGATGTTGTGACCATTTGTTGCAAATCCCCAGTTGCCCCTTGAGTTCAGGGTAAATAACGAGCTTCCCTTTACTGTAAATGGTACAGTTTGTAATTTTTAAAATCGCTTATAATTGTAGCCTCAAATGCATTTCTTGTGAGACTACTCAGGAGAACCTCATTAGTTCAAACTCCAGGGAACCCTAGCTAGAAATGGGTCTTATTGTACAGGTTTTATTATAAAGTGTTTCACTCACTTAAGGACCTTTCTAGCATCGATAACTTCAGTCCCTGTTAATCAGATGCTTGTTTTGTTGGGGTTATGGTTATTCAGGGAGCAGATAACCTCGACAAGCTCAATTCAACCGTAGATGCTTGTCGCTATATTCTCTTCTGCATATTAAAGGGTTGGTTTATGCAGAGAACAGGATTCAGCTCAGGGGTGGATAGTTGGATCACATGATCACATGGTGAATTGTTATGATCTAAAATGTACTGCCTCATGTCCACAGTAGGAACTAATTCAACAGTCAGTCGTAGATCAGTGGGTGACTCTCTCAGCTGTGAATCAGAAGATTTTGGATTCAAGTTCCACTCCAGGGACCTGAGCAGAGGCTCTCACTTTCAGTGTAGTACTGAGGAGGCTGCACTGTTGGAGGAGCCATCTTTAAGCCCTACCTGCTGCCAAATGATGTAGAGAAACCAATGGTAGTCTTTCAAAGCAGAACAAGCAAGTTCTCTTGGATGCCCTTGCCAACATTAATCCCTCAATTTACACCACGAAACAAGATTAATCTGGTCATTAAGACGTTGATGAGTGTTGTTTTGCACTGAAGTATCCAGGACCTTCTGAATCAGATGTGGAGAATGACAGCTGAGTCACAACTCATGGAATGCCTTATCACATTCTTTGGAACATCCCAAAGTATTTGAGAATAGCTTTTTTAGAAGAAGGCGTTTGGTATGCTTTCCTCTATTGGTCAGAGTATTGAGTACAGGAGTTGGGAGGTCATGTTGCAGCTGTACAGGACATTGGTTAGGCCACTGTTGGAATATTGCGTGCAGTTCTGGTCTCCTTCCGATCAGAAAGATGTGAAACTTGAAAGGGTCCAGAAAATATTCACAAGGATGTTGCCAGGGTTGGAGGATTTGAGCTATAGGGAGACGCTGAACAGGCTGGGGCTGTTTTCCCTGGAGCATCAGAGGCTGAGGGGTGACCTTATAGAGGAAAATTATGAGGGGCTTGAATAGGGTAAATAGACAAGGTCTTTTCTTTGGGATGGGTGAGTCCAGAACTAGAGGGCATAGGTTTCGGGTGAGAGGGGAAAGATATAAAACAGATCTAAGGGGCAACCTTTTCACACAGAGGGTGGTACGTGTATGGAATTAGCTACCAGAGGAAATGGTGGAGGCTGGTACAATTACAACATTTAAGAGGCATTTGGATGGGTATTTGAATAGGAAGGGTTTAGAGGGATATGGGCCGGGTGCAGGCAGGTGGGACTAGATTGAGTTGGGATATCTGGTCGGCATGGACTGGTTGGATCGAAGGGTCTGTTGCCACGCTGTACATCTCTATGACTCTATTTTGTGCAGTCAGCTGAATGGATATATGGTAAAGATAGTTCTGTCACAAGGTAGGGTGGTAGCACAGTGGTAATATTGCTGGGCTAGTGAATGAAGGGCCTGGTCTAATGATCCTGAGACATGAGTTCAGGTCCCACTATGCCATCCGAGGAGTATAAATTCAATGAAATAAATTGGGAATAAACAGCCAGTGTCAGTTATTGATTTGATTGATTTAAGGTTGTCGCGTATATCATTTACAAGATGAAATCTGCCATTCTTATTTGGTCTGGCCTATATGTGACTTTACACCTTAGCAATGTGATGAACTCTTCTCAGCCCTCTGAAATGGACTGGCACTGCCCTTCTGAGATATATTGCTTGCCAGTATTCAGAACATCCTACATATACTTTATTTGATGAACCACTTCTGTCTCCATCAGCTGCCTCGGGCTGTTGTACTGTTTGAAGTAACGTAATGAATAATAAATGTTAAAATTGCAACAATTTGTATTTAAATAGCACCTTTGCTGTAAAACACCTGTGATGAGATATCTTAAGGACATTCAAAGGAGTTAGGACTATGGAGAGATTGGAACACAGGGATTAGAATTTTTTTAAATTAAAGTCTTGCTGGATGGAGCCATTGTAGGTCAGTGAGGGCAGAAATGATGTCCAAATTTGACTTTTCTGTCAGGAAGGGTTAATGTGGAATGCCTGTTCTTGATGCTGGTGTTTAGATTTAACCCAGTAGAGTTTCCCCGATGTAAAATTGTCATGCACAGTCAGTGGAGGGTTGGCAATATGTAAAATAGTCACAGTAGGGGACCAAACGCAGTCAGCAGTGATCTAAAGCTTTAAATCAGCAGTGACAAGAATGACCTCAAAGAATCTAATAAGTGCACAGATATCTCCCATTGTACCATTTATGATTGTGATCATTGAACTCACTTCCCATGTAGTACTGGATAGTAGGGAGTGATTAGATGGCATGTATTTATCTCTTTCGCTTTGATACAGAGCTTGACATTTGCAATGCTTGATATGTCTGCAGTCCTTGCAATTGCTTCATTATCCACTGTGTGGGTATACAGTACATGATATAATGTCCACGCTCCCTCTGACTGTCTGTACTGTTATCAGAGCCCAGTCTCTCCAGGACATTTTGTTCCTCTATCTCAGATGTTCATCACTGTGCAGTTAGAACTCTGTGGTATTGCTGATCAAGAGGAGATAGCAGACCGAAATATTGTCAAGGAGTTAAGCTTAAGGAAAACATTGCAAAAGATCGGAAAAACTAAAGTGCAGAGATCATCCACCATGTGAGAAATGAAAATATCCCACATTAGAAAGACTGCCTTAGATATTCTTTCACATACAAGTGTGGCTTAATGGGTGGGACGCTCTCATCTGTGTGTCAGAAGATAGGGAATCAAGTCTCACTCTGGATCTGGAGCCTAAACTCTAGATCAACCTGTTCACAAATTTTATTATATGCCTCTGGAACAGGTGGCACTTGAACCCAGGGTCCAGAGGTAGGGACATTATCCATGCATCTTAAGAGGCCCCCAAGCAGGTGTTCCCATTTCAGAACTGAGGGAGTTCTGCTCCGTTGAAGTGCACTGTTTCAGATGAGATGTTAAATTCAGGCTCCACCAGCTGTCTGTCAGGGGAACGTACAACATTACTCTTTAGCAGAAAGGTAGGGAACTTACTCCTGGTTTCCTGGTCAAAGATTATCCTCAACCCCTCAACGTTGCAAAGCCAACGTTTGTGGGAGCTTCAACCAATTGAAACATTCAAAAATATTTCATTGGTTATGAAGTGCTGTGAAATATTGTGAAAGAGACTGAACAAATGCAAGTTATTTGATTTCTAATGGTGCCAGTCATTCTTTTCAGAGAGTCTTTGATTTAGGAACAGCCCCATATTGGCCAGTGTCATTTATATTAACATTCAGAAGTGGAATAACTAGAGCTATTCGTAATAGAAACTGGATATTTGGGTCTTTGAATACACTGTGTCCCCAGGACTCTCTGAAACCTTTTTGAAAGAGAACTGTTAGACTGTTCAACATGGTGGCTCAGTGGTTAGCACTGCTGCCTCACAGCACCACGATCCCAGGTTCAATTCCAGCCTCGGGCGACTGTCTGTGTAGAGTTTGCACATTCTTCCCGTGTCTGCGTGGGTTTCCTCCCACAGTCCAAAGATGTGCGGGTCAGGTGAATTGGCCATGGTAAATTGCCCATAGTGTTAGGTGCATTAGTCAGAGGGAAATGGGTCTGGGTGGGTTACTCTTTGGAGGATCTCGGAGGGTCGGTGTGGACTTGGTGGGCCGAACGGCCTGTTTCCACACTGTAGGGAATCTAGTCTTTAAAAAAATCTAATCATTATTTGATTGGCACTCAAGAAGCTCAACACCATCCAGGACAAAGCAGCCCGCTTGATTGGTACCACATTCACACACATCCACTCCCTTCACCACTAAAGCTCAGTAGCAACAGTATTGATTGTCTACAAGATGCACTGAAGAAATTCGCCACGGTTTCTTAGACAGCACAACCACTTCCATCTAGAAGGACAAGGGCGGCAGATACATGGGACTCTAACATCTGCAAGTTCACCTCCAAGCCACTCATCATCCTGACTTGGAAATATATCATCGTTCCTTCAGTATTACTGGGTCAAAATCCTGGAATTCCCTTTCAAAGAGCATTATGGAATCTTTACACTACAGGGTACTGCAACAGTTCAAGAAGGCAGTTCACCACCCCCTTCTCAAGGGCAATTAGAAATGGACAATAAATATTGGCCAAGCCAGTGATGCTCACATCCCATCAATGAATTTGCAAAAAAAGGAACTAAACTTCAGGAACTGCCTTCCCAACAACACTGTAGGTATATTCACTGTAGCTGTTCAAGAAGGAACACCACCTGATTAAGAAAATGGAGTTTATAGATAGATAATAAATGACAGCTCTGCTAATGAAACAAGTCTTTATGGTCAGTTTCTCATTCCGTTGCCCAGCTCTGACCTTTGGCTTCAGATGTAGAAGGCAAAAAGTTCATGGCCTACAAGTTTCAGAGAAGTAGATTCATACTGGACTCAAACATTAACTCCGTTTCTCTCCTCGCATATACTGCCAGATCTGCCGAGTTTCTCCAGCATTCCCTGTGTTTGTTTCAGATTTCCAGCATCCGCAGTATTTTACTTTTAAAAGGATTCAGGGCTTTGTGTTCAGGCTATTGTGTTGAAAGACCATCTGAATTTCAGAGGCTAAAGTTCTGTTTATGAATATCGATCTACCTTCTAAATTGTGAGAAACATGAGGTCTTGACTTTTATTACCTGACTGAGACTGGTCCCTCCATTGTTGGGGAACAGCTGAAAGTACTTGTAGACAGATATAGCTCGATATGTGTCTTTCTGAAAATAGATGCATTCTTTCAAAAAGAAATATTCTTTTCATATAAAAATTGTTTTTGAGCAGGCAGTGTACAGTAACAGCACAACATTCACCAACTGAGTATTGTTCATACACAGGGGGACTCCTGTGCAAGATTCACAGCATTATACTGGGCACTTTGAGAAACTTACAGAGATACAAAGGAGAATGATTAAGCATGTCATTATTTGCAGAGTCCGGCAGACTGTATAAAATATGACACCACACTTTGTTGTCTCATGCGATGGGATTCTGTGGGTTCGGGACAAGGTCTTAGGAGTTAATTGATTGATGTATGGGGAGTGGTGATCGGGTTTAGAGTTTATTGGATAACGTGGGTGGGAGGCAGGGTCAAGGGCAAAATTGTTCCAAACAAAAATAATGCATCAGAAAATTATTATTTATGTGCATTTAATCCAAGAAGGCTGAGGTTGTTGTCCTCTTCATTCAGGAACCTCGGAAAATGATGTTGTTGATTCTGGCACAAAGGGACTAACAGAAAGAGAAAGCGCTTTGTTCTGTCTCATCATTGAGGGTCTTGCTCTTTTGCAATTGAATTATTGCATCTCGTCATCTTGGTTTATGGGTGGGCTGTAGGCAAAAGGAAAGAATTGATAGCAGATTCTAAAATGGGAAAGCTTGACAAACATAATGGAGCGGGGGGTGAATAGGTATTTATATATTTCTTGTTGTGAGTGTGCTTTTGTTTCTGTACTTCAGAATCAGTTTGGCTGCTAATTAAAAACAGCACATCAGAGTCTGCTTCATATACTCTGCTGCTTTGTTAATCCATGATTCGGACCACGGTTGTGGTTCACGTGGACTCGATGTCATTACAAATGTGTGGTTAAATGCTGTACTTTCTGAAAACTGCTTTGCTTCTTCCTTCCTTCACCTTCTCAAAAAGCCTAATCACAGCTTGAGAAAGTAAGAAATTTAAAGAAAAAAAAGCTTGGGATTTCTCGTTCAATATCTCAGCAAAGCAAATGGATTTTTGGCATTTATCGCTAAAAGAATGAAGTATAGAAGTAAGGAAGTGTTGCTGCAGTTGTGCAAGGCATTAGTGCAACTACACCTGGGGTATTGCAAACTATTTTAGTCCCCGGGGAGAAAGCGAGGACTGTAGATGCTAGAGATCAGAGTCAAAGTGTGCGGTGCTATAAAAGCACAGCTGGTCAGACAGCATCCAAGGAGCAGGAGAGTTGATGTTATGCTTGAAACATCAACTCTCCAACTCCTCGGATGCTGCCTGACCAGCTGTGCTTTTCCAGCGCCACACTCTTCGATGACTTTAGTCCCCTGACTTGAGGGGTATGGTTGCATTGGAGGCAGTAGAGAAGGAGGTTCACCAGATTGATCCCAGAGGTGACAGGTTTCTCTCTCAAAGAGAGATTGAGCAGTTTAGGCCAATACTCTCTGGAGTTTAGAAGAATGAGAGAAGATCAAGTTGAGGTCTATAATACCCAAAGGAGATTGACAAAATAGACAGAGAGAGGGTGTGTCCTCATGTGTGGAATCTAGAACGGGAGGTAGCAGCTTTGATAGAGGCTTGAGTGGGAATTACTCCTCTCAAAGGGTCATGGATCTGTGGAATTCACTCTCCCAGAGTGTGGTGGATGCCAGGACGTTGAGTAAATTTAAGGAGGAGATTTTTAATTAATAACAGACTGAAGGGTTATGGACAACAGGCAGGAAAGTGGAGTTAAGGCCAAGATGAGATCAGCCATGACCATATTAAGTATCAGAGCAGGGTTGAGGGGCTGAATTGCCTACTCCTGCTCCAAATTCTTATGTTCTTATCCTGAGCTCAAGTGGGAGCGGTGCAATTAGATGAGAAAATTGCTCCGCAACTGGGAGAGAAACAGCAGTAACTTGCATTGATGTATCACCTTTATTGCAAGTCACTCCACAGTGAGCACCAGAGGGAGTGTGGTTTGAACAGTTTTGAAAGGAATAACAGAATGGGCTCCTAGTTAGTGGTATGCAAGAGCTACAAGGGATGACCTTGTGAAACAAATGGATTATGAGAAGGTTTGCAAAGACGAGATATTGATGAATTCAGCAAAGAAATGCACTCTGTCAATCTAAGGTGGTTGGAGGCACGACCATTAATGGTAGGATCCAGGCAACGCTCACAAGGTTAGAATTTGATCGAGAAAAGTTGTTGGACCAGACCTGAGTCTGAACAAGGTTACTGGGATGGAATGAGGTGAGATTGTGGGACCCAACTCTCAAATATTTAAAATAAGAGGGGGACAGGGAGTGACTAGTTTAGCGAGGGATGGAGCGATCAACAAAATTGGAGTCTAGGAAAGATGGGTTGTGTGAGGGCATCAGTAAGAAAAATTGAATCTAAAATCAGCAAAAGCTTTCAGGATTTCAGGAACAGTTGGAATGAGGAGGGGCGAGTCATATGGAAATAAGCACTTGTTTCTGATGGAAAGATTCAGGTTCCTAGTGTTTAGTTAGGCTGGAACAGAACACTTAGGAATTCTTATGGTCTAGCTCAATCTAACCAAATGGCTGCAAAAACATATAAAGGCATAGAGTCATAGAGATGTACAGCACGGAAACAGACCCTTCGGTCCAACCCGTCCATGCCGACCAGATATCCCAACCCAATCTAATCCCACCTGCCAGCACCCGGCCCCTATCCCTCCAAACCCTTCCTATTCATACACCCATCCAGATGCCTTTTAAATGTTGCAATTGTACCAGCCTCCACCACTTCCTCTGGCAGCTCATTCCATAATCGTACCACCCTCTGTGTGAAAAAGTTGCCCCGTAGGTCTCTCTTAGATCTTCCCCCTCTCACCATAAACTTTTCTGGACTCCCCCACTCCAGGGAAGAGACATTGTCTACTTATCCTATCTATGCCCATCATGATTTTATAATCTCTCTAGCAAGAATGAAAGGTTTATGGCCTGAGGTGGAAATGACACTTTCAGTCTTTCTAGCATTCAATGATTCACTTGTGGTTTAATGTCAGGACAGGTAGGAATCAAATTAAGTGATGAAATGGTAATGCTCAATGTCTTCATCTGTTCATTGGTCACTGGACTCGAAACAATGACTCTGTCTCTCTACAGATGCTGCCAGACTTGGTGAGTTTCTCTGGCATTCTGTTTTTGTTTCTGTATGACTTCATCTCACCACAAGGCTGTGAGAGAGAGCAAGATCATGTAACATTGCGTCACTTCCTATGATGATGTATACAGTGTCATTTGTATGTCATTGCATAGGAATCCCTATCTGTGAACAAACACATTGATTGGAACAATTCAAGAATCTCAAGGGGAGCTGGTGATAAGACAATGAATGTTGGCCCAGCCAATGGCAACCATACCTTAGACTGAAGCAATATATAAAAAGGAAGTTCTGAAAATCCTTATTCTAACCTGATACATTGGAATGATAATATTTCAGACAATTAATCCAAAGAGAATGTTCAATCAACTTTCTCTTGCCTATCTGGTTTCTACTGAAGGGTACCTTTAAGGGAAGGCAATGAGTATTATTCTTGGACTGTTAATTCAAAGACCCAGATAATTAGATTAGATTAGATTAGATTAGATTAGATTACTTACAGTGTGGAAACAGGCCCTTCAGCCCAACAAGTCCACACCGCCCCGCCGAAGCGCAACCCACGCATACCCCTACATCTACCCCTTAACTAACACTACGGGCAATTTAGCACAGCCAATTCACCTGACCTGCACATCTTTGGACTGTGGGAGGAAACCGGAGCACCCGGAGGAAACCCACGCAGACACGGGGAGAACGTGCAAACTCCACACAGTCAGTCGCCTGAGGCAGGAATCGAACCCAGGTCTCTGGCGCTGTGAGGCAGCAGTGCTAACCACTGTGCCACCGTGCCGCCCGACAATTAGATTAGATTACATTACATTACATTACAGTGTGGAAACAGGCCCTTCGGCCCAATAAGTCCACACCGACCCGCCGAAGCGCAACGCACCCATGCCCCTATATTTACCCCTTACCTAACACTATGGGCAATTTAGCATGGGCAATTCACCTAACCTGCACATCTTTGGACTATGGGAGGAAACCGGAGCACCTGGAGGAAACCCATGCAGACACGGGGAGAACGTGCAAACTCCACACAGTCAGTCGCCTGAGGCGGGAATTGAACCCGGGTCTCTGGCGCTGTGAGGCAGCAGTGCTAACCACTGGGGATCCGCATCCAAATCCCATCGTGGCAGATGGTGGGATTTGAATCCGATAAGAAAAGTCTGGAATTTTTAGTTTAAAGGTAGCCATGTCTATTGTCAGAAAAACCCATCCTTACCCTGTCTGGTTTACATGTACTCCAGACCTGCAGCAATGTGGTTGACTCTTAACTGCCCGCTGGGCAATAAATGCTGGGTCTGACCAGTAAAGCCGTCCTCCCATAGATAAATCAAAAAAACGAGCATTAGGAGCTTATTCCAAAACAGAGTTCCACCCATCCTTGTTCTCACCCAATATTCACAAAGTTGGGGGGAAGGGGGTTGGGGTCACTGAACGTCAATGAGACCTGTGCTGCCATTTTGCTTTTTCACCTTCTCTTTTCCAGGCCCACAAAACCCTTTTAAGGATTCTCACAAATAAGATAAAGTTATACTGAGGGTGCAGCTTAATGTGTTGGTGAGGAATTCCTTTGTCCGCCATTTTAACTGAGTCATAACCTGCTTTTGAAAAATTAATCAGATAGAAACCTCTATTAAAATATTATGGCAAGAATTAGGCCAATGTGTTGATATTAAGTGTGATACTATGATTCAAGCAATTTTCACTAATTGCAGCCTAAAAAAGTGGTAATTTTGACATTTTCAAGTGTATTCTTTATACCGTGACAAGCAGAGTAAGCCCTTCTGATTAGAACTGTCCCTTTAAGGACAAATTCTTTGATGTGGTTTTGTTTGATCTTTTTACAACATTGTAAGCAATACAGTTTTGATCAAACAGTTCTGGACTATTTTGGGATATTTGCGTTGTATATTTCCTTTTTTTTGTCATTCGCACAACTTACAATTACACAAGGGAGTGGACACTCTGACAGACTTTTGAAAGACTTTGAGCAGTTTCACTGAATGAAGCACAACTTCCGTTTAAGGGAGAGAATCACAGGGAAAGATCAGAGAAAACCACATGAAAGACCTGGCCCTCTTAAAGAGGCAGGTCACATCCAAAACCGTTTGTCAAAAATTTTGATGTTAGATGATTGTCTAAATGTTCAAAATTTAATAATATGAAAACAAAAATGAATTAGAGGATGAGTCAAAGGTTCCGATTTGATTTGTCCCGGTCAGGGAAAGATCATCATCCGTGACTGTGCTGAAGCGGCTTCCCGCTGAAATGATTTCTCTGGTATTTTCATTTTCATTGCTACATTGGGACGAGAGTTCATTTACCCACAGCAATAACAAGTTGTGTTCATACAGCATTTAAAGACTTCACAGAGTGTTCAAACAAAATCTGACCAAACTGTATAAGGAAGTATCAGGGTAGGTGACAAAAAAAACTAGGTCAAAGAAGTAGGTTTTAAGGAGCATTTTGGAGGAGGAGAGAATGCGAAATCCAGGGAGGGAATTGCAGAGCTCAGGACCCAACCATCTATTGGCACAGCCACCATTGTCGTGATGATTACAGCCAGAGCTCTGCAAGAGGCCACAATTGAAGGAATGCCAAGATCTTATAGGGCTGGGTGAAGTTACAGGACATGTAGGTTTGTCATCCTTTCAAACTGGAAACTGCCAACACATTTTCTGGGATATGGACATTGTTGGCGAGGTCAGCATTCATTGCTCATGCTTATTTTCCCTTGAGCAGGTGCTAGTGAGCTCCTTTTTTGAATAAAAGTGGAAGAGGATCAGGTGTAGACTACTTCCACCCCTTGAGACTGCTTGACCTGTGTACCGCCCTGACTTATCGTCAGTCTCAGTCATTTCCCTACCTGTCTTCATGTTCCTGGCTTCCCTGAGAGATTAAAAATGTATTTATCTCAGTCTTCAATGAATTGAATGACAGAGCGTTCCCAACTCTCTGAGGAAGACAGTTCCAAACATTCACAACCCTCAGAGTGAAGAGATTTCTTCCAATTGGAATCCTCTATGATCAATCCTTTATCCTGATATTCAGCCCCTGTGTCTTAGATCCCCTATTCAGGAATAAACAAGCTGAGAGTTAGCTGGGCCAATTCAGAAAGTGGTCAATCAAACTGCTGTGTATCTGGAGCCATGTGTTGGACAGAATAGATAAGGGCAATAGATTTCTTTCCTTGAATGTTCTTCGTGAATTAGATGGTTTCTATGACAATTTGGTAGTTTTGTGGTCGCCATTGCTGATAGTGATTTTTTTTTACATATTTATTTCATTAGCGAAATTTGAGTTCTGCAGCTGCCATTGTGGGATATCACATGTGCCTCCAGTTCATTAGTTCAGGCATATACACTACCAGTTCACTAACATGACTACTGTGCAAGATTTATCCTGTTGTACTAGTGCTGACCTAAAATCAAGATGTATCAGAATGTCTCTCACTATAACTCATGATGCCCCGTGTCCTTGTGAAGCACTTTACCTCAGTCTGTCTTCTCTCTTATCTTCAATCACTGGGCTTCAAGACCCAGATAACCATGGCATCTTAGTCACCTTTGTCTTATTTTTGGTTCGTTCATGGGCTGTGAATGTGGCTGGCAGAGCATTTATGCTCCATCCTTAAATGCCCTTGAGACAGTTAAGAGTTGAACACATTAGATCTGGATCCAGGTCTAAGGTACGTGGATACCAGACCAGACTGGGCAAAGATGGCAGATTTCCTTCCCAATGGACTTGAGTGAACCAGATGGGGTATTTGTGACATTCAGTGATGGTTTTCATGGTCAATGTCAAAGTTCCCTCCGGATTTTCTTCACAGCTGCGTGGCCCCTCTGAAGTTCATGCACAGCGGCAGCTAGTCGAAGCTGAAGTGATTCATTGACACAGGATGGATGTTGGGAAAGCTCCCATGCAGCCCGCGCAGCTTCGAGGGCACATAGGTCTCCATTCCCAGCCCCAGCTCTATCGCTCACTCTGGTGGTGTTCTGGCCCTCAGTCTAGGTCATTTAACTAAAAGAAATCAAAAGAGGTCATAACGTCAGGGCTTAACGTGAAGCATCACTCAACTACTGGCTTCTGATGTTAACATTTAGCCTCCCTACTTTGATGTAGTCAGACGCCAGAGTTTAGTTTCCTCTTGCATTATCCCAGTGTGTTTTCTTGGTCTTAACTGTATTGATTCACCTCTCCTTCACCAGTGCTGTCCAGTTGAACCCCTTGTCTAGGTAGGGCTGTGACTATCTGACACACTTTTAGCACATGTACAAAATGTAGTGGAAAAGCTCTCACACACATTGCTATTAAATGTACCACCCACATACATCTTCACTTAACAAGGAATTACAGCTGTTCAGTAACCAAGGAATTAAAGCATGCACAACACTTGCATTCTGATGTTTGCCTGACTATTTTGCAACAGAAAGATTCAAGTTTTTATGCATATACCAGGTGAATATGAGTATCAGTGATGTCTGTTCTTCTGTTTCTTTTTACGAATTAAGAATGTGGCCAGACTAGTAATAATTGACAATACCAGCCTGTATCTACCTGTCTGATGTTTACTTATCCTAAAGCAGAGTTGAAGTACAGCTGGAAAAGTACAGCCGGACAGGCAGCATCTGAGAAACAGGAGAGTCAAGTATAAGCTCTTCATTAGGAATGAGATTTGTGGCCCAAGGGGGCTGAGAGATAAATGGGAGCAGAGTGGGGTTGAGGGGAAGGTAGCTGGGAATGTGATAGGTAGATGAAAGTGGGGGAGAAAGTGATAGGTCGGAGAAGAGGGTGAAGCGGATAGGTGGGAAGGACGATGGACAGGTAGGACAGGTCAAGAGGGGGGTGCCAAGTTGGAAGGTTGGATCTGGGATAAGGTGGGGGGAGGGGAAATGAGATAACTGGTGAAATCCACATTGATCCCATGTGGTTGGAGGGTCCCAAGGTGGAAGATGAGGCATTCTTTCTCTAGGTGTTGGATGGTTAGGGTTTGGTGGTGGAGGAGGCCCAGATCTTGCATGTTGTTGGTGGAGTGGGAGGGGGAGTTAAAGTGTTCGGCCATAGGTTAGTGCAAGTGTCCCAGAGATGTTCTCTGAAACGTTCCACAAGTTGGCGTCCTGTCTCCCCAATGTAGAGGAGACCACATCATGAGCAACAGACACAGTAGATGACGTGTGTGGAAGTGCAGATAAATCTGTCAGATGTGGAAGGCTCTTTTGGTGCCTCAGATGGAGGTGAGGGGAGAGCTGTGGGTGCAGATTTTGCTAAACCTTGCAGTGGCAAGGGTAGGTGCTGGGTGTGGAGGGTGGGTTGGTGGTGGGTGTGGACTTAATGAGGGAGACGTGGAGGGAATGGTCTCTCCAGCACACAGGTAGGTGGGAAGGGAAATATTTCCCTGATGGTGAGGTCTGTTGGTAGGTGGTGAAAATGGCGAAGGACGATGCAATGTATCCAGAGGTTGATGGAGTGGAAGCAGCCAACTTCATGGTTTGAGTCAGGGTTCTGATGTTTGGTAAATTATATTGAAGTTAGTTCCTGGAACCAAGGTTTAGACAGTACAATGTGACTGGAAAATATGTTAATGTACATTTGGAAACAAATTAAGAGGGTGTTGTCTTGTGATGTTTATCATGACCATTACTGAGTTGTCTACTGCCATTTACAGAACGTTGGCCAGATCCACCCTCAGCTGCATCAACTTCAATACCTTCAACATGCCTTTCTTACCCCTAGACTCACTATTCCAACACTCTCCTGGCTGAGTTCTATCTTCAGTTCTCCAGAAAATAGATGTTATCTATGTGTTACCATTTCTCAAATTTCACCATATCCATTCACCCATCCATTCACCCTTTTGTATTTGCTGACCTTCACTGGCTCTCACTTAGGCAATGTCTTGATTTTAAGTTTTCTTCATCCTTATTTGAAATTCCTCAGTGGCCTTGATTCTCTCTATCCTGCAGCATCCTCTCATCCAATAACCCTCTGAGATCTCTGCAGCTCCAAATCCAGTCTGTTGAATATGCCCACTCCATGATTAATAGCTGTGCCTTCACCTACCGAGGTACTAATTCTGGACTAAAACCCAAAGAACTGCGGAACAGGCACAAATCAGAAATTGCTGGAGAAGCTCAGCAGGTCTGGCAGCATCTGTGGAGAAAAAGCAGAGTTAACGTTTCAGGTCCAGGGACCCTCATTCTGAAGAGCAGTCACTGAAGAAGCTTTAACTCTGCTTTTTCTCCACAGATGTTGCCAGATCTGCTATGTTTTTCTGTAAATTTCTGGTTTTGCTCCTACATTCTGGGATTTCTTTTCTCACTTCTTTCTTTTTTCAGTTGTTTCTTAAAATCTACAAAGCTTTGGCCATCATCCAGAAATCTTTCTATGGGACTTGTATCAAATTTTGTTTGATTACCCTTTTGCAACACGTCTTGGTATATTCTGTTATGTTAAATAAAAGTTGTGGTAACTGCTTTCAATTGAACAGAACCTCTTGAGGAATGTTCAGATGACGAAGGCTCTTCCGAGTTTGCTCTCATCACTCCTGCATATCAGCCCTCACCTCCCCACTGCGGCCTCTCACTGCTTCTTAATTCTCTCCTGTGCCCCAGCCTCTGCCACTCTCGTTCTCTTGGAAGCTAGTCTCAGCTGCTCCTCTGTGTATAGGAAAACTTCAACTAAGTCTTAACGTTTCCCTTCATAATTCTGAACTCGTGCTCTCTTGTTCTGCATTTTCTCCCTCCTGTTAAATATTTAGTGAGGCTTTTGTAAATTCCCTGTGAGGCAGTTTCTTTTTATTGAGACTGAAAATTCTTGGAATTTGTGGCACATCCTGTAATATTTCAGCTGCAGTCCCCTGATTCACATATGGGACCTGGATGGTAGATCTGCACATTGTACCTAGATCCTGGTTGAAGTTTCAATAACTTCAACATGACCTCTGGAGATTTGAATTCAATTATTCTGACAATATAACCTCGCATCTTATGTACTGTCCTACAGAATTACTTGAACGGCTGTAAAATGCTTTAGGATGTTCAGAGGTCGTGATAGGTGTGATACGTTACGTTATAAGACATCCTGACTCAGTAGATACCGGTCCCTCTCGGTAATACCTTTGTTTCTTTCAGTTGTTCATGAGTTCTTTCTCTCTCTCTCTCTCTCTCTCTGTCTCTCTCTCTCTCTGTCTCTCTTCCCGCCCCCCCCCTCCTCTTTTCCTCCGTATTTCTCTCTGTCTCTCTCTCTCTCTCTCTCTCTCTCTGTCTCTCTTCCCACCCCACCCCACCCCCTCCTCTTTTCCTCCGTATTTCTCTCTTTTGGTACTTCATACTGCCTTCGACATAGTGAATAAAAAGTGACACTTGTAGATCTCTCTTAACTTTTCACTTTACAATTTCTAGCACACTTCATTGGATGGTACCCTTATTTTTAATTTCTGCTGTATTCAGCTTTTTGTCCAGTTGTCTGTGTTGAACTTCATCTGCCATTGATTAACCCGTCCAAGTTATTTTACAAGACATCCTGACTCCATAGATTCCTGCCCCTCAAGCTGGTAACATCCTCAATTTAATTAACCTTTTTGGGTCTCTGACTGGCTCTGCCTTTTTATTTCAAAGTGTTATTTTATCTCTTGCTCAGAGAGAATATCCCAGAGCTGTACACTGGGACCTCCCCTGTTTCTGTATAAGTAGCCATATTAAAAACTGCTTGGCCAGAGGTGGCTTAAGGGTTAATTATGCCATTCAAGTTTGTTCACCCAAATGGTTTGTTATTCCGCGTGGTCTCAGGTTTACATCTCCTCGACCACAAAGATTGCTGACTTCCATTGCTTAAAAATCACTCTGCAAAGCCTCTGATTTCTCCAAACTGGATTCCAACATACTCTCTTCACTGCTCCTCCCTTTGTAGATTCAACCTGTTCCAGCCTCTGCTTCACTGGTTCAGTTTGCACCAAGGCCAGTTCACCTATTGTGAGCAACACATCATGTTGGAACGCCCTTGTTACTTACACACCCACACACACACACAAAATCCCACGATGCATTCAGAATTAAAAATGTTAGAAGAGGAGGAGAGGTTGTACAGATTGCACTTGTAATTAGGCATTTATTGCCCATCCCTCTTTGTCCTGGAGAAGGTGGTGTTGAGCTGCCTTCTTGAACCACTGCAATCCTTAGCATGTAGGGTCATTTACACTGCAGTTAGAAAGATAGTTGCTGTAAGAGCCCAATCATTTTAAATACGGTGAAAGCTTGTAGGATATTGAGGTAAGATGAGAGCGATTGGCTTAAGATCTCACCGTTTATCCCGCTGGTTGGAGCCCAAGGATTTAAACCTGGGGCAATGGACTCCGGCTTTAAGTTATGGGAGAATAAGGGAATCACTTGTTTGGGAGATTGATTTGAGGGTAAGGTCTTGATGTCATTGAGTCAACTAAGTCACAAATATGGATTATCTAATAGGAACCTTTCCCGGTACTTTCAGCTAAGGGATTATATACAGAGGAAGACCACGCTCCTGCCTCAGCCTTACAAGTCAGACATGGAGAAAAGAGTGCACGGGTGATCTTTCAGTTAGTACTTTGTATCATTTACAGAAAGACATGCCTAAGGACATGGAGAGACTCTTTAGGACTTGGAATTGGGAACTAAGAGAGGATATTTCATTGGAAACGTGGGAACATATATGGGAAAGTGTAAAGAAAATCTCGATATGTAACAAAGCGCCAGCCATACAATTGAAGATTTTACACAGGGCTCATATGGTGTCAGAGAGGCTAGCTAAGTTCAAGAGAGGAGCGTCTCCAGGATGTCCCAAATGTAAAATTAGTATAGGCACTCTCACACACTGCTACTGGTCACGTTGTAAGATCCAGAGATACTGGAGTACCATAGTAAGGAAGCTGAAGAAAATCCTGGGAATTGAAGTCAAAGTAGATCTAGTATTTCTTCTTCTGGGGTTGCCAAATTTGCCCTCTCTGGGGGAACATGGGAAGAGACAGTAGCAACCTTACCCACTGTGCGAGGAAGAACATTCTAATAAATTGGTCGTTGGAAAAACCCCCAGGTCTTATGGGGTGGAGTAGGTTGGTGATGGATCGTCTCCCCCCAAGACGACCTCACAAATATGGTGCACCACAGAACAGAGCAGTTTTATAAGACGTGGCAGCCCTTTCTAAATTATATTCACGCAGACTTATTGGCAATATAATTAGCGCCATGTTATGACTGCTGGGATTAGTTTGGATGCCTGTGGGGCCCTGGGAGAGAGAAGCTAGGGGAAGAAAATGCAGGTAACAAGGACTGGTGCTCCCAGGGGTGGGAGCTTCAGTGGAGGTATGATGATTGGAACAAAGTAATGTGATAGAATTTAATTTAACTTGAATTCAGCTTAATTTAATTTTTATTCAATTTGTAGTTTAAGTAGATACATTTGTTATGGTAGAATAGTAGGTAGTTTATTACAAATACGTAGTGTTCTTGTTTTGGAGACTAAGTGTAGAGTTATGGTAGCGCAGGCAGTGGAATGTTCCTCCTGCAGGATGTTTGAGGTAGGGGTGACCACCAATGCTCCTGCCGACTTCATCTGCAGGAAGTGCAGCCAGCTCCAGCTCCTCACAGACCGCGTTAGGGAACTGGAGCTGGAGTTGGATGAACTGAGGATTATTCGAGAGGCTGAGAGGGTGATAGATAGAAGCTACAGGGACATAGTTACGCCAGAGAATAGAGGTGGGAAGGGAGGAAGCAGGCAGTACAGGGATCCCCTGTGGTCATTCCCCTCAACAATAAGTCTACCGCTTTGGATACTGTTGGGAGGGACGGCCTAGCAGGGGTAAGCTGCAGTGACCGGGTCTCTGGCACGAGGTCCGGCTCTGAGGCCCAGAAGGGAAAGGGGGAGAGGAGGAGAGTGCTAGTTATAGGAGACTCTATAGTTAGAGGGACAGACAGGCGGTTCTGTGGACATGCGCGAGACTCTCGGATGGTTTGTTGCCTCCCGGGTGCCAGGGTCCGAGACGTCTCGGATTGTGTCTTCAGAATCCTTAAGGGGGAGGGTGTGCAGCCAGAAGTCGTGATGCACATTGGCACCAACGACATAGGTAGGAAGAGGAGTGGGGAGGTCATTCAGGAGCTCAGGGAGTTAGGCTTATTAGAAATGGTTTAACGGCTGCAGAAAGGAAGTTTGAGGGGGATCTGCCTTTGGAGGTAGAATGGGCTGAAGTCAGAAATAGGAAAAGAGCAGTCACCTTGTTGGGTGTTTACTAAAGGCCCCCCAATAGCAGCAGAGATGTGGAGAAACAGATTGGGAAACAGAATTTGGAAGGGTGCAGAAGCCACAGGGTAGTAGTCATGGGCGATTTCAACTTCCCAAATATTGATTAGAAGCTCTTTAGATCAAGTAGATTGGACGGGGCGGTGTTTGTGCAGTGTGTCCAGGAAGCTTTTCTAACTCAGTATGTCGATTGTCTGACCAGAGGGGAGGCCATATTGGATTTGGTACTCGGTAATGAACCGGGACAAGTGGTGGGCTTGTTAGTGGGTGAGCACTTTGGTGATGGTGACCACAATTCTGTGACTTTCACCTTGGTTATGGAGAGAGATAGGTGCGTGCAACAGGGTAGGTTTTACAATTGGGGGAAGGGTAAATACGATGCTGCAAGACAGGATCTGAGGAGCATAAATTGGGAGCATAGGCTGTCAGGGATGGATGTTGTTGAAATGTGGAACTTTTTCAAGGAACAGATACGACGTGTCCTTGATATGTATGTACCTGTCAGGCAGGAAAGAGATGGTCATGTGAGGGAACCTTGGTTGATGAGGGAGGTTGAATGTCTTGTAAAGAGGAAGAAGGAGGCTTACATAAGGTTGAGGAAACAAGGTTCAGACAGAGCATTGGAGGGATACAGGATAGCCAGGAGGGAGCTGAAGAAAGGGATTAGGAGAGCTAAGAGAGGGCATGAAAAATCTTTGGCAGAGAGGATCAAGGATAACCCCAAGGCCTTTTATGCGTATGTGAGAAACATGAGAATGATGAGAACGGAGGTAGGTCCGATCAAGGACAGTAGTGGGAGACTGTGTATTGAGTCGGAAGAGATAGGAGAGGTCTTGAACAAGTACTTCTCTTCAGTATTTACGAACGAGAGGGACCGTATTGTTGAAGAGGAGAGTGTGAAACGGTCTGTTAAGCTAGAAGAGATACCTGTTAGGAAGGAAGATGTGTTGGACATTTTGAACAACTTGAGGATAGACAAGTCCCCTGGGCCTGACAGGATATATCCTAGGATTATGTGGGAAGCAAGAGAGGAAATTGCAGAACCGTTGGCAATGATCTTTTCATCTTCACTATCAATGGGGACTGGAGAGTGCCAGGGGACTGGAGAGTGGCGAATATTGTGCCCCTGTTCAAAAAAGGGAATAGGGATAACCCCGGGAATTACAGGCCAGTTAGTCTTACTTCGGTGGTAGGCAAAGTAATGGAAAGGGTACAGCGGGACAGGATTTATGAGTATCTGGAAAGACACTGCTTGATTAGGGACAGCCAGCACGGATTTGTGAAGGGTAGGTCTTGCCTTACAAGTCTTACTGAATTCTTTGAGGAGGTGACCAAGCATGTGGATGAGGGTAGAGCAGTGGATGTAGTATACATGGATTTTAGTAAGGCATTTGATAAGGTTCCCCATGGTAGGCTTATGCGGAAAGTCAGGAGGCATGGGATAGTGGGAAGTTTGGCCAGTTGGATAGAGAACTGGCTAACTGGTTGATGTCAGAGAGTGGTGGTAGATGGTAAATATTCAGCCTGGAGCCCAGTTACAAGTGGAGTTCCGCAGGGATCAGTTCTGGGTCCTCTGCTGTTTGTAATTTTTATTAATGACTTGGAAGAGGGAGTCGAAGGGTGGGTCAGTAAATTTGCAGACGATACGAAGATTGGTGGAGTTGTGGATAGTGAGGAGGGTTGTTGTCGGCTGCAAAGGGACTTAGGAATGATGCAGAGCTGGGCTGAGGAGTGGCAGATGGAGTTCAACCCTGTCAAGTGTGAGGTTGTCCATTTTGGAAGGACAAATAAGAATGCGGAATACAGGGTTAACGGTAGGGTTCTTAGTAAGGTGGAGGAGCAGAGGGACCTTGGGGTCTTTGTTGAAAGTTGCCACTCAGGTGGATAGAGTTTGTAAGAAGGCCTATGGTGTATTAGCGTTCATTAGCAGAGGGATTGAATTCAAGATTCGTGAGGTGATGTTGCAGCTGTACAGGACCTTGGTAAGGCCACATTTGGAGTACTGTGTGCAGTTCTGGTTGCCTCATTTTAGGAAAGATGTGGAAGCTTTGGAGAGGGTGCAGAGGAGATTTACCAGGATGTTGCCTGGAATGGAAAATAGGTTGTACGAGGATAGCTTGAGAGTGCTAGGCCTTTTCTCATTGGAACGGCGAAGGATGAGGGGTGACTTGATAGAGGAATAAGATGATCAGAGGAATAGATAGAGTAGACAGTCAGAGACTTTTTCGTCGGGTACAACAGAGTGTTACAAGGGGACATAAATTTAAGGTGAAGGGTGGAAGGTATAGGGGGGATGTCAGGGGTAGGTTCTTTACCCAGAGAGTGGTGGGGGCATGGAATGCGCTGCCTGTGGGAGTGGCAGAGTCAGAATCATTGGTGACCTTTAAGCGGCAATTGAATAGGTACATGGATAGGTGCTTAAGCTAGGACAAATGTTCGGCACAACATTGTGGGCCGAAGGGCCTGTTCTGTGCTGTATTGTTATATGTTCTATAATAGTTTTGTAATATGACATTGTTGTACTACCTGTGTAATCTTATATTTTGTTTTTTTATATAGTTGCGTTGTGAAAGATTTGAAAAAGCTTTTAATAAAAATGTTTATTAAAAAAATGAAAGGCAATTGCCCTATTTTGAACTCGAACTGAAGGAACAGCAATATACTTCTTGGCTCAGAGGGAACTAGCAGGTGCTGGTATTCCCATTTATCTGCTGCCTCTATCCTTTGAGGTGGCAAAGGTTGTGGGTTTGGAAGGTTTTGTCAGAGGTGTCTTGGTGCATTTCTCCATCTTATAAATGGTACAGACTGCTTCAAGTGTGTGACAGTGATGAAGGTAGTGAATGTTAAAAAGGTGGTGGATGAGGAGCCAATCGAGTGAGCTGCTTTGCCCTGCATGGTATTGAATTTCTTGAATGCTATTGGATCTGCATCCATCAAGCCATGAAAAATATTCCATCACACTCCTGACTTGTGGATGGGATTTGGGAGTCAGGAGGTGAGTTTGTAGCCACAGTATTTATGTGGCTACTCCGTTCAGTTTCTGGTCAATATTAAACCCCCAGCTGGTTGATAGTGGGGATTCAGTGATAGTGATGCCATTGAATCTCAAGGGGCAAGTGGCTAGAGTCTTTGTTGTTGGAGATGATTAATGTCTGGCATTTGTGTGGCATGAATGTTACTTGCCACTTGTCAGCCCAAACCTCGATGCTGTTTGGGTCTTGCTGCTGCTGGACTCAGACTGCTTCAGTATCCAAGGAGTCATAAATGGTGCTTAATATGGTGCAACCATTGGTGAACATCCCCGCTTCGGAGCTTAGGGTGGAGGGAAGGTCATTGATGAAGCAGCTGAAGATGATTGGGCCTAGGACACTAGCCTGACGAACTCCTGCAGAGATGTCCTGGAGCTGAGATGACTGACCTCCAACAGCCGCAAGCATCTTCCTATGTGTCAGGTATGACTGGAACCAGCGGAGAGTTTGCCCCAGGTTCCCATTGGTTCTAGATTTGCTCGGGCTCCTTGATGCCACACTCGGTTAAGTGTGGCTTTGATATCAAGGCCTGTCACTCTCACCTCACCTCTGGAATTCAGCTCCTTTGTCTATTTCTGGTCAGGAGTTGAGTGGCCTGGTGGCACACAAACCAATTGTTCTTTTGACGGGATCTTGCCTCACTTTGCTGCTGTTGGTGAGTGCCAATAGGGCAGTAAGTGGGTTCTGAAGAAGGGTCACTGGACCTGAAGCATTAACTCTGTTTTATCTCCACAGATGCTTCCAGGCCTACTGAGTTTTCCCAGTAATTTCTGTTTTTGTTTCAGATTTCCAGCATCTGCAGTTCTTTGGTTGATTGCCATAATTAGCTGGGTTGAATTTGTCCTGCTCTTTCAGGATCCACCTGAGCAATTTTGCACATTTTCAATAGATGCCAATGTCATAGCTGCAGTTGAACAGCTTGGCTAAGGGTCCAGCTGCTTCTGGGGCACATGCCTTCTGTACTATTATAGACAGGCAGGAGGTTGGAAGAACCCAGCATGCAAGGCAGCATCAGGAGGTGGAGAAGTCAACGTGTCGGGTATAACCACTTCTCCACCTCCTGATGCTGCCTGGCTTGCTGTGTTCTTCCAACCTCCTGCCTGTCTACTTTGGCTTCCAGAATCTGACTTGCCTCTACCCTTCTGTGCTGTTGTGGCACCTTGCTCGGGCCCAGAGCTACTGCAATATCCAGGGCCCTCAGCAGGTTCGCTCTATCACCTGGTGGGAATTGATTTGATTGAAGACTGACATCTGTTATACTGTAAACTTCAGGAGGAGGCGCAAACTTAACCTTTTGCGAAAATTACTAAATAAATCTTGTGTAAATCCAAATGTTTTTTCCTCTGGAAGGGAGAAGATGAAGAGACAATCCGATTGTGATCTTCGGAACAGTGGGGTGAATTTGTTAGTGCCGATATGGGAAAACGGTTTCCCCTTGGGGGTGAATCCTGGACAAGGAAGCAGAAACCTGGCAAAAGTGACCATTATCGTGTGAAATACTTAACTCAAGACAAATGTCTTTCCAGGGGCAGTAGAGCAATGTTGCACTTTGCTACACAGGAGCATGTGGCACAGAGTGTTGACGCTCTTAAAGAGACATTTAATACAGTCGATGAAAGAGCCCGGAATTGAGAAATATATGACCACGTGGAAGAGGTCATTAAAGGTAGCAGAGGCTCATGCAGAATATAATTGCCAGAATACACTAGTTGGGCCAAATGGCCTGTTTCAGTGCTGTAGACTAGATGCAATTTTATGCAATAAACAACATGAATAGTTTGAAAAAAAAACCCCTAGACTTTCCTTCCTCATAAGTGATTATTGTGATATCTCAACACAAGGTACTTATCTTCCTTTGAATCTTGACAACTAATTTTTCTTTCCTATCATATTTCCTGTTTCTGCTTTATCTTTGTTGATCCTTCCTCTGATACATTAAGTTTATAAAAATTGCTATAAAGGGGATCCGTAATTGGTCACACATTTCAAGTTGGAATTGTAAATCTGCCAGCATGTTCTCCATTATTTGTTGCCCTCCAAGTGTTCAATGTGATAGTCTTACCTTTCCATGTTTGTGCTGCTGGCTGTTTTGGCAGCCACAGAGATTGGCCTATCATCCTGCAGCTGTATCTCTCAACATCCAGTCCAGATGTGCCCCCTGATATAGTTATTCAAGCATCGAGAGTTCGCGGGATATCAGAGACTCTTCATCAATCATCTGTCTGCAGAACTGAGCAATTTTAGACAATTGTACAACTGACCCATACTCTTCCCTGGACCGCCAGCATTGGCAGGGCACTAGGGTGCCCAGTATAACCACTTTGGATTAAAAGAAATCAGGATTAGTCACAGGTAAAGTGAAATGAGGTGAAATTTGACATTCATTGGCACTGCTCCAAGTCATCTTGTATTTCTCTTATTATTTTTTCTTTGAAGATTTCTTTCCTGTATAACTAGCAGTCCAATTCCTAATGGGGGAGGAGGTGAAGAGGGATTCTTCACTTGGTGTACTGTCCTGCTATGAATTTTGCTTTATTGCCCTGCTGACAGATTAATGGATGCAGAGGCACGGTTACTGCAAGACCTTTCCCAAAGCACTTTCTGCAAACCTTGTTAAGATAGCTCTTCAGCTGTTCCTCATGGGTTCACAAAAATAGGTGAGGATGTGAAGTGAGCGAGGTGAGGGTTTGAGACCCATATAATGAGATGGTGAATGAAGGCTGTTTCCCTCACACACTGGGGGTGCTGTCTTTTTCAAAGCTTCCTTGCTTATGCATTTCAGCTCCTTTCAGTTCAGATGGAGGTTATATTTTTAAGCATTTTTTGAAATACTAAATTTCGGTATTTCCATTTTGACAAATATTCTTCCTTTCTTCTGTCTTCCATCCTCTCTCATTGTTCTTCATTCCTCTCTTGCTTTATTCATTCTCTCACTCTCCCACTCTCCCCTTCTTCATCCTTATCTCCATCTTTCATCAATTCACCTACTCTCTGTGGATCCCACTCCTCCTCCCAACTCACCTCTTACTCCCACCCCAGTACATCCCACATTCCCATTCCAACCTACCCCTCATTCCCACTCTAACCAACCCCTCACTCCTGCTCTGATCCACCGCTCTCTCTCACTACAACCTGTTCCTCACTCCCAATCTGCCCCCACCTCACTCCCATTCCAACCCATCCCTCTCTCCTGCTCCGACCAACCCCTCATTCCCAATGTAACCAACCCCTCACTCCCGCTCTGACCCCCCTCAGTCCTGCTCTAACCCCCTTCACTCTTGCTCCAACCCACCCCTCATTACCAATGTAACCCACCCCTCACTCTCTGTCCAAACTACCCCTCACTCCCACTCCAACCCTTCCCTCTCTCCTGCTCCGACCCACTCCTCATTCCCAATGTAACCAACCCCTCACTCTTGCTCCTACCTGCCCCTCACTCCCACTCTGACCCTCCTCACTCCGCTCTGACTCCCTTCACTCCTGCTCTGACCCCCTCGCTCCCATTCCAACCCACCCCTCACTCCCACTCCTAACAACTCCTCACTCCCACTCTGACCCACCTCTCACTCTCACTCCTACCACCTCTCACTCCCACTCCTACCACCCCTCACTCCCACTCCTATCCACCTCTCACTCCCACTCCTAACAACCCCTCAATCCCACTCTGACCCACCCCTCACTCCCACTCCTATCCACCTCTCACCCCCACTCTGACCCACCTCTCACTCCTACTCCAACCTATTCCTCATTCTCACTCCAACCCATGCCTCACTCCCGTTCCAACATACTCCATTCCTGCTTCTCCTCCCACGCTCTTCCGCACACCTCTGTCTAACTCCACTACTTAATCTCTCAATTTCCCTCTGCAGAAGTCTTGAAATAGTTAACTGATGGCACCAACTTCTTACAGAAGACCATAATCTCCCTTTACATAAATGTTTATCACCCAGTAAACAGATATTTGATGCCAGGCACAGTAATCCTTTCTGCCTCTTAAGCTGCATCAAGTATAATATCGCTGTTGTATTTGTTGTAAGGTGACGTCAGTCCTGTTTTTGTTGACTGAAGCGAGCAGGAAAATAGTTGGAAATTTTTGCAATTTAGGCAATAAATTAAAAAGGAAACAAAATTTCTTATCAAATTTACTGGAAAAACAAAGTTGAAGATTACAAGATCAAAACTCAAATAAAAACTAAGCCAAGTGCTAAGCTATTGTTGGTCAGGTGGTTGGTATCCAAAACAGATATTAGAAACTAAAGTGATTGGATAAATGTTCACTTGTTAGAGAGGCTACCAACACTTGTGACCTCAAATTGTGCAAGAAGAAATAGGTATATTTTTATTGAACATTAATTTCAAAAGATGCCTAATGGCAGCCAGAAATAAATTCTAAAAGTCATATTATTATTGCATATTTACACAAGCAGGCACAATCTACACACAATGTTCCTGCCCTATACTCAATATTTCTGCCCCCTCCACCCACTCAGGCCAGACCTCCTCTGGTATTTTCCCCATTATCCATTTACTGTAAACAGAAAATGTCCAAAAACAGCAAACAGGCCAGCTTTCACACTGCACAGCAAAATTCAGTACATTCCAGTCTGCTGTCCCCACCTTCCTAATCAATATCCCTTTTTAATTTTTTTAATCAAGCTGATCAGAGATATTATTACACACCTTCTGGAGCAGGTCCACAGGTAGAGACACTACCACTGTTCCATAAAAGACCCTACATGATAAACCTCTGGTATTTTTCAGTTAACCTGTTCAGACACATTATGACATATCTGCGGCCAGTGGGACTTGGACCTGGGCCTCCTGACCCAGATTTAGGGACACTAACACTGTGCCAAAAGAGCCCTTGACACACCTCTGCTCAATCAATTGCTCTTTATTATCTCTGGAACATGCCCTGATTCATTTTTAAAGGGACCAGTATTTGCCAAATTTTCATCCAACCCACCTCCTCTCCAGCATGTGCACATCCTCCCGATGGTGTCCATGCTGTTTGCCCTAAATGCAAACTCTTGTGATGGCCTCTAATCAAATTAAATATTGAAACATGGAAGCATAGGAGCAGGAATCTACCTCAGAACCCTTTTCCATATCCCTTGATGCCATTAGTATGTGAAATCAATCAATCGATCTTAGTCTTGAGCATACTTGGTGCTTGAATCTCCACAGTTATCTGGGGAAGAGAATTCCAAAGAATTTCTATGACATTAATTTCTCTGAGTGTATTTGCAGTTTCACCACAACCTGTGTTAGGGGCAATTGACGATGTCCTGTTTTGCAGTGAGAAGGGAGGCTATGCAGGTGCCTTCATCTGTTTATTATCTCATAGTAGAGAAGGGATCCACAGAAAGTCTGAAATTGTATATTTTCCAAAATTATTACAAATATTGTCTCATTCGCTTACATATTTTTGAAGATTCTAATGTTTATACAGGAACAAAATTTAACACCAAACCATACTAAGAGATATTGGGACAAGTGACTGAGTTCTTGATCGTTCTGGTAAAGGCAGACCGAGAGGCAGAGGGCTTAAGAAAGGAATTCCAGTGCTTCGTATCCAGGCAATTGAAGGGACCATTGTATGTGATTGAGCAGTTACAGTCAGGAATGTACAGGAGGCCGGAATTGGAGATCTCAGGAGTTTATTTTGGACTGTAAGAGATAACAGGATGAGGGAGAACCAAAGCCAGTCACAACTCTGAAAGTAAGAATGGCATATTTCAAATGGAGCAGTTCAGGACTGAGAGCGAGTGCACAGGGGTGATGGGTAATCAGGACCTAGTGTGAGTTTATGTACAAGCAGCATCGTTTTGGTTGTGTTTAATTTTATGGGAAGGGATTTGCAGCAGGCATCGCTGGTGAGACCATTCACCCAGCATCCAAACTGTGAGCAGAAGCCTGGTCAGTTTCTCATTCAAAACCATTCCCTAGGTTTCTTTTAATGAAATTATTTCCAACAGATCCAGAATTTGTCCGATAGTCCAAGAAAATAAATATCAAAAGAAGATGTTGTTGTTGGGAACAGCCAGCTATTTGACTAAAGAAGATCTTCCAGTAAAGAAGATCTGATAGCCAGAACCCAATCTTTGAGGATGAGGTAATTGTATTACAGTTGGGCCTTCACTTCCTGTTTATTGTCCACTTCCACTAACAACTGTGTGACAGGACTGGAGAGCTTAGTTTTGGTCCGTCGGTTATGGAATTGCTAAGCCCTGTCCATTACACGCTCCTTCCATTGTTTGATCGGCAAATGGTCCAGAGTTATTGTTTCATAAAGTTGACACCTCATTTTCAAGTATGCGTGATGCTGCTCCCAACATGCACTCCTGCACTCTCCGTTGAACCAGGGTTGACCCCTTGTGTTGATGTTAATGGTGGATATGCTGTGCCGTGAGTTTATAGGTGGTGTTTGAGTACAATTCTGCTGCTGTTGATAGTCCACAGTGCCTTATGAATGCCCAGTCTTGAGTTGCTCATCTGTTTGAAGTCTCACATTTATCATAGTGAAAGTGGCAAATGACTCAGGGTGTACCCTCAACATGAACGTGTCACTTTGTTTCCACAAAGACTGTGCAGAGATCGCTTTATTCCATCCCAGAGCGAACAGATACATCTGCCAAGGGCAGATTGGAGAAGGTAAGGAGTTTCCCTCTTGCTGACTCTCTCAGCACCTACCATTGACCCAGTCTATGGCTATGTCAATTTGGATCCAGCCACTCTTGATGGTGGACATTGAAGACCCCACATAGAGTACATTCTGTACCTTTGACCCTCAGTGCTTCTTCCAAGTGGTGTTCAACATGAAGGATGAGTGATTCATTTGGAGCAGGGTAATAGGTGGTAGTCAACAACTGGGTTTCTTGCCCATGTTTGCCCTGCTCACACAAGACATCATGGAGTCCCCTGTTTCAGGGCAACTGCATCCTAACTGTATACCAGCTGTATGCCATCTGTGATGGGTCTGCTCAGGCAGGGCAGAAACAGGGATGGCGATGCAAGTGCCTGGGACGTTATCTGTAACATATGATTCTCTGTGAATGACTTTGTCAAGTTGTTGCTTGGCTATCCTTTAAAACTACTCTCCCAGTTTTGGCAGAAGGAGGATTTGCGGGGCTGCTGTGTGTCATTTCTGGTGCCTAATTCAGTTCCAGGTGGTCAGTTGCTTTCAATAATCCACACTGGGCACACAAACCCAGCACACCACAGAGCTCCTGCACTCTGAGAGCTGCCAACCTACCTGTGAGGTACGAAATGAAATGAAAGATTCCATTAGAACGGAATGAGGGAGTTTTATCAATGACCTTGTCAATGTTTCTTCTTCCATTACATCGTTATAAACTGGCATTTCACGTTTACCAGACCATCATGTGCACAGTGGAACCACTGCATTTGTCTCCTCATTGCCCTTCAAGCATTTTCAGTTCGGGGAGGACCTCTTTGGTACTCGCTCTTTTTCACTTTTCCTACTTCCATATTAGAGGGCATCTCCCATCAGGTCAGTGTGAAAATTAGGCTAGTTCCCCTCTGATTTGGAGCAAAGGAGTGGGACAGAAAGTCTTGGCTGACTTGGAATTTTAATGACAAACCATTTAAAGTTGAGCAGAACTGAAAAATGTGTTGCTGGAAAAGCGCAGCAGGTCAGGCAGCATCCAAGGAGCAGGAGAATCGACGTTTCAGGCATAATCCCTTCTTCAGGATTATGCCTGAAACGTTGATTCTCCTGCTCCTTGGATGCTGCCTGACCTGCTGCGCTTTTCCAGCAACACATTTTCAGCTCTGATCTCCAGCATCTGCAGTCCTCACTTTCTCCAAGTTGAGCAGAAGACAATGTGAGGAAGGGTTCCATCTTTTGACCAGAAGAGGTGAGTAAGTGACACGTGCTTTAAAAAGGAACAAAGACTACATGTATACAGAGCAAAAAAAATCCTGCACAGTCTTTTCAAGTATTAAATAATTGCAAACAAAGCAGTGAGTATGGGAGCATTTGTTGCTGTCAACCTTCCAGCACCGAAAGCACGTTTTGTATCTTGGCTTTCATTTTGGGTAATCATGAAAGAATGCATGAAAACAAAACTCATTCCCAAGTGCTGTTTGTTGGTGCCATGATTAATTTAATCTTCAAACAGTTCAGCAAATTGCTTCCAATTGCTGGCGTCACTTTCATGTGGAAGGCCAGACTCTGCAAATGCCTCTGTCCAGCAATGAATGGGTCTGCTGCTTTTCAGTGGGAATGAAGCTGTTCCCAAACTGCTAGGAGTGCCTGTAATTGCTGCATTAATGGATCCTGGCCTCATAGGACACGTTTCTACAAAGTACTTGTGCCTTTTTTTCTCTCATTTTCCCCTTTCACCTATTAAAGTGCGTATCATTTTTATGTATGTTTTAAAATTTGCATATCCACTAAGACCAAGTTTAATCTTCTCAAGAAATAATCCCCTGGCACGAACTTTCATATTGCATTTTGCAAACACTTCCCTAGATCATAAGAGAGTGACCCAGATCTTGCTGGAATGGTCATGGAATAATGTACCTAGCAGGACACAACTATTTGATTTTCACCCTGCTCCAATTCAGCCTCGTCCCCAGTCTTGGGAAATCCTTGTGCTGTAACTGATTTGATGTAGTGAGGGCAGTATGGCATCTGACAACCTTAGGGAATGACAGGGCCATCAGTCTATCGCTTTAACAAAAGTGATTGAAGTAATTTCCACTTCCCATTCCCTACTGGCTGCTCTCTCACTCCCCCTTCCCATTCCCCACTGACTGCTCTCTCACTCCCCCTTCCCATTCCCTACTGGCTGCTCTCTCACTCCCCCTTCCCATTCCCCACTGACTGCTCTCTCACTCCCCCTTCCCATTCCACACTGACTGCTCTCTCACTCCCCCTTCCCATTCCACACTGACTGCTCTCTCACTCCCCCTTCCCATTCCCCATGACTGCTCTCTCACTCCCCCTTCCCATTCCCCACTGACTGCTCTCTCACTCCCCCTTCCCATTCCACACTGACTGCTCTCTCACTCCCCCTTCCCATTCCACACTGACTGCTCTCTCACTCCCCCTTCCCATTCCCCACTGACTGCACTCTGATTCGAACCACTGGGATCTCTTCTTGTTTTGCGATAGGTTCAATGCGAGTTAGATGCTGTCTACAAAAGCAATCTTCGAGAAATAGAATGCAGTGAAAGAAAGTGAGAAAGGAAAATAAGTGTACTAAACGATAAAATCAAGTTTGTAAATTTTAATAAAGTTAATGTAGTGAATGAAAGTAAACGTCAAGCCAGAAGGAGTTGGATCTGAATCTCAGGAGCTGAAGTTCCAAAGTCCCAAGGTCATGTTTATCAGATGCAAAATGAAGAATTTTCACTGAGCCAAACACAACAACTGCTGTCTAAATTTAAAAGGATTCTGAATTATTGAATTTGTGAAGCCTAGAAATTACCGTTAACATAAAGCATTTTGCTGGTGGCAATTGTGTGGAACAGCCTCTTAATTTGAAGACAGTTTGTCTCACTGGGCAGGTGTAACTGTATTGGCCCAAAATAAACAGTTTACTTAGAATGTTATAAGCAGCAAATTATTGGCTAATAATCAATATCTGCTCCCATTTACAAGGTAGACATTCCAAAGGTATCCCAAACCACTTCTCATTGGGTAAATTGATTGATTTATTCATTTTCAGGATGTGGGTGTCACTGTCTAGCCTGACGTTTATTGCCCATCCCTCACTAACCTTGAGAAGTTGGCAGTGAGACACCAGCTGATGAAGTTGACATCCCTGTGGTGTTTTATATACAGTCACTGTGCCATGGGTGAACATGGCTGCCATTTAGTCACAGGGCACTGGGCAACAAATAGCAGTGCAATGTCTGCCCAATTCTGTCTGTTTTTGCCTAGTTTTGTCTTTTATTTTTGCCCATGTCTGTCAGTTTTTGCCCTGTTTGTTGTTCAAGGGCTGTCATGGCAGCTGTTTGACCTGAAATAGCACCTTTAGAACGTTACTGGCCAATAGCAAAGGTTAGATTAGATTCCCTACAGTGTGGAAATGGGCCCTTCGGCCCAACCATTCCACACTGACCCTCCGAAGAGTAACCCACCCAGACCCATTTCCCTCTGGCTGATGCACCTAACACTATGGGCAATTTAGCATGGCCAATTCACCTGAGCTGCACATCTTTGGACTGTGGGAGGAAACCGGAGCACCCGGAGGAAACCCACGCAGACATGGGGAAAATGTGCAAACTCCACACAGACAGTTGCCTCGAGGCTGGAATCGAACCTGAGACCCTGGTGCTGTGATACTAGATTAGAGTGGTGCTGGAAAAGCACAGCAGGTCAGGCAGCATGCGAGGAGCAGGAAAATCAATGTTTCGGGCTAAAGCCCTTTATCAGGAATAGAGGCAGAGTGCCTGATGCTGTGAGGCAGCAGTGCTAACCACTGAGCCATCGTGCTGCTGCATCTTTATCGCAGTTTAGCTTCCCATCTGAAGGGCTGCATCCCCAATCGTTTGAACTCTCACTGCATCTGCTTCAGCTTCGGGGATGGTCTTGGCACTTCCTGAGCAATGAGTATGTGAGCCCTGCCCAGTTCCAGCTGAGCAGATTGCATCCCTCCCTTCACCTCCCCACCGTCCCAACATGAGCCTGTGTCGATAGGCTCAATAACCATGCTGTTTATTGGACTGCACCCTGTCCTGATGAAGGGCTTATGCTTGAAACATCGACTCTCCTGCTTCTGAGATGCTGCCTGACCTGTTGTGCTTTTCCAGCACCACACTCTTGACTAGACACTGTCCATGGGGGATTTGAAAGAAACAAAATAATTTCCACAGAGAGTTCAGTTGTGGATTGATTTGTGGTGTTATCAGATTAGTTAGGGTTTAGAAGCTGTACAGGAAGAAAGCATATAACTTTGAAAGGTGAGTCCTTTCTGTGCAGGGATATAAGAACATCAGAACCAGGAGCTGGAGTAGGCCATCCAGCCCATCGAGCCTGACCCCACCATTCAATAAGATCATGGCTGATCTTTTCATGGACTCAGCCCCACTTACCCCCAATCTCACCATAACTCTTAATTCCTTTACTGTTCAAAAATCCAACTTTGCCTTAAAAATATTCAACTCTGATGAAGGGCTTTTGCTCCTCGGATGCTGCCTGACCTGCTGTGATTTTCCAGCACCACTCTAATCTTGACTCTGATCTCCAGCATTTGCAGTCCTCACTTTCGTCTGCTTCACCAGGCAGGGAATTCCACAGATTCACAACCCTCTGGGTGAAGATGTTCCTCCTCAGCTCAGTCCAAAATCTGCTCCCCCTTATTTTGAGGCTATGCCCCTGTTTCTAGTTTCACCCCCCCACCCCCAGTGGAAGCAACCTCCTTGCTTCTATCTTATCGATTCCCTTCATAATTTTATATGTGTCTATACTCATTGGAATTCTTCTCAATTCCAATGAGTATTGTCCCAGTCTACTCAATCTCTCCTCACAAGCCAACCCTCTCCACTCCAGGATCCACCTCGTGAACCTCCTCTGCACCCACTCCAGTGCATTCCTTCTCAAGTATGGAGACCAAAAGCTTTTTAAGCTGCTGCTCATTGTCAGTCCTTTCACCTTTGAGTAAAATGGTTGTGCTTTCAGGTCCCACCCCTGAGATCTGAGCAAAGTATTGTGCTGCAGTGGCAGTGTCCCTACCCTGGACCACAGGCGTGAGGATGACTTACTTGACTGATCTGTGAGAAGATGGTCTCCCTTTTTGGCCCATGCTCCCACAGGATGGTAAGGAACACTTTGCAAAGCTGGATTTGCCCTTATCGATTCCAGTGTTTGGTTCAATGCTTAGACTTCAGAGCATTTTAGAATCCCTACATTGTGGGAACAAGCCATTTGGCCCAACAAGTCCACACTGACCCTCCAGAGAGTATCCCATCCAGACCCCATCCCCTAGCCTATTACTCTACATTTACCCCTGACTAATGCATCTAACCTACCCATCCCTGAACACTATGAGCAACTTATCATGGCCAATTCATCTGGCCTGCACATCTTTGGACTGTGGGAGGAAACCGAAGCGCCCGGAGGAAACCCACACAGACACGGGGAGAATGTGCAAACTCCACACAGTCGCCCGAGGCTGAAATTGAACCCGGGTCCCTGGCGCTGTGAGGCAGCAGTGCTAACCACCGTGCCACCGTGCCGTCCACAGCAATGTGATGCAACCGAATGGCTGGACGGGCCATTTCACAGGGCAGTTAAGAGTCAACCACATTTCTGTGGATCTGAGATCACTTATAAGTAACCAGACTGGGCTGCTTAAGGAAGGAATTTCCTTCCTTAAATGGGATCCATGAAAACCAGGTATTTTATGACAATTTAACACAAAACTCATGATTGCCATGAGACCAGCTTTTAATTCCAGGTATCGAGGAATTCAAATTTCACCATCTGCCATCATGGGATTCAAAGCCATGTCTCCAAAATATTAGCCTGGATCTCTGAATTACTCTGTCCAGTAACAAACCACTCTGTCTAAAGCCAGCAACCACCGGGTATAAAGTAGAAATGTAATGACGGGTTTCCAAGCAACATCTTTACCAAGAGAGTAGTGAGAATGCTACAGTGTGCCATAGTTAGAGAAATAGTACAGACACCTTTAAGGCAAAGTTAGATAAATGTGTGAGAAACAATAGTTAGATATGTTGATACAGCCAGAGAGTGATATGGAATAGAGATAACAGTATTGTGTTCCTAGGTGCAGGAAGGATGTTCCCAATGGTGGGAGGACCAGAACCAGGGATCATAGTTTGAGGATTGTCTAACCTTTAAGGACCAAGATGAGGAGATATTTCTTCATCCAGGGAGTGATGAGCCTGTGGAATTCAGTACCACAGAAAGTGGGGGGAAATGGGGGTTTCGACTCGATGATCAGCCATGATCATGTTGAATGATAGAGGGGCTGAATGGCCTAATCCTGCTGCTATCTTCTGTGTTTATCTGTGTTCCTATGGATCAGGTTAGCCTGTTCCTACGTTGCAGAGTCTATATAATAAAACATTCTGAAGTCTGAGCATGCTTAATGCTCAACCTGTGCAAGTATAGCTCAGAACCGAGTAGTAGCAGATGGAAGGTGGGCTTGGTTTCAGACCAGTTTTGTTTTGAGAGTTTGGCCAGCGCCCTGTTCATTCAGTCAGGAGCTCTTGCTGACACGCACCTACAGGTCATGTCGCAATAGCAGGGCAGAGTATAAAAGGAAGGACCTGCAGGCACCCCCAGACAGGCTCTACCTGTTTGATTTCCGCTGCGGGTATTTTGCCTACATGCATCAGGTCTGTCACCAGCTCAGGTGAGGAGGGTGGTGGTGGAGGGAGAGCTGCATTGTTACAAGCTGAGCTGAGCAATTGCCAGCGACCGTACCACTAGTCACTCTGCCGCCGCTGCCACCACCGCCGCCTTATCTTAGTCCGTGGGAATGTGAAGAGCAGAAAGCTTAACACGGCGCCTTGTATCTGAGCGGAATCAGACTCCACACAACAGCAGGAATTCCAAATAACCTGCTGGCTGGTCAGTAGCGTGTCAAAACAAGAGCAAGTGGATTTCAACTGCATTGCGTGGAAAGGATAAAAATAAAATGTTTCAATTATTTTGGAACAGTTCCTGAACCTGGCCTTCCAGTAGTACAGCACACCAGAAGGCCAACAAGCCCTCACTAATTGACACCTAGGTGGCTTTGACTCCAAAACAAGCCTGAAGGCTGAGTTTGGACAGGCTGTTTAACTACAGGCTAGGTTCTTTACAGGAATAATGCATCAGGACATAATCACAAGACAGGAACAGTTGAGTGTAAATTTATGGAGTGGTATTTGGAAGAAGCAAATGTGAAAATCCATGAGTATCTGCATCTTAATCGTAAAATACCAACCTTTGGATGTTGCATATTTTTTTTTGAGTTCTCTCATGGGATGTAGGTGTCACTATCTGGACCAGCATTTATTGCCCATCCCTACTTATCCCCTGAGATGTTCATTTGCCAGAGAAGGACCTACAATGCCCTGAAGGAGGGAATTCCAGGATTTTGACCCAGCGACACTGGAGGAACGGTGATATCTTTCCAAGTCAGGATGATGAGGGGCTTGGAAACGAACTTTCAGGTGTTATCTGCTGCACTTGTCTTTCTAGTTAATGGAAAGCAGCAATTCAATCCTTATCACATCTGTCACAGTGATTCAGATGATATTGTACAGAGAAACATAGCAGCCATCAAGTACACAGTATGATCCCAAGACTGCCATTCAATGAATAATCATTGGTCATTTTGTCAGTGGTGGTCTCATTCAAAATTTGCCAAAGGATCTTTAATATCAAACTGAACTTCATTTTACCTCAATTACAAATCTCCTCTTCAATGTTGCGGGCCTCTGTCAGTGCTGCTTTGAAGTGCCTACTTCAGGCTATTTGTTCAGGATGCTACAACCTTCTAACTCAGAGGTGGTAGTGTGAATCCCTGAAGCACATTCCACTCCAGAGGTTTTTAAAATCCTCTCGCAGGTGAAGGAGGTGGTGGGGGGGGGGTTCCTTCTCTTGCCCCACAACAGTCCATGGGACAGAAGCCTGAGCACGGGGCTGAGTGGAGAGGGGTTTAAGGACTGTGACTTAGCCACTGTGTACAAATGGCCAAATACATGTCCAGTTTGGGAGAACATGGAGAAAATGATGTTCCTTTATCAATTCTTAAACTCCTTAAGAAATGCTCCGAACTTTGCTTAAGTAAACAGGGCTGGTAATGCCTAGTCTTGAGTCCACAAAGGGTTAAATCAGTTCAATAATGTTTATCATTTGTAAATGTAGATCCCATAGCTCATCACTGGTGACGGAAATTAGTACAGATACACAGAAATGTCCCCCAGTTAGTGCCTGCATAATTCATGTGCCGTGTCTAATGTGATCGAGGGACATTTTAAGCTGATTTCTCCTAAAGTGAAAGGGAATATGTTTTCCGAAACCAGAGAAATCCACAGAGGTAGATAGATGAAGTTGTGATTACATGGAGAATGCAGTCTGCCATGGTTTGTGCATGGATGGGACTCTATGATGAAGTCACTTGTAATCTGCAGACCTCTTGGCACCAGGGCCTTTGATGGACTCTGTTCCCTCTGGGTCAGATCCACGATGCCAGCCCGGTCTATTGCAATCTCTTTTTTTTGCTCATGAGGGCAAAAGCAGTTATCTGATTTGGCGGCTGGAGATAAAGCATGGCTCCACATATTCAGAATACCTGAACAGGGCCTTGTCTGTCTGTCTGCATACGTGCTCACTGTTGTGTGTCAGCTCCTCCTTGAATGAAAACGTTTGGGTTGTGCCATATTGTCTCCGGCCTGTGCTAGTGCCTGTGAGTGATGCCGCAGTGTCTCGGAGCCAAATACCACAGCTATGTTTCAGCAACACTGGAATCCCCAGTAGGCCTTTAACCCCTTCACTACCTTCTCGCCTTGATTTTTCTTTTAGAAGTAAAAAGCCTTCCTTTCCAGACCTGGATATTTTTCAGTGGAGTCATTGTTGTAATACAGAAAATGCAGGAACCAATTGGGGAACCACAAACTCCAAGAAAGCAGGTAGTGGGCAAATTATCTCCTTTCTGTTGATGTTGGCTGAGAGGTGAATGTTGACCAGGTACCCCTTCTCTCTTTTGAAATTGTGTCAAAGAACATCTGCTCCATCTTAGAGAGTAGGAAGTCTCATCTGAGCAAATGTAGTACCTCGAAGTGTGCGGCACTCCCTCAGTGCTGCTCTGGGAGTGTTAAACTTCACTGTGAGCTTGGGTGTCTGGAGTGAGTCTTGAACCTGCAGAGAGGTGAGAATGTTCAATGCATCGAACTCTGTGTCACCTTTGACGTCCTTGCAACAGCCTGACACTTGTACCTATTTTTCTCAGTCAGCTAGTTCACCAATATTATCACACACTTCTGCTGTCAGCTGGGATTCGAACCTAGGTCTCCAGGTCCAGACGATGCTATCACCCACCTACAAGAGGGCCCCAAAGTAAACATTGAAAAGTTGAAGTTGCCCATCCCCTTTGAGATGACTGTCTGGGGTACATCACCATCCTGACACTTTTAATAATCAGCAAAGTGGGCAACACGGTAGCACAGTGGTTAGCACTGCTGCCTTACAGCGCCAGAGACCCGGGTTCAATTCCCGTCTCGGGCGACTCTCTGTGTGGAGTTTGCACATTCGGGTGCTCCGGTTTCCTCCCACAATCCAAGAATGTGCAGGTCAGGTGAATTGGCCAAGCTAAATTACCTGTAGTGTTAGATGTAGGGGAATGGGTCTGGGTGGGTTGCGCTTCAGCGGGTCAGTGTGGACTTGTTGGGCCGAAGGGCCTGTTTCCACACTAAGTAATCTAATCAAAGTACGTTTCAAGTGCAGTTGCTGTGACTGGGACAAGATGCAGGGATGGAGCTGGTTAAAACTCTGGGTAGAGAGGTGCCAAGTAGAAATTTACAGCCCCAGGATTTTGAAATCACATTAGGAGGAAGGAAGTGAGTGATGGTTGGTCAGGCCCTGAGTTCTTCAGCATGTCTGTTTTACTGCAGATCACAGAGTTTACATTTCTTCATGTAATCTTTTATAGGGGCCAAAAAATGTTTCCCCTAGGTGGATGGGTCAATGATCACGGGAGCATAGTTTTAAGGGAAGGGGCAGGAGGTTCAGAGGAGATGTGAAGGAAATCTTGTCACCACCCTCTGGGTGGAATCTGGAACTCACTGTGTGTAAGGGTGCGAGAGACAGAAACCTTCACACCTTTGAAAAAGGATTTAGATGTGCACTTGCAATGCCAAGACCATAGAAGGCTGTGCGCCAGGTACTGGAAAATGGGGTGAGAACAGTTGTCAAAATGTGTGGTGCTGGAAAAGTCAGGCAGCATCCAAGGAGCAGGAGAGTCAATGTTTCGAGCATAAGCCCTTTATCAGGAAGCCCTTGTCCAAGGATGCCTGCCTTGAAGAAGTTCCCTCTTCCAGGGACTAGAATGGTTCCCTGTTTTTGAACTGTCTGAGCACAGTGGGCTGAAGGGCCTTTTTCTATGCTGTAGGCCTCGATGACTCTGAGGGTGTGGGCGTCACTGTCTGGGCCGGCATTTGTTGCCCACCTCAGTTGTTCCAGAGAAGATGATGGTGAGCTGCCTTCTATCTAAGAGACGTACCTAGACCCACAATGCCCTGAGGGAGGGAATTCCAGCAAATAGTGTTGATAAAAATAACAAATACTTGAAATACTCAGCAAGTCAGGCTGCCTTGGTAGAATGAAACAGAGTTCCTGTTTGAATGAATGTTCACCAACCTGAAAGATTACCTCTGATTATCTCCACAGACGCTGATTGGCGCGTTTCACATCTTCAGCATTTTGTTTTGATTTGATTTCAGATTTTTAGTATCCACAGTGCTCGCTAAGGTGATCAGTTCATAATTTCCGTGACAAAGCTACATTGGAGAAGTTGGGACTGTTCTCCTCAGAGAACAAAAGGCTGACTCCTGTTCCTATTTCTGACAGGCCTCATGGGAACAGTTTGCCTCTGTCAACATCCGCCATCATTTGAATGTCTCTAACAATCCCTAATCTACTCCAAGAACAGTCTCAGTTTCTTCCCTGTTTCCATGTACTTTATGTTTAGAGTCAAAAATCTCACAAAACCAGGTTAGAGTCCAACTAGTTTATTTGGAAGCACAAGCTTTCAGAGCACTACTGCTTCATCAGGTAACTAGCGATAACCTGGTGTTGTGTGATTTTTGACTTTGTCCACCCAGTCCAACACCGGCACCTCCACATCGTGGGCACAGGTTTTCATGATTCTCTTACACAGTCCCTCTAAAAGCCCTTCACATCCTCCCTATAATGTACATCCTGGAATTGGACACAATTCTCTAACTGAGGCCAAGCCAGGTCAGCATGAGAAAGCAGCAAGTTGTTTGGATTTGGAATCCACTCCCTGCAGTGTGGAAACAGATTTGGAAATAACTTTCAAAAGGGAATTGTTTAATTAAAGGGAACTTTCCCTTCCCTTCTCCGAGCAGCTCCAGCATGTCCACTCTCTCCATAATACAGCAACCGCTCATATTGTGTAGCAACCTGGTCACCATTTTCAGAAGAGAGACGCTGGTGATGATTGGCAGGTTCACTGGGGGTCAGCAGAGTTTCAATCATCATGGAGCTCTGAACAAGGTTCACTGGGGGTCAGCAGAGTTTCAATCATCATGGAGCTCTGAACAAGGTTCACTGGACTCAGCACGTTACATTGTTCCTGTCTCCACAGATGCTGTTGGACCTGCTGAGTTTCTCCAACACTTCCTGTGATTGCAATGGTGTTTATTTCACTCAGAGCTCAAGTGGCTGATGTGAGAACCATTGCAAAAATCAATCAGTGTGTGTATGAAGTCTCCTTATTCCAATTATCCTATCACCTCTGTGCTCATTTGCCTAACTCAGAGGCAAGGAATGGCTCGATTTCAAGTTTCTCATCTGTGCTTTCAATTTTCTCCTCAGCATTTCTGTCTCTCTGTAATCTCCTCCAACCCCATAATCCTGTGAGATTGTAATCTCCTCCAACCCCATAACCCTGTGAGATTGTAATCTCCTCCAACCCCATAATCCTGTGAGATTGTAACCTCCTCCAACCCCATAACCCTGTGAGATTGTAATCTCCTCCAACCCCATAACCCTGTGAGATTGTAACCTCCTCCAACCCCATAACCCTGTGAGATTGTAACCTCCACCAACCCCATAACCCTGTGAGATTGTAATCTCCTCCAACCCCATAATCCTGTGAGATTGTAACCTCCTCCAACCCCATAACCCTGTGAGATTGTAACCTCCACCAACCCCATAACCCTGTGAGATTGTAATCTCCTCCAACTATAACCCTGTGAGATTGTAATCTCCTCCAACTATAACCCTGTGAGATTGTAATCTCCTCCAACTCCATAACCCTGTGAGATTGTAATCTCCTCCAACTCCATAACCCTGTGAGATTGTAATCTCCTCCAACTATAACCCTGTGAGATTGTAATCTCCTCCAACTCCATAACCCTGTGAGATTGTAATCTCCTCCAACTCCATAACCCTGTGAGATTGTAATCTCCTCCAACTATAACCCTGTGAGATTGTAATCTCCTCCAACCCCATTACCCTGTGAGATTGTAACCTCCTCCAACCCCATAACCCTGTGAGATTGTAATCTCCTCCAACCCCATAACCCTGTGAGATTGTAATCTCCTCCAACCCCATAATCCTGTGAGATTGTAATCTCCTCCAACCCCATAACCCTGTGAGATTGTAATCTCCTCCAAACCCCATAACCCTGTGAGATTGTAATCTCCTCCAACCCCATAACCCTGTGAGATTGTAATCTCCTCCAACTCCATAACCCTGTGAGATTGTAATCTCCTCCAACCCCCATAACCCTGTGAGATTGTAACCTCCTCCAACTCCATAACCCTGTGAGATTGTAATCTCCTCCAACCCCCATAACCCTGTGAGATTGTAATCTCCTCCAACCCCATAACCCTGTGAGATTGTAATCTCCTCCAACCCCCATAACCCTGTGAGATTGTAATCTCCTCCAACCCCATAACTCTGTGAGATTGTAACCTCCTCCAACTCCATAACCCTGTGAGATTGTAACCTCCTCCAACTCCATAACCCTGTGAGATTGTAACCTCCTCCAACACCATAACCCTGTGAGATTGTAATCTCCTCCAACTCCATAATCCTGTGAGATTGTAATCTCCTCCAACACCATAACCCTGTGAGATTGTAATCTCCTCCAACCCCATAGCCCTGTGAGATTGTAATCTCCTCCAACCCCATAACCCTGTGAGATTGTAAACTCCACCAACTCCATAACCCTGTGAGATTGTAACCTCCTCCAACTCCATAACCCTGTGAGATTGTAACCTCCTCCAACCCCCATAACCCTGTGAGATTGTAACCTCCTCCAACCCCATTACCCTGTGAGATTGTAAACTCCACCAACTCCATAACCCTGTGAGATTGTAATCTCCTCCAAACCCCATAACCCTGTGAGATTGTAATCTCCTCCAACTCCATAATCCTATGAGATTGTAATCTCCTCCAACTGCATAACCCTGTGAGATTGTAACCTCCTCCAACCCCATTACCCTGTGAGATTGTAAACTCCACCAACTCCATAACCCTGTGAGATTGTAACCTCCTCCAACTGCATAACCCTGTGAGATTGTAACCTCCACCAACTCCATAACCCTGTGAGATTGTAATCTCCTCCAACACCATAATCCTGTGAGATTGTAATCTCCTCCAACCCCATAACCCTGTGAGATTGTAACCTCCTCCAACCCCATAACCCTGTGAGATTGTAATCTCCTCCAACCCCCATAATCCAGTGGGATTGTAATCTCCTCCAAACCCCATAACCCTGTTAGATTGTAATCTCCTCCAACCCCATAATCCTGTGAGATTGTAACCTCCTCCAAACCCCATAACCCTGTGAGATTGTAATCTCCTCCAACTCCATAACCTTGTGAGATTGTAACCTCCTCCAACCCCATAACCCTGTGAGATTGTAACCTCCTCCAACTCCATAACCCTGTGAGATTGTAATCTCCTCCAAACCCATAACCCTGTGAGATTAATCTCCTCCAACTCCATAACCTTGTGAGATTGTAACCTCCTCCAACCCCATAACCCTGTGAGATTGTAACCTCCTCCAACCCCATAACCCTGTGAGATTGTAACCTCCTCCAACCCCATAACCCTGTGAGATTGTAATCTCCTCCAAACCCATAACCCTGTGAGATTGTAATCTCTCCAACCCATAACCCTGTGAGATTGTAATCCCCTCCAACCCCATAGCCTTGTTAGATTGTAATCTCCTCCAACCCCATAACCCTGTGAGATTGTAATCTCCTCCAACCCCCATAACCCTGTGAGATTGTAATCTCCTCCAACCCCATAACCCTGTGAGATTGTAATCTCCTCCAACCCCATAACCCTGTGAGAATGTAATCTCCTCCAACCCCCATAATCCTGTGAGATTGTAATCTCCTCCAAACCCCATAACCCTGTGAGATTGTAATCTCCTCCAACCCCATAATCCTGTGAGATTGTAAACCCCTCCAACCCCATAACCCTGTGAGATTGTAATCTCCTCCAAACCCATAACACTGTGAGATTGTAATCTCCTCCAACCCCATAACCCTGTGAGATTGTAATCTCCTCCAACTCCATAACCCTGTGAGATTGTAATCTATTCCAACTGCATAACCCTGTGAGATTGTAACCTCCACCAACTCCATAACCCTGTGAGATTGTAATCTCCTCCAACTCCATAACCCTGTGAGATTGTAATCTATTCCAACTGCATAACCCTGTGAGATTGTAACCTCCACCAACTCCATAACCCTGTTAGATTGTAATCTCCTCCAACTCCATAACCCTGTGAGATTGTAATCTCCTCCAACTCCATAACCCTGTGAGATTGTAATCTCCTCCAACTATAACCCTGTGAGATTGTAATCTCCTCCAACTCCATAACCCTGTGAGATTGTAATCTCCTCCAACTCCATAACCCTGTGAGATTGTAATCTCCTCCAACTATAACCCTGTGAGATTGTAATCTCCTCCAACCCCATTACCCTGTGAGATTGTAACCTCCTCCAACCCCATAACCCTGTGAGATTGTAATCTCCTCCAACCCCATAACCCTGTGAGATTGTAATCTCCTCCAACCCCATAATCCTGTGAGATTGTAATCTCCTCCAACCCCATAACCCTGTGAGATTGTAATCTCCTCCAAACCCCATAACCCTGTGAGATTGTAATCTCCTCCAACCCCATAACCCTGTGAGATTGTAATCTCCTCCAACTCCATAACCCTGTGAGATTGTAATCTCCTCCAACCCCCATAACCCTGTGAGATTGTAACCTCCTCCAACTCCATAACCCTGTGAGATTGTAATCTCCTCCAACCCCCATAACCCTGTGAGATTGTAATCTCCTCCAACCCCATAACCCTGTGAGATTGTAATCTCCTCCAACCCCCATAACCCTGTGAGATTGTAATCTCCTCCAACCCCATAACCCTGTGAGATTGTAACCTCCTCCAACTCCATAACCCTGTGAGATTGTAACCTCCTCCAACTCCATAACCCTGTGAGATTGTAACCTCCTCCAACTCCATAACCCTGTGAGATTGTAATCTCCTCCAACACCATAACCCTGTGAGATTGTAATCTCCTCCAACCCCATAACCCTGTGAGATTGTAATCTCCTCCAACTCCATAATCCTGTGAGATTGTAATCTCCTCCAACACCATAACCCTGTGAGATTGTAATCTCCTCCAACCCCATAGCCCTGTGAGATTGTAATCTCCTCCAACCCCATAACCCTGTGAGATTGTAAACTCCACCAACTCCATAACCCTGTGAGATTGTAACCTCCTCCAACTCCATAACCCTGTGAGATTGTAACCTCCTCCAACCCCATTACCCTGTGAGATTGTAAACTCCACCAACTCCATAACCCTGTGAGATTGTAATCTCCTCCAAACCCCATAACCCTGTGAGATTGTAATCTCCTCCAACTCCATAATCCTGTGAGATTGTAATCTCCTCCAACTGCATAACCCTGTGAGATTGTAACCTCCTCCAACCCCATTACCCTGTGAGATTGTAAACTCCACCAACTCCATAACCCTGTGAGATTGTAACCTCCTCCAACTGCATAACCCTGTGAGATTGTAACCTCCACCAACTCCATAACCCTGTGAGATTGTAATCTCCTCCAACACCATAATCCTGTGAGATTGTAATCTCCTCCAACCCCATAACCCTGTGAGATTGTAATCTCCTCCAACCCCATAACCCTGTGAGATTGTAATCTCCTCCAACCCCCATAATCCAGTGGGATTGTAATCTCCTCCAAACCCCATAACCCTGTTAGATTGTAATCTCCTCCAACCCCATAATCCTGTGAGATTGTAACCTCCTCCAAACCCCATAACCCTGTGAGATTGTAATCTCCTCCAACTCCATAACCTTGTGAGATTGTAACCTCCTCCAACCCCATAACCCTGTGAGATTGTAACCTCCTGCAACTCCATAACCCTGTGAGATTGTAATCTCCTCCAAACCCATAACCCTGTGAGATTTAATCTCCTCCAACTCCATAACCTTGTGAGATTGTAACCTCCTCCAACCCCATAACCCTGTGAGATTGTAACCTCCTCCAACCCCATAACCCTGTGAGATTGTAACCTCCTCCAACCCCATAACCCTGTGAGATTGTAATCTCCTCCAAACCCATAACCCTGTGAGATTGTAATCTCTCCAACCCATAACCCTGTGAGATTGTAATCCCCTCCAACCCCATAGCCTTGTTAGATTGTAATCTCCTCCAACCCCATAACCCTGTGAGATTGTAATCTCCTCCAACCCCCATAACCCTGTGAGATTGTAATCTCCTCCAACCCCATAACCCTGTGAGATTGTAATCTCCTCCAACCCCATAACCCTGTGAGAATGTAATCTCCTCCAACCCCCATAATCCTGTGAGATTGTAATCTCCTCCAAACCCCATAACCCTGTGAGATTGTAATCTCCTCCAACCCCATAATCCTGTGAGATTGTAAACCCCTCCAACCCCATAACCCTGTGAGATTGTAATCTCCTCCAAACCCATAACACTGTGAGATTGTAATCTCCTCCAACCCCATAACCCTGTGAGATTGTAATCTCCTCCAACTCCATAACCCTGTGAGATTGTAATCTATTCCAACTGCATAACCCTGTGAGATTGTAACCTCCACCAACTCCATAACCCTGTGAGATTGTAATCTCCTCCAACTCCATAACCCTGTGAGATTGTAATCTATTCCAACTGCATAACCCTGTGAGATTGTAACCTCCACCAACTCCATAACCCTGTTAGATTGTAATCTCCTCCAACTCCATAACCCTGTGAGATTGTAACCTCCTCCAACTCCATAACCCTGTGAGATTGTAATCTCCTCCAACCCCATAACCCTGTGAGATTGTAATCTCCTCCAACTCCATAACCCTGTGAAATTGTAACCTCCTCCAACTCCATTACCCTGTGAGATTGTAACCTCCTCCAACTATAACCCTGTGAGATTGTAATCTCCTCCAACCCCATTACCCTGTGAGATTGTAACCTCCTCCAACCCCATAACCCTGTGAGATTGTAATCTCCTCCAACCCCATAACCCTGTGAGATTGTAATCTCCTCCAACCCCATAACCCTGTGAGATTGTAATCTCCTCCAACCCCATAACCCTGTGAGATTGTAATCTCCTCCAACTCCATAACCCTGTGAGATTGTAACCTCCTCCAACCCCATAACCCTGTGAGATTGTAATCTCCTCCAGTCCCATAACCCTGTGAGATTGTAATCTCCTCCAACCCCATAACCCTGTGAGATTGTAATCTTCTCCAACCCCCATAACCCTCTGAGATTGTAATCTCCTCCAAACCCATAACCCTGTGAGATTGTAATCTCTCCAACCCATAACCCTGTGAGATTGTAATCCCCTCCAACCCCATAGCCTTGTTAGATTGTAATCTCCTCCAAACCCATAACCCTGAGTGATTGTAATCTTCTCCAACCCCCATAATCCTGTGAGATTGTAATCTCCTCCAAACCCCATAACCCTGTGAGATTGTAATCTCCTCCAGTCCCATAATCCTGTGAGATTGTAATCTCCTCCAAACCCATAACCCTGTTAGATTGTAATCTCCTCCAACTCCATAACCCTGTGAGATTGTAACCTCCTCCAACTCCATAACCCTGTGAGATTGTAATCTCCTCCAACCCCATAACCCTGTGAGATTGTAATCTCCTCCAACTCCATAACCCTGTGAAATTGTAACCTCCTCCAACTCCATAACCCTGTGAGATTGTAATCTCCTCCAACTATAACCCTGTGAGATTGTAATCTCCTCCAACCCCATTACCCTGTGAGATTGTAACCTCCTCCAACCCCATAACCCTGTGAGATTGTAATCTCCTCCAACCCCATAACCCTGTGAGATTGTAATCTCCTCCAACCCCATAACCCTGTGAGATTGTAATCTCCTCCAACCCCATAACCCTGTGAGATTGTAATCTCCTCCAACTCCATAACCCTGTGAGATTGTAACCTCCTCCAACCCCATAACCCTGTGAGATTGTAATCTCCTCCAGTCCCATAACCCTGTGAGATTGTAATCTCCTCCAACCCCATAACCCTGTGAGATTGTAATCTTCTCCAACCCCCATAACCCTGTGAGATTGTAATCTCCTCCAAACCCATAACCCTGTGAGATTGTAATCTCTCCAACCCATAACCCTGTGAGATTGTAATCCCCTCCAACCCCATAGCCTTGTTAGATTGTAATCTCCTCCAAACCCATAACCCTGAGTGATTGTAATCTTCTCCAACCCCCATAATCCTGTGAGATTGTAATCTTCTCCAAACCCCATAACCCTGTGAGATTGTAATCTCCTCCAGTCCCATAATCCTGTGAGATTGTAATCTCCTCCAAACCCATAACCCTGTGAGATTGTAATCTCCTCCAGTCCCATAACCCTGTGAGATTGTAATCTCCTCCAAACCCATAACCCTGTGAGATTGTAATCTTCTCCAACCCCCATAATCCTGTGAGATTGTAATCTCCTCCAAACCCATAACCCTGTGGGATTGTAATCTCCTCCAAACCACATAACCCTTTGAGATTGTAATCTCCTCCAATCCCATAACCCTGTGAGATTGTAATCTCCTCCAACCCCATAACCCTGTGAGATTGTAATCTCCTCCAACCCCACAATCCTGTGAGATTGTAATCTCCTCCAACCCCATAACCCTGTGAGATTGTAATCTCCTCCAACCCCATTACCCTGTGAGATTGTAATCTCCTCCAACCCCATAACCCTGTGAGATTGTAATCCCCTCCAACCCCATAACCCTGTGAGACTGTAATCTCCTCCAAACCCCATAATCCTGTGAGATTGTAATCTCCTCCAACCCCATAACCCTGTGAGATTGTAATCTCCTCCAACCCCATAACCCTGTGAGATTGTAATCTCCTCCAGTCCCATAACCCTGTGAGATTGTGATGTTCTCCAGCCCTGGAACACTGTGAGATATCTGTGCTTGAGTTCTGGCTGATTCCCTGATTTTACTCACCCTGCCATTGTCAGCTGTGCCTTCAGCCTGTCTTACACTTGCCACTTCTGTCTTTCTCCAAGGCAAGTCCTTTCACATTGACCTTTTTTGTCAAAGGTATCAGTCATCTACCCGAACATCACGTTACCATTGTTAAATTATGTTTTCCAGCACAACTGAGGAGAATCTTGGGGCTATGTCAATGATGCTACAAGTTCTTCTTGTAACATTCTTTCTAATAATTCCTCTCTGCCCATAGATGGATTAAACCCAGAAACCAAGCAACAGCTCACAACATCCAGCAAGAAGAAATCGAAAGGAGGGAAGGGTGACTCAACGAAAGCAGAAGATGGGAAGACTGAAGTACAACCCATAATGATCATTTTGGCCTTTAAAAGATACATATTTGATCCTCAAAAGAAAATGATACAGTCCTAAAGTGTTTGTGAAGCATAGGTGTTCAGGGCTACGACTGGGTCAAACAAAATCCTTGCCTTAAAGTCCATTATTCTGGGGACAGGTTTCTATGATTTTTGAAGGAATAAAACCAAAATGAATTCTTTTGTTTGCTACAAGATGTATTCTGTTTCAAAGTTTTGGAATGGGAGGGCCTTACCCCTAAAGGAGCTAACTGATGATAGCACATCCCAAGGCAGTGCTGCTGTCAGTGAGGAACCATTTGAACTGTCGAGGTGTGATTGTCGGTCAGCCGATTGACCACTTGGTGGAGGGGAAGTTTCATTCTGGCCTCAAACACGTGTCCAGATGACTTCATATCATCAGGAGTCAGGGGTGGGATAAAGACCATGAGTGCTTTAAGTGCAGAGAGAGAGAGAGAGAGAGAGAGCAGTCCAAGTTAACATCTCAGATCAGTGACTTTCTGCGAAAACTGGAATTGGCTTGGAGATGCAACAGGCTTTTCAGCCCATACAGAGGCAGGCTCAAGGAGCTGTAGGTGAATAAGTTGAAAACTGTACAATAGGAGATGAAATGATGGAAGAGGAACGATGCAAGGCTAAAGGAGGTGGTGAGGGATAAAGCAAAAGGTGGGTGCAGAGAGGGTGGAAGGGGGATCAGCAACATCTTTGCCAAAAACAACCCAAAGAACTGTGAATGCTGGAAATCAGAAACTGCTGAAGAAATTCAGCAGGTCAGGCAGCATCAGTGGAGAGAAAGCAGAGTTAACATCTCTGGTCCAGAGACCTTCAGAACTTCAGCATAGACACCTGCTCCTCCTGACAAGGTCTGTTTCACTGCACTCACTTCAGAACTGGGGTCCGCAACACTAGGTTCACCCTGCAGCTGTAGTGCTAGAGCAGAGGGTGTAGGGCTCACTGTAAGTGTAACCAGCCCACACCCAGCCCCGTCCTGGATCTGATTCTTATTTCAAAAACATCACAACCTTCCTACAGCCGTGACAGCATTACAGAAACTGCACTGAGATCTGATCAGCAGATTACCACATCAGCTGAATGAATGTAAATCACTTCTTTAGTTTAATTGTGAATTGAATGTACAAATTGTTCAATATTATCAATACTTGTTATGCCCTGAACTGCCCTGACAGCCGTTGGATGTGACGTAATGTTAAATTCTAAACAAGCTCTCTCCTCTCTTGTTTCCTCTCTTGTTATCTTTGTTTTACACAAACCAACATTCCCACAGCCACAGCAGGGAGTTCTCTCATTTTCTTGATGGATATTTATGTCTAATGGACTGGAACCACAGACAGAGGGTTCATGTGTTTTATTGTTCGCTCATGTTCCACTGCAGAAGGCCTTCTGAAGCACCGTCGCTGACTCCTGATGAACATTTCTCCTAACCTGCTGTTCCGTTCGTAATGCCCGTATCCTCTATCCTGTGTTGAAAAATGTGTTGCTGGAAAAGCGCAGCAGGTCAGGCAGCATCCAAGGAGCAGGAGAATCGACGTTTCGGGCGCACCTGGGATCGACTGCAGGCCTATTCATTCTACTAGTTTCCTGTTCCATCCCTGGGTTCATTGCTACTCAACTCCAGCCCCGCAACCCACTGTACCCCCCAAACATCCCCCAACTCACTGTACCCCCCAAACACCCCCCCCCAACTCACTGTACCCCCAAACACCCCCCCTGAGCTCACTGTATCCACAAGCACCACCAGCCCCCTGAACTCACTGTACCCCCCCCCCCAAACACCCCCCTGAGCTCACTGTTATCCCCAACACCCCCCGAGCTCACTGTATCCACAAACACCACATCCCTGAGCTCACTGAACCCCAAACATCCCCCCGAGCACACTGTACCCCCCAAACACCAACCCCCTGAGCTCACTGAACCCCAAACATCCCCCCGAGCTCACTGTACCCCTCAAACACCAACCCCCTGAGCTCACTGTACCCCCCAAACACCCCCCTGAGCTCACTGTATCCACAAGCACCACCAGCACCCTGAACTCACTGTACCCCCCCCAAACACTCCACTGAGCTCACTGTTACCCCCAACACCCCCCGAGCTCACTGTACCCCCCAAACACCACATCCCTGAGCTCACTGTACCCCCCCAAACACCCCCCTGAGCTCACTGTACCCCCCAAACACCACCCTGAGCTCACTGTACCCCCCAAACACCCCCCTGAACTCACTGTTACCCCCAACACCCCCCGAGCTCACTGTACCCCCCAAACACCCCCCTGAGCTCACTGTTACCCCCAACACCCCCCGAGTTCACTGTATCCACAAACACCATACCCCTGAGCTCACTGAACCCCAAACATCCCCCGAGCACAGTGTACCCCCCAAACACCACCCCCCTGAGGTCACTGTACCCCACAAACACCACCCCCCCTGAGGTCACTGTTCCCCACCAAACACCACCCCCACGAGCTCACTGTACCCCCCAAACACCACCCCCACGAGCTCACTGTACCCCCCAAACACCACCCCCACGAGCTCACTGTACCCCCCAAACACCACCCCCCACGAGCTCACTGTACCCCCCAAACACCACCACCCTGAGCTCACTGTCCCCCCCAAACACCACCCCCACGAGCTCACTGTACCCCCCAAACACCACCCCACTGAGCTCACTGTACCCCCCAAACACCACCCCCACGAGCTCACTGTACCCCCCAAACACCACCCCCACGAGCTCACTGTACCCCCCAAACACCACCCCCACGAGCTCACTGTACCCCCCAAACACCACCCCCCACGAGCTCACTGTACCCCCCAAACACCACCCCCCACGAGCTCACTGTACCCCCCAAACACCACCCCCCTGAGCTCACTGTACCCCCCAAACACCCCCCTGAGCTCACTGTACCCCCCAAACACCCCCCTGAACTCACTGTTACCCCCAACACCCCCCGAGCTCACTGTACCCCCCAAACACCCCCCTGAGCTCACTGTTACCCCCAACACCCCCCGAGCTCACTGTATCCACAAACACCATACCCCTGAGCTCACTGAACCCCAAACATCCCCCGAGCACAGTGTAGCCCCCAAACACCACCCCCCTGAGCTCACTGTACCCCCCAAACACCACCCCCCTGAGCTCACTGTACCCCCCAAACACCACCCCCCTGAGCTCACTGTACCCCCCAAACACCACCCTCCTGAGCTCACTGTACCCCCAAAACACAACCCCCCTGAGCTCACTGTACCCCCCAAACACCACCCCCCTGAGCTCACTGTACCCCCCAAACACCACCCCCCTGAGCTCACTGTACCCCCCAAACACCACCCCCACGAGCTCACTGTACCCCCCAAACACCACCCCCCTGAGCTCACTGTACCCCCCAAACACCACCCCCACGAGCTCACTGTACCCACAAAACACCACCCCCCGAGCTCACTGTACCCCCCAAACACCACCCCCCTGAGCTCACTGTCCCCCCCAAACACCACCCCCCTGAGCTCACTGTCCCCCCCAAACACCAACCCCCTGAGCTCACTGTACCCCCCAAACACCAACCCCCTGAGCTCACTGTACCCCCCAAACACCACCCCCCTGAGCTCACTGTACCCCCCAAACACCACCCCCTGAGCTCACTGTCCCCCCCAAACACCACCCCCCTGAGCTCACTGTATCCCCAAACACCACCCCCCTGAGCTCACTGTACCCCCCAAACACCACCCCCCTGAACCCACTACACCCCCCAAACACCAACCCCCTGAGCTCACTGTCCCCCCCAAACACCAACCCCCTGAGCTCACTGTATCCCCCAAACACCACCCCACTGAGCTCACTGTACCCCCCAAACACCAACCCCCTGAGCTCACTGTCCCCCCCAAACACCACCCCCCTGAGCTCACTGTCCCCCCCAAACACCACCCCCCTGAACCCACTACACCCCCCAAACACCACCCCCCTGAGCTCACTGTCCCCCCCAAACACCAACCCCCTGAGCTCACTACACCCCCCAAACACCACCCCCCTGAGCTCACTGTCCCCCCCAAACACCACCCCCCTGAGCTCACTGTATCCCCAAACACCACCCCCCTGAGCTCACTGTACCCCCCAAACACCACCCCCCAGAGCTCACTGTACCCCCCAAACACCACCCCCCAGAGCTCACTGTACCCCCCAAACACCACCCCCCAGAGCTCACTGTACCCCCCAAACACCACCCCCCAGAGCTCACTGTACCCCCCAAACACCACCCCCCTGAGCTCACTGTACCCCCCAAACACCACCCCCCCAGAGCTCACTGTATCCCCCAAACACCACCCCCCTGAGCTCACTGTATCCCCCAAACACCACCCCCCTGAGCTCACTGTACCCCCCAAACACCACCCCCCTGAGCTCACTGTACCCCCCAAACACCACCCCCCAGAGCTCACTGTATCCCCCAAACACCACACCCCACTGAGCTCACTGTACCCCACAAACACCACCCCCCTGAGCTCACTGTATCCCCCAAACACCACCCCCCTGAGCTCACTGTACCCCCCAAACACCACCCCCCCAGAGCTCACTGTATCCCCCAAACACCACCCCCCTGAGCTCACTGTATCCCCCAAACACCACCCCCCTGAGCTCACTGTACCCCCCAAACACCACCCCCCTGAGCTCACTGTATCCCCCAAACACCACCCCCCTGAGCTCACTGTACCCCCCAAACACCACCCCCCCAGAGCTCACTGTATCCCCCAAACACCACCCCCCTGAGCTCACTGTATCCCCCAAACACCACCCCCCTGAGCTCACTGTACCCCCCAAACACCACCCCCCTGAGCTCACTGTCCCCCCCAAACACCACCCCCCTGAGCTCACTGTACCCCCCAAACACCACCCCCCTGAGCTCACTGTATCCCCCAAACACCACCCCCCACGAGCTCACTGTATCCCCCAAACACCACCCCCCTGAGCTCACTGTACCCCCCAAACACCACCCCCCTGAGCTCACTGTCCCCCCCAAACACCACCCCCCTGAGCTCACTGTCCCCCCCAAACACCACCCCCCTGAGCTCACTGTACCCCCCAAACACCACCCCCCTGAGCTCACTGTCCCCCCCAAACACCAACCCCCTGAGCTCACTGTCCCCCCCAAACACCACCCCCCTGAGCTCACTGTCCCCCCCAAACACCAACCCCCTGAGCTCACTGTATCCCCCAAACACCACACCCCACTGAGCTCACTGTACCCCACAAACACCACCCCCCTGAGCTCACTGTCCCCCCCCAAACACCACCCCCACGAGCTCACTGTACCCCCCAAACACCACCCCCCTGAGCTCACTGTCCCCCCCAAACACCAACCCCCTGAGCTCACTGTACCCCCCAAACACCACCCCCCCCGAGCTCACTGTACCCCCCAAACACCACCCCCCTGAGCTCACTGTATCCCCCAAACACCACCCCCCCGAGCTCACTGTACCCCCCAAACACCCCCCTGAGCTCACTGTACCCCCCAAACACCCCCCTGAGCTCACTGTACCCCCCCAAACACCACCCACTGAGCTCACTGTACCCCCCAAACACCACCCCCCTGAGCTCACTGTACCCCCAAAGCCTCCCCTCACCAAGCCTGCTATCTGGCCCCATCCCCCGAAGCCCACTTTTTAGTGTCTCCCCCCTCCCCCCAGCTCCCGGGTTCCCTGCGTCTCTCCATCCGGTCTCTCCACCACATCCCCAAACTCACTGTCTGCTGCAATCCCCGAACCCCCAAACTCACTGCCTGCTGCAATCCCTGAACCCCCAAACTCACTGCCTGCTGCAATCCCCGAACCCCCAAACTCACTGTCTGCTGCACTTCCCCGAAACCCCAAACTGACTGTCTGCTGCACTTCCCCGAACCCCCAAACTCACTGCCTGCTGCACTTCCCTGAACCCCCAAACTCACAGTCTGCTGCAATCCCCGAACCCCCAAACTCACTGTCTGCTGCACTTCCCCGAACCCCCAAACTCACTGCCTGCTGCAATCCCCGAACCCCCAAACTCACTGTCTGCTGCACTTCCCCGAACCCCCAAACTCACTGCCTGCTGCAATTCTCGAACCCCCAAACTCACTGCCTGCTGCAATTCTCGAACCCCCAAACTCACTGTCTGCTGTACACCCCGAACCCCCAAACTCTCTGCCTGCTATACACTCTGAACCCCCAAACTCACTACTTCCTGCACTCCCCTGAACCCCAAACACACTGCCTCCTACACTCCCCCGAACCCCCAAACTCACTGTATCCTGCATTCCCTGAACCCCCAAACTCACAGCCTCCTGGATTCCCTGAACCCCCAAACTCACTGCCTCCCGCACTCCCCCGAACCCCCAAACTCACTGCCTGCTGCACTCCCCGAACCCCCAAACTCACTGCCTGCTGCAATCCCCGAACCCCAAACCCACTGCCTCCCGCACTCCCCCGAACCACCAAACTCACTGCCTCCTGCACTCCCCCGAACCCCCAAACTCACAGCCTCCTGCATTCCCCGAACCCCCAAACTCACTGCCTCCTACACTTCCCGAACCACCAAACACACTGCCTCCTGCACTCCCCCGAACCCACTGCCTCCTGCACTCCCCCGAACTCACTGCCTACTGCACTCCCCCGAACCCCCAAACTCACTGCCTACCGCACTTCCCCGAACCCCCAAACCCACTGCCTCCCGCACTCCCCCGAACCCCCAAACTCACTGCCTCCTCCACACCCCCAAACTCACTGCCTCCTCCACTCCCCCGAACCCCCAAACCCACTGCCTCCTACACTCCCCCAAACCCCTAAACTTTCTGCCTCCTGCACTCCCCCAAACCCCCAAACTCACTGCCTCCTACACTTCCCCGAACCCCCAAACTCACTGCCTCCTCCACTCCCCCAAACCCCCAAACTCACTGCCTCCTACACTTCCCCAAACCCACTGCCTCCTACACTCCCCCACACCCCTAAACATTCTGCCTCCTACACTTCCCCAAACCTCCAAACCCACTGCCTCCTACACTTCCCCAAACCCACTACCTGCTTCACTCCCCCGAACCCCCAAACTCACTGCCTCCTGCACTCCCCAAACCCACTGCCTCCTGCACTCCCCAAACCCCCAAACTCACTGCCTCCTACACTTCCCCAAACCCCCAAACTCACTGCCTCCTACACCTCCCCAAACTCACTGCCTCCTGCACTCCCCAAACCCCCAAACTCACTGCCTCCTACACTTCCCCAAACCCCAAACTCACTGCCTCCTACACTCCCCGAACCCCCAAACTCACTGTCTCCTGTACTCCCCTTGAACCCCCAAACTCACTGCCTCCTGCACTCCCCGAACCCCCAAACTCACTGCCTCCTGCACTCCCCCGAACCTCCAAACTCACTGTCTCCTGCACTCCCCGAACCCCGAAACACACTGCCTCCTGCACTCCCCGAACCCCCAAACACACTGCCTCCTGCACTCCCCGAACCCCCAAACTCACTGTCTCCTGCACTCCCCTGAACCCCCAAACTCACTGCCTCCTGCACTCCCCGAACCCCCAAACTCACTGCCTCCTGCACTCCCCCGAACCTCCAAACTCACTGTCTCCTGCACTCCCCGAACCCCCAAACACACTGCCTCCTGCACTCCCCGAACCCCCAAACTCACTGCCTCCTGCATTCCCCCGAACCCCCAAACTCACTGCCTCCTGCACTCCCCAAACCCCCAAACTCACTGCCTCCTGCATTCCCCCGAACCCCCAAACTCACTGCCTCCTACACACCCCCGAACTCCCAAACTCACTGCCTCCTGCACTCCCCTGAACCCCCAAACTCACTGTCTCCTGCACTCCCCTGATCCCCCAAACTCACTGCCTCCTGCACTCCCCCGAACTCACTGCCTACTGCACTCCCCCGAACCCCCAAACTCACTGCCTACCGCACTTCCCCGAACCCCCAAACCCACTGCCTCCCGCACTCCCCCGAACCCCCAAACTCACTGCCTCCTCCACACCCCCAAACTCACTGCCTCCTCCACTCCCCCGAACCCCCAAACCCACTGCCTCCTACACTCCCCCAAACCCCTAAACTTTCTGCCTCCTGCACTCCCCCAAACCCCCAAACTCACTGCCTCCTACACTTCCCCGAACCCCCAAACTCACTGCCTCCTCCACTCCCCCAAACCCCCAAACTCACTGCCTCCTACACTTCCCCAAACCCACTGCCTCCTACACTCCCCCACACCCCTAAACATTCTGCCTCCTACACTTCCCCAAACCTCCAAACCCACTGCCTCCTACACTTCCCCAAACCCACTACCTGCTTCACTCCCCCGAACCCCCAAACTCACTGCCTCCTGCACTCCCCAAACCCACTGCCTCCTGCACTCCCCAAACCCCCAAACTCACTGCCTCCTACACTTCCCCAAACCCCCAAACTCACTGCCTCCTACACCTCCCCAAACTCACTGCCTCCTGCACTCCCCAAACCCCCAAACTCACTGCCTCCTACACTTCCCCAAACCCCAAACTCACTGCCTCCTACACTCCCCGAACCCCCAAACTCACTGTCTCCTGTACTCCCCTGAACCCCCAAACTCACTGCCTCCTGCACTCCCCGAACCCCCAAACTCACTGCCTCCTGCACTCCCCCGAACCTCCAAACTCACTGTCTCCTGCACTCCCCGAACCCCGAAACACACTGCCTCCTGCACTCCCCGAACCCCCAAACACACTGCCTCCTGCACTCCCCGAACCCCCAAACTCACTGTCTCCTGCACTCCCCTGAACCCCCAAACTCACTGCCTCCTGCACTCCCCGAACCCCCAAACTCACTGCCTCCTGCACTCCCCCGAACCTCCAAACTCACTGTCTCCTGCACTCCCCGAACCCCCAAACACACTGCCTCCTGCACTCCCCGAACCCCCAAACACACTGCCTCCTGCACTCCCCGAACCCCCAAACTCACTGCCTCCTGCATTCCCCCGAACCCCCAAACTCACTGCTTCCTGCACTCCCCGAACCCCCAAACTCACTGCCTCCTGCATTCCCCCGAACCCCCAAACTCACTGCCTCCTACACACCCCCGAACTCCCAAACTCACTGCCTCCTGCACTCCCCTGAACCCCCAAACTCACTGTCTCCTGCACTCCCCTGATCCCCCAAACTCACTGCCTCCTGCACTCCCCCGAACCCCAAACTCACTGCCTCCTACACTTCCCCAAACCCCCAAATACACTGCCTCCTGCACTCCCCAAACACACTGCCTGCTGTACACTCCGAACCCCCAAACTCAGTGCCTCCTGCACTCCCCTGAACCCCCAAACTCACTGCCTCCTGCACTCCCCCGAACTCCAAAACTCACTGCCTCCTACACTTCCCCAAACCCCCAAACACACTGCCTCCTCCACTCCCCGAACCCCCAAACACACTGCCTGCTGTACAATCCGAACCCCCAAACACACTGCCTCCTGCACGCCCCTGAACCCCCAAACTCACTGTCTCCTACACTCCCCGAACCCCCAAACACACTGTCTCCTACACTCCCCGAATCCCCAAACTCAGTCTCCTACACTCCCCGAACCCCCAAACTCACTGCCTCCTACACTTCCCCAAACCCCCAAACTCACTGCCTCCTGCACTCCCCTGAACCCCCAAACGCACTGTCTCCTACACTCCCCGAACCCCAAACTCACTGCCTTCCACGCTTCCCCAAACCCCCAAACTCACTGCCTCCTGCACTCCCCTGATCCCCCAAACTCACTGCACCATCTGAGTAACGGTCCCCCACCTGGTGATTATTGCCTCCCTTGACCTTAGTGGCCTTCCCCCCAGTGCTCAGTCCACATACAGGCTCCACAGTGGAAGGTGATTTTGTGAGTTCTCTCCAGAACTGATAGCGATGTCCACATCCTACAGATGCAAAGAAAACATCATGTCAGCCTGAGACTCCTAGAGCCACAGTATTTTGCCACTGTAATTGTATAGCAATTAAAGTCATTGAATGTTCCTTTCTAGATTGAGGTTCATGTTGTGTTTTCTCAAACAGGAAACATTGGGGCTTCAGGGCCTCTCACCGATCACCTGCTTTGCCAAAGTTCACCGAGGCCAGAGTTCACAAAGCCCTGAATTCTATAGAGTGCCAAGTTTCACACAGGTGTGGCTCAATCCTCACAATCACTGAACCTCATCCAACCTTCAGTTGGTCAATCCTGCTCTGTTTAAAGGAATCGACTCTGATGGGGGCGAGTGTGATTTGTTTGGTATTTGCAATTCCTGTCATACGTGTGAATGGAAACACCCCAAACCTCTCCTTGTGATTCACAGTAAGAACTAGCAACATCTGCACAACTAAAGGAGAGTATGCTATTTTAGATTAGATTCCCTACAGTGTGGAAACAGGCCCTTCAGCCCAACAAGTCCACATCAATCCACCCAGACCCATTTCCCTCTAACTTTGGGCAATTTAGCATAGCCAATTCACCTAACCACGTCTTTGGACTGTGGGAGGAAACCGGAGCACCCGGAGGAAACCCACGCTGACACGGGGAGAATGTGCAAACTCCACACAGACAGTTGTCCTAGGCCGGGATTGAACCTGTGAACCCTGGTGCTGTGAGGTAGCGGTGCTGTGAGGTAGCAGTGCTAACCACTGAGCCACCGTGTCGCCCTGTCTTAAGAAGGTTGAGTATTTTTTCTGTTGTAATTTTCCTACTTGTTGAACCTCACTTCAGGGAGAACAGGGGCCTGAGTTGGATGGTCAGCTGTAATTGTATTAAATGGTGGAGCAGGCTTGAAGGGCTGAATGGTCTCCTCCTGCCCCTGGTTTGTAGTTCCTGTGAATCTCATTTCCATCACTGGGCCAGACCCAGGCACCTGTGCAACTGAAATTGAATCATTTGTCCACAGGCCAGGATCCTTCTGGTGCTTGGATCATAATCTCCAGGCTCAAGCTCCAATTGTTGCTATTCCAGTCAAGGTTTGCTCACCAGACACTTGTCTGCCCTGACCACAACCTCTGAATGCACTGACCCCACTGATTGGAATGGGAATGCAGTAGAAGATTACTATGTTTGTAATCTGCAGGTCTCCATTAACAGTCTGGGGAAAATTAGTTCAAGCTCCCATTGTAGCAGCAAATTAAATCAAATAAATAAATAAACATATTGCGAGCCTCAGTAATGGTAATGACTGTTTGAATTTTTAAAAAAGCATTTTGTTCCTTAATAGCTCTTCAAGGAAATTTGCCATCCTTAGATACTGAAGCAGTTCATGTCCAAATACAGCAAAGTCTGGACAATATCCAGGCTTGGGCTGACAAGTGGCAAGTTACCTTTACACCACACAAATGCCAGGTGAATCATCACCAATAAAAGACATTCTAATCACTGTCCCTTGAGATTCAATGCTGTTGCCGTCACTGAAACCCCCACTATCCACATCCTAGGGATTACCATTGACCAGAAACTCACTTGGATTCATCACAAATACACCGTGACTGAGAGCAGGTCAGAGGTTGGGAATACTGCGGTGAGTAACTCATCTCCTGACTCCCCAAAGTCTGTCCACCATCTGCAAGGTTCGAGTCGGGAATGTGATGGAATATTCTTCATTTGCCTGGATGGGTGCAGCTCCAACAAGGAGGCAGCTCAACTTCACCTTCTCAAAGGTAACTGGGGATGGGCAATACATGCTGGCCCAGCTAGTAATGCTGGTTTGCACAGCTCCATAATTGTATTGCACTAATGTGCTAGGCTCCTCCATCATTGAGGATGGGTATATTTGTGGAGCCTCCTCCTCCAGTGAGTTGTTTACACCATTCACAACTGGATGTGGTTGGACTGCAGAGTTTAGATCTGATCCACTTGTTGTGGGATCACTAGCTATTTGCTGTTTGGTACACTAGTCGTCCTGTTTGGTGGCTTCACCAGGTTGACACCTCTTCTTCAGGTATGCCTGGTGCTACTCCTGGCATGCCCTCCTGCACTCTCCATTGAACCAGGGTTGATCCCCTGGCTTGATGGTAATGGTTGAGTAGGGGATATGGCCTTTTGGCTCGGAATATGTGTAGTGAGTGGGGGATATGCCGGGCCATGAGGTTACAGATTGTGCTGGAGTACAATTTTGCTGCTGTTGCTGGCTCTCATGGATGCCCAGTCTTGAGTTGCTGATCTAAATCCTTTTCAGAACCAGTCATACCAGACTTCAACCGTTATTTTTTTGCATCCACAGGTGCTGCCAAAGCTGTTGAGATTCTCTTGAAATATTTGTGTTTGTTTCAAATTTCCAGCATCTGCAATATTTTGCTTCTGTCAGTTTCTGACTTGAATTTACTTAATAGCTGAGATTCGAGTCCTCTGAGGTAAAAAGAAACACCCAAAACTGGTCCTGAGTGAAGAGACCCTCCTGATCTGAGCCTTAAACAATACCCTCCTTACCCTGAGGTTATGTCCCTGGTTCTAGAGTCACCAGCTGAGGGAACATCCACCCTGGTACACTCTAAGAATTTTGTAAACTTCTATAAGAGTTTCCTCTCATTCTTCAAAACTCTGGAGGTAGAGTCATAACCAGTTTCCCTGTTGCAAAGGCCCCTGTCAGCATTGGCGGGAGTGACCTCGTGGCCATGAAGTCAAAATTTTGAGAAAATTTGTAGTGCAGGTTGATGATAAGTCTGTAAGTTAGCTCGCTGAGCTGGAAGGTTTGTTTTCAGACATTTCATCATCATGACTCGGTGACATCATCAGTGAGAGTCTCCAGTGAAGTGCTGGTGGTATGTCCCACCTCTCTATTTATAGATTTTAGTTTCTTAAGGTGGATGATGTCATTTCCAGCTCTTTTTCTCAAGGGAAGGTAGTTAGGATCTAGGTCGATGTGTTTATTGATGGAATTCTGGTTAGAATGCCATGCCTCTAAGAATTCTAATGCGTGTCTTTATTTTGCCTGTCATTCTGTGCTGAGGAATTGTCATTGTATTTGGACAGGACAGATGCAATGCCAATCTGACAGCTCAAAACTGGGCATCCATGAGTTTGTCTTGACCCTCAGCAGTAGCAGAATTTTATTCCAGCCACACTCTAACCTCATGGGCCCGTGTATCGGTCACTCTACTATTACTGTCAAATCAGCGCTTAACCCTGGCTCAAAGAGTAGAGCAGAAGGACATAGACCATAGAACATTACAGTGTAGTACAGGGCCTTTGGCCCTCAATGTTGCGCCAGCCTGTGAAACCAATGTTAGGAGCACCAGCTGTACTTAAGGAGGTGCCAACTTGGAGAGGCTCTAGTATAAGGTGACATCCGTGCTCAACAATAGAAGCAACAAATGATGGACAGTGATTGTAACAAAACGCCGCTGTCCTAACAGAAAGCAGGCAATATCCTGGTAGTATTATCGCCAGACTGTCAATCTAAAGACCCAAGTAATGTTCTAAGATCTGGGTTTGAGTTCTGTCATGGCAGATGGTGTAACTTGAATTCAATAAAAATCTGAAATTGGGGGGATCCAAGATGGCAGTGATCTAGGAAGATCGCATTGCAGAGCCCCACACCGCATCGCAAGGGGAATGTAGTCCTAGCCCGCCTTACCCGGAGCATCCGATATCCTGGGACTCTGGAAAGGTTGTGGAGTCCCAGGAAACGGTCAGGGAGCAGATTATCTCGGTTTTCGCCTTCCAGGCTTGCTGGAGAAAGGAGGAGGTACGTCCGCGGCCAGGCCCGCGGCCCAGCCTGCAGGATCCTTGGACTCAATTTCTTACTGGGTCCTGGTGAAGGAGCTCGCAAAATCTCGCGAGATGTTGGGGAAGCAGATAGAGGAGAAGCTGGCCCCAATCTCTATCATGCTACAAAAGCATGAACAGCAGCTGGGAGACCTGGAAAAGACGACAGATGAGTTAGAACAGAGTTGCAGTGGTGGAAGCTGATATCGGTTCCTCCAAGGATAGGATGCAAACCCTGGAGATGCAGGTCCATAACTTGCTTGACCAGGTTGATGACCTCGAGAACAGGGGCATGAGAAAATATATTTGGATCATCGGTCTGCCAGAGGATAAGGAAAGTGAATGGCCGGTGGAATTTATTGAGGACTGATTGCCAGAATTCCTTAACTTGGAGACTTGAATGGGAAGCTCGAAGATTGAGAGGGCTCACCAGGTCACGGCGCGGAGGTCAGGTCTAGGTCAACGTCCTGGTCCTCTCCTGGTGTGGTTTCATCACTACAGAGATAAGGAGAGAATCATGGAAGCTTCTAGAATCCAGAGAAAGGATCCGACGGCCTAGTTTATGAGGGCTCTGAGATCATGTTCTTCCAGGACCTCTCAGCGGTGGTGATCAGAAAAGAAAATCCAATGACAGTGTCAAGAGAAGACTGAGGGAGCTTGGGATCCAGTACTCTCTGAGGTATCCGTGGGTGCTTCAGATCACCTCAGATTGATCCGTATATCTCTTTGACATGTTGGAGAAGGCAAGAGACTTTGTGGACAAATTAACCTAATCTGAACAATTTAGTATGTACAAGTAGTAGTGTTGTTTAGGTATGTCACTGATTTTCCTCAAAAATAAAGAGGAAGTCCAGTCAGGGCTTTGTTTTCCTTTTTTTAAATTGGTAATAATCTGGTTTAAACACTGTTCAGGGGCAGGTGGGATGTGTACTTTCAATTTCTAAGTTAACTTATACCAAAGGACAGGTGGGCTACTTACCCTTTTTTCCAAAATATCTTTGTTATTTCATGCTGTATTTTCTTTCTTTTCTGCTTGTATTTGCGATGGGGGTCTAGCTAGGAGGACGGAAAATGGTTGGGATGGTTGGATGCCCACTTACAGGCAGTTTATGCCCGGTTCAGGTATTTAAATGGCCAGACTGCAGTATTGGCAGTGAGATGGGAAGTTGGGTTCTGGGATATGTAGATGCCCCCTTTGGGCAGTGGGCAGTGCCACTGGTGCTTTATATGTTGGTTTATTTTTGTTTTTTTGTTGTATATAATCTTTGAGACCTTTGTAGGTTTGTTAATTGTAGTGGTTTTAGTTTATGTAGTTTTTATGTTTGATGGATCTTGCGACACTAAGGCTCAGCGATTTGTAATTTGAGTTCCTCCTCTCTGAAATCTAAATGTTACTATAGAAGTTTATGGCTAATGTCTTGATTAAATGGTGTACCTGGAACATCAAGGGAAGTCACTCACCAATTAAGAGGAAGATTTTTCCGTCTTAGAATAGAAAAGGTGGATATTGCTTTGATACAGGAGACACAATTGGATGATAGGGAGCATTTGAAACTACAGCAGAATGGCTTTGATCGGGTTTACTTTTCAGCTTTTAATACCAGAAGTAGGGGAGTTGCTATATTGGTTAGGAGGAATCTCCCATTTAAGTTACTAGAATGTGTTAAAGACACATACAGGTTTGTAATTCTCAACGCCCTGATAAAGGGGAAGAATATGGTGTTTTAAATGTTTATTGCCCTCCGACCCAGCCCCTCAAATTTCTGGTAGACGCGTTCTCCAGATTGACCAGTCTCGAGTCTTGGCATATCATTATAGGTGGAGATTTTAACTGTCTCATGGATCCCACAGTCGACAGGTTGTCCAAAGGCCCCTCAATACCCTCTGTACAAACTAAACAATTAGTGGATCTGTGTGTGGAGTTAGGGTTGGTGGACATCTGGAGGCGTCTCCACCCTTCAGGCAGGGATTTTATGTTTCTTTTCCAATCCTCACAGATGTCACACCAGGATTGATTTTTTTCTGACCCCTGTGGCAACCCTGGACTTGGAGGCATCTTGTACGATCGGTCATATTACCATCTCCGATCACGCTCCAGTGTAACTGTTGGTTAAGATTAAGGACTTTACAGTGGGTTTGAGGCACTGGCGAATGGATCCCTTTACCCTCGAGGATAATAAGTGTGTAGAGTATTTCTTCAGGGAATTTCGGGCATTCCCAGACGTTAATTCAGGCTCAGTTAATAGTCCATCCATCCTTTGGGAAACTGCCAAAACCTGTGCCAGGGGTTAATTATTTCCTACTCTGTCAGTAGGAAGTAGCAGAAGGGTGAGCAGCAACATCTCCTCGAAGCACGGTTGAAGGCAGCCGAGAAGGCTGGCTTTGACAGGCCCTCGTTGATCAAGCTACAGCAATTACAGCGCTACTGTCTGCATTGAATTCCATGTTCACACAGACAGCAAAGAAGGAGCTTACCTTTGCAAAACGAAGGCTATTTGAGCATGGTGACAAACCAGGCAAGTACCTAGCGTATCTCGCCAGGAAAAGGAGCACCCCTTAAGCCATTATGTCAATTAGGGAAAGGTCTGGGAACCTAACATGTGACTCCAAAAAGGTTAATGTGGCATTCCAGAGATTTTACTCTGAATTATGCCAATCTGAGGGTTGTGAGGAGGGGCGGGCCAAAATGGAATCTTTTTTTCAAGGATCTGGAGCACCCAGGTGTCATTCCCGCACAAGTGTCCTTTCTCAATAACCCCTTATCAGAGTTAGAGGTAAAGGAGGCTGTGAAGCAGCTTCAGAGTGGAAAGGTGCCCAGTCCTGATGGACTTCCCAGCTAATTCCATGAGGAATTTATAAACATATTTGTCAGGCCCAATGCTCAAGATGTTCAACGACTCGTACAGTCATGATCGTGTCTCGCCATTTCTAAGACAGGCCAATATTTTGCTTATTCGACAAAAAGGGAAGGTCCCAGAGGACTGTGCTTCATACAGGTCCATTTCACTCTTAAGTGTGGACTTTAAAATCCTCTCTAAGACTCTCACGTTAAGGCTTGAGACTGTGTTACCTTCTATTGTTAAAGAGGACCAGACGGGCTTCATAAAGGGCCACAGATCCTTCAATAATGTTAGGAGGCTGCTTAATATAACTCAAACATGCCAGCAACAGGCAATAGAGGGATTGGTGATGTCTCTAGATGAAGAGAAGGCATTTACCTGAGTTGAGTGGCCGTACCTTTTCTATATTCTGGAGTGGTTTGGCTTGGGCAAAATCTTTATAAGATGAGTAAAGGTTCTCTACAGTGACCCTCTTGCTGTGGTCATCACCAATGGGGTACGATCAAGCAATCTTAACATTTTTCTGTTCCCTTGCGCCACTGCTTTTTACCTTGGTGTTTGAAACATTGGTGGAGGCCATTCGTAAGAATCCTAATATATCAGCTCCAGAAGTGGGGTCAAAATTACACAAGGTTTTGTTGTACGCAGACAATATCCTCATTTTGTTTGTCAAATCCAGCAGTTTTGATGCCTTGCCTGGTACAATGCATTCGTGCGTTTGGTGCTTTTTCGGGGTACAAGATTAATCTTGCAAAATCAGAGTCTATGCCTACGGGTGGTCCTACCAAGATGCTAGATCTTCATGGCGAATATCGAGGGGTTTTGTGTATTTGAGCATATTCATTACTCCAGTTCTGGATCGGCTGTTCAAAGCCAATTTTGTTCAATTATTTGACAAAATCAAACAAGACCTTCAAAGATGGGAGGCACTTCCGGTCTCGTGGTTGGGTCGGATAGCGCTTATTAAAATGAATATCCCCCCATTTATTATACCCCGTACAGATGCTCCCGCTGATAAGCAAACATTTAGGAGACTGAACGGCTGGTTCAACTCCTTTATTTGGCACCATAAGCGGCCCCTTATTAAATTAGCTGAACTGCAAATTGCCTCACAGCCTGGGGGAGAGTGGACCTTCCAGACATTAAAAGCTACCACCTAAGCTTGCTTGTACCCTACGTGAGTGATTGGGTCTGTGGGGACCCTCTTTCTATATGTTTAGATATTGAAACCTCCCAGGCAAGGTGTCCCCTTACTAGCTTGCTGTTTCTGGACAAAATGAGGACAGTTAGGGAATATTGCCATAACCCAGTAGTTATCAATACTGTTAAAGCATGGAGGGCAATTTGACAGAGGGATGGCAATATTGGCAAAACATCTTCTCTTAAACCTATAGTGGGTATGCCAAGTTTTCAACTGGGAATAATCAATTCAGGATTCAAACATTGGGCTGCTAGGGGTGTGTCATGCATGGGCGATTTATTTGAGAGAGACATGATGATGTCCTTCGATCAGTTAGCGCAGAAATATGAGCTATCTAACAGGGACCTTGTTCGTTTTTTTCAAGTTAGGAATTTTATTCGAAAAAAGACTACACTTTTGACTGGTCCCTACAAATCCGACATAGAGAGGAGGGTGCTCAGTGCTAAGAGTGCACTTTCTGTCAGCACTTTATATCATCAATTGGGGGGGGGGTGACCCCTCAGATGAGTACAATCGACTCTGCAGGATGTGGGAGAGAGAGCTAGGGGTTTGAGGTCTCCTTGGAGGTGTGTGAAGGTATTTGAGAAAACACGGGAAAGATATCAATTTGCAATAGGACCCATGCTTTACAGTTGAAGATTCTCCACAAAGTCCACTTGGCTCCGGACCGTTTATCAAAATTTAAACCAGGGCGTCTTAAACATGCTCCAAGTGTAAAGTTAGTATGGGCACTCTTACACATGGTCCTGTGGTAGGCTCCAAACATACTGGAGTGCTGTGGTGGGTGCAATGGAGGGGATTTTGGGTGTAAGTGTGGAGAAGGACCTGATTTCTCATCTTCTTGGCCTGCCCAGTGTGTTCCCTGCAGATGCTCATAAGAAGAAAACTTTTCAACACCCTCACTTTCTGCACAAGAAAGAATATCTTGTTCAGTTGGGTATCTGAAAATCCCCTGGGCCTGTCAGGTTGGCCGAAGATTGTTATGGAGCATATTCCCTTGGATTTTCTTACAAGTATGGTACACCACAAAACTGAGAACTTCTGTAAAACATGGCGGCCCTTTTTGGATTACCTGGACACAGATTTGTCTGCCACACTAATAAGGGCTTTTATATAACCATAATGATTATGTTTTACAAGTCCAATATGCAGAGGGGGGGACTGCAAACATATGAATAGGTGAAAATTAATGCTCTCGATAATCGAGAGTTAGTGGTTTGTTTGGCTGAGCTGTATTATTATTTATTAGTTTGTTGTTAGTTATTATTTATTTAGTTAAGTAGTTGGGGTTTTTATTTTAGATTAGATTAGATTAGATTAGATTACTTACAGTGTGGAAACAGGCCCTTCGGCCCAACAAGTCCACACCGCCCCGCCAAAGCGCAACCCACCCATACCCCTACACTTACCCCTTACCTAACACTACGGGCAATTTAGCATGGCCAATTCACCTGACCTGCACATCTTTGGACTGTGGGAGGAAACTGGAGCACCCGGAGGAAACCCACACAGACACGGGGAGAATGTGCAAACTCCACACAGTCAGTCGCCTGAGGCGGGAATTGAACCCGGGTCTGTGGTGCTGTGAGGCAGCAGTGCTAACCACTAAATATATATTTTTTTAATATATATATTTATATGTTTGTACATGAGGGTGGTTTGGGTTCTTTACTTTTTTTTGGTGTCCTTTGTATTGTTTTGAATTGTATTGTTTTGTTTTTGTTGCATATTTAAAATTATTTTTCAATAAAATTATTTTTTTTAAATCTGAAATGAAGAATCTAATGATGAATCCGTTGTTGATTATTGGAAAAAGCCCATCCAGTTCACTAATGTCCTTCAGGGAAGGACACTGCTATCCTGACCTGCTGCCTACATGTGACTCCAGACCCACAGCAATGTGGTCAACTCTCCAGGATGAGCAATAAATGCTGGCAGAGCCAGCGACGCCCTCATCCTGTGAATGAACTTTGATTGGTGATGGACATTTAAACAACTAACAGGAGGAGGTGATGCTGTGAGAATGCTCACATCATTGAAGCGATAGGGCTGAGGCCTTCCCAGCAATCTTCAGACGAACATGCTAAATGGTTGATCCATCTCAGTCTCCTCTTCGGGTTCTCAACATCTCAGTTGCCACTCTTCAGTCGATTTGATTCACTCCACATAAAACCACCGGGCACTGCAGAACATAAGAACAATCCATGAGCAAGAGAAAACTCGTCTACCCCGCCTCTTCTCCCTGTGGCTAAAGTCAAGCACGATACCTGATTCACTAAAAAAGAGTCGAACGGTCCTGATTCCTAAGTGCAAGGATAAGGGACTGTGGGACCCAGTGAAGCAACTTCATTGAACCCCACAGCTCCCTGAGGTCACTGACCCCCTCCAATTCTTACCATGTGTGCATCCCCAATTTTAAAATCACTCCACCTTCGGTTGCAATGCGTTTAACTTGCTCTGCCCTAAGCTCTGGAATTCTCTGCTAAAACCTTACTACTTTTCTACCCCTCGATAATGGGTTTAGAAAAACTGGGATCTGTCCTCCGTGGCATTGAGAAAGTTGGGAGGAATTTTGATAGATGTGTTCATGACGGGTCTCGACAGAGCGGACAGAGAGAACTTGGTCACTCTGGTGAAGGAAGTCAGGAACCAAAGAGGACTGGCTTAAAATGAATGGCACACGCAACGTGAGGAAACATTTCTTGGTACTGTGACCGGTCAGGCACAGGGATGCACTGTCTGAGACACGTGTGAGAGGCAGATTCAATCATAATTTTCCAAAAGCGCAACTTTAAGCTGCCGAAGAGAAAGTAATTCGAAGGCTGGGATGTGAAAGAAAATAGTATTAGGCCATTCAGCCCTTCAAGCTTGCTGCACCTTCCAGTATGATCATGGCTGAATCTGTATCTGAATACCATATTCCCACTTCCTCCCCAAACCTCTTGGCTCTTATGAAATCTAGAAATGTAGCTACCTCTTCCTTATATACATTCAGTGACTTTACCTCCAAAAACGTGCAGGTTAGGTAGATTGGCCATGGGAAAGCCGAGGTCGGAGGGGTGAGCCTGGGTGGGATGCTCTTCAGAGAGTCAATGTGGGTCTGTTGGGCCAAATGGCCTCTTGCCATACTGTAGGGATTTCTATGACAACCATCTGTGGTCAAGAATAGTGGAACTAGTGAAGCTGCTCTTACAGAGAGCTCACACAGGCATGATGAGCTGCAGTGTCATCACTTTCCAGCCACTCTTCAAGACCCTCCTAAATCCTGCCTTATCTGATCAATCTTGGTCACCTTTCTAATTTCCCATTTGGTGACTCTTCCTTTCACTTGATTTTGCTCTTGTTTAGTGCTTTGAGATGTTTCACTATGTTAAATGTGCCATATAAATGCAGTTTGTTGGATCTAATATAACTCTACCCCTGATAAAGAGTCTGCTTATCCCCAGTTCTCCTCAATGTATAGACCAGGCACAGAGTGCCAAATGGTCTATATCTGCTCCATGTCCCCACTTTAAAATCTTCAGTTATGAAGAGCACAGTGTTAAGCAGCTGTACCATAAGTGCTCTGTATAAGCCATGGCTGTCATTGGCTGTTTTCATTGGTGTGTGCATTTGATACGATTGAATAAGGGAAAATAAAGAAAGACTCACATTAATGTAGTGCCTTTCATTACCTCAGGAAAATGCTTCTCAGCCAATGAAATGTTGCTGTAACTTCCAGAAATGCGCCAATTTTACTTGCGAGAGGTGCAACAATTAACTGGAATAAATAATCCTTTAACAGGTTGCAAGTTGACAATCTCAAGACATTTTGAGACGTTAGCACATTCTGCCCATGTCTGCGTGGGCTCCCTCAGGGTGCTCCAATTTCCTCCCACAGTCCAAAGATGTACAGGCCAGGTGAATTGGCCATGCTAAGTTGCCCATAGTGTTAGGTACATTATTCAGAGAGAAATGGGTCTGTGTATGTTACTCTTTGGAGGATCAGTGTGGACTTGTTGGACTGAAGGGCCTGTTTCAACACTGTGAGAATCTAATCTAAACCTCTCTCTCTCTCTCTCTCTGATGACGGTGCCCCTTTGTTGTGTGGATGACCTGTACTGATGGAGGCCTCTAGGTGGAGCTCTGACTGTGCGGATGGGTTACAAATCTGCCCCTTGGCTTTCAGTGAGGTTCAGTCTCCAAGCTGTTTGACAACCTCGTCCCTTGCCCCTCCGGGTCAGAAAGCTTCATAAGGTCCACCATCAGTCGGGCCTCTTGACCATCCCCGACTTCCTCCCCTCCACTTCCTCCACTCTCTCCTCTCCTCTACATTCCCGACTTCAAATGTTCCTCTTTGGTCACTTGTCGAATAATCTCCTCATGTGGCACCTTGTGATATTGTGTTTGTTAATGTTCCTGTGACGATCCTTGGGGTGGTTCTTTACTCCATTTAAGGAGCTATAGAAATGCAAATTGTTGTTGTCATGCTCCTTCCAGCTGTGAACTGTGTCCCTTGGCCTAGGTCTTTAGCACATTGCAGTTGAATTGGGGACCAATGAAATTCTTCACTGAGATGAACGGTTCACTCCAGTCCCCAAAGGGCAAAAAAATGACCATAGTTGTGGTACATTAATGGAAATGTTTCTGAAGTTGAGATGGATTTCTTGTGATCATTCGTTCCTGGAATGAGGGTGTCACTGTTTGCACCAACATTTATTGCCCATCCCTGATTGTCCAGGGGGCAATTAAGGATCACCCTCATTGCTGTGGGTCCGGAGTCATGTGTAGGTCAAACTAAATAAGAACGGCAGATTTCCCTCCCTAAAGGGGACCAGATGGGGTTTTGTGACAATCAGCAGTGACAGGTTATCAATAGCCTTCACTGCCAGATTTTCACCATTCAGTTCAAGGATCAAGTTTGATTGACAATGAGCTCAAAGATGCAGTGATTGTAAGGAGGTCAGCCAGGTGGACCTCCTAGAATATGAGCTCCCTGATTGGGGCTGTTAACCGGGTCCAATCAGAGAGTTCTGGCTGACAGATATAAACAGGAGTGTCAGAGGTTGTGCTCACTCTGGGGACTGAGAAAGTGAGGATTGCAGATGCTGGACGGTCAGAGTCGAAAAGTGTGTCCCTGGAAAAGCACAGCAGGTCAGGCAGCATCCGAGGAGCAGGAGAGTCGACGTTTCGGGCATAAGCCCTTCATCAGGAATGTCGAAAAGCTTATGCTTGAAACATTGACTCTGAGAGCTGGCTCTGTGGGAGCTGAATCAGTATCAGGGAATCTCCCCGTGTAAATAAAGGGAGACTTGGTGACTTGGGATACCGGCCTCTGGGGAGTTATTTCAGTGGAAAGCAAATTGGCCGTGACCTCATTCAGTGGTACAGCAGGCTGGAGGGGCTAAAAGGTCTACATCTTCTCCGTATTCTCGTGAAATTGTCTGTTTTTCTTTGTGAGCACTGTGTCCGTTGTGAGTTCTTTCACAGAGTAAATTAGAATGGCCATCACTTGAGCCAGAGTTGTAGCGTCAGTTTGTCATTACAGAATGTTGGGCAAGCATTTGTTGGTTTAGCAGAGATCAGGAGTACAGCGACATCATCGCCAGCTGATCTGTTCGAAACATTCTGTCGATCTGGAGAGTGTGAGCATTACCTCTTTCCAAACTCTATTACCTCTACACTCTGCCAGACCTTTTCTTTTCAATTGCCACCTTTATCCAGAAAGTTGCAATAATTTCCACTCCCGATGTGACTCTCTGAGGGAGGGGGTGAGGCCATGGATAATGTCACTGGATTAGTAATCCAGAATCCCAGTAAAAGCTGGACACTCCGGATTTGAGGTCCCATTTGGTCCTTTAGGGACAGTAATTACAATCCTTACCCAGTCCGGCCTATACGTGACTCCAAACCCACAGCAATGAGGGTGACTCTTACCTGCTCCCTGAAATGGTCTAGCAAGCCACTCAGTTCAAGGGTAGTAAGGGATGGACAACAAATCTTGGCCTTGCCAACGATCCCTGCATGCTATTAAAGAGGAAAGGGAACCACTGTCCAGTATTTGCACCCCATCCTATAGTTACCATGACCCTTCTGTCTCCCTGTGTTGGTGTGTAATACCTTTTAGTTCCCAAACTGCTTTGTATGACTCACTATTCTTTCACCCTGACACCAACTGCAGGAAATGCTATTGGTATTTTTCTCCCCACTGTGTAAATGAAATTTACAGTGGTGTTGAGTGTCTGTATTGTTTGAAAAGTTGTCTGTTTGTCTATGTAAATCCAGTGTGTGATTTAGATTAGATTAGATTAGATTACTTACAGTGTGGAAACAGGCCCTTCAGCCCAACAAGTCCACACCGACCCGCCGAACAGCAACTCACCCAGACCCATACCCCTACATTTACCCCTGCCCCTAACACTACGGGCAATTTAGCATGGCCAATTCACCTGACCTGCACATCTTTGGATTGTGGGAGGTGTGCATTATCTGCGTATAATGCATTATTTGCACAATGTGAATGTTGTCTGTACAGTTTGGGTATTGCCTGTACAGTGGGAGCATTGTCTGTACAGTTTGGGTATTGTCTGTACAGTGTGAGTATTGTATAGTGGGAGCATTGTCTGTACAGTTTGGGTATTGTTTGTACATAGACATTAGATATTGTCCTAGGCCAAATCATCTTTAGCTGCTTCATGAATGACCTTCCCTCCATCATAAGGTCAGAAGTGGGGATGGTCACCGATGATTGCACAATGTTCAGCACCATTTGCATCTCCTCAGATACTGAAGCATTCTGTGTCCAAATGCAACAAGATCTGGATAATATCCAGGGTTTGGCTGACAAGTGGAAAGTTACATTTACTCCACACAAATGCCAGGCTATGATCATCTTCCATAAGAGACAATCCAACCAACTTCCTTTTCACATTCAATGGTGTTACCATCACTGAAACCTTATCAATACCCTAGGAGTTACCATTGACTAGAAACTCAACTGGACTCGCAACAAGAGTCTAGATGAGAGTGGTGCTGAAAAAGCCCAGCAGGTCAGGCAGCATCCAAGAAGCAGGAAAATCGGCGTTTTGGGCAAAAGCCCTTCATCAGGAAGAGAGGCAGGGTGCCTGCAGAGTGGAGAAATAAATGAGAGGGAGGTGAGGGGTGGGGGTGGGGAGAAAGTAGCAAAGAGTACAATAGGTGAATGGGTGTGGGGATGGAGGTGATAGGTCAGAGAGGAGGGTGAGGGAAGGTAGCAAACAGAACAATGGGTGAATGGGGGTGGGGATGAAGGTGATAGGTCAGAGAGGAGGGTGGAATGGATAGGTGGAAAGGAAGATAGGCAGGTAGGACAGGTCATGGGGATGGTGCTGAGCTGGAAGTTTGGAACTGGGGTGAGGTGGCAGAAGGGGAAATGAGGAAACTGGTGAATGGATTTGCAATAAACACAGTGGCTACAAGAGCTGGCCAGAGACTAGGAATACTGCGGCAAGTGACTTCCCTCATGACTCCCCAAAGCCTGTCCACCATCTACAAGGCACAAGTCAGGAGTGTGATGGAACATTCCCCACTTGTCTGGATGGGGGCAGCTCCTCATATCAGTGTAGAATGCCTTTGGGATCTCCCTAATCTTTCCTGCCAAGGCTTTTTCATGTCCCCTCCTAGCTCTCCTCAGTCCATTGTTGAGTTCTTTCCTCATTACCCTGTCATCCTGTAAAGCTGTGCCAGATCCTTGCTTCCTTCTTGCCCTTGATAAGAAGCTTCTCTTCTCATGTCACCTTACCGTTCCTCGCCTGTCTCAGTGGGATAGTTATCCAACACTCTCAACAAGTGGCCCTTAAACAGCCTCTACATTTCTGTTGTGCATTTCCTGTAGAACAATTTTCCCCAGTTTATACTCCACACCTCCTGTCTAATAGCAGTATAATTTTACCACCCCCCCAATTACATACCTTCCCATACCATCTGCTCCTATCCCTTACCTTGGTGGCATATTTGTGGCAAATTAGCAAATCGTATAGGCACGAGTTAATTGTATGAAACATCTTGAATTCCACATTGTGTGTGTATGTTTGAAATATATATAAAAGTTTAAGTTATCAAAGCGTCAGCCTGAAGGAGTGAAGAAAAGGAGATGTTGGCGTTCTACATTATCATATCTTCACAATGGAAAATCAAATATTATATTTGTCCAATTAACCCTGTTAGTTTACCCCCTACGTTAATGATTATTCTTTATGCCAATATGGTTATTCCCAAACAAGAGAGTCTGACCTTTGGGGTTTAGCATTAAGTCCAAAAATCCACAATAATCTAATAAACCTTGAATGAATAAATAAATGCCAACAAGGTACTCGAAGGAAAAGGCATTTTCATGGAGATTCTTTATGAACATATCTGACCACAGCAAGATCCCAATTTGGAGAAAGTGACTTCTTTCCTTGCCCTACAGCAGAATTTGCAAGTTACAAACTTTAACTGGTCCCACTTTGCCTCATGTTAGTTCGCCAATGCTGGATTTGGGATAAATTGGTCCTTTTTTTTAAATCAGCAAACTGAAGGTTCAGAAAAGATTTACAAGGATGTTGCCAGAGTTGGAGGATTTGAGCTACAGGGAGAGGCTGAACAGGCTGGGGCTGTTTTCCCTGGAGCGTCGGAGACTGAGGGGTGACCTTAGAGATGTTTATAAAATCATGAGGGGCATGGATAGGGTGAATAGACAAAAGTCTTTTCCCTAGAGTGGGGACTCCAGAACTGGAGAGCATAGATTTAGGGTGAGAGGGGAAAGATAGAAAAGAGACCTAAAGGGGCAAAATTTTCACGCAGAGGGTGGTATGTGTTTGGAATAAACTGCCAGAGGAAGTGGTGGAGGCTGGTACAATTGCAACATTTAAAAGGCATCTGGATGGATACATGAATAAGAAGGGTTTGGAGGGATATGGGTAAGGTGCTGGCAGCTGGGATTAGATTGGGTTGGGATATCTGGTCGGCATGGACGGGTTGGCCCGAAGGGTCTGTTTCTGTGCTGTACATCTCTATGACTCTATGATTAACAGATTCCAACTTACGTCATACAGACAGTGACCCCAAGTACCTGTTGACCAGTTTGTCAGAAGATGCCACAACAATGGGTATGGGTGTGACTTTTGCAAAAAGAACCAATCAGAGTGGCTCATTGAGTTAGTCATCACCTTCACATCAAACAAGACTCTTTCAGGTAAAAAGAAAAGAAATCTCACTGAAGGAGGGATGCAAATATGTATCCACAATGTCAGGCCAACAATAATGACCCTATCTTTATTCATTCATTGAATAAGGGCGTTACTGGCTGGACCAGCATTTATTGACCACCACCAGTTACTCAGAAGGCATGAAGTGTCAACCATATTGCTGTAGGTTTGGAGTCACATGTAGGCCAGACCAGGTAAGGATAGCAGTTCCCTTCCCTAAAAAATGTTAGTGAATCAGATGGGTTTTTCTGACAATCAACAATCGATTCATGGTCATCGGTAGACTTTTACTTCCAGATTTCATTTTTAATTGAACTCAAATTCCACCAACTGCCATGGTGGGATTTGAACCCGGGTCCCCAGGGCATGTGTTACATGTGGCCATCACTTCAGTTGTGGTCAGTGAAGTGCACAAAACCAACAAGGTCTGTCACAGACATGGTTTGTCAGACATTCATAAAAACTCTTCAGCTTTTTCAAAAAATATATCTGTAAAGCATGTGGCACAAAGGGAGACTGAGCACTCATTGGCAAGAAACAAGGTTCCATAGTTAAGGCAGACTCAGGCGACTCTCTGTGTGGAGTTTGCACGTTCTCCCCGTGTCTGCGTGGGTTTCCTACGGGTGCTCCGGTTTCCTCCCACAGTCCAAAGATGTGCAGGTCAGGTGAATTGGCCATGCTAAATTGCCCGTAGTGTTAGGTGAAGGGGTAAATGTAAGGGCATGGGTCTGGGTGGGTTGCGCTTCGGCAGGTCGGTGTGGACTTGTTGGGCCGAAGGGCCTGTTTCCACACTGTAAGTAATCTAATCTAATATGAATAGGAAGGGTTTAGAGGGAAATCGGCCAACTGCTAACAAATGGGACTAGATTAGGTTAGGATATCTGGTTGGCATGGATGAGTTGGACTGAAGGGACTGTTTCCATGCTGTACAGCTCTATGACTCTACCACTCAAGAAGCTCGACACCATCCAGGGACAAAGCAGCCGCTTGATTGGCACCACATCCACAAACATCACTCCCTCCACCACCGACACTTTGTAACAGCAGTGTGTACTGTCTACTGGATGCGCTGCAGAAATTCACCAAAGATCCTCAGACAGTACTTTCCAAACCCATAACCACTTCCATCTAGAAGGATAAGGGCAGCAGCAGATACATAGGAAAACCACCCCCTGCAAGTTTCCCTCCAACCCACTCACCACATATCGTTGTTCCTTCACTGTCACTGGGTTAAAATCTGGAATTCCTTCCCTCAGGGCAGTGTGGTTTAAACTAGCTCAGCAAGGGGATAGAAACCTGAGGTGTAGTTCCAGTGCACAGGAGGATGAGAGTAGGGAGGTTATGGGCAGGATTTCAGGGTCACAGGAGTGTGCTGGCAGACAGCAAGCTGGTTTGAAGTGTATCTACTTCAATGCCAGGAGTATCTGAAATGAGGTAGGTGAGCTTGCAGCATGGATAGGTATCTGGGACTTCAATGTTGTGACTATTTTGGAGACATGGATAGAGCAGGGTGAGGAATGGATGTTGCAGGTTCCATGGTTTAGATCTTTCATTAAGAACGGGAAAGGCGGAAAAGAGGGGGAGGTGTGGCCTTGCTAGTCAAGGATAGTATAGCAGTGGCTGAAAGAACTTTTGATGAGGACTCGTCTACTGAGGTAGTGTGGGCTGAGGTTAGAAACAGGAGAGGGGAGGTCACGCTGCTTGGAGTTTTTTATAGGCCTCCGCAGAGGAGGTGGAGCAGAGGATCGGCAAAATTATTCTGGGTAGGAGTGAAAGGAACAGGGTAGTCATTATGGTGGAAGTTAATTGACTGGAAATGCCATAACTCTCGGATGGATCAGTTTGTGTCCAATGTGTACAGGAGGGTTTCCTGACACAGTATGTCGAAGGGCTGACAAGAGGGGAGGCCACACTGGATCTGGTGCTTGGTAATGAACCAGGCCAGATATTTGATTTAGTGGGAGGTGAGCACTTTGGAGAGAGTGACCATCATTCGGTTAGGTTTAGTTTAGCGATGGAAAGGGACAGGTACATGCCACAGGGCAAGAGTTATAGATGGGCAAAAGGCAATTATATTGCGTTTAGGCAAGAATTAGGATGCATAGAATGGGATAGCAAAATACAGGGGATGGGGACAACGGAAATGTGGAGCTGGTTTAAGGAACAGACATTTCGTGTCCTTGATAGGTATGTCCCCTTTCATGCAGAGAGGAGGTGATAAGGTAAGGGAACCATGGTTTACTACAGAAATTGCAAAAAGTGGAAGGAGGCTGATGTGACGATGGGATAAGATGGTTCAGATGAGATGAAGGAGAGTTACAGATCAGCTAGGAAGGATTTAAAGAGAGAGTTAAGAAGAGCAAAGAGAAGACATGAGCCATTTTTAGCAAATAGAATAAAGGAGAAACCTAAAGCTTTCTATAGGTGTGTGAGGAATAAAAGGATGACTAGGGGGGGAATAGGGTCAGTCAAAGACAGAAGTGGGAAGTTATGTGTGGACCCTGTGGAGATCAGAGAGGTGTTAACCAAATATTTTTTATTGTTTTTCATTCAGGAAAAGGAGAATATTCTAGAGGAGAAGACTGAGATACGTGATATTAGACTAGAAAGGATCGAGGTTAGTAAGGAAGAGGTGTTATCAATTCTGGAAGGAATGAAAGTAGACAAGTCCCCTGGGCCAGATGGAATTTATCCGAGGATTCTCTGGGAAGCTACGGATGAAGTATTGAGGCCTTTACCTTTGATCTTGGAATCATCATTGGCTATAGGTTTAGTACCAGAGGACTGGAGGGTTGCAAATGTTGTGCCCTTGTTCAAGAAGGGCAGTAGCAATGACCCAGGTAATTATAGACCAGTGAGCCCTACGTCTGTTGTAGGAAATGTTTTGGAAAGGATTATAAGAGATAGGATTTATAATCATCTAGCAAACAGCAATTTGATTTCAGATAGTCAACAAGGATTCATCATGTCTCTCAAACCTCATTGAGTTTTTTGAGAAGGTGACCAAGCATGTAGATGAGGGTAGGGCAGTTGACGTGGTATACATGGACTTCAGTAAAGCCTTTGATAAGGTTCCACATGGTAGGCTGTTGGAGAAAATGCAGAGGAATGGGATTGAGGGTGATTTAGCAGTTTGGATTAGAAACTGGATTTCTGAAAGTGGTGGTTGATGGATAATATTCAGCCTGGAGCCCGGTTACTAGTGGTATGCCACAAGGATCTGTTTTGGGACCACTGCTGTTTGTCATTTTTATAAATGACTTAGACGCAGGTATAGGTGGATGGATTAGTAAATTTGCAGATGACACTAAAGTCGGTGGACTGGTGGACAGTTTGGAAGAATGTTACAGGTTGCAGGGGGACTTGGATAAACTGCAGGATTGGGCTGAGAGGTGGCAAATGGAGTTCAATGCAGCTAAACGTGAGGTGATTCACTTTGGGAAGAATAACAGGAAGGCAGAGTACTGGGTCAATGGAAAGATTCTTGATAGTGTGGATGTGCAGAGGGATCTTGGAGTCCATGTACATAGATCCCTGAAAGTTGCCACCCAGGTGGATAGTGCTGTTAAGAAGGCATATGGTGTGTTGGGTCTCATTGGGAGCCGCAATATCATGCTGCAACTATACAAAACGCTGGTGCAGCTACACTTGGAATATTGTGTACAGTTCTGGTCACCCCATTACAGGAAGGATGTGGAAGCATTGGAAAAAGTGCAGAGGAGATTTACCAGGATGTTGCCTGGTCTGGAGGGAAGGTCTTATGAGGAAAGGCTGAGAGACTTGGGTCTGTTCTCATTGGAAAGAAGAAGGATAAGAGGGGGATTTTGATAGAGACATACAAGTTGATCAGAGGATTAGATAGGGTAGACAGTGAAAGTCTTTTTCTGAGGATGATGATGTTAGCTTGTACGAGGGGGCATAGCTACAAATTGAGGGGTGATAGATTTAAGACAGATGTCAAAGGCAGGTTCTTTACGCAGAGATTGGTAAGGGTGTGGAATGCACTACCTGCTAATGCAGTCAACTCAGCCACATTAGGGAGATTTAAACAATCCTTGGATAAGCACATGGATGATTTTGGGATAGTGTAGGGGGATGAGCTGAGAATAGTTCACAGGTTGGCGCAATATTGAGGGCCGAAGGGTTGTTCTGCGCTGTATTGTTCCATGTTCTAACCCACCGCACATGGACTGCAGAGTTCAAGAGGTCAGCTCACCCCCACCTTCTCAAGGGGCAACTAGGGACGGGCAATAAATGCTGGAGAGATACCCACATTTAGTTAATTCATTAAAAATAAATGAATAAATAGATGCACATTGTTCTCTGCATGTCTGCAATTAGATGTATCCCTTTGAGGAGTTTGGGTATTTATGGAGTTTGGGAATGAGGTTGTTGCTGGGAGTCGTGTGAATTACTGCACAGCTGACCTTGGAGTGTATCGCACCATCTTTATTTTTGGAATAATTAATTTCAAATTTTCATTTTCTTTCATCTCGTGTACTATCTCAACTTGTTAAACATCACTGAAGACACGAGCCGACGTGCCAAATGTTTGAGATGAAAACGCGTCTGCATCCTGTCGACAGAAAATTAATGAAAGGCCATAACTGGGTCCAGTACTGAACTTCATTTATATTATCCTGCATTTCCTTTCTGATTTGAAGAGATTACTTAGCTTGATAGGTCCTCAATTCTGGAGCGTATCAGTCTCGATCTCAGGGAGAACATTCCAGATAAATCTATGTTGGATGAACCTGTTTTTGGCTGTGTTTTTTTATCTGCAGTCCGTCAGGTATTTTATTGGACTTTGAGCTCGTTTTGTCCACCAATCCTCAAGACTAAAGACATTCCGCCAGATGTTTCCGGGTCTTTTAATCGGAGGCGAAGAGGGGGGAATTCACTCACTCGATGTGTCTCATTGGTGGGGTTACAGACTCTCAACAGCTGCTGCTTCTCCAATCCCATCCTCTCGATCCTTCACTCCCATCACCATTGACCAGAAACGCAACTTGCCAGCCACATCCAAACCCCAACTCCTAAAGCAGGCCAAAGACCATGATACTGCACTGACCTGTACTCACAATTCCCCCTTAACACTGACCCTCCGACAGTGCGGCACTCCCTCAGTACTGACCCTCTGACAGTGCGGCACACCCTCAGTACTGACCCTCTGACAGTGTGGCACTCCCTCAGCATTGACCATGCGACAGTGCAGCACTCCCTCAGCACTGACCCTCTGACAGTGTGGCACTCCCTCAGCATTGACCATGCGACAGTGCAGCACTCCCTCAGTGTGTGTTGAGTGTGCATGTTGTCTGTGCATTTTGAAAGAGGGTTTGTCTCTGTGTATGTGTGTGTATGTGTGTGTATGTGTTTATGTGTGTGTGCGTGTTTGTGTGTGTATGTGTCTATATGTGTTTATGTGTGTGTGTGCGTGTTTGTGTGTGTATGTGTGTGTATGTGTTTATGTGTGTGTGTGCGTGTTTGTGTGTTGGCGATGACAAGCTTTCGGACTGTAAACCCTTTGTCAGGTGAGGTGAGAGGGAAGCGCACAGACACCGGAATTTACGGGCAGGTAGATCAAGGGCAGAGAGATCAAATGATCATACAGATGGTGTGAGTGGAGTCGGATAATAAATCTCTGTGGGTGACCAAGAGGGTCAGACAGTGTGAGTAAAGTGTTAACAGCTGAATAACAAGTGAAGGGGTGATCTATATCCGATTAATTAGGGCAGAGAGATAATTGCAAAAAATTAAAAGTCAGGTGGTGCTGGAGACAAACCAAATGACTAGAAATAACATGATAGGTATAACAGTCGTATGCTGAGGGTCTAACCAAAGTAATAAATAATTCATACACTGATTAGCTCTGGAGCCATTTTCCAAGCGTACTCAATGTTCACATCGCTTCTCCTGCTTTCCAATCTTTCTATGGGGTATAGTCCTGGTGTGAGGGGGTATAGTCCTGGTGTGAGGGGGGCATAGTCCTGGTGTGCGGGGGTATAGTCCTGGTGGGAGGGGGTACAGTCCCGGTGTGCGGGGGTATAGTCCTGGCGTGCGGGGGTTATAGGCCCGGTGTGCAGGGATATAGTCCTGGTGTGCGGGGGATATAGTCCTGGTGTGAGCGGGGAACAGTCCTGGTGTGCGGGGGGGTATAGTCCCAGTGTGTGGGGGTATAGTCCTGGTGTGCGGGGGGTATAGTGCTGGTGTGAGGGGGGTATAGTCCCGGTGTGCGGGGGGTATAGTCCCGGTGTGCGGGGGGTATAGTCCCGGTGTGCGGGGGGTATAGTCCCGGTGTGCGGGGGGTATAGTCCCGGTGTGCGGGGGGTATAGTTCCGGTGTGCGGGGGGTATAGTCCCGGTGTGCGGGGGGTATAGTCCCGGTGTGCGGGGGGTATAGTCCCGGTGTGAGGGGGGTATAGTCCCGGTGTGCGGGGGTATAGTCCCGGTGTGCGGGGGTATAGTCCTAGTGTGCGGGGGGTATAGTCCTAGTGTGCGGGGGGTATAGTCCCGGTGTGCGGGGGGTATAGTCCCAGTGTGCGGGTGTATAGTCCCGGTGGGCGGGGGTATAGTCCCGGTGTGCGGGGGGTATAGTCCCGGTGTGCGGGGGTATAGTCCCGGTGTGCGGGGGGTATAGTCCCAGTGTGCGGGTGTATAGTCCCGGTGTGCGGGGATATAGTCCCGGTGTGCGGGGGATATAGTCCCGGTGTGCGGGGGTATAATCCTAGTGTGCGGGGGTATAGTCCTGGTGTGCGGGGGGTATAGTCCCGGTGTGCGGGGGGTATAGTCCTGGTGTGCATGGGGGTATAGTCCCGGTGTGCGGGGGTATAGTCCCGGTGTGCGGGGGTATAGTCCCGGTGTGCGGGGGGTATAGTCCCGGTGTGCGGGGGGTATAGTTCTGGTGTGTGGGGAATATAGATCTGGTGTGCGGGGGGGTATAGTCCCAGTGTGCGGGGGGTATAGTCCCAGTGTGCGGGGGGTATAGTCCCGGTGTGCGGGAGGTATAGTCCCGGTGTGCGGGGGGTATAGTCCTAGTGTGCGGGGGGTATAGTCCCGGTGTGCGGGGGGTATAGTCCTAGTGTGCGGGGGGTATAGTCCTAGTGTGTGGGGGGTATAGTCCCGGTGTGCGGGGGGTATAGTCCTGGTGTGCGGGTGTATAGTCCCGGTGTGCGGGGATATAGTCCCGGTGTGCGGGGGGTATAGTCCCAGTGTGCGGGGGGTATAGTCCTGGTGTGCGGGTGTATAGTCCCGGTGTGCGGGGATATAGTCCCGGTGTGCGGGGATATAGTCCCGGTGTGCGGGGGGTATAGTCCCGGTGTGCGGGGGGTATAGTCCCAGTGTGCGGGGGCTATAGTCCCGGTGTGCGGGGGTATAGTCCTAGTGTGCGGGGGTATAGTCCTGGTGTGCGGGGGGTATAGTCCCGGTGTGCGGGGGGTATAGTCCTGGTGTGCATGGGGGTATAGTCCCGGTGTGCGGGGGGTATAGTCCTGGTGTGCATGGGGGTATAGTCCTGGTGTGCATGGGGGTATAGTCCCGGTGTGCGGGGGGTATAGTCCCGGTGTGTGGGGGTATAGTCCCGGTGTGCGGGGGTATAGTTCTGGTGTGTGGGGGTACAGTCCCGGTGTGCGGGGGGTATAGTCCTGGTGTGTGGGGGTATAATCCCGGTGTGTGGGGGTATAGTTCTGGTGTGTGGGGAATATAGTCCCAGTGTGCGGGGGGTATAGTCCCGGTGTGTGGGGGGTATAGTCCCGGTGTGCGGGGGGTATAGTCCCGGTGTGTGGGGGTATAGTCCTGGTGTGCGGGGGGTATAGTCCCGGTGTGCGCGGGGTATAGTCCCGGTGTGCGCGGGGTATAGTCCCGGTGGGCGGGGGTATAGTCCTAGTGTGTGGGGGTATAGTCCTAGTGTGTGGGGGTATAGTCCTAGTGTGCAGGGGTATAGTCCCGGTGTGCGGGGGGAATAGTCCTGGTGTGCGGGGGTATAGTCCCGGTGTGCGGGGGGTATAGTCCCGGTGTGCGGGGGGGTATAGTCCCGTTGTGCGGGGGGTATAGTCCCGGTGTGCGGGGGGTATAGTCCCGGTGTGCGGGGGGTATAGTCCCAGTGTGCGGGGGGTATAGTCCCGGTGTGCGGGGGTATAGTCCCGGTGTGCGGGGGGTTTGGTCCGGTGTGCGGGGGTATAGTCCTGGTGTGCGGGGGGTATAGTCCCGGTGTGTGGGGGTATAGTCCTGGTGTGAGGGGGGTGTAGTCCCGGTGTGCGGGGGGTATAGTCCCGGTGTGCGGGGGGGTATAGTCCCGTTGTGCGGGGGGTATAGTCCTGGTGTGCGGGGGGTATAGTCCCGGTGTGCGGGGGGAATAGTCCCGGTGAGCGGGGGGTATAGTCCCGGTGTGTGGGGGGTATAGTCCTGGTGTGCGGGGGGTATAGTCCCGGTGTGCGGGGGGTATAGTCCCGGTGTGCGGGGGGTATAGTCCCGGTGTGTGGGGGTATAGTCCTGGTGTGCGGGGGGTATAGTCCCGGTGTGCGCGGGGTATAGTCCCGGTGTGCGGGGGGTATAGTCCCGGTGTGCGGGGGGTATAGTCCCGGTGTGCGCGGGGTATAGTCCCGGTGTGCGGGGGGTATAGTCCCGGTGTGCGGGGAGTATAGTCCCGGTGTGTGGGGGTATAGTCCCGGTGTGTGGGGGTATAGTCCTGGTGTGAGGGGGGTATAGTCCTGGTGTGCGGGGGGTATAGTCCTGGTGTGCGGGGGTATAGTCCCGGTGTGCGGGGGGTATAGTCCCGGTGTGTGGGGGTATAGTCCTGGTGTGAGGGGGGTATAGTCCAGGTGTGCGGGGGGTATAGTCCCAGTGTGCGGGGGGTATAGTCCCGGTGTGCGGGGGGTATAGTTCTGGTGTGTGGGGAATATAGTCCTGGTGTGCGGGGGTATAGTCCCGGTGTGCGGGGGGTATAGACCCGGTGTGTGGGGGGTATAGTCCTGGTGTGCGGGGGGTATAGTCCCGGTGTGCGGGGGTATAGTCCTAGTGTGTGGGGAATATAGTCCTGGTGTGCGGGGGGTATAGTTCTGGTGTGCAGGGGTATAGTCCCGGTGTGCGGGGGTATAGTCCTGGTGTGTGGGGAATATAGTCCTGGTGTGCGGGGGGTATAGTTCTGGTGTGCAGGGGTATAGTCCTGGTGTGCGGGGGTTATAGTCCCGGTGTGCAGGGGGTATAGTCCCGGTGTGCGGGGGGTATAGTTCTGGTGTGTGGGGGTATAGTCCTGGTGTGCGGGGGGTATAGTCCCGGTGTGCGGGGGCGATAGTCCCGGTGTGCGGGGGCGGGTATAGTCCTGGTGTGTGGGGGTATAGTCTCGGTGTGCGGGGGCGGGTATAGTCCTGGTGTGTGGGGGTATAGTCCCGGTGTGCGGGGGGTATAGTTCTGGTGTGCGGGGGGGTATTGTCCCTGTGTGCGGGGGGGTATAGTCCCGGTGTGCGGGGGGGTACAGTCCCGGTGTGCGGGGGGGTATAGTCCTGGTGTGTGGGGAATATAGTCCTGGTGTGCATGGGGGTATAGTCCTGGTGTGCGGGGCTATCGTCCTAGTGTGCAAGGTTTTGGTCACGGTGTGCGGGGGGGTATAGTCCCTGTGTGCGGGGGGTACAGTCGCAGTGTGCGGGGATATAGTCCCGGTGTGCGGGGGGTATTGTCCTGGTGTGCGGGGGGGTATAGTCCCGGTATGCAGGGGGTGCAGTCCCGGTGTGCAGGGGTATAGTCCCAGTGTGCGGGGGTATAGTCCCGGTGTGCGGGGGGTATAGTCCCAGTGTGCGGGGGGTATAGTCCCTGTGTGCGGGGGGTATAGTCCCTGTGTGCGGGGGGTATAGTCCCCGTGTGCGGGGGTATAGTCCCCGTGTGCGGGGGGTATAGTCCCAGTGTGCGGGGGGTATAGTCCCGGTGTGCGGGGGTATAGTCCCGGTGTGCAGGGGGGTATAGTCCCGGTGTGCGGGGGGTATAGTCCCAGTGTGCGGGGGGTATAGTCCCGGTGTGCGGGGGGTATAGTCCCGGTGTGCGGGGGTATAGTCCCGGTGTGCAGGGGGGTATAGTCCCGGTGTGCGGGGGGTATAGTCCCGGTGTGCGGGGGTATAGTCCCGGTGTGCAGGGGGGTATAGTCCCAGTGTGCGGGGGGTATAGTCCCGGTGTGCGGGGGTATAGTCCCGGTGTGCGGGGAGTATAGTCCCGGTGTGCGGGGGGTATAGTCCCAGTGTGCGGGGGGGTATAGTCCCTGTGTGCGGGGGGGTATAGTCCCGGTGTGCGGGGGTATAGTCCCAGTGTGCGGGGGGTATAGTCCCGGTGTGCGGGGGGTATAGTCCCGGTGTGCGGGGGTATAGTCCCGGTGTGCGGGGGGTATAGTCCCAGTGTGCGGGGGGTATAGTCCCTGTGTGCGGGGGGTACAGTCCCGGTGTGCGGGGGGTACAGTCCCGGTGTGCGGGGGGTACAGTCCCGGTGTGCGGGGGGTATAGTCCCTGTGTGCGGGGGGTACAGTCCCGGTGTGCGGGGGGTATAGTCCCGGTGTGCGGGGGGTATAGTCCCAATGTGCGGGGGGTATAATCCCAGTGCATAGCCCTTTCGTCAGGTGAAGTGAGAGGGAAGCACACAGACACCGGAATTTACAGGCAGGGAGATCAAACGATCGTACAGATGGTGTGAGTGGAGTCAGATAATAAATCTCTGTGGGTGACCAAGAGGGTCAGACAGTGTGAGTAAAGTGTTAACAGCTGAATAACAAGTGAAGGGATGACCTATAATCTATTTAAATGAGGCAGAGAGAGACGGATAACCTCATGATGCCACATTTCTCCAGCTTCCACTCAAAACTTGTTAAAGAAGCCATCCCCTATGGATCATCCCTGCACATCCACATGATCTGCTCAAACAAGGAGAAATACAACGGACACCTCAGGATTTTGAAGGTCCCTCCTCATAAGAATGGGATTCAATGCTCAACTCATCGATCACCAGCTCCGATGTGACACAGCTCAACGGTCACCTTGGCACTATGTCACGCTACGGCTTTTGCCCGAAACGTCGACTTGCTGCTCGTTGGATGCTGCCTGAACTGCTGTGCTCTTCCAGCACGACTAATCCAGTATTTGCTTTCCAGCATCTGCAGTCATTGTTTTTACCTCAGACACAAGATGTGACCAATGGAATATCATTCATTCTCCAGTACTTCCTGCAGTGGAGAGACTACACCATGTTCTTTGCAGCCTTCAACATGCGATTGATGATGATGAGCATCTCACCAAGATCTTCCCTATACCTCCACTTCTCGCCCTCAAACAACCACCAAACCTTAAACAGACTACTGTTCGCAGCAAACTATCCAGCCATCAGGACAACATCGACCACCACACCATGTGACTCGGCCAACGTCGTCTATCTCATACGCTGCAGGCAAAAGGCCCCGAGGCATGGTACATTGGCGAGACCAAGCAGACGCTACGACAACAGGTGAATGGACACCGCACGACAATCGCCAGACAGGAATGTTCTCTCCCAGTGGGGGAACACTTCAGCAGTCAGACATCTTCAACCTCTGATCTTCGGGTAAGTGTTCTCCAAGCCAGCCTTTGAGATACATGACACAGAGTCGCCGAGCAGAAACTGATAGCCAAGTTCCATCCCCATGAAGACGGGCTCAACGGTCACCTTGGCACTATGTCATGCTACGGGTGGCCCCACCGTACTGTCTGTATCTGTAAAATCTTCCTCACTGTTGGATTTTGATACCATCACCATGATAAGTTCTCGTCTCTCTACCTTAATTAGTTTGTACAGTTTATGAATTATTTATTACTTTGGTTAGTGTAATTGCCTTCCTGAAGTCTATAGGTTATAGAATGCTCCCTATGGAATGGGAGATAGCAAATATCACTGCACTATTTAAGGAAAGAGTAAGAGAAAATAAGGTACTACTGACTTGTTAACCTTCCCTCAGTGGTAGAGAAAATGCTAGAATTTCTTGTAAAGGCTAAATTAACATCTGGTTGATAGTGATCTGATTGGGCATTGTCATTATGGATGTATGAGTGGGAAATTGTGATTGACAAATTTGATGGACTTTTTTTAAAGATGTTACCAACAAAATTGAGAAAACAGAGCCCACGCACATTGTAGACTTTGACCTTGAGAAGGTTTTTGATAAAGATATCACTGGTGGCTCCCACCCATTCACCACCATCAACATCCACTCCCTCCACCACCGACACTCAGTAGCAGCAGTGTGTACTATCTACAAGATGTTCTGCATAAATTTACCAAAGATCCTCAGACAGCACCTTCCAAACCCACGAGCACATCCATCTAGACGGGCAAGGGCAGCAGACACATGGGAACACCACCTCCTCCAAGCTACTCCCCATCCTGACTTGGAAATATCTTGCTGTTCCTTCAGTGTCACTGGGTCAGAAACCTGGAATTCCCTCCCTAAGGGTATTGTCAGTCTACCTACAGTACATGGAGCAGTTCAAGAAGGCAGCTCATGTGTAGTGGGGTGTGCAGAGCCAGCATTTATTGCCCGTCACGAATTGCCCAGAGGGCAGATAAGTATCAACCACATTGCTGTGGGTCTGGAGTCAGATGTAGGCCAGACCGGGTAAGGACAGCAGATTTCCTTGCCTTATGGACGTCAATCAGGATTAAGGCTATTCTTTCTAGGAACAATAAACCTCAACCTTGGGTCTCTTATATGCCCTGGATCAAGTCTTCCTTCGTGGGTGTGTGTCCCTCTGAGGTCTGAGTATGGCGGCACCCTCTGGAAACACAAGTTGATCATAGAGTCTCTACAATGTGGAAACAGGCCCTTCGGCCTAACAAGTCCACAGTGACCCTCCGATGATTAACCCACTAGACCCTTTGCCCTACCCACTGATGCCGCAGTTGGCATGCCAACTCTAAACACAATGTGTGGAATCCTGGAGGGATATCTATGGCTCAGCCTTAATGATTTTTAACAGAGATCCTGGTGTTGGACACATTAGTGGACCATCATCAAGAGACAGCATTAACAAGAGTGACACCGCTGCCATGTAATTGGCTGCTGAGTGATCACAGTCTGCTCCCTCCCCCTATTAGAGAAATCCCATTATCATTTGGGATGGCTTCAGCGTTCTGGCTCCTAGTCGCTGTAACCTCACTGCGACACCTCTTCCAAGGATGCCCACCTTGAAGAAGTCCTTCTCCTCCTCTCTCAACAAGGATCTCTCTCTCTCTCTCTCTCTCATTTCACAACCCCCACCCCCTTCAGCTACCTCCTGAAGCAGACCCAATACCACAGTTACTTCTCCTTCCTCAGCACCTGCCCAAGTGTCCTACCTGTCTATCTTCCTTCCCACCTATCCGTTCCACTCTCCCTTCGGACCTATCACCATCACCCCCCACCTATCGCCTTCCCAGCTCCATTCCCCCCACCTCCCCCCCAACCCTCCAATTACCTCTCAGACCCCTTGCCCACTCTCACAACCACATTCCTTAAACATGCAGGTTGAGTCTGTGATTAAGAAAGCAAATGCAATGTTGTCTCTTATCTCAAGAGGGTTGGAATATAAAAGCAGAGATGTACTACTAAGACTTTATAAAGCTCTGGTTAGGCCCTATTTGGAGTACTGTGTCCAGTTTTGGTCCCCACACCTCAGGAAGGACATACTGGCACTGGAACGTGTCCAGCGGAGATTCACACGGATGATCCCTGGAATGACAGGTCTAGCATATGAGGAACGGCTGAGGATACTGGGATTGTATTCGTTGGAGTTTAGAAGATTAAGGGGAGATCTAATAGAGACGTACAAAATAATACATGGCTTGGAAAAGGTGGATGCTAGGAAATTGTTTCTGTTAGGCGAGGAGACTAGGACCCGTGGACACAGCCTTAGAATTAGAGGGGGTCATTTCAGAACAGAAATGCGGAGACATTTCTTCAGCCAGAGAGTGGTGGGCCTGTGGAATTCATTGCCGCAGAGTGCAGTGGAGGCTGGGACGCTAAATGTCTTCAAGGCAGAAATTGATAGGTTCTTGTTGTCTCGGGGAATTAAGGGCTATGGGGAGAATGCTGGTAAGTGGAGCTGAAATGCGCATCAGCCATGATTGAATGGCGGAGTGGACTCGATGGGCCGAATGGCCTTACTTCCACTCCTATGTCTTATGGTCTTATGAAGGGCTTGTGCCCAAAACATCTCCTGTTCCTCAAATGCTGCCTGACCAGCTGTGCATTTCCAACACCACACTTTTCGACTCTGCTCTCTCTCAGTGAAAGCCTGGTAGGTTTTTCCTGGGTGTCTTGAAGGAGGATTGTGAGGCAGAGTGTGGGAGAGAGAGCAGTCCAGAGTCCATTCAAGGTCATCAATGATGGATGGTTCTAGAGGCCAGACCTAGAGGAGCAGTAAGACCCTGGACATTGTGAGGTCGTGGGAGATTGCAGAGTGAGAGTACAGCGAGGTCAAGAGGGATTTTAAAATCAAGACATTCTTTAACTGAGAGCTAATGACATATGAGGAGGCTTGTCATATGGGGGAATGTTTGTGGTCTTTGGGTCTGTACTCAATGGAGTTTAAAAGGATGAAGGGGAGGATCTGATTGAAACTTCCAGAATATGGAGAGGCCTGGTCAGAGTGGATGTGCAGAAGATGTTTCCATTAGTCCCAAGACTCCAACTCGGCAACACCCTCCTGACCTGTCCATCACCTTTCCCATCTATCTGCTCCACTCTCCTCTCCGACCTATCACCTTCTCCCTCATCTTCATCTCTCCATTCCATTCTCAGCTACCTTCCCCCCAGTCACAGCCCCAACCCATTTTTCTCTTAGCTTAACCCCCCCTGCCCCGGCCCACGAGCCTCATTCCTGATGAAGGGCTTATGCCCGAAACATCGATTCTCCTTCTTCTCGGATGCTGCCTGACCTGCTGAGCTTTTCCAGCACCACACTCTCAGCTGAAAAATATATCAGCCATGATTAACTGGTGGAGCAAACTTGGCCTAATGGCCTAATTATGTTCCTACATCTTATGGTCAGTCAGCGAGCACAGGGGGTGGGTACAGGGTTGGCAAGAGGGAAGTGTGCCCTCGTAGAAGTTAACACATGGGCAGCAAGGTCTTTGATAAAGACAGGCACTATCACAATGCCACAGACCATAATGAAAGTACGGTGTGTTGTTGACTTTGTGATAAATATTAGGCCCAGGGAACACTGAGGAGAACACCCCCCTGCTCTTCCTACAGAAGAGGAACTGCTGGTCATGCAGTGATAGAGTCATACAGCATGGAAACAGACCTTTCGGTCCAACCAACCAGTCCATGCTGAACGTAATCCCAAACTGAACTAGTCCCACCTGCCTGCTCCTGGCCCATATCCCTCCAAACCTTTTTCCATTCAAGTATCTATCCAAGTGTCTTTTAAACATTGTAATCCACATCCACCACTTCCTCAGGAAGTTCATTCCACCCACACACCACCTTCGGTGGAAAACATTTGTCTCTCATGTTGTTTTTAAATCTTTCTCCTCTCACCTTAAAAATGTTCCCCCTAGTCTTGAAGTCCCCCATCCAAGGGAAGAGTCAACTACCAATAAGTGCTAGTGATGAAATCCCATCAGAGTTCAGTGCCATCTGTACAAGGTGGGATGTTGAACCTTACAGTGGGACTGGTTATTAAACAAAGGGAGGTCAGTGTCACTGGCTGGGCCAGAGGACAGTTCCAAGTCATCGATGTGACTTATACATGGGCCAGACCAGGTCAGATGGGCATTCCCTTCCATAAAGAGCATAATTGAAGAAATTATTTGTTTGTAAAAATAATTGACAATGATTCATGCTTACCGCTAAACTCTTAATTCCAGATTTTTAATTGAATTCAAATTCCACCACCTGCTGTGGCAGGATTTGAACTCAGAGCCTCAGGGTTAATCATCTAGTGATAATGCCATTGCCTCCTCCTAGGCCTGTGTGACTGGGTGTGATCTCTGGGGATAGGCTACTGTCCCTTTAAAGGGACTTTCCTGTGTGCTCTTTAGGATCCCTTTAATGGTTTGTGTTACACTGCAGAAAAGGCTTGTCAAAAGTTGGTATAACTTTTCATTAATGAGCGGTTGGACACCACAATCATTGCTTCTCAGTTTCCATTCACTGTCAAAAGTGAACTCGAAAGACAGGATGAAGGATGTGACTTTTATTAAACGCCATGTAATCTGACAGAGACTAATTGTCTCGATTGACAGTGTGTCCTATCACGTTACTGAGATGGTATCAAACAGACGTGGATGAATTGAGCTTGGATCAAAAAATGAACCAACCCATTACTGCAGGGCCCCCACACCCTGAGGCCAGTAAAGTTTAGGAAAGTAGAAATCAGAGTAGGCCATTCAGCCCCTCAAGCCTGTTCCACCAATCAATCAGACCACAGCTAATCTGTGGTTTAATATGCTCAGGTCCCACATCCCTCAAATCCTTACTGGACCAAAACATATCCAACTTAGGCTCGAAACTTTCAAATGAACTGCAGGTTTTTTTGATGGTCGGAGAGTCACAGGTTGTGCCATCTCTGTGAGGGGGAGGGTTTTCTGACAGTCTGACCTGAATTAGAATGCTCTGCTCCCTCCTTGATCTGCCCTGGCCACAGGAAATTGTTCCTTTGTGCAGTAGCGTAAGGGGTTAATTATAACGTTTCTCTTGTAATATCCACTGAGCATGTGCAAAAGGAGGTCACATGGAACTCGAGTGTGTGGGCTTTCAGGTGATGTCCTTCCCCTACTATACCTTGTCTTTAGTCAAGATTAGAGTGGTGCTGGAAAAGCACAGCAGGTCAGGCAGCATCCGAGGAGCAGGAAAATCGACGTTTTGGGCCAAAGCCCTTTGTCAGGAATAAGGGCTCATTCCAGCACCTCTCTAATCTTGACTCTGGTCTCCAGCATCTGCAGTCCTCACTTTCGCCTATCCCTTGTCTTTAGTCAGCTGTAATGAAGTGTCTCACTGTCGACTCACAGACCTCATTGGAGTCAGGATATCTCCTCATGAGCAACATTTAAAATCAATTTTTAACAGCTCAGCCCAATCACCTTTCTGTCTCCTGTACTTGAAGAGATAGAAGCTTTTACTCACTATTGTTGTGATTTAACATTTTAATCTCCAGCCCACTGAATCCTGTTTGGTGAAGATGCACTGAGGGTGTGGACAAAAGTCTGACAAAGTCGCATCATCGCTGTTAGGAGGAGTCATCCCTACAACCATTCCACCCCCTACACCATCTGTCCTTACTTATCGAGGTAAAAGTTGCCTGATTGTTACCAAATTAGGAAGGTCTCTGTGCTAAAAGCTTCCGTCCATGGGGATTGCATTGAGACCCTTGTTTTAACCTAACAGGCATTATAGAAAGAGAGACATAGGAAGGAGACACTTCACAAACTCTGTCTGAACTGGATTTGAACCCAGGTCTCTGAGGTTGAAAGGACATTCTTTTTAAGCTGCTGAATTATTTGGCACCCACCCTTGCCCCCAAAAGTCCCTTGGGACTCAGGCAAAGTATTTCACAAAGCACACAGCTCTGAAAACAATCACAACTTTCAACAATAAAGGGCTGGTCATTTTTAGCTTTCACTGATTCCCAAGTCAGTTTGAAATTGTTAGCCCGAAATATCAGTGGAAAAATCTGCTTCATCAGGTCATAGAATCACACAATGCAGACAGAGGCCATTCAGCCTATCCTGGCTGTGATGGTTGTTTGAAAATAAATATCCAATCCATGCCCTCTCCCTCCATTTCATCCTTTCTCCCTCTGGCTCCTGCTATTTCTTCACTCTTTAAGGTTTTATGATCCTGTCATCTCCAGAATGACTGAGAAACTCATCAAAGACTGACTGCAGGGACACACCACGGCCCTAGGTTCACTCCTCTCCTTCAGCGAAGGAAGCTGCCATCCTTACCTGGTCTGGCCTACATGTGACTCCAGACCCACAGCAATGTGGTTGACTCTTAACTTACCCTCTGGGGCAATTCGGGATGGGCAATAAATGCTGGCCTTGACAGCGATGCCCTCATCCCATGAATGAATAAGGAGAAAAGGTACCTAACACTGTTCAGAAGTCAGTGATCTCATTTGAATAAAGGGAAATGTGGGGTCATGAACTATGGCAGAAGCACAGAGGAACCAAGTATAAATTTTAACGTAGAAAGACTGCAGGAAGTTCTGGAACAGAGTGATTTGGGAATCTTCATCCATGAATCACAAAACAAATTCGCATCCAAGTTCAAGGGGGTAAAAGAGGAGAGAGTACATTGGTCTTTATTTCAAAGAGAATGGAGTACAAACTTAGGGAGGTTTTATTAAAACTTTATCAGGCTCTGTCAGACCACAGCTGGAAAACTGTGGATGGTTCTGGGCCCCATATCTAAGGAAAGGTAGACTGCCACTGGGCCCAGTCCAGAGAAGGTTCACTCAGCTGGCCCTGGGGACAGAGGGACTGTCTGATGAGCAAGTGTTGAGTAAGTTGGGTTTGTACTGATCAAGTTTAGAAGAATGAGAGGCCAACTTATTGAAACATCCCAGGTTCTGAGAGAGAGGGTAGATGTGGAAATGTTATTTCCCCTTGTGGGAGACTCTAGGACTAGAGGACATTATCTCAGAATAAGGGGTCACCCATTTAAGTCAAAGAGTGTGGTGCTGGAAAAGCACAGCATCTGAGGAACAGGAGAATCGACGTTTCAGGCATAAGCCCTTCATCAGGAATGAGGTTGAAGGACTTCTGCCTGAAACATTGATTCTCCTGCTCTTCAGATGCTGTGCTTTTCTAGCATCACACTCTTCAACTCTGATCTCCAGCAACTGCAGCCCTCACTTTCTCCTCACCCATTTAAGCCAGAGATGGAGAGGAGTTTCTTCTGTCGGAGGGGAGTGAATCTGTGGAATTCTTTCCCACGGAGAGCTGTCGAGGCTGGCTCATTGAGTATCTTCAAGGCTGAGACAGACAGATTTTTAATCAGTAAAGGGAATTGAGGGTTATGGGGAAAAGGCAGGGCAGTGGAGTTGGGGATTATCAGATCAGCTGTTAGCTCAGTGAATGTCAGAACAGACTCAATGGGCTGAATGGCCTAATTTTGCTCCGACATCTTATGGTCTAATTTTCCTATTTTGTTATCAATACAATCTGCATTCAAGTAAAGAGCCAATAATTTTGGCTTTTTACGGTTTTTCTCCTGACCCTACTTGCTGCTGGTTTTTCCGAAGTTCGTACACACAGTCCCATCGTTCCCACTCTGAGGGCAAATTGCTGCCTTATCCTGTTGCATGGTAAACTACATTGCCCCACTCTGATTAATTTAAAGTCCTCTCTAAGGCCCGAGTGATTCCAATCACCAGGACATGGGTCAAGTGAAGCCTACCCCAGCAGAACAGCTCCCACCTAGCCCCAGTACTGGTGCCTGTTCCATATTCCACCCAAACCAATCTTTGAGGCACTTAACCTGGTGAATATCTGCCAGTTTGTCCATGACTCAGTTAGTAATCCAGAGATTACTACCTCAGAGAGTTTGCTTTTTAATTTAGCTTCTCGCTGTTCAAAGTCTTTCAACCTCCCTTCCAGCCTAATGTGGTACCAACATTGATAAAGACAACTGGATCTCTGCCTGCCAACTCCATGTTACTGTTCAGCCAGGAGGAGATACCCTTAACCTTGACACTGGGCAAGCAACACAGCCTTTGGCACTCCCACTTATAGTTACAGTGTACAGTAACCACCCCCCTAATGAGACTGCCCCCATAGTCTAACTACTTTCCTATTCCCTTCCCCCTCTTGAATAGCTCCCTGTGCCAAGGTGCTGTGCTTAGTTTGCTCATTGTCCCTGCTGTCCCTGCTCTCAGCTGCATGGTTTGCAAGAAGCTTGTAACCTTTTTACAAAGCTCCTCAATTGTAACTCCCGGGTCCTCCCAGCCTCTGCAATCACACCCTCGTGTCCCTGATCACAGACCCATGTTGAATTCCCCAACCTGAAGGATGTGACTGCCCTTGGGAGGAGAGTGTCAGGGACCTTTCCCCTTCCCTAACGTGTCTGCAGCTCACACTCCAGCTCCTCAACCTGCATGGAAAGCTCCCCTAACTGCAAACACTCCAGACGTATTCACTCTGCATCACATTGGTGTCCAGGATCTTTCACATATTACAGTAGCAACACATCACCCGCCCTGCTAACACTATTGCACTTGATTTAATGCATTTCATTTCACATAGTGGGCTGAAGGACCTGTTCCTGTGCTGCACTGTATCAATTCAAGACTGTATGCTGTGTCCACATCACTGTACTGATCTATTAGAGTCATAGAGATGTACAGCACGGTAACAGACCCTTCGGTCCAACACGTCCATGCCGACCGGATATCCCAACTCAATCTAGTTCCACCTGCCAGCACCCAGCCCATATCCCTCCAAACCCTTCCTATTCATATACCCATCCAAATGCCTCTTAAATGTTGCAATTGTACCAGCCTCCACCACTTCCTCTGGCAGCTCATTCCATACACGCACCATACACATGTGAAAAAAATTCCCCTTAGGTCTATTTTATGTCTTTCCCCTCTCACCCTAAACCTATGCCCTCTAGTTCTGGACTCACCCATCCCAAAGAAAAGACTTTGTCTATTCACCCTTTCCAAGCCCCTCATGATTTTATAAACCTCTATAAGGTCACCCCTTAGCCTCCGACGTTCCAGAGAAAACAGCCCCAGTCTGTTCAACCTCTCCCTATAGCTCAAATCCTCCAACCCTGGCAACATCCTTGTAAATCTTTTCTGAACCCTTTCAAGTTTCACAACATCTTTCTGATAGGAAGGAGACCAGAATTGCACGCAATATTCCAACAGTGGCCTAACCAATGTCCTGTACAGCCACAACGTGACCTCCCAACTCCTGTACTCAATACTCTGACCAATAAAGGAAAGCATACCAAACGCCTTCTTCATTATCCTATTGACCTGCTGACTCTACTTTCAAGGAGCTATGAACCTGCACTCCAAGGTCTCTTTGTTCAGCAACACTCCCTAGGACCTTACCATTAAGTGTATAAGTCCAGCTAAGATCTACTTTCCCAAAATGCATCACCTCACATTTATCTAAATTAAACTCCATCTGCCACCTCTCAGTCCATTGGCCCAATTGATCAAGATCCCACTGTATTATTTTAGAAAAACATCATCACCAGTGTTCAGCAGTAGAGTCAGATACATTAGGGACGTTTAAGCGACTCTTGGATAGGCCCAGGGATGATAGTAAAATGAAAGGTATGTTGGTTAGTTTGATCTTAGAGTAGGATAAAAGGTCAGCACAACATTGAGGGTCAAAGCGCCTGTACTGTTCTATGGTCTACATTCTAGTATCAATCTGATACTTAAGCAGTTAAGGAATCGGGACTGTGCAGATAGAGGCCATTTGGCCCATCGAGTCTGCAATGATCTTCTGAAGAGCATCTTACCCAGACCCCTACCCTATCCATGCAACCCCACATTTACCGTGGCCAATCCACCTAACCTCCACACCTTTGTTCTGAGGAATGGTCACTTGACCTGAAACGTTAACTCTGATTTCTCTCCTCAGATGCTGCCAGACCTGCTGAGTTTTTCCCAGCAATTTCTGTTTTTCCTTTCTGCATATCTTTGGACTGTGGAAAGAAACTGGAGAATCCAGCAGAAACCCACGCAGACGCGGGGAGAATGTGCAAACTCCACACAGACAGTCGGCCAAGACTGGATTCGAACCTGGGTCCCTGATGCCATGTGACAGTAGTGTTGCTCCCCTTGCTAAGCTGCTCCAGTAAAACACAACACTGGCATCCACCTGACAATGTGGAAAATTGCCCAGCTATGTCCTGTACATAAAAAGCAGGACAAATCCAACCTGGCCAATTACTGCCCCATCATTCTACTCTCCATCATCAGTACAGTGATGTTCGGTGTCACCAACAGTGCTATCAAGCAGCACCTGCTCAGCAATAACCTGCTCAGTGACGCCCAGTTTGGGATCCCCCAGGGTCACTCAGCTCCTGACCTCATTACAGCCTTGGTTCAAACATGGACAAAGGAGCTAGATTCCTGAGGGGTGGTTGGCTGTTAACTGCCCTCTTGGCTATAAATGTTGGGCTTAGCCAATGAATGAGGAAACAAACTGACGTTCCTGGTTTGAGGGTGTCATCTGGAGGCTATAGTCAATGGGTTAGGAGTAAAGAATGGGAGCAGGAATTGAAATGCTGCTCCAGCCTGTTGTTTCTTTAGTCCAGTGGAGACTTCAATCTTCATCTTGAGTTTCTGAACAGCTCATCACTGTCGGTTTTGCTTGTGGATGGAGACCGAGTGAGAAGAAAAGGTAATGGTATTGTCAGTGCTGCTGGAACAGCCACGTTGTGTCCGTCAAAAAAATGTCTTAAATCTTTCAAGGAACCCTCCAGTTTCTGTAGATTCCAACTGCAGATATAAATCGCCAACCAGAAAATAAAACCTCCCAGTGAGGCATGTTCATCTCTTAAAGATCCAAGCCCTGCCTGTGCCCCTCATTGAGTCTACTTTTAAAACACACATCTACTTGTCTCCTGGTCTATAACTAGTCCCAGATGTATTTAATGTAAAAGGGTTTGGATTAATTTTACAGCAAAGAGACAGGTCTGTTCACCCCTGCTGTGCAAGTCAATGTTTGTCCTTAACATGGACGCTGAGTTTCAGGGGTGAGGTGAGGGTGACAGCTCTTGACATTAAGGGCACATTCAACCGAATATGGCATCAAGGAGCCCTGGCAAAACTGGAATCAATGAGAATCAGTGGGCAAACTCTCCACTGGTTGCAGTCATACCTGACACATAGCAAGATGGTTGTTGGAGGTCAGTCATCTCAGCTCCGGGACATCTCTGCAGGAGTTCCTCAGCGTAGTGTCCCAAACCCAACCATCTGTAGCTGCTTCATCAATTACCTTCCCTCTGTCATAAGGTCAGAAATGGGGATGTTCACTGATGATTGCACAATGTTTAGCACCATTTGCGACTCCTCAGACACTGAAGCCTTCCTGTGACTGTGAGAAGTGTAGATGGATTCAATGGATGGGAGGCTGGTTTGTGTGATAGTCTGGGCTGTGTTCACATTTGGATACAGAACTGGCTCAGAGGTAGAAGACAGAGGGTGGTGGTGGAGGGTTGTTTTTCAGACTGGAGGCCTGTGACCAGTGGAGTGCCACAAGGATCAGTGCTGGGCCCTCTACTTTTTGTCATTTACATAAATGATTTGGATGCGAGCATAAGAGGTACAGTTAGTAAGTTTGCAGATGACACCAAAATTGGAGGTGTAGTGGACAGCGAATAGGGTTACCTCAGATTACAACAGGATCTGGACCAGATGGGCCAATGGGCTGAGAAATGGCAGATGGAGTTTAATTCAGATAAATGTGAGGTGCTGCATTTTGAGAAAGCAAATCTTAGCAGAACTTATATACTTAATGGTAAGTTCCTAGGGAGTGTTGCTGAACAAAGAGACCTTGGAGTGCAGGTTCATAGCTCCTTGAAAGTGGAGTCGCAGGTAGATAGGATAGTGAAGAAGGCGTTTGGTATGCTTCCCTTTATTGGTCGGAGTATTGAGTACAGGAGTTTGGAGGTTATGTTGCGGCTGTACAGGATATTGGTTAGGCCACTGTTGGAATATTGCATGCAATTCTGGTCTCCTTCCTATCAGAAAGATGTTGTGAAACTTGAAAGGGTTCAGAAAAGATTTACAAGGATGTTGCCAGGGTTGGTGGATTTGAGCCACAGGGAGAGGCTGAACAGGCTGGGGCTGTTTTCCAAGGAGTGTCGGAGGCTGAGGGGTGACCTTATAGAGGTTTACAAATTATGAGGGGCATGGTATGATAAATAGACATAAATACATCAGTCCTGCTGTCCCAGGAATCAGTCTGGTTCAGAAAGGATTTACAAAGATGTTGCCAGGGTTGGAGGATTTGAGCTATAGTTGAATAAGGTAGGGCTGTTTTCCCTAGAGCGTCGGAGGCTGAAGGGGTGATCTTATAGAGATTTATATAATCATGAGGGGCATGGATAGGATAAATAGACAAGGTCATTTCCCTGGGGTCGGGGAGTCCAGAACTAGAGAGCATAGGTTTAGGGTGAGAGGGGAAAGATATAAAAGAGACCTAAGGGGCAACATTTTCACACAGAGGGTGGTACGTGTATGGAATGAGCTGCCAGAGGAAGTAGTGGAGGCTGGTAAATTGCAACATTTAAGAGGCATTTGGATGGGTATATGAATAGGAAGGGTTTGGAGGGATATGGGCCGGGTGCTGGCAAGTGGGACTAGATGGGGTTGGGATATCTGATCGGCATGGACAGGTTAGACTGAAGGGTCTGTTTCCATGCTGTACATCTCTATGACTCTATAACTCTCTGTAGTTTCTTATGGTCCTTGTCAGAGCAGTTGCTGTAACAAACTGCTGTATCCAGATAGGATTCTTTCTAAGGTCCATCTGTCCAAGTTGGTAAGGGGCTTTATGGACATGCCCCAGATTTCCCGAGCCTCCTGAGGAGGGAGGTGCTGTTGTGCCTTCTTGACCATCGCCTCAACGAGTTCTGGACTCCCCCATTCCAGGGCAATGACCTTGTCTATTTATCCTATCCATGCCCCTCATGATTATATAAATCTCTATAAGATCACCCCTCAGCCTCCGACGCTCTAGGGAAAACAGCCCTACCTTATTCAACTATAGCTCAAATCCTCCAACCCTGGCAACATCTTTGTAAATCCTTTCTGAACCAGACTGATTCCTGGGACAGCAGGACTGATGTATGAGCAGGGATTAGATCAGTTAGGATGACATCCAGTGGGGCTCAGAAGAATGAGGGGGAATCTGATAGAAATCTGGAAAAATCACACAACACCAGGTTATAGTCCAACAGGTTTATTTGGAAGCACTAGCTTTCAGAGCACTGCTCCTTCACCAGGTGGTTGTGGAGTGTAAGATCATAGGACACAGAATTTATAGCAAAAGTTTACAGTGTGATGTAACTGAAGTTATATATTGAAAAAGACCTGGATTGTTTGTTAAGTCTTACATCTTTTAGAATGACCATGTTGGTTTCAGTTCTTTCATATGTAAATCGCAGAACTTTTTTAAAAAGTTACATTCTCAGGTGACTTTAACAATTGGTGTCATGTCGGCCCAGATAAGGTATTGAAGGTATTAGCTGTTCTGTGTGAGGCTGTCTGTGCCCCAATGGTCAGACTGATTCTAATCTAAAAAATGGATTTACAGAATCTTACATGGATTTTTGAACAAAATAAAATGTAATTCTGCAAGTACAAATTCACCCCACAAAAGTATATGTGTGTGTGTACATGTGGGGGTGTGTGTTGAGGGGGGGGGGAGCATGGTTATGAGTGTCTGTGAGAGAATGTGTGTATGTATAAAAGCAAATTACTGCAGATGCTGGAATTTGAAACCAAGAGAGAAAATGTTGGGGACAATCTCAGCAGGTCTGGCAGCATCTGTAAGGAGAGAAAAAGGTCAATAAAGGGGGAAATAGGGAGGTATTTATACTACAGCTTTGACAAAGGGTCAGTTAAGACTCGAAACGTCAGCTCTTTTCTTCAGGTCTTTATACTAGGCTGAGAGAAGGTGAGTCATGGCTCCAGAAACAAAGGTAGCAATAAAGAGGTGATAATGACAGTGCTTGGAGAGATTATAGGGAGATTAGGAGCTGTGAATGACCAAGGTTGAAGGCACTGCTATGTGACAAAATATGTGGGGGATGGGTGAAACAGAGGCAAAATGGGAAACAGGGGAGAAGGGTAGCAAAGGGGGAAGAGGAGAGGAAAAAAGGTGATAAGAGAGTGGGGAGCGAGAGAAAGGGAGACAATCAAGAAATAAGAAGTACAGAGCAGTGCAAAAAAATTTTAAAAAGGGAAATAAAATAAATGAAATAAAATTACGTAGCAGAATGAAAACTGAGGAGTTGAGATGGGATAATGTAGTGTGCATGTATATGTGTGTGAGTGTGAGTGCAGAGGTGTATAAGTCTGTGAGAGGGTGCAAGTGTGCATGTGCGTTTGACAAACAATCCAGGTCTTTTTCAATATATAATTTCAGTTACATCACACTGTAAACTTTTGCTATAAATTCCATGTCTTATGATGCTATACTCCGCAATCACCTGATGAAGGAGCAGTGCTCAGAAAGCTATTGCTTCCAAATAAATTTTGGACTAAAACCTGGTGTTGTGTGATTTTTAACTTTGTACACCCCAGTCCAACACCGGCATCTCCAAATCATGTAAAATTCCAACAGGGGCTAGACAGGGTAAACACAGCAAGGACGTTCCTGATGACCAAGGAGTCTACAATCAGGGGTCACGGTCCAAGGATATTGGATAGACCATTGGAACTGAGATGAGGAGAAATGTCTTCATTTACCATTCTCTGAGAAAAAGAACAAGAAATGACATCACCATAGGAAATGACATCATCAACCCAAGAAAACCTAAACACATAAAAAGAAAGCAGGTTACTGTACAAGTGCTTCACCGGAAGCTCACTGATGACATTACTATGTATGGTGACGAAATGTCTGAAAACGAACCTTCCAGCTCAGTGAGCAAACCTACATCCAGAAATGCCTTCGCCCAGAGAGTGGGGAACCTGTGGAATTCTCTGCCACAGAAAGTGGTTAAGGCCAAAATATTGAATGTTTTCCAGAAGGAGTTGGATATTGTTCTTAGGGCTAAAGGATCAATGGGTCTGGAGAGAAAGTGGGAACAGGGACTGAGTTGTATGATGGAGTAGGCTCGAAGGGCTGAATGGACTCCTCCTGTTCCTATTTTCGATGTTTCACAATTTTAGGACGCCCCAGTTCTGTTCCACACCGGTGCAGTACCTTGACAATGTGTGACCCTTGTGTAAGGTGAGAAAGAGGCTGATTTCTGACAGCGAGATCTCCAGGCCTTGCCTGCACTCTCAGGCAGACAGAGAGGACGACCTCCACACCATATTGCTGGATTGTTTATTTTCCTGCTGGGAATCTTACATCACAGCCGTCAACTTTCTACAAAAGACTCACAATCAACTGCAAAACACTTGTGGTATTTTGGGACGGTGTAAAACGGCATGACTTCCTGTCTTTCCCAAGGCCCTGTGTCTTTGTCTTATTCACTCACAGAATAAGGGTGTCACTGGCTGAGCCAACATTTCTCACCCAAAGCGGAGAGAGTCAGAGTCGAAGAGTGTGGTGCTGGAAAAGCAAAGCCAGTCAGGCAGCATCTGAGGAGCAGGAGCGTTGATGTTTTGGGCATAAACCCTTATGCTTGAAATGTCCATTCTCCTGCTCCTCGGATGCTGCCCGACCGGCTGTGTTTTTCCAGCACCACACTCTTCGACTCTGATCTCCAGCATCTACAGTCCTCACTGCCTCCTAGCAGAGATAGTCACCCACATTGCTGTGGGTCTGGAGTCACATGTAGGCTAGACCAGGGGAGGTTGGCAGATTTCCTTCCCTAAAGGATGTTAATGACCCAGATGGGTTTTTCCTGACAATCAACAATGGATTAATGATCGTCATTAGACACTTAATGAAAGATTTTTTGTTATTGAATTCAAATTCAGGTTTCAAACCCAGAACTTTACCTGGGTCTCTGGATTAACAAGGAACAAAGAACATTTACAGCCCAGGAAAGGCCCTTCGGCCTCCAAGCCTGAGCTGATAACAGCCCAGCGATAATATCACTATGCCATTGCCTCCCCAAGGCACTACTGTTATAGACCAGGCCAGAACCCCCTCGAAACATTTCAAGAAGGAAGCCTAGATCGTAACTTTGCTCGTTGTTTTAAGTAGGTGTAAAGTGGGTATTCCAGGAATGATGCAGCTGACCCAACCACTCGGTCTTAAACAAAACAGAATTTATTTACAGACTCCTAGATCAAACACAAACAAAAGAGAACAGGATATTTTTTAGATTACATTACAGTGTGGAAACAGGCCCTTCAGCCCAACAAGTCCACACCGACCCACCGAAGTGCAACCTACCCATACCCCTACACTTACCCCTTACCTAACACCATGGGCAATTTAGCATGGCCAATTCACCTGACCTGCACATCTTTGGACTGTGGGAGGAAACCGGAGCACCCAGAGGAAACCCACACAGACACGGGGAGAATGTGCAAACTCCACACGGTCAATCGCCTGAGGCGGGAATTGAACCCGGGTCTCTGGCGCTGTGAGGCAGCAGCGCTAACCACCGTGCCAACGTGCTGCCCAAATATAGAATAACTTAACCCAGTCATCTCGATCACATCTTAATGTTGCTGTTCCAAATATTTGCAACATTCCCCATAAGCACCCTCTTGGCAAAAAACAGGTAAAATCAAACACAGGTTCTTACAGGAGAGAGAGAGTGCAGACAAAGTCAGCCAAGAATTTTGTTTATCCCCAGTATCTTTCTTTGATCAGCAGCTTCAAAAGACTGTATTAGTGGTGCTGGAAGAGCACAGCAGTTCAGGCAGCATCCAACGAGCAGCTTCAAAAGACTGCCTGTCCTGGGAGTGTTTGATGGGGGGACAGTGTAGAGGTAGCTTTACTCTAACTCTGTGCTGTCCCTGTCCTCAAAGAATGTTTGGATAGAGTCATTCTACAGCACAGAGACAGGCCCTATGGCCCAAACTAGTCCATGCCAACCAAGATTGTCCATCCACACTAACCCATTACCCTGCACTTGGCCCACATCCTTCTAATCCTTTCCTATCCATGTGTTTATCCAAATGTCTTTTAAATGTTGTTAATATACCTGCCTCAAACCCTTCCCCATTGGCAGCTCATTCCATATGTGTATCACTTTCTGTGTAAAAACGTTGCCCCTCAGGTTCCTTTTTATTCATTTCCCTCAAATCTTAAACTGATGCCCTCCAGTCCTCGATTCCCCAACGCTGGGAAACAGACTGAGTGCATTCACCCTATCCATGCCTATAAGATTCCCCCCCACCCCATCTCCCATGCTGTAAAGACAATCGGGGACAGTGTAAAAAGAGTTTTATTGTGTGTGTGATCCCAGACTGTACCTGATTAAGGGAGATGAGTACATTCAGGGAGAAAGTGGCTGCACTACACTCTCAACTAGACCCTTTAAGACAATGTGAACATCTCTAACATGTTGTGTCAATCATGTTTATTGTTGAACAGACTTGCCCCCCCCCCCAAGTGCAGGGGCCAGTGTATAACAGTGTATAATTGGTGGTTTGTTCACACATGATGTCTGTGTCTGATTGGGTGCCATTCAGTGCACCCCATTTATCCTGCAGCTATTGCAAGCTGCATTTTAATGAACTGCCCTTATTCTAAAGGCAGACCCTGCTTCTTGCCTTCAAACACTGGGATCCTGTCAGGTATCCTGAAGACAAACATAACCAGGTCAGTCTCATTTTCCCAGTATCACGTTTGTCAGTAATAATTTCGGAGTGTTTTCCCTCAGTCTGGTCCAATATCGTGCTCTCTGGAGGAAAACAAATTCGATTGAAAAGTCCCAGATTTCGCAGAACAAAACAACATTTTTTTCCCTCTGCACTTGCAGCCTTCCCACAGGCTTTTGAGTAAAAGATCGGTAATACTCAGGGTTCCTCCCCAGCACAGCTTCCTCAACAGGGCATCTGCAGAGATGCATCGACAAGAACGCAACTCTTGAACCAATCAGACTGAAGAGCCTTCATTGAGACTCACAGGACCGTTCAAACTCAATGTAAACCGATGTGCTGAAAATGAAATAGAGGGAGAGAGCGGAGAAAAGGTGGGATGAAGAGGGAGAGAAAGAAAAAGCGATAAAGGTTTAAATTTTGACATTTTAAAAAATTGTGCACAATAATTGAAGAACTGATTTCTGAAGGCAATAGAGTGACCTTTTCTGGGTTAGAGAGGGGGAGTTGGCAGTAACTAAGACTTAAAAAGGTGATAAAATTCACTTGATCACACCCTTTTCTGTGTGGTTTATTGGGAATTCTCATGGGTATATGTTACAACTTTGCCCTCGCTCTCAGAGGTTAAGACTCTTGCTAAGGGACTGCACCACATTGTTCTAAGAAATAGAACCAATCACACTCCTTGCCTGATATCAACCGAGAGAACCTTCTCTGGAGTATCTTAATGCCATTATATCTTTCTTTAGGTCAGGAAAGATAACAATAAAATGGAAATGTAAATAATTCTCAGTATATTGGGAATAACTTCCTTGGTCTTCTTCAATAAATCATACCGTGGGATATCTCAAAGCCATCATGGAGGCAGAAACATCGTCAAATTTAACACTGGTTGGGCTGAAGGGCCTGTCTCCACACTGTAAGGAATCTAAATCTAATCTAATCTCACCAAAAGAGGTCTGCATTGAACAGAAAGGGTTAGATCGATATGGGCCAAATCTGGCAAATGGGGCTAGATTAATATAGTATGTCTGGTTGGCATGGACGAGTTGGACCGAAGGGTCTGTTTCCGTGCTGTACATCTCTATGACTCTATAACCTGGCTCCAATAATATGGGATTCAGTTCAGTGAAAAATGCTGAGTTAGCTCTAGTTAGATCAGAGAAGGTGAAATTTGATAGAAGTGTTTAAAATCTGGAAGAGTGAATTGGAGGATATTATATAAAATTTAAAATGATTTGCAAAATATTCCTTTTTTAACTGAGCTTTGATGCTGTGGAATGCATTCACTGAGTGCCCAGTGGAAGCAAATTTACAGGTAACTTTCAAAAACTCAAAGAGCTCAGTATGTCAAATGGCAAAAGGACAATAGAGATGATGCTTTCTAAAGGTTGGTACAGGCTCAATGACCTCCTTCTGGCCTGTAGGACTCAGAGCTTTACAGAATGAGGGGGAGTGGGCAGAGATTAAAAGGCCTGAAGAAGACAGGAATTGGATCCAGAGAGCTGTCAGTGGGTGAGTTAAAGGCAGATTTACATTGAAGTTGCTCGATGAGATTTCTAGATTTAACCCAAAGCAATCGGTTCTACCAATCAGGCCATTGGCAGTTTCCTCAAAAAATTGGAAATCAGAAATTGCTGGAAAATCTCATCAGGTCTGGCAGCATCTATGGACAGAAAATAGAGTTTTGAGTTCAGTGACCCTTCTTCAGAGCAGCAGTATCCTCACATTGTACAGACATCGACAGCAAATCATGGGCTGCATTGGGAGAGGGGGAGTAGGGGAGAAACGTCCCCTTTATCCTGATTGCTCAAGGGCCCTCTGGGATTTTTACTGCCTTGTTTTTGAGGGAAATGGGGGAGGTGGTGAGGCAGAGGGGTGTGGGGATTAAGGAGCTGGAGTTTGGAGGCAGGTTGGACACTAGGGGAGGCTATGGAGGAGCCACATCACTGTGTCAACTGACAATTGTAATATTTCTCAAATTTAACACTGGTTGGGCTGAAGGGCCTGTCTCCACACTGTAGGGAATCTAATCTAATCTAATCTTACCAAAAGAGGTCTGCATTGAACAGAAAGGGTTAGATCGATATGGGCCAAATCTGGCAAATGGGGCTAGATTAATATAGTATGTCCTTCCGCAGGGTCATTCGACCCGAAACATTAACTCTGATTTCTTTTTGCAGATGCTGCCAGACCTGCTGAGCTTTTCCAGCAACTTGTGTTTCTGTATCTGTTTTAGTGCTCCTGGTTGAAGGATTAATGTTGGCCCAGGATGCTAGGAATATTTTACTGGGGGTATGTGTGTGTGTGTGTGTGTGTGTGTGTGTGTGTGTGTGTGTGTGTGTGTGTGTGTGTGTGTGTGAGTGTGTGTGTGTGTGAGTGTGTGTATCTGTGTGTGTGTGTTCGAGTGTGTGTGTGTGTGAGTGTGTGTGTGTGTGTTTTTGTGAGTGTGTGTATCTGTGTGTGTGTGTTCGAGTGTGTGTGTGTGTGAGTGTGTGTGTGTGAGCATGTGTGTGTATCTGTGTGTGTGTGTTCGAGTGTGTGTGAGTGTGTGTGTGTGTGTGTGTGTGTGTGTGTTTGTGTGAGCATGTGTGTGTACAAGCGACTGGGCTTGTATACCCTTGAGTTTAGAAGACTGAGAGGGGATCTGATTGAAACGTATAGGCTTATGAAAGGACTGGACACTCTGGCAGGAGGGAACATATTTCCGTTGATGGGGGAGTGCCGAACCAGAGGACACAACTTAAAAATACGGGGTAGACCATTTAGGACAGAGATGAGGAGAAACTACTTCACACAGAGAGTGGTGGCTGTGTGGAATGCTCTGCCCCAGAGGGCAGTGGAGGCCCAGTCTCTGGATTCTTTTAAGAAAGAATTGGATAGAGCTCTTAAAGATAGTGGAGTCAAGGGGTATGGAGATAAGGCTGGAACAGGATACTAATTAGGAATGATCAGCCATGATCATATTGAATGGCGGTGCAGGCTCGAAGGGCAGAATGGCCTACTCCTGCATCTATTGTCTATTGTCTATTGTCTATTGTCTATTGTATCTGTGTGTGTGTGTGTGTGTGTGTGAGCATGTGTGTGTATGTGTGTGTGTGTGTGTGTGTGTGTGTATCCATGTGTGTGTGTTCGAGTGTGAGTGTGTGTGTGTGTGTGAGCATGTGTGTGTATCTGTGTGTGTGTGTGTGAGTGTGTGTGTTTGTGTGAGTGTGTGTGTGAGTGTGTGTGTGAGTGTGTGTGTGTGAGCGTGTGTGTGTATCTGTGTGTGTGTGTTGGGGGTGGGAGGGAGTGGAATCATTTACAGCCACCTGAGTGTGCAAACTGGACCTTTGTGTTTCTCTGTAAATGTCCCATACAGACGAAGGCTCACCCCTTAAAGATAGAGAGGAGAAATTAGAGTCAGAGATCACACAGATGGAAAGAGACCTTTCAGCCCAACTAGTCCATGCCAACTCAGTTTCTTAAACTGAACTAATCCCATTTGCTTGTATTTGGCCTGTGTCCTCTAAACCTTTCCCGTCCACATGCCTGTCAAAACATCTTTTAAATGCTGTAATTGCACCCACCTCCACCACTTCCTCTGGCAGCTCATTCCATACACGTACCACCCTCTGTGTGAAAACGTTGCCCCTTAGGTCTCTTTTATATCTTTCCCCTCTCACCCTAAACCTATGCTGTCTAGTTCTGGACTCCCCGACCCCAGGGAAAAGACTTTGTCTATTTATCCTATCCATGCCCCTCATGATTTTATAAACCTCTATAAGGTCACCCCTCAGCCTCCGACACTTCAGGGAAAACAGTTCCAGCCTATTCAATCTCTCCCTATAGCTCAAACCCTCCAATCCTGGCAACATCCTTGTAAATGTTTTCTGAACCCTTTTAAGTTTCACAACATCTTTCCGATAGGAAGGAGACCAGAATTGCATGTAATATTAGGGGAAATATAGAGTAATAGGGTAGGTGAATGGGTGGGTTACTCTTTGGAGGGTCAGTGTGGACTTGTTGGGCTGAAGGGCCTGTTTCCACACTGTAGGGAATCTAAGTATCTATACCTCTCAGTCTGTCTCTGTTCAACAACATGCCCCATGACCCTACATTTAACTGTGTAAGTTCCGCCCTGGTCTGTTTCTGTTTCTCCCAGAGGGCTCTGAATCTCTCTTCATTAGAAAACAATGAAAGCAGAGTCTTGAATATTCTGAAGGCAGAAGTCAGATCTCGATAAGTGAGGAGGTGCAAGTGGAACATTCAGATCAGCCACAATTTTACAGAAGGGGCTTGACAGACTGCATGGCTGCTTCTAAGCTGTTTGCTCCATCAGAAAACCAGCACCTCCAGTCATCAGGCGCTCCCTCGACATTCAGCCAGACCTGTCAAACCTAGATCTTGCACTCGGGTCTCTAGAGTGGGCCTTGAACCTGCAACCATCCTGAACTGAGAGGCGAGTCTCCTCAGTCTGCCCAGCATCCCCACCCCCCAGCCCGGGTCACCCCCCTGACTGCACAACCCAAGCTGAAGATTGTTTTAAAAAGTGTAGCTGAAACCAGGCTGATGTGGTCAAATGTTTGACTGGCACCTTTTACTCGGGGAGAGCTGCACTGTGACTGACAGAAGCTGTTTAAAAAAAAGCAGGACCCAATGTGCTCAAGGGAAGAAACAGAGCACTGCGAGTGGACAGCCAGCCACAAACATAGGCCCTGAGATGTGTGGAGACAGCAGGGGCTGACATGTGCTTATTTGCATAAACTGTTCGGCTCTGTGGTTTTTGGAGAAGGTCCAAAGTAAAGGAAAACAGAAAAGGAACAATGTTTGCTGAAGCGTTCAACTCAATTATTTTCCCCGTCACTCTTCCTTCAGGGCAGATGGTGGGATTTGCTCAAATTCCCATTGCCTTCCTTGCTGCTTTATGGAAGGCTGTGATTTTCACCCACTTCTCCTGCTCCCCCAATCCTGCCTGCCCTCCGATAACCTTGCCCACTTTATATTGAAACCTAGAGAACCCATGTCTAGCTCCCCTCAGATTGTTTACCCATTCATGGGCATCAGTAGCAGGGCCACCGTTGGTTACCCATCTGTACTTGCCCATTAACTCAATGCCTTCCTTTCAGAGGGCAGTTCAGCATTGACTGTATCACTGTGGGTCTGGAGTTATATACAGGCCAGACCAGTAAGGATGGCAGATTTGATTTGATTTACTGTATTTCCATGTACCTGAGTACAGTGAAAAGCTTTGTTTTGTAAGTGGTACAGGCAGATCATATCAAGCAAGGACATAAAGCTCATAGGGTGCTTAGACAGAGTGGGGCATACAGAGGGTTATACTGCACACAAGGTGCACAAAGCAAGATCAGCATTATTTGAAGTTAGGCAGTCCATTCATTAGATGCTGAAAACCAAATACTGGATTAGTGGTGCTGAAAGAGCACAGCAGTTCAGGCAGCATCCAACGAGCAGCGAAATCGACGTTTCGGGCAAAAGCCCTTCATCAGGAATCATCAGGAATCATCGGGCTTTTGCCCGAAACGTCGATTTCGCTGCTCGTTGGATGCTGCCTGAACTGCTGTGCTCTTCCAGCACCACTAATCCAGTATTTGGTTTTCAGCATCTGTAGTCATTGTTTTTACCTTGTTGATTTTAACCCTACTGCGAATCCTCTTGCAAGGATGCCTGCCTTGAAGAAGTTTTCCTCCTCTCTCTACAAGAATCTCAGGGAGTCCCTCTCCCACTGCAACTCCCAGGTCATTTCCTCTGCTCTGAAGCTCTTCAACCATGTTGTGAAACAAACTCGGTACCACAGCCACATTTGCTTCCTCAGTGCATGCCTCCGTAACCAACTCATCCCACACGGACTCCAGACCACCTTTAAACCAGCAGAGTTCGGACCCGAACAGGACAAACAGTACAGACTACAGATTCAAAAACACCAGCAACAGTTCTCCTTCAAGATCCTCCGCTCCACGCTTGCAGCAATGCGCCGGCCCCTAACCTCTCTACAGTCAGCCCTGCCTCAGCTGAGGGCCACACTCTCTCAGAATTGCAAAGGACCCACTCTGTACTACATCCTCAGGAGAGTCCATTCATTAGTCTAATAAAGGCAGGGAAGAGCTGTTCTTGAACCTGTTGGTGCGTGTGTTCAGGCTTCGGTATCTTCTGCCTGACAGAAGAGGTTGTAGGAGAGCATTACCGGGGTCACAGGGGTCTTTGATGATATTGGCAGCCCTTCCACAGCAACAAGAAGTGTAGATGGGAAGTTGGTTTCTGTGATGGACTCCACTGTGCACACACCGTTCTGCTTTTCTCCCTAAAGGGCATTAGGTGAGAGTACATCTGGACTGGTCTGTGGTATTGGTCTCTTTAATTAAGGCAAGATGTAAATACATCAGAAGCAATTCAGAGAGGGTTTATTAAACTAATATATGGAATAGGCAAGTTGTCTTATGAACAAAAGGCCAGAGAGGTTAGACTCATATTCCAAATGTGGTTAGTAAGTATTATGGAGTCATAGAGATATGCAACACGGAAACCCTTCAGTCCAACCCGTCCTTGCTGACCAGATATCCCAACCTAATCTAGTCCCATTTGCCAGCATTTGGCCCAAATCTCCCAAACCCTTCTTGTTCATAAACCTATCCAGATGCCTTTTAAATGTTGTAATTGTACCAGCCTCCACCACTTCCTCTGGCAGCTCATTCCATACACGTACCACCCTCTGTGTGAAAAAAGTTGCCCCTTAGGTCTCTTTTAAATCTTTCCCCGCTCACCCTAAACCTATGCCCTCTAGTTCTGGATTCCCCCACCCCAGGAAAAAGACCAATTTCCCCTATCCATGCCCCTTGTGATTTTATAAACCTCTGTAAGATCACCCCTCAGCCTCCAACAAGTCAGCAATGACCTGATTAAAAGATTAAGCTCCTGAAGTTTGTGGATGTGTGGAAGATTGCCTATATTTGTGTATATTTAAGGCTGAGGTAGAGAGATTCTTGATCAGCAAGGGAATCAAGTGTTATGATGAAAGTGGGAATGAGGAATGTCACATTAGCCTATTGAATGGCAGAGCAGGCTCGAGGGGCTGAATGGCCTCTTCCTGTTCCTACTCCTTATGGTCGGATTGTTTTCACGCGAGAGGCAGTGGCTGAGGGGCAACCTGACAGAAGTATCTGAAAATTACAAAAGGCATGGATGGGGTAGATGGATAGTCGGTGTCTCTTTCCCAGAATGTAAAGATCAAATACGAGGGGCATATGTTTAAGGTGAGGAGGGGGAAGTTTAAAGGAGATGTGTGAGGCTAGTTTTGTAGCAGTGTTTGATGGGAACACACTGCTAGGGCAGGCAGCAGAAACTAGCAAATCTTTCTCAGACTTAAATATTCTCAATAATGCAGCCTCGATAGCCCTTTGTGGTAAAGAATTGCACAGATTCACTACCCTCTGACAGGAGAAATTCCTCCTCGTCTCTCTCTTAAATGTGCAATGACTTCCTCCCCTCTGGTCCTAGACTCCCCCACATGGGGGAGCAACCTCTCCACATCTCCCCCATCAAGTCCTCTAACAATTAAAGTGTAATAAATAATGCAATTATTTAATCTCAAAAATTTAGTGACATTAAGGGCTTGGATGGAGAGGAAATTGTTAAATGTGTACAAGAAAATTTTCTGATTTGGTACATAGATGTACGGACCACATAAGGTGGGAGAAAGTGAGGACTGCAGATGCTGGAGATCAGAGTCGAAAAGTGTGGCGCTGGAAAAGCACAGCTGGTCAGGCAGCATCCGAGGAGCAGGAGAATCGACGTTTCGGGCATAAGTCCTTTGACATTGCTGATGAAGGGCTTATGCCCAAAACGTGAACTCTCCTGCTCCTTGGATGCTGCCTGACCGGCTGTGCTTTTCCAGCACCACACTTTTCGACTACTAGAGAAGGTGCAAAACTTGACCTACTCTTGGGAAATAAGGCAGGGCAGGTGACTGAGGTGTCAGTGGGGGAGCAGTTTGGGGCCAGTGACCATAATTCTATTTGTTTTAAATTTCTGATGGAAAAAGATAGACCAGATCTAAAAGTTGAAGTTCTAAATTGGAGGAAGGCTAATTTTGACAGTATTAGGCAAGAACTTTCAAAAGCTGATTGGGGTCAGATGTTCGCAGGTAAAGGGACGGCCGGAAAATGGGAAGCCTTCAGAAAAGAGATAACGAGAATCCAGAGAAAGTATATTCCTGTCAGGGTGAAAGGAAAGGCTGGTAGGTATAGGGAATGCTGGATGACTAAAGAAATTGAGGGTTTGGTTAAGAATATAAAGGCAGTAGGAGTATACTTAAGAGGGAAATCAGGAGGGCAAAAAGGGGACATGAGATAGCTTTGGCAAATAGAATTAAGGAGAATCCAAAGGATTTTTACAAATACATTAAGGACAAAAGGGTAACTAGGGAGAGAATAGGGGCCCTCAAAGATCAGCAAGGTGGCCTTTGTGTGGAGCTGCAAGAGATGGGGGAGATACTAAACGAGTATTTTGCATCAGTATTTACTGTGGAAAAGGACATGGAAGATATAGAATGTGGGGAAATAGATGGTGACATCTTGGAAAATGTCCATAATACAGAGAAGGAGGTGCTGGATATCTTAAAACACATAAAGATGGATAAATCTCCAGGGATCTGATCAAGTGCACACTAGATCTCTGTGGGAAGCTAGAGAAGTGATTGCTGGGCCTCTTGCTGAGATATTTGTATCATCGATAGTCATAGGTGTGGTGCCGGAAGACTAGAGGTTGGCTAACGTAGTGCCACTGTTTAAGAAAGGGGGGTGGGGGAAAAGTGGAGTGCCACAAGGATCAGTGCTGAGTCCACTACTTTTCGTCATTTGTATAAATGATCTGGATGTGAATGGATGACGTACAGTTAATAACTTTGCAGATGACACCAAAATTGAAGGTGTATTGGACAGCGAAAAAGGTTACTTCAGAGTACAACGGGATCTTGATCAGATGGGCCAATGGGCCAAGGAGTGGCAGATGGAGTTTAATTTAGACAAATATGAGGTGATGAAAGTTGGGCAGGCAAGGTCTTATACACTTAATGGTAAGGTCCTAGGGAGTGTGGCTGACCAGAAACCTTGGAGTGCAGGTTCATAGCTCCTTGAAAGTGGAGTCGCAGGTAGATAGGATAGTGAAGAAGGTGTTTGGTATGCTTCCCTTTATTGGTCAGAGTATTGAGTACAGGAGTTGGGAGGCCACTTTTGGAAAACTGCTTACAATTCTGGGGTCTCCCTGCTATAGGAAGGATGTTGTGAAATTTGAAAGGGTTCAGAAAAGATTTACAAGGATGTTGCCAGGGTTGGAGGTTTGAGCTACAGGGAGAGGCTGAACAGGCTGGGGCTGTTTTCTCTGGAGCGTCGGAGGCTGAGGGGTGACCTTATAGAGGTGAATAAAATCATGAGGGACATGGATAGGGGGAATAGACAAGGTCTTTTTCCCCTGGGGCTCAGGGAGTCCAAAACTAGAGGGCATATGTTTAGGGTGAGAGGGGACAGATTTAACAGGGAGCTAAGGGGCAACTTTTTCATGCAGAGGGTGGTATGTGTATGGAATGAGCTGCCAGAGGAAGTGGTGGAGGTTGGTACAATTACAACATTTAAAAGGCATCTGGATGGGTATATGAATAGGAAGGGTTTGGAGGGATATGGGCCAAATGCTGGCAAATGGGACTAGATTTTTTTTGCATATCTGGTCGGTGTGGATGAGTTGGACCAAAGGATCTATTTCTGAAGTGTACATCTCTATGACTTTATATGCATTAAATAATAGACAACATAATTTCATCCATGCATTAAGCAACTATGTATTAATATCACAAAGCTATAAATAGATAGCCTTTGTGTTGAGAGGGAGCATAGGGATCAGGTTTAATCTGTGGAATAGTTAGCCAGTCAGATAAAAGTTGAACTCCTATGTTTTCACACTCTTCCCCGTGAAAAGTCTGTGACGGATTTGTTGGATTGATGGGAGAGAGAGAGAGAAATTTGCTCTCCAGTTATTTGTCATCTGTGAACTTTCAGAGACTGGCGTGTGTGAGTTATATCAGAATGGTCCATCGGCACAGGAAATGATGCTCAACTGGCCCCAGTCAAGGTCCTGCTCTGTCCTGCCTCAGTAAATAGTCAGTCTGCAGCAGGAAAAATGTTTTTCTTTCTGATTACAAAGGTTATGGGTGGACATATGAATTAGGAATTGGAGGGGTTTGCTCAGCCCCTCAAGGCTCCTGCTCTGTCATTCAGTGAGGTAACAGGTGATATGAATATTCCATTTTCCCGCCCACAACCGATAACCTTTCACCCCCCAGCTCAAAAAGAATCTCTGCCATAAACACGATGAAAGACTGTACTACTAACATCTTTCTATAGCCTCACAATCATCTGTAATTTTAAAAAACTCTACATCTGAGTCTTAAATGAATAGAACAGAGGACAGTACAACACAGGAATAGGCCATTCGGCCTGCCTTGTCTGTGCTGACCATGATGCCATTCTGACTTAATCGTATGTGCCTGTACATGGTCTTATCTCTTCATTGCCCACCCATTCGTGTTTTTGTCCAAATGCCTGTTGACAACCCCAAATCCAACTGATGACCAAAATCTATTGGGAAGTAACGTGTTATTGGACAATCAAAAGTAAGATTTAGGGTCTAGATTAGAGTGGTGCTGGAAAAGCACAGCAGGTCCAAGGAGCAGGAAAATCAACATTTCGGGCAAAAGCCCTTCACCAGCAGTGAAGGCTGGCAGCCTCTGTGGTGGAGAGATAAATGGGAGGGGGTTGGGGCTGGGGAGAAGGTAGCAAAGAGTACAATGGGTGGATGGGGGTGGGGATGAAGGTGATAGGTCAGAGAGGAGGGCGGAGTGTGACAGAAGCCCCCGATCCTCACCTTCCACCCCACCAACCTTCGCATAAACCGCATCATCTGCCGACATTTCCGCCACCTCCAAGCAGACTCCACCACCAGGGATACATTTCCCTCCCCACCCTTATCGACTTTCCGCAAAGACCGTTCCCTCCGTGACTACCTGGTCAGGTCCATGCCCCCCTACAACCCACCCTCCCATCCTGGCACCTTCCCCTGCCACCGCAGGAATTGCAAAACCTGCGCCCACACCTTCTCCCTCACCTCTATCCAAGGCCCCAAAGGAGCCTTCCACATCCATCAAAGTTTTACCTGCACATCCACCAATATTATTTATTGTATCCGTTGCTCCCGATGTGGTCTCCTCTACATTGGGGAGACTGGACGCCTCCGAGCAGAGCGCTTTAGGGAACATCTCCGGGACACCCGCACCAATCAACCACACCGCCCTGTGGCCCAACATTTCAACTCCCCCTCCCACTCTGCCGAGGACATGCAGGTCCTGGGCCTCCTTCACCGCCGCTCCCTCACCACCCGACACCTGGAGGACGAATGTCTCATCTTCCGCCTCGGAACACTTCAACCCCAGGGTATTAATCTGGATTTCACCAGTTTCCTCATTTCCCCTCCCCCCACCTTATCCCAGTTCCAACCTTTCAACTCAGCATCGTCCCCATGACCTTCCTACCTGCCTATCATTCTTCCCACCTATCCACTCCACCCTCCTCACTGACCTATCACCTTTATCCCCACCCCCATCCACCTATTGTACTCTTTGCTACCTTCTCCCCTGTCCCACTCCCCCTCCCCCCCATTTATCTCTCCACCCTGGAGGATCCCTGCCTCCGATCCTGATGAAGGGCTTTAGCCCAAAACGTCAATTCTCCTGCTCCTCGGGTGCTGCCTGACCTGCTGTGCTTTTCCAGCACTACTCTAATTTAGACTCTGATTTCCAGCATTTGCAGTCCTCACTTTTGCAAAGGTAAGATTTATTTCATCCATGATGCCCCACGTGGTAAAAGAGTTAACCATTGGGCTCATAATCTAAGTTGACATTCCCATTGCAGTACGGAGGGAGTACAATCCTCTCGGAGACCAGTGTTGAGGGAGTGCCGCACTGTCGGAGGGTCAGTCAGTGCTGAGGGAGTGCTGCACTGTCTGAGGGTCAGTACTGAGGGAGTGCCGCACTGTCGGAGGGTCAGTGCTGAGGGTGTGCCGCACGGTCGGAGGGTCAGTGCTGAGGGAGTGCCGCACTGTCGGAGGGTCAGTGCTGAGGGAGTGCTGCACTGTCGGAAGGTCAGTGCTGAGGGAGTGCCGCGCTGTCGGAGGGTCAGTGCTGAGGCAGTGCCGCGCTGTCGGAGGGTCAGTGCTGAGGCAGTGACGCACTGTCGGAGGGTCAGTACTGAGGGAGTTCCACACTATCGGATGGTCAATCAGTGCTGAGAGAGTGCTGCACTAATGGAGGGTCAGTGCTGAGGGAGTGCCACACTGTCGGAGGGTCAGTCAGTGCTGAGGGTTTTCCACACTGTCAGAGGGTCAGTGCTGAAGGAATTCCACACTGTCGGAGGGTCATCCAGTGCTGAGGGAGTGCTGCACTGTCGGAGGGTCAGTACTGAGGCAGTGCCGTGCTATTGGAGGATCAGTGTTGAGGGAGTTCCACATTGTCAAGGGTCAGTCAGTGCTGAGGGAGTGCCGCACTGTTGGAGGGTCAGTACTGAGGGAGTTCCACACTGTCGGAGGTCAGTCAGTGCTGAGAGAGCGCTGCACTTTGGGAGGATCAGTACTGAGGGAACGCTACACCATCGGAGGATCAGTACTGAGGCATGACATGATGTCGGAGAGTCAGTGCTGAGGGAGTGCCGCACTGTCGGAGGGTCAGTGCTGAGGGAGTGCCGCACTGTCGGAGGGTCAGTGCTGAGGGAGTGCCGCACTGTCGGAGGGTCAGTGCTGAGGGAGTGCCGCACTGTCGGAAGGTCAGTGCTGAGGGAGTGTCGCACTGTCGGAGGGTCAGTGCTGAGGGAGTGCCGCACTGTCGGAGGGTCAGTGCTGAGGGAGTGTCACACTGTCGGAGGGTCAGTCCTGAGGGAGTGCCGCACTGTCAGAGGGTCAGTGCTGAGGGAGCGCTGCACTGTCAGAGGGTCAGTCAGTGCTGAGAGAGTGCTGCACTGTCGGAGGGTCAGTGCTGAGGGAGTGCCGCATGGTCGGAGGGTCAGTGCTGAGGGAGTGCTGCACTGTCGGAGGGTCAGTGCTGAGGGAGTGCCGCACTGTCGGAAGGTCAGTGCTGAGGGAGTGCTGCACTGTCGGAGGGTCAGTGCTGAGGGAGTGCCGCACTGTCGGAGGGTCAGTGCTGAGGGAGTGCTGCACTGTCAGAGGGTCAGTGCTGAGGGAGTGCCGCACGGTCGGAGGGTCAATGCTGAGGGAGCGCTGCACTGTTAGAGGGTCAGTACTGAGGGAATGCTGCACTGTCAGAGGGTCAGTACTGAGGGAGTGCTGCACTGTCGGGTGGTCAGTGCTGAGGGAGCGCTGCACTGTCAGAGGGTCAGTACTGAGGGAGTGCTGCGCTGTCAGAGGGTCAGTTCTGAGGGAGTGCCGCACTCATGGAGGGTCAGTACTGAGGGAATGCAGCACTGTCAGAGGGTCAGTGCTGAGGGAGTGCTGCACTGTCGAAGGGTCAGTGCTGAGGGAGTGCAGCACTGTCGGAGGGTCAGTGCTGAGGGAGCGCCGCACTGTCGGAGGGTCAGAGCTGAGGGAGCGCTGCACTGTCAGAGGGTCAGTTCTGAGGGAGTGCTGCACTGATGGAGGGTCAGTACTGAGGGAGTGCAGCACTGTCAGAGGGTCAATGCTGAGGGAGTGCCGCACTGTCGGAGGGTCAGTGCTGAGGGAGTGCTGCACTGATGGAGGGTCAGTACTGAGGGAGTGCCGCACTGTCAGAGGGTCAGTGCTGAGGGAGCGCTGCACTGTCAGAGGGTCAGTGCTGAGGGAGTGCCGCACGGTCGGAGGGTCAATGCTGAGGGAGCGCTGCACTGTCAGAGGGTCAGTACTGTGGGAATGCTGCACTGTCAGAGGGTCAGTACTGAGGGAGTGCTGCGCTGTCAGAGGGTCAGTTCTGAGGGAGTGCCGCACTAATGGAGGGTCAGTACTGAGGGAGTGCAGCACTGTCAGAGGGTCAGAGCTGAGGGAGTGATGCACTGTCGGAGGGTCAGTGCTGAGGGAGTGCTGCACTGTTGGAGGGTCAGTACTGAGGAAGTGCTGCGCTGTCAGAGGGTCAGTTCTGAGGGAGTGCCACACTCTCAGAGGGTCAGTACTGAGGGAGTGCAGCACTGTCAGAGGGTCAGTGCTGAGGAAGTGCTGCACTGTCGGAGGGTCAGTGCTGAGGGAGTGCTGCACTGATGGAGGGTCAGTACTGAGGGAGTGCCGCACTGTCAGAGGGTCAGTGCTGAGGGAGCGCCGCACTGTCAGAGGGTCAGTTCTGAGGGAGTGCTGCACTGATGGAGGGTCAGTACTGAGGGAGTGCCGCACTGTCAGAGGGTCAATGCTGAGGGAGCGCCGCACTGTCGGAGGGTCAGTGCTGAGAGAGTGCTGCACTGTCGGAGGGTCAGTGCTGAGGGAGCGCTGCACTGTCAAAGGGTCAGTACTGAGGGAGTGCTGCACTGTCGGAGGGTCAGTACTGAGGTAGTGCTGCACTGTCGGAGGGTCAGTGCTGAGGGAGCGCTGCACTGTCAGAGGGTCAGTACTGAGGGAGTGCCACACTGTCAGAGGGTCAGTACTGAGGGAGTGCTGCACTATCGGAGGGTCAGTGCTGAGGGAGTGCTGCGCTGTCAGCGGGATAGTTCTGAGGGAGTGCTGCACTGATGGAGGGTCAGTACTGAGGGAGTGCAGCACTGTCAGAGGGTCAGTGCTGAGGGAGCGCCGCACTGTCGGAGGGTCAGTGCTGAGGGAGCGCTGCACTGTCAAAGGGTCAGTACTGAGGGAGTGCTGCACTGTCGGAAGGTCAGTACTGAGGTAGTGCTGCACTGTCGGAGGGTCAGTGCTGAGGGAGCGCTGCACTGTCAGAGGGTCAGTACTGAGGGAGTGCAGCACTGTCAGAGGGTCAGTGCTGAGGGAGTGCTGCACTGTTGGAGGGTCAGTACTGAGGGAGTGCAGCACTGTTGGAGTGTCAGTACTGAGGGAGTGCTGCACTGTCAGAGGGTCAGTACTGAGGGTGTGCAGCACTGTCGGAGGGTCAGTGCTGAGGGAGTGCCACGTTGTCGGAGGGTCAGTGCTGAGGGTGTGCAGCACTGTCGGAGGGTCAGTACTGAGGGAGTGCCACACTGTCGGAGGGTCAGTGCTGAGGGAGTGCCACACTGTCGGAGGGTCAGTGCTGAGGGAGTGCCACGCTGTCAGAATTACCCACATTTCAGCTGAGACAGTGAACTGGCAGCTCCCTCTACTGAACATAAAAGGTCCTTTGACAATATTTTAAAGAAAATTGGAGGGGTTCGCAATCTTTCCTTCTCCTATCCCCCGATCAACACGATCAATCGATTACCACTAATCCACGATCAATCGATTACCTAGTCCATGTTGCGTTGCTCTCTGTGGGAACTTGCTGAGCGTAAATTGGCTCCTGCCCTTCCTGTTGTATTGCAGTGACTGCATGTTGAAAGGAGCTAACTGGCTTATGAAGAGTGAAGTAGTTAGGGAAGGCCCTGAGGTTGTGAAAGGACTTGAACCCGTCACAGAGAATTACTGGGCATCCCGTGTGGGCCAGGCCTGCTCTCCCAGCTGTGCCCCAGCCAGGCTCCTGCAGTACTGGGATGTTTGGAGCTGCCTGCCCACCAGATTGGTGAAGGGTACCACTGAGTGAGTCACAACCAGTTAGAGTCAAAGAGGGTGGTGCTGGAAAAGCACAGCAGGTCAGGCAACATCCGAGGAGCAGGAGAATTCCTGATGAATTTGTATTCCTGATGAATGGTTTATACCCGAAACGTCGATTTTCTTGCTCCTTGGATGCTGCCTGACCTGCTGTGCTTTTCCTGCACCACCCTCTTCCACTCTGATCTCCAACATCTGCAGTCCCACAATGAGTTGGAGACAAGTCTCATGGAGTTCAGAGGGAGCATTGTAAAGACCATGTAGAAGCTACTCCCTCCCTGGGCAGCTGCCCCCCTGCCCCGTGCACCTGGTGGACACAGACCCCATGCCTTGTTCCTGTCAATCCCTGACAGTAAAGAAGGGCTGGCCTTCTCGCCTGTCCCAACAGGAGTATGCACCAGGTAATACTGGGCTCACTTGGACATTTACCAGACTCCATGAGCCCTGAGGTGAGCTGCTGATCTTGGTAAGCACTCACGCTGCAGATTAGCGGGATGTTCAGCTCAGTGTCGGGTGGGGGGAGGCGGGGGAGGGGGGGGGGGGTTACCTGCACAAGGTCACACAGGCTCTTGATTCATATCAAATGTCCCACTCCAGCCCAAGGGAGTCATACAGTCACAGAGATGTACCGCACAGAAACTTCAGTCCAACTTGTCCATTCCAACCAGATATCCTAAATTAGTCTAGTCCCATTTGCCAGCACTTGACCCTTAACCCTCTCAACCCTTCCTATTCATATACCCAACCAGAATCCTTTTAAATACTGTAATTATACCAGCATCCACCACTTCCTCTGGCAGCTCATTCCACACACACGCCACCCTCTGCGTGAAAAAGTTACCCCTTAAGTCCCTTTTGTATCTTCCCCCTCTCACCCTAAACGTATACCCCCTTGTGTTGGACTCCTGCACCCCAGGGAAAAGATAATGTCTATTTAACTTACCCACGATGTGGAGGTGGACAAAGTTAAAAATGACACAACACCAGGTTCTCGTCCAACAGGTTTATTTGGAAGCAGTGCTCCAAACACTAGTATTTCCAAATAAACCTGTTGAACTATAACCTGGTGTTGTGTGATTTTTTTAACTTTACCCTATCCATGCCCCTCATGATTTTATAAACCTCTATAAGGTCACCACTCAGCCTCCGATGCTCCAGAGAAAACAGCCCTAGACTATTCAACCTCAAATCCTCAAACATAGCTCAAATCCTCCAACCCTGGCAACATCCTTGTAAATCTTTCCTGAATCCTTTCAAGTTTCACAACATCTCTCCTATCACAGGGAGACCAGAATTGAACACAGTATTCTAAAGGATCTTAGCCCCATATTTATTTTTCAAGTGAATTCACAACAATTACAATTTCTGTTTGTGGAGGTGCACACAGGATAATCCCAAAAAGCTGATACATTTAGGAATGTCACAAAGAACAGTGGAACTGAGGAAGATGAGAAAGGTTAAACAAAGATGTAATCAAAAACTCATCACCAATGCCAGGCATGAGGTAGAGAGTGAGAGACAGAGAGATTAGATTACTTACAGTGTGGAAACAGGCCCTTCGGCCTAACAAGTCCACACCAACCCTCTGAAGAGCAACCCACCCAGATCCATTCCCCTACATTTACCCCTTCACCTAACACTATGAGCAGTTTAGCATGGCCAATTCACCTAACCTGCACATCTTTTTGGACTGTGGGAGGAAACCAGAGCACCCGGAGGAAACCCACGCAGACACGGGGAGAATGTGCAAACTCCACATTGACAGTTGCCCGAGGCTAGAGAAAGGGAGAGAGAGAGATAGAGATAGAGAAAGAGAGAGAAAGGGGGAGAGAGAGTGAGAGAGAGAGAGAAAGGGAGAGAGAGAGAGAGATAGAGATAGAGATAGAGAAAGAGAGAGAAAGCGGGGGAGAGATAGAGATAGAGAAAGAGAGAGAAAGGGGGAGAGAGAGTGAGAGAGAGAGAGAGAGAAAGGTAGAGAGAGAGAGATAGAGGTAGAGAAAGAGAGAGAAAGGGGACAGAGAGAGAGAGAGATAGAGATAGAGAAAGAGAGAGAAAGGGGGAGAGAGAGTGAGAGAGAGAGAGAAAGGGAGAGAGAGAGAGAGATAGAGATAGAGATAGAGAAAGAGAGAGAAAGGGGGAGAGAGAGTGAGAGAGAGAGAGAAAGGTAGAGAGAGAGAGATAGAGGTAGAGAAAGAGAGAGAAAGGGGACAGAGAGAGAGAGAGATAGAGATAGCGAAAGAGAGAGAAAGGGGGAGAGAGAGTGAGAGAGAGAGAAAGGGAGAGAGAGAGATAGAGATAGAGAAAGAGAGAGAAAGCAGGGGAGAGAGAGAGATAGAGATAGAGAAAGAGAGAGAAAGGGGGAGAGAGAGTGAGAGCGAGAGAGAAAGGGAGAGAGAGAGAGAGATAGAGATAGAGAAAGAGAGAGAAAGTGGGGGAGAGAGAGAGATAGAGGTAGAGAAAGAGAGAGAAAGGGGACAGATAGAGATAGAGATAGAGAAAGAGAGAGAAAGGGGGAGAGAGAGTGAGAGAGAGAGAAAGGGAGAGAGAGAGAGAGATAGAGATAGAGAAAGAGAAAGAAAGCAGGGGAGAGAGAGAGATAGAGGTAGAGAAAGAGAGAGAAAGGGGACAGAGAGAGAGAGATAGAGATAGAGAAAGAGAGAGAAAGGGGAAGAGAGAGTGTGTGTGTGTGTTTGTGTGAGAGAGAGAGAGAGAGAGAGAGAGAGAAGCCTAGTGAGGCTCCTTTGGGTTACAAAGGCAAGGTCAGTGTCTGCGGAAGGGGAACAGATGGAAATGGATGAATCGCTTCACCAAGTGACACATTTATTTTGTCTTGATGGTATCCTTCCAGAAGATGACCCTATTATTTGGGAGGACATGAAGCCAGCTGTGGAGGAGCTACACAGAAGGAATTCCATTGGAGAACTCTTGTCTGTAAAAGCTGAGATCAAAGCAAAAATGGTGTATTGCTCTTTTATGTGTCGTACATTGATCTTCCAATAAATAATGTTGTAAAACCATGAACTTAACAGCTCCAGCTAAATCCACGGAATTGTGCTTAGTGATTGCACAGAGAAAGGCAGCTCAGAAACAGGCCGTTCAGCCGATTGAGTCTGTACTGTCCAACTAGACCTCACTCCGCCTGCATTTTCCCGAATGTTCCCCTTCAGGTATTTATCCAAGTCCCATTTGGAAGTGACTATTGATTCTCCCCCTGCCAACCACTGTCGGACAGTGCAATCTAGATTCATAGCAGCTCGCTTTGGAAAAACGTCTTTGGCTCTTTGCACAATTCCCTCAAACAGAAATTCACACTGGAAATGCAAAGTTAAGGTGGAACAATTTTAAGGTTTAATTACAAATGCTGCACTGTGGGAGGCTGGGCACTGAGATGTTCAACCAATTTGTTAACACTATGTTTCCCCAGTCCAGCACTGGCACCTTCAAATCATCAGCATGTTAACAATTGGGTTTAAATGTTCCCATGGTCTCCAAAGGACAAAGGACAGTGTGGTGTTCTCACACCTGTGTCACGATATTTCCATGACTTGCACTTGTTTGGCCTGATTTTCTTTTCATTATGATTTAAAGGTTACTTATGTAGCCAGGAGACTGGGCAGAACCTGCCTGGCTGTCTATGAAATATGGAATCTTTTGTACCCATTAGGTTTTGACAAAAGATCATCAAATGTTAAACTCTCTTTCTCTCTCCACAGACGCTGCCAGACCTGCTATGTATTTTCAGAATTTTCTGTTTCAAGTTTTAAGGAGCATCAGTTCCCCAAGAGGGCAGCACGGTGACTCAGTGGTTAGCACTGCTGCCTCCCAACACCAGGGACCTGGGTTTGATTCCAGCCTCGGGTGACTGTCTGTGTGGAGTTTGTACGTTCTCCCTGTGTCTGTGTGGGTTTCCTCTGGGTGCTCCAGTTTCCTCCCAAAGACGTGCAGGTTAGGTTGGATGGGCCATGCTAAATTGCCCATAGTGTTCAGGGATGTGCAGGTTAGATGCATTATTCAAGGGTAAATCTAGAGCAGTAGGGGATTGGGTCTAGGTGAGTTACTCTTCGGAGGGTCAGTGTGAACTTGTTGGGCTGAAGGGCCTCTTTCCACACTGTAGGGATTCTAACTCTAATTCTGGAGGAGGAAAGGGAAGCAGAGAGGGGCATGTGGAGCTGATGGTGTGATTGTCAGTGGTGGTAGGATCAACACTGGGGTAGAATTTGTTTTTCTGTGTGGGTGTTGATGGCAGGGCCAACATTTACTACCCATCCTTAATTGCCCCAGAGGGCAGTTAAGAGTCAACCACATTGCTGTCCCCTGTCGGCCAGACCAGGTAAGGAAGGCAGTTTCAATCCCTTCAGGAAGGGACATTAGTGACACAGATGGGCTTTTCACCTACAGGCAGTAATGGTTTCATGGTCATCATTTGACTCTTAGTTCCAGTATTATTTCCCATCTGCCATGGTGGGATTTGAACCAGGATCCCTGGAACTTTACTTGGGTCTCTGGGTTAATAAGCGAGTAGTGTTATCATAGGCCATCACCTCCCCTTTAGAGTCAACCACATTGCTGTGGGCCTGGGCTCTGATATAGGGCAGACCAGATAAAATCAGCAGTTCCTCCCCTTAAGGGCATGAGTAAATATGATGGGTTTTAATAGAATGGATAACAGTTTTATGGCCATTATTACTGAGATTCGCTTTTAATTCCAGATTTGATTAATTGAATTTAAATCCATCAATTGCCATTGAGGGTTTTGAACCGAAGACCATGGCACTTTAGCCTGCTCCCTGAAATAACTAGCCCAGTGACATTACAAGGAGACAGTGAGGACTGCAGATGCTGGAGGTCAGAGTCGAGAATGTGGTGCTGGAAAAGCACAGCAGGTCAGGCAGCACCCGAGGAGCAGGAGAGTTGACATTTCAGGTCTGATGAAGGGTTTATGCCCGAAACATCGATTCTCCTGCTCCTTTCGACAGTGACATTACAACTTTGCCACCAGCTCCCCAAATGGATCTCACACAGAACTATGGAGATAGAAAAAAGACCGAGATTGGGAGTGTTGAGGGCATAGAGAGGTATGATAACAGCGAAGAAAATTTTAAAAGCAGGGTGTTATTTTGACCAGGACTCACAAGCTCATGGGTGAGAGACAGGTGAGGCTTGATGGGATGTTGTAGCGTTTGGATAACCCACAGGTTGACTGAGGGTGGGAGGCTAACCAGCAGCATGTTCAAATAGACAGGGTCTGGAGGAAACAGAGACATAGATCAGGGTTTGAGCAGCAAAAGAACTGGTGTCGATGGGGTTGGAGGACGTTGCAGCGGGGTAACAGGGTGATCTTTGTAATAACTTGCGCACATGGCTGGAATTTCATGTCAGGGCAAGACTGCGAAGAGTCTGCTCCAGTCTCTTGTGGGTTATGGGTGGGAAAGGCGATAGAATCAGTGGAAATATTTGAAGGTAACGCAAGATATTGGGAAAGCTCACATTTCCTTAGAAGAAAGAAAGAGAGTGAAAAGGCAAGCCTTTAAATCACGGTTAGACCTTAGTGTAGTTCAGTGGAAGCTGAGTGCAGGTGACCATGTCAGGAGCAGCACCAGGCAGACCTGAAGATGGGGTGTCAGCCTGGTGAAGCCACCATGAATGGGCACCGCACAGCAATCAACAGACAGGAGTGCTCCCTCCCAGTCAGAGAACACTTCAGCAGTCCAGGACATTTGACCACGGACCTTCGGGTGACCATCCTCCAAGGTGGACTTCTGGACAGGCAACAACAGAAAGTGGCCGAGCAGAGGCTGATGGCCAGGTTCAGTGCCCATGAGGATGGCCTCAACCAGGACCTTGGGTTCATGTCACACTACAGGTGACCCCACTGCACAGAACACACAGACAGACAGACAGACAGACACACACACACACAGGCACTCCTACAGACACACACACAGATACTTCTACAGACACACACTCCTACAGACACACACTCCTACAGACACACACTCATGCAGACCCTTTCTCATACACTCCCACATACACTCCTTTGACAGGCTTATATCCCTTTACATTCACACTCACACACATACACACGCTCTCTCATAGACACACATGAACCCCCCCCCACCCAATACATACACACACACACATAAGCTTGTGAGTTGAATTTGTATTTGCAGAATTACATTTTATTTTGCTCAAAAACTGCATGAATCCATGTAAGGTTGTGTAAATCCGTTTTTTAGATTGGAATCAGTCTGACCATTGGGGCACAGACAGCCTCACACAGGGAAGCTAACACCTTCAATACCTTATCTGGGCTGACATGACACCACTTGTTAAAGTTCACTTGAGAATGTAACTTTTAAAAAAAGTATTGCGATTTACATATGAAAGAACTGAAACCAACATGGTCATTCTAAAAGATCAGAAACTCAACAAATAATCCAGGTCTTTTCAATATATAATTTCAGTTACATCACACTGTAAACTTTTGCTATAAATTCTGTGTCTTACAATTGTGTACTCCACAACCACCTGATGAAGGAGCAGTGCTCCGAAAGGTAGTGCTTCCAAATAAACCTGTTGGACTATAACCTGGTGTTGTGTGATTTTTTTTTAACTTTGTTCTACTTGCATACGAAACAGCATAAGCAGCAAGTGATAGACAGAGCCAAGGATCCCACAGCCAACAGGACAGATCTAAGCTCTGCAGTTCTGCCACACCCAGTTGTGAATGGTGATGGGCAAATAAACAATTCACTGGAGGAGGACGCTGCACAAATACATTTTGACTTGATTTGATTTATTATAGTTACATGTTTTGCAAGTATAACAGGCAGATCGTAGCAATAAAAGATACACAGATCATAGGGGGCTTAGACAGAGCGAGACATACAACTTACTCTGCACAGGAGGTTCACCGATAATTGCACACTATTCAGCCCCATCTGTGGCTCCTTAGATACTGAAGTAGTCCATGTCCCAACGCAGCAGGACCCTGACAATGTCCCAAGTCGGGCTGAAAAGTGACAAGTAACTCACACACCACAAAAATGCCAAGGGAGAATCTAACTACTGCCACTTGACAATCAATGGCACCCCCTGGGACCAGAGGGCATACTCTCCCAACCAATTGTTATATGGACTCTCAGAAGAAGCGATCACCTATTTAATACAGAGCTGAGGAGGAATGTCTTCTCTCAGAGTAGGGGGTGAACCTGTGGAAATCTGTGTCTCTAACGAGGGTGAAGCAGACTGGAACATTAACTACGCTAAAGGCTGAGATAGAGTTTTAGTTAGTAAAGGAATCAAAGGTTATGGGGAAAGGCAGGAAAGTGGAGTTGAGGATTGTCAGACCAGCCACGATCTCATCGAATGGCTGAGCAGTCTCAATGCTCCTTTGTCACTTCTGCTCCTTTGTCTTATGAAGTGCTCTGTGGGTAAAACACAGAATGAAAAGGGATGAGTTGCTGGTGAAACTAGCCTCTAGAAACCCTTCATTTATTATTCTGAGCGTCCACCGAAAAATGTTTACCTGCTCACTCGCAGCACACTGCCCCTAACACCCCTCCCTTTCCGTTTTATTTACTGTCTATTTTTGCTTAACTCTGGATTTAAGCAATTCTCACCATTCTAAGGGAACGTCACTCCTAATCTTTCTGTGGACTCCAGTCTGTTTGATGAATGATTGCTCTGCCCCCTATCAGTGATGTGCTTTAAACATTTGTACAGTCACTCTCGAGATCAAACTCCATCACCAATCTGAAGTATTTATTAATTCCGGAGTGTAATTCCTTTTTTTTTAAGTGATTACAGTTTCTCCAGTAAATCATCGTCGGTCTCTGTTATTAATAAAACAGCTGAAGGGATGATAAAGAATTTTCCATAATTTCTCCTTCTTATTAATTTAAATTCATAAATTAAATATGTTTCACAAGCTCGTCGAAAGGGAAGGTTGTATCCCTGGCAATGGTTCCAATTTTCATCCCATGGTCCAGGATGGATTGGTTAGAAGGGAAGGGGGAGGGGTTCCAAGGAGAACACAAGTCCCCGTGATGTGTCTCCCTCAAATACAGAATGGTTACAGTACAGGAGGAGGCAGTTCGGCCCGTCATGTCCGTGCTGGATCTCTGCAGGATCAATGCTCCAAGAGACACCTGCGTTCCCTCTCAGAATTCTTACCCTGAAGAAGGAGGCCATTCGGCCCATTGTTAAAACTTGTTAAAGCTCCCTCTTAAAAGCCTCAAATTAACCATCCTAACCACTTGCTGATGTGAAATCTCGGAATGAGTGGTCATAGAGATGAGGAGGAACTCTTTCTCTCTGAGAGGGGAGTGAATCTGTGGAATTCTTTACTACGGAGGGCTGTCGAGGCTGGGGTGCTAAGTACATTCAAGGCTGAGAGAGACAAATTCTTAATCAGTAAGGGAATCGTGGGTTTGTGAGGCAATAGAATCATACAAACCCTACAGAAAAAGACCATTCAGCCTGCACCAACCTTCTAAACAGCATCCCCCAACCATCCCCATCTTTACCATGGCTAGCCCACCTAGTCTGCACAGCATTGGGCACAGCAGCACGGCCAATTCACCCTGACCTGCACATCTTTGGACTGTGGGAGGAAACAGGAGCACTCGGAGGAAACCCACACAGACATGGGGAGAACGTGTAAACTCCACACAGACAGTTGCCCGAGGTTGGGGGCCCCTGGTGCTGTGAGGCAGCAGTGCTAACCACTGAGTCACCGTGGTTATGTGGTCAGTGTTAGGCTAACAGTTTTAAAATTCTAGATATAGATTGAAATCAAATTTCCCCCTCTGTTATGCTGTGATTCAAAGCCATGTCCCCAGTAGCCACAGGCCTTTGATTACTAGCCTAGAGACAGCACCACTACACCACCATCTACGGCTGAACTCATGCTGTGTCCACTTTGGTGAACTGCCATGGTCAGATGGATATCAAACAACGATGAGTCCCAATACAGGAAGGAGACAAAGGGCTTGGTGACCTGATGCAATGAGAACAACCTCCCTCTTAATGTCGGAGAAACTTAAGAACTGATCACTGACTTCAGAAAGAACGGAGGAAAACACGCTTCCATATACATGGACAGAGAGGAGGGTGAGAGGGTGGACAGCGTCATGTTCCTCAGAGTGACGATGACCAACAACCTGTCCTGGAGCTCTGCGTAGATACAACAGTCAAGAAGGCACAACCATGCCTCCCCTTCCTCAGGTGACTGAGGAAATTCAGCAAGTCCATAATGACCCTCACCAATGTCTAGAGATGGATCATTGAAAGGACAATTGGCCATTACCTCAAGATGAATGGACTCTCTAACTTCAAATAATGTTGATCTTGCCTAGTGCACGCTCTGTCCAACATAACCTGTATGCCTCTGTCTAAGTCTTTTTTTCATTCCTTGTTTGCTATGATCAGCCTGTACCGATTGTAAAACAAAGCTTAGGTACACATGACAATAAATAAATCAAACCAAATTAAGCCAGGATCAGAAGCTCTTTGTTCTAGGCACCAGATCAACTTTGTTAAATTGACGCTCTGTTTCAGGAGGCAGTCACACCTGGTAGATTAAGTAACTCAAATTCAGTCAGTGATCAGGGACAACAGGGTGTGACTGTAAGTGAGGCAGGTAGGGGGATTCTGAGTTCAGGAGTGGAGGAGCCTCTGCCCTTGACCTTGTCCAACAGGTATGGGATGTTTGGTCCCTGTATGGATGAGGGAAATGGCTGTGGACAGGATGAGCCCGCTGACCACAGCACCATGGTGCAGAAGGGGGGGCAACAAAATGACAAGTAGCTGTTATATAATTAGGGGGACAGACAGTATCCTTTGTGAGCTGGATCAGGAGTCCCACATGGTGTGTTGTGTGCCCAGTGCCAGGCTCCAGGACATCTCCGACCGGCTTGAAAGGATATTGGAGCAGGAGGGGGAGGATCCAGTTGTTGTGGTCCACGTTGGCACTAACAGCATAGGCAAAGCTAGGGTGGAGAACCTATTTGGGGATTATCAAGCACTAGGAAGGGAATTGAAGAACAGGTCCTCGAGGGTCATAATCTCTGGATTACTGCCCTATGCTAATTGGCATAGGGATAAGAAAATCAGGGAAGGTAAACACGTGGCTAAGGGATTGGTGTGGGAAAGAGGGATTCCATTTCCTGAGTTTTGGAACTGGAATGATCTGTACTAATGGGACGGTCTTCACCTGAACCGATCTGGAACCAGTGTTCTGGCGAAAAGGATAAATAGGGTGGTCACTAGAACTTTAAACTTGTGAGTCGGTGGTGGGGGAGGGAAAGAGAAAGTGACAGGGAGTATGGAGTCAAGTAGAAAGATAAGCAGAAGGTTAGCATGTGTGCAGGGTTTAAGTTCGAGGCAGACTAGGAATGAAGCAAAAAGGAAGGATAACTTAGGACATATTACTGGAGGTGTTGGAAATTATGAGGATAAGAAAATTGGCATTAAGGTGCTTTACCTCAGAGCTTGTAGTATTTGTAACAAAGTAGCTGAATTAACAGTACAAATCATCGTGAATGATTATGATGTGGTAGGCATCACAGAGACTTGGTTGCAGGGGGTTCAGGACTGGCAGTTAAACATCCAAAGATTTACAACTTATCGAAAAGACAAGGAGGTGGGCAGAGGGGGTGGGGTTGCCTTGTTAGTTAAGTATGAAATTAAATCTACGGCACTGAATGACAGGGTCAGATGATGTGGAGTCCGTGTGGGTGGAGTTGAGGAGCCACAAAAGCAAAAAAAAAACCATAATGGGAGTTATGTACAGACCTCCCAGCAGTGGTCAGGACCAGGGGTGCAAGATGTACCTGGAAATAGATAGGACATGTCAGAAAGGCAAGGTCACTGTGATCATGGGGGGCTTCAATATGCAGGTGGACTGGGTAAATAATGTTGCCAGTGGTTCCAGAGAAAGGGAATTCATGGAATGCTTACAGGATGGCTTTTTGGAACAGCTCATGATGGAGCCCACAAGGGAGCAGAATATTCTGGATTTAGTGCAATGTAATGAGCCAGACTTTATAAAAGATCTTAAAGTAAGGGAACACTTAGGAAGCAGCGATCATAATATGGTAGAGTTCAGTCTGTAGTTTGAAAGATAGAAGGCAAAATCGGATGTAATGGTGTAACAGTTAAATAAAGGTACTTAGAGGGGCATGACGAAAATTGACTGGAAGCAGAGCCTAGTGGGGAAGACAGTAGAGCAACAATGGCAGGAGTTTCTGGGTGTAAATGAGGACATGGTACAGAGGTTCATCCCAAAGAAAAGAAAGATTATCCGAGAGCAGGGAGGGGGGCTTAGACAGCTATGGCTGACAAAGGAAGTCAGGAAAAGTATCAGAGAAAAAGAGAGAGCCTACAAAGTGTCCAAGGGCACTGGGAAATCAGAAGATTAGGAAGACAGAAGATAACAAAGAGAGAAATAAGGAAGGAGAGGATCAAATATGAAGGTAAACTAGCTAGTAATATTAGAAATGATAGTAAAAGTTTCTTTCAATACATAAGAAACAAACGAGAGGCAAAAGTAGAAAGTGGGTCACTCCAAGTTGATGCAGGAAGGCTGGTGCTGAGAGATAAGGGAATAGCTGAAGAACTTAATAAGTACTTTGTGTCGGTCTTCACAGTGGAAGACACAAGTAATATCCCAACAATTAAGGAGAGTCGGGGGCAGAGTTGAGTATGATAGCTGTTAAAAAAAGAGGAAGTGCTAGAAAAGCTAAAAAGTCTAAAAGTTGATAAATCTCCTGGCCCCAGTGGGCTACATCCTCGAGTTCTGAGGGAGGTGGCTGAAGAAATAATAGAGGTGTTGGTTATAATCTTTCAAAAATCACTGGAGTCAGGGAAAGTCCCAGACGTTTGGAAAATTGCCGTTGTAACTCCCTTATTCAAGAAAGGATCAAGATAAAAGATGGAAAATTATAGGCTAATTAGCCTAACCTCGGTTGTAGGTAAAATTCTAGAATCCATTGTTAAGGATGAGGTTTCTAAATTCTTGAAAGTGCAGGGTAGGATTAGAACAAGTCAGCATGGATTTAGTAAGGGGAAGTTGTGCCTGACAAACCAGTTCGAATTCTTTGAAGAGGTAACAAGTAGGTTAGACCAGGGAAACCCTGTGGATGTTATCTATCTAGACTTCCAAAAGGTCGTTGATAAGGTGCCTCACGGGAGGCTGCTGAGTAAGGTGAGGGTCCATGGTGTTAGAGGTGAGCTACTGGCATGGATTGAGGATTGGCTGTCTGACAGAGGCAGAGAGTTGGGATGAAAGGTTCTTTTTCGGAATAGCAGCCCAAGTGGTGTCCCGCAGGGTTCAGTGATGGGGCTGCAGCTGTTCACCTTATATATAAATGATCTGGATGAAGGGACTGGGGGCATTCTAGCGAAGTTCACTGATGATATGAAGTCAGGTGGACAGGCAGGTAATTCTGAGGAGGTGAGAGGCTGCAGAAAGATTTAGACAGTTTAGGAGAGTGGTCCAAGAAATGGCTGATGAAATTCAATGTGAGCAAATGTGAAGTCTTGCACTTTGGTAAAAAGAATACAGGCATGGACTATTTTCGAAACAGTGAGAAAATTCATAAAGCCAGAGTACAAAGGGTTCTGGGAGTGCTAGTCCAGGATTCTCTAAAGGTTGGCTTGCAGGTTGAGTCTGTGATTAAGAAAGCAAATGTAATGTTGTCATTTATCTCAAGAGGGTTGTAATATAAAAGCAGCGATGTGCTACTGAGACTTTATAAAGCTCTGGTTAGGCCCCATTTGGAGTACTGTGTCCAGTTTTGGTCCCCACACCTCAGGAAGGACATACTGGCACTGGAGCGTGTCCAGCGGAGATTCACACGGATGATCCCTGGAATGGTAGGTTTGACATATGATGAATGGCTGAGGATCCTGGGATTGTATTCATTAGAATTTAGAAGGTTGAGGGGAGATCTAATAGAAACTTCCAAGATAATGCATGGCTTAGAAAGGGTGGACGCAGGGAATTTGTTTCTGTCAGGTGGGGAGACTAGGACCTGTGGGCACAGCCTGAGAATTAGAGGGGGTCAATTTAGAATGGAAATGAGGAGACATTTCCTCAGCCAGAGAGTGGTGGGCCTGTGGAATTCACTGCCACAGAGCACAGTGGAGGCCGGGACATTAAATGCCTTCAAGGCAGAGATTGATAAATTCTTAATCTCACAAGGAATTAATGGAAATGCCCATCAGCCATGATTGATTGGCGGAGTGGACTCCTTGCTTCCACTCCTATTTCTTTTGGTTCTTATGGTCAATAGCCCAAAAAAGACAGAAATTGCTGGAGAAACTCAGCAGGTCTGGCAGCATCTGTGGAGAGAAAGTGGAGTTCACACTGTGAGTCCTGGGTCTCTTCAGCAGAGCTCAGTTCTGAAGAAGGGTCACCAAACAGGAAGAGCTACCTTTGGTTCTCTCTCCTCACAGACTGTGCCAGTCCTGCTGAGTTTCTCCAGCACTGTCTGCGTTGTGTTTCAGCTCACTGCCTCATTATGATCCCGGTGTAGCCCAGAGGAAGCCAACTGGAATTCTCAAAACAGTGCCCATATTCCAACAGATGGACCATAGGACCAGCTCAAGAGTCTGCTGGTGAGTGTGACCTTAAACAGTTTGAGGCCATGAGTATTTGAGGGTATGAGTATTTGAGGCCATGAGTATTTGAGGCCATGAGTATTTGAGGGTATGAGTATTTGAGGCCATGAGTATTTGAGGGTATGAGTATTTGAGGCCATGAGTATTTGAGGCCATGAGTATTTGAGGGTATATCATGGCCTGCTGCCCCTCTTTCAGTTACATCTATGTTCGAGGGTGTCTTTAGAGAGGTACCCAGAGGCACACTTAATTTTTACTGTGGCCGATGGGCACTGCAGGAGTTAGACAGCATTATTAACAAAATAGCTGAACTCCAGAGGTGAGGTGAGAGTGGCACACCTTGACACCAAGGCTGCATACAACTGATTACGGCAGCAAACAGCCCTGGCAAAACTGGAATCAATGGGGATCAGTGGGCAAACTCTTCACTGGTTGGAGCCATATGTGATACATCAGAAGATGCTTGCAGCTGTTGGAGGTCAGTCATCTCAGCTCCAGGACATCTCTGCAGGAGTTCCTCAGGATTTGGAGATGCCAGTGTTGGACTGGGGTGTAAGCCTTCAAACCAGCGCCAGAGACCCGGGTTCATTTCCCGCCTCATGCGACTGACTGTGTGGAGTTTGCACATTCTCCCCGTGTCTGCGTGGGTTTCCTCCGGGTGCTCCGGTTTCCTCCCACAGTCCAAAAATGTGCAGGTCAGGTGAATTGGCCATGCTAAATTGCCCGTAGTGTTAGCTGCAGGGTAAATGTAGGGGAATGGGTGTGGGTCGGTGCGCTTTGGCGGGTCGGTGTGGACTTGTTGGGCCGAAGGGCCTGTTTCCACGCTGTAAGTAATCTAATCTAATCATTTTATCTGGGCTGACACCAATTGTTAAAGTTAACCTGAGAAAGTAACTTGTAAAGAAAGTTTTGTGATTTACATATGAAAGAAGAGAAACTAGCATGATCATTCTAACAGATGAGAGACTTAACAAGCAAAGTGGGCGGCACGGTGGCACAGTGGTTAGCACTGCGGTCTCACAGTGCCAGAGACCCGGGTTCAATTCCCGCCTCAGGCGACTGACTGTGTGGAGTTTGCACGTTCTCCCCGTGTCTGCGTGGGTTTCCTCCGGGTGCTCCGGTTTCCTCCCACAGTCCAAAGATGTGCAGGTCAGGTGAATTGGCCATGCTAAATTGCCTGTAGTGTTAGATAAGGGGTAGATGTAGATGTAGGGGTATGGGTGGGTTACGCTTCGGCGGGGCGGTGTGGACTTGTTGGGCCGAAGGGCCTGTTTCCACACTGTAAGTAATCTAATCTAATCTAAAAAAGCATTCCAGGTATTTTCAATGTATAATTTCAGTTACATCATACTTGTGCTATGAATTTTGTGTCTTACATTTGTGTACTCCACTACCACCTGATGAAGGAGCAGCGCTCCGAAAGCTAGTGCTTCCAATTAAACCTGTTGGACTATAACCTGGTGTTGTGTGATTTTTAACTTTGGAGTTCCTCAGGGGAGTGTCCTCGGCCCAACCATCTCCAGCTGCTTCATCAATGACCTTCCCTCCATCATTAGGTCAGAAGTGGGGATGGTCACCAATGATTGCGCAATGTTCAGCGCCATACCCATCTCCTCAGATACTAAAGCAGTCCGTGTCCAAATACAATAAGATCTGGACAATATCCAAGCTTGGGCTGATAAGTGCCAAGCAACATTTGTGCCAAACAAATGCCAGACAATGACCATCTCCAACAATACACAATCTGACCACTGCCCCTTGACATCTGATGCTGTTATCATCAGTTACCTCTCCCACTATTAACATTTGGAGGTTACCATTGACCAAAATCTCAACTGGACCCACCACATAAATACAGTGGCTACAAAAGCAGGTCAGAAGTTAGTAATGCTGAGGCAAGTAACTCCCCTCCTGACTCCCCAGAGCCTGTCCTCCATCGACAAGGCACATGTCAGGAATGTGATGGAATACTCCCCACTTGCCTGGATGGGGGCAGCTCCAACAACATTCAAGGAGCTTGACACCATCCAGGACAAAGCAGCCACTTGATTGGCACCACATCCACAAATATCCACGCTTTCCACCAATGACACTCAGTAGCAATGGGTAAAGGCATTGGCGTATCCAATTATCCATGATGGCATTGAGGAGTGCGCCAGGTTCGATGGGCTGAATGGCTTGCTCCTGTTCCTTGCCCACTTGAGTGGCTGTCCAATCACTACATTCAATATCCATTCCCTCCACCAGCAAACTCAGTAGCAGCAGTGTGCACTTTCTACAAGATGCACTGCAGAAATTCACCAAAGATCCTTAGACAGCACCTTCCAAACCCACAATCACTACCCTGCAAGTTTCTCTCAAGGCTACTCATCATCCTGACCTGGAAATATATTGTTGCTCCTTCACTGTCATTGGGTCAAAATCCTGGAATTTCCCCCCAAGGGCATTGTGGGTCTGTCTACAGCACATAGATAGCAGCGGTTCAAGAAGGCAGCTCACCCCCACCTCTCAAGGGGCAACAAGGAATCGGTAATTAATGCTGGACCCATGTGCCACAAATGAATTAAAGAATATCTCCAACCATTTCTTGATATCACATGGAGTGAATGGAATTGGCTGAAGTCTGGGATCAATGATGCTAGGGACCACTGGAAATGGATCATATACTTGACACTTCTGCAAATGCTTCAGCCTTACCTTTTGCCCTGATGTGCTCTTCCATCATTGAGGATGGAGTTATTTGTGGAGCTTCCTCCTCCAGTGAGTTGTTTAATTGTCCACCACCATTCACAACTGGATGTGGTGGGACTGCAGAGCTTGGATCATTAGTTATTGGATCACGTAGCTCTGTCTATCACTTGCTGCTTCTGCTGTTTGGTATGCAAGTAGTCCTGTTTGGTGGCTTCACCAAGTTGACCCCTCATCTTCAGGTATGCATGGTGCTGCTCCTGTCATGCCCTCCTGCACTCTCCACTGAACCAGGGTTGATCCCCTGGCTGGATGGTAATGGTTGAGTGGGGGATATGCCGGGCCATGACGTTACAGATTGCGCTGTTGTTGCTAGCCCACAGCGCCTCATAATTGCCTAGTCTTGAGTTACTGGATCTGACCAAATTCTGTCGCATTTAGCATGGTGACTTAGCACATAACAGAATGGAGGGCATTTGGTGAGTCTTTGACACAGCACTATGTGGGTCTCACACCTACTGATACTGCCATGGACAGATACATTTCCAACAGGACCACCACTGAGGGTGAGGTCAAGTGGAGATTTTCCCTTTTATTGGTTCCCTCACCACTTGCTGCAGGACCCAGCCTGGCAGCTCGATCAGTATAACTGCTGCCGAGCCACCCCTGGTGATGAACATTGAAATCCCCCACCCAGAGTATATTCTAAGATTGTTACAAAACATGTTTAGTTTTCAGCTATCAATATCATTTTTGGAAGATGAAATTTACTAATGAAATAGATAAATGTGGCTTATTTCTATGAGGTTTTCTTTCAAATCAAGGTCGTTGTGAAACAGTGAATATACACCAGGCATGCTCAGGAAGTAAGTGGCTGTACAGCTGATGGTGTATTAATGAAATTGGTGTAACTCTGATGCTTTATGACAGGTGGGCAAGCTGTTAGCTCATTTCCAGGTCAGAATAATCAAAGATTGATTTTAGTTCAGAAAATCCAGAGATTAAGAGGTTTTCCAGCAGTTTTAAGGAGGAGACATGACCGAGTTTAGCTTCTGTCTTTAAAGGAATTTGATTTTAGGTTTTATTGTCACATGTACTCAGGTACAGGAGTACAGGAGTCCAGTGAAAAGTGCATAATGTCAACACACATGATGCCATCTTAGATATCAAGGTACCTAGCTACGAAACAAAACTTAGGTACAAAGTAATACAAGAAGCGAGAGTTAAAAAGTTAAGCATTACTTCATAAAACAAGTGTAAAAATAAAGAAATAGTTAAGAGTTAACATTAAAGTCTTTTGTAATTTAAACAAGGAAATAAAGGAATAAGCTGAAGCTGAACAATCTTTGGAGAGTCCTCCGCTTATCGCAGTCTAGGAGACCTCAGCTCAACCCCACCAGGGCAGTTCGGGGAAACATAACCACCTTAGGAGAAATATTTAAATTATGCAATTTCCAAACAGGAAAGGTCAGCTAGAAACCTGCATGTTAAAACTGTAGCTTTGTGAACATTCTTGGAGGAAGACTCAATATATCACAGGGTGAAACTGAGGAGAATCTGTTAAGTAGAACTTTGATATGAAGTTGAGTACCTGTAAATTTGAAATTCAGATATCCTAACCTAATTTAGTCCTATTTGCCAGCATTTGGCCTGTATCCCTCTAAACCCTTCCTATTCATATACCCATCCAGATGGCTTTTAAATATTGTAATTGTACCAGCCTCCACCACTTCCTCTGGCAGCTCATTCCATGCACACAACACCTACCCTAAACCTATGCCTTCTAGTGCTGGATGCCCTCACCCTGGGGAAAAGACCTCGTCTATTCACCCTATCCATGCCCCTCATGATTCTATAAACCTCTATAAGGTCACCCCTCAGCCTCTGACGCTCCAGGGAAAACAGCCCCAGCCTGTTCAGCCTCTCCCTATAGCTCAAATCCTCCAACCCTGGCAACATCCTTGAAAATCTTTACTGAACCCTTTCAAGTTTCACAACATCCTTCCTATAGAAGGGAGACCAGAATTGAACACAATATCCCAAATGCGGCCTAACCAATGTCCTGTACAGCTGCAACATCGCCTCCCAACTCCTATAAAGCAGGAATGACACACCAATCATTGTACAAGGTACAGAGCTGATGAAGGCCTTCTGCGTCCGGTACGTGGCCACCGCCATCCGACGCCTTAAAACGGCGGTGCTCAGACCCGACGTAGTGCACCGGTTGGAGGACGCTCAGGTGTGCGGTGGGATCCCGTCCGCACTCACCCCGGCCCGGACGGAATTTCACATTGGCCCCAAGGTCCCGTACTTCCCGCGGGAGCCTGTGCCCCACAACCTGAGCCGCCTCCGGAATTTTAGTTTTGTTCCTTTCAAAGATATAAAAAGGAGGGCCCTGTATAGACTGCTGCTGCACACCGTCCACCTCTTCTCCCTCATCCACCGTCCGGACACGCCTTGGCGTGCCCATTTGCCACGGGGCGGTGGAGATCCCCAGTGGAGGGCTCTCTACGCGGGAGTCCTCCCCCTTTCTCTCGGGGATCTGGGGTGGAGGGTGCTGCACGCAGCAGTCCCCTGCAACCGCAGGTTGCGGTGGTTCACGGACTCCCAGCCCAACTGCTTGTTCTGTGGCGCTGTGGAGTCCGTGGACCATGTATATATTGGGTCTGGGCGTTTGCACTCCCTTTTTGATTTTCTCAGAAACCTTCTCCTCTGCTTTTGGCTGCACTTCAGTCCCACGCTCCTGATCTTCGGGCACCCGGTACGGAGGAGGGAGGGCAGGTCCGAGGACCTCCTCGTGGGTCTGCTCCTGGGCCTGGCCAAACTGGCCATCAACAGGTCCAGGCAGCGGGCCGTGGAGGGGGTCGTTAGGGCCGACTGCCTGCCCCTCTTCCGGAGTTACGTTCGAGCCCGGGTGTCCTTGGAGAAGGAGCACGCGGTGTCCACCAACACCCTGGAGTTGTTCAGGGAGAGGTGGGTGCTGCAGGGAGTGGAGTGTATTATTTCCCCCACCAACTCTATTTTGATTTGATCCCTACCCTCCCCTTCACTGTTTTGATCACACAGCATTGCCCTGTGGTTTGAAGGGTGGTGCTTGTCACTGGCCACTTGGGTGTTTTTCCTGTCTTCCTGGTGGTGGAAATTGAATAAAGATTCGTACACTTTGTGTCTTTCACTGTGTCTCACACCTGCACACACACACCGTGGGTGCTGGGGAAAAAAAGCACTTAAAAAAAAAATGAAGGCCTTCTGCTTGAACCATCGACTCTCCTGCTCCTCAGATGCTGCCTGACTGGCTGTGCTTTTCCAGCAGCACACGCTCGACTCTGATCTCCAGCAGCTGCAGTCCTCACCTTCTCCCAGCTCCTACACTCAATGCTCCGACCAAATGCCTCGATCTCAGTTTCTTGGGGCGAGTGTTGGTATTTGTTGACACTGCCTACACGCACTCTCATTCCACGTTGTGTATTCAGTAAACCAAAGTAGTGGCTTACATTAGCCAAGGGAAGGAAATTTTGAAAAAGCTCTCAATCTTACTCCTGTCCCCATGCTGCTCAGTATCTAATTAATTTGCTGCCATGGCCTTGTAAAGATGTCATTAGCCTGCACTTTGCAAACTTCTTGACACAATGATGACTTCCCAGAATGGGGTTATGGTCTGTACAGAAGTGACTGGTTGCTGACTGAGCTATGTCCTCCCTCTCTCTCTGACTTGGAGCCTTATTAGTCACTTGTGTCAAATGAATGAACCTAATCCCATTGTTGCTTTCTTGGCAGTTTTTCAACCTTGAATGAAAATTTAACTGCACGGCGCAATTAATCTACTTTGACAAGCTGCGTTTGTGTTTTTTTAATGCATCGGAGATGCTTATTTCTTGATTTATTGACTCAGGTAATGAATGCTGGAAGATTGTACAAGTAATGTTCTGTTGCTGTGGTGTTGGTATCAAAGAATATTTACTTTCCACTTTCTTTACTCGCATGCTGCTGTTTACCTGTTTTAAGGGGCTTTTGGGGTAATTACATTTAACCTTGAGTTTCCTGAATTCAGGACATTGTCCTTATCTATTCAACCAGTCAACAACAACTTGTCTTTATCTACCAGCTTTAACTCGAAACAAAACTTCACAAGAACAAGGACAAATGGGTCCTTTTCTAGTTCCCCACCTCCTTCCACCCCCACACAGATTGCAACGACTGTTAACTGTAACCCAGTTGATAATCTGGCTGATTGTATCAGTCTCAGACTGGGTCAGGGTTCAGTGTTAAAACAAGTCAACTAGGTTTCTTTGGACAGCAACAAATAACTGGGTTTATTTCCAAAATAAACACACTCGCACAAAGATGCAAAGATTATTGACAAATAGTTAGGATTGCGCAAATATATACATATTATCTATCATTTTAAAAAATAACACACACAAGCTGTCAGACATAGGTGCAGATTTAGACTATTCAGAGAGGTAAAAACAATGACTGCAGATGCTGGGAACCAGATTCTGGATTAGTGGTGCTGGAAGAGCACAGCAGTTCAGGCAGCATCCAAGGAGCTTCGAAATCGACGTTTCGGGCAAAAGCCGTTCATCAGGAATAAAGGCAGTGAGCCTGAAGCGTGGAGAGATAAGCTAGAGGAGGGTGGGGGTGGGGAGAGAGTAGCATAAAGTACAATGGGTGAGTGGGGGAGGGGATGAAGGTGATAGGTCAGGGAGGAGGGAGGAGAGGGTGGAGTGGATAGGTGGAAAAGGAGATAGGCAGGTAGGACAAGTCCGGACAAGTCATGGCAACAGTGCTGAGCTGGAAGTTTGGAACTAGGATGAGGTGGGGGAAGGGGAGATGAGGAAGCTGTTGAAGTCCACATTGATGCCCTGGGGTTGAAGAGTTCCGAGGTGGAAGATGAGGCGTTCTTCCTCCAGGTGTCTGGTGGTGAGGGAGCGGCGGTGAAGGAGACCCAGGACCTCCATGTACTCGGCAGAGTGGGAGGGAAAGTTGAAATGTTGGGCCACAGGGCGGTGTGGTTGATTGGTGCGGGTGTCCCGGAGATGTTCCCTAAAGCGCTCTGCTAGGAGGCGCCCAGTCTCCCCAATGTGGGGGAGACCGCATCGGGAGCAACAGATACAATAAATGATATTAGTGGATGTGCAAGTAAAACTTTGATGGATGTGGAAGGCTCCTTTATGGCCTTGGATAGAGGTGAGGGAGGAGGTGTGGGCGCAGGTTTTACAGTTCCTGCGGTGGCAGGGGAAAGTGCCAGGATGGGAGGGTGGGTTGCAGGGGGGGGGGGCGTGGACCTGACCAGGTAGTCATGGAGGGAACGGTCTTTGCGGAAGGCGGAGAGGGGTGGGGAGGGAAATATATCCCTGGTGGTAGGGTCTTTTTGGAGGAGGCAGAAATGTCGGCGGATGATTTGTTTTATGCGAAGGTTGGTGGGGTGGAAGGTGAGCACCAGGGGCGTTCTGTCCTTGTTACGGTTGGAGGGGTGGGGTCTGAGGGCGGAGGTGCGGGATGTGGACGAGATGCGTTGGAGGGCATCTTTAACCACATGGGAAGGGAAATTGCGGTCTCTAAAGAAGGAGGCCATGTGGTGTGTTCTGTGGTGGAACTGGTCCTCCTGGGAGCAGATATGGCGGAGGCGGAGGAATTGGGAATACGGGATGGCATTTTTGCAAGAGGTAAGGTGGGAAGAGGTGTAATCCAGGTAGCTGTGGGAGTCGGTGGGTTTGTAAAAAATGTCAGTGTCAAGTCAGTCGTCATTAATGGAGATGGAGAGGTCCAGGAAGGGGAGGGAGGTGTCAGAGATGGTCCAGGTAAATTTAAGGTCAGGGTGGAATGTGTTGGTGAAGTTGATGAATTGCTCAACCTCTTTGCGGGAGCACGAGGTGGCGCCAATGCAGTCATCAATGTAGCGGAGGAAGAGGTGGGGAGTGGTGCCAGTGTAATTACGGAAGATCAACTGCTCTATGTAGCCAACAAAGAAACAGGCATAGCTGGGGCCCATACGTGTGCCCATGGCTACCCCTTTGGTCTGGAGGAAGTGGGAAGATTCAAAGGAGAAATTGTTAAGGGTGAGGACCAGTTCAGCCAAACGAATGAGAGTGTCGGTGGAAGGGTACTGTTGGGGACGTCTGGAGAGGAAAAAACGGAGGTCTTGGAGACCCCTGGTCATGGCGGATGGAGGTGTAGAGAGATTGGGTATCCATGGTGAAGATGAGGCGTTGGGGACCGGGGAAACGGAAGTCTTGGAGGAGGTGGAGGGCATGGGTGGTGTCTCGAACGTATGTGGGGAGTTCCTGGACTAGGGGGCATAGGACAGTGTCGAGGTAGGTAGAGATGAGTTCAGTGGGGCAGGAGCATGCTGAGACAATGGGTCGGCCAGGGTGGATCTTGGGAAGGAGGTAGAACCGGGCGGTGCGGGGTTCCCGGCCTAAGAGGTTGGAAGCTGTGGGTGGGAGATCTCCTGAGGTGATGAGGTTCTGTATGGTCTGGGAGATGATGATTTGGTGGATTCTCTGGGAAGCAAGGGAGGAGATTGCAGAGCCATTGGCCTTGATTTTTATGTCCTCGTTGTCTACAGGAATAGTGGCAGAAACCTGGAGGATAGCAAATGTGGTTCCCTTGTTCAAGAAGGGGAGTAGGGATAACCCTAGTAACTATAGGCCGGTGAGTCTCACTTCTGTTGTGGGCAAAGTCTTAGAGAGAATTGTAAGGGATAGGATTTATGAACATCTGGATAGGAATAATGTGATCAAGGATAGTCAGCATGGTTTTGTGAAGGGCAGGTCGTGCCTCACAAACCTTATTGAATTCTTTGAGAAGGTGACTAAGGAGGTGGACGAGGGTAAAGCGGTAGATGTGGTGTATATGGATTTTAGTAAGGCGTTTTGATAAGGTTCCCCATGGTAGGCTACTGCAAAAAATACGGAGTTATGGCATTGAGGGTGAGTTGGAGGTTTGGATTAGGAATTGGCTGGCTGGAAGAAGACAGAGGGTAGTAGTTGATGGTAAAGGTTCATCTTGGAGTGCAGTTACTAGCGGTGTTCCGCAAGGATCTGTTTTGAGACCATTGCTGTTTGTCATTTTTATAAATGACCTGGAGGAGGGGCTAGAAGTTTGGGTGAGCAAGTTTGCGGATGATATAAAAGTCGGTGGAGTTGTAGACAGTGAGGAAGGATGTGTCAGGTTACAGCGGGATATAGATAAGCTGCAGAGCTGGGCAGAAAGGTGGCAAATGGAGTTCAATGTAGCTCAGTGTGGGGTGATTCACTTTGGTAAGAGTAACAAAAAGATGGGGTACTGGGCTAATGGTCGGATACTTGGTAGTGTGGATGAGCAGAGGGATCTTGGTATCCATGTACACAGATCTCTGAAAGTTGCCACCCAGGTAAATAGTGCTGTGAAGAAGGCATATGGCGTACTGGCTTTTATTGGTAGAGGAATTGAGTTCCGGAGTCCTGAGGTCATGTTGCAGTTGTATAAGACTCTGGTGCAGCCGCATCTGGAGTATTCTGTGCAGTTTTGGTCGCCATACTATAGGAAGGATGTGGAGGCACTGGAACGGGTGCAGAGGAGGTTTATCAGGATGTTGCCTGGTATGGTAGGAAGATCGTATGAGGAAAGGCTGAGGCACTTGGGGCTGTTTTCATTGGAGAAAAGAAGGTTTAGGGGTGACTTGATAGAGGTGTACAAGATGATTAGGGGTTTAGATAGGGTTGACCATGAGAACCTTTTTCCACGTATGGAGTCAGCTATTACGAGGGGGCATAGCTTTAAATTAAGGGGTGGTAGGTATAGGACAGATGTTAGGGGTAGATTCTTTACTCAGCGAGTCGTGAGTTCATGGAATGCCCTGCCAGTAGCAGTGGTGGACTCTCCCTCTTTATGGGTATTTAAGCGGGAATTGGATAGGCATATGAAGGATAGTGGGTTAGTGTAGGTTAGGTGGGCTTGGATCGGCGCAACATCGAGGGCCGAAGGGCCTGTACTGCGCTGTATTGTTCTATGTTCTATGTTCTATGTTAATCCACTCACGCCATCTTTTAATATCTCTGCCCTTGATCTCTCTGAATATATTCCGTGTCTGTGCACCTCCCTCTCACCTCACCTGACAAAGGGGCAGCGCTCAGAAAGTTTGTGATTTCAAATTAACTTGTTGGACTATAACTTGGTGTCATTTGATTTCTGACTTTGTCTGTCTGCCTGGCTCTCTGATTATCTGTCTGTCTGTGTCTCTGCCTCTTTCAATCTGTCTGTCTATTTCTGTCTCTCTGTATATCTCTGTCTGTCTCTATGTCTGTCTCTTTCTATCTGTCAGTGTCTCACTCTCTTTCTCTCTCTCTCTTTCTCTGTATCTATTAGTCTGTCTCTCTCACTATCCCTCTATCTCTCTATCTCTGTGTGTGTCTCTACCTGTCTCTCTCTCTCTGTTCTGGAGGATTCTAGGCATGCTATTTTGGAGGAGAGTATGGAGCAGTTCAGTGCCATGGATTAGTTATCAGATACCCTGCTCAACCACAGATGTCATTGATCCCAACAGATCTGGTCATTTGTCATATTGACATATGTGGGCTCTTGCTGTGCCAATATCAGTTGCCAAAGATTACCCATATGACCACCTTTCAATAGTACCTTGTTGGAAGTGAAGTTTCATTGGATGTGGAAGGTGTTACACAAATACAAATTTGTTCACATCATTAAGCAGATCGTTGTACGTCCTGCCTCAAGCCCTGCTCTTTCAGACAGCAATATGCAAACTGCCACATTTGCAAATTGAATGTGAGAGAGTATTTGTTTATAGTGAGATATTGAGATTGGAATGCTAAAATGTTCCCTTGTCTCACCAATACCTGCCCTGTTCTTCTGAGACCCTCTGAACTGAAGACCCTCTAAAGAATTGAAGGGGTTCATTCTATCGCATTTAGAAAAGCATTTTCCTCCAGGTTTTGTATTTCCTCCCTCTCTGCCCCTGTCACAACAAGGGACTTCCCTGCTCTGTATCCGTGGTTACACACCTTCAATCCACACCTTCCTCCACACCACCCAAAACCGACCCTGTCCTGCAGTGTTCCTCTGGGAGGATTTTATTCCCTGTTTCATTTCTGGGACGGTTTGTGGGATTCTTTACATTTATACAGTCATAGAGATGTACAGCATGGAAACAGACCCTTCGGCCCAACACGTCCATGCCGACCAGATATCCCAACCCAATCTAGTCCCACCTGCCAGCACCTGGCCCATATCCCTCCAAACCCTTCCTATTCATATACCCATCCAAATGCCTCTTAAATATTGCGATTGTACCAACCTCCACCACTTCCTCTGGCAGCTCATTCCACACAGATACCACCCTCTGTGTGAAAATGTTGCTCCTTAGGTCTCTTTTATCTCTTTCACCTCTCACCGTAAACCTATGCCCTCTAACTCTCGACCCCAGGGAAAAGACTTTGCCTCTTTGCCCTATCCATGCCCCTCATAATTTTATAAACCTCTATAAGGTCACCCTTCAGCCTCCGACGCTCCAGGGAAAACAGCCCCAGCCTGTTCAGCCTCTCCCTGTAGGTCAAATCCTCCAACCCTGACAACATCCTTGTAAATCTTTTCTGAACCCTTTCAAGTTTCACAACATCTTTCCGATAGGAAGGAGACCAGAATTGCCCGCAATATTCCAACAGTGGCCTAACCAATGTCCTGTACAGTAAATCAGCAGAGGTCTGGTTTCTGTATTCACCTTTCAAGCTTCTCGTATTGCCTTTGTCTTCGGTCTGGATGTGGGTGAGGTGATTTCGTTAGCAACCTGATCCCAAATCGCTCCTGTCATTACAAAATCAACATGTCACCAAGAAATAAATTCGGCGCACGAGGGAGTTGACCCGTTACTGGGGACACAGTGAATGAGGGGCAAACCAGAAAGAGAGAGAGACAATGGCCAAGACTGGGGGGGGAGGGGGGGGGGGTGGGGGTGGGGGAGGGAGAGTGGAGGTGTGAGATGGAACACAGACAGAGACAACGGGCAGTTGGGTAGAAGCGAAGGTGGCAAGAGGCAAGGAGACAGAGAGCGTGAAAGCAACATGATGGAGAGATTAAGGTTCTGGGTCTGTTCCCTGAAGTACAGCAAGTCGTAGCTTCTTAACCCCCTGCTGTCCTGTGGTATGATCCTAAAGGATCTCACTTGGAAGTGCAGGAATGATCCACAGCACCTGGATAGAGGGAACATCAAACCAAAGGACAATGGAAATCAGAAACATTGTATCTCAGATTTTCTTGAGTTCAAATTTCAATCATCTGCTCTGGTGGGATCTGAACCCATCTACCATCGGGCATTAGTTCTGTGGTTCAGGATTATTAACATTACCCCTGTGCCAGCATCTCCCCAAGTCAAAGCCATTGAAACTTTGTACAATCTTCTGGTCCACACAATTTGCATACAGGATTAATGTTCCCTGTGACACTCTGCATTGCCTCATTTTACCGCACTCAGACTTGATGGTGATCAATATCCTGATTCTCAGCTCCACACCAGACAGCCCACTGCTTGGCTGGGTCACTCCAGAGAGACTGCAGATGTCCAGTTTGTTTTCAGACCAAGAGGGTTAAGAGATGATTTTAAAAGGGTTGGTCAAACCGCTGAGAGGTTTGCATTGAGATGCTGCTTTCACTTGGAGGTCGGTTTGTAACCAGAGGAAATTTAGGATTTAAAGAAATTTAGAAAATTGAGAAAGTAATAAAGAGGAAAATGAGGAGTTTTCTTTCAGTCAGGAGGTTGTGGTGATCTGGATTGATTTATTGTTGTCACGTGTACCTGGGTACAGTGAGAAGTTTTGTTTTGTGTGCGGTACAGTCAGATCATACCATACAAAGTGCATTAGGGTAATGGAACAGAGCGAGGAATATAATATTACAACTGGAGAGAAGGTGCACAAAGAGTGAGATCAGCATTAAATTTAAAATTTGAGAGGTCTAATAACAGCAGGGAAGAAGCTGTTCTTGAATCTGTTGGTGCGTGTGTTTAAGCTTTTGTATCTTCTGCCTGATGGAAGAGATTGGAAGAGAGGAAAACCGGGGGGAGGGTGGGAGGGGTCTTTGATGACGTTGGCTGTTTGCCCAAGGCAGCAGGAAGTGGAGGTGGAGTCAGTGGATGGAAGGTCAGTTTGCGTGATATACTGGGCTGGGTTAACGATGCTCTGCCGTACCACCTGAAAGAGCGATGAAAGCAGTCTGAGGAGGAACCGTCAAAAGAAATTGGATCAATATGTTCAAAGGAAAACACTACAATTTGCATTTATCTAGCACCATTAACGCAATGGAAGTATCCACAGGAGCTTCACAGCCAGAATGACCAAATGAAGTCCGACACAGAGCCTTGAACATGGACAGTAAGGCATGGAACCCAAGCCAGGCCAAAGTAGAGACAATGGATTAGCTGACCCTGGCTCCAGCAGTTGTTTTGGATGTCATTGTGTTTAGAAATGTTGCCTGGCCCAACACATCTTTGATTGAGAATTAGAGTTAGATTTTATTGTTGTGTGGACTCAAGTCTGGGGAACAGACGTACAGTGAAAAGTTTGCAATGTCACCATTCCCGCTGCCACCTGAGATACAAAGGTACCTAGGTACAAAATAGAAAAATAAAGAAATAAGTTAAAAGTTCAATATTACAGCTCTTCTTGGTAGAAAGTATAAAAATAAAGAAAGAAAGTTGAAAGTTTAGCATTTACATTCCTTATTTGGCCATTACAAAAGTGGCGAAGAGTTGGAGGACTGTGATGAATTGGATGGATATTTCTAAAGCTAGTTTAGGCAGGATGGATTAAACAGTTTTTCCTTAACCTTTAGATTTCTACAATTCTGCTCTTAGTAACTTTGCAGCCTCAGAAGTTGTAGTTGTGGAAATGCCTTATATGCTTTGTTTTTACACTTTATCCCGTGTGTAAAGTGTGGCATTGACACTGGGTTCAAAGCGTTGCCTGGTGCTTGCTATACATTCGGAACACGGGCAAAATTGACAGTCTTCCATCCCCGGGAGATGTTGGATTCTCCGTTGGGAGCCGAGGTCGTCTCTCAGACATCTGACGGGGTGTGACAGGTAATGATTTGCATGCTGCATGTGAAAAAAAATCTCACAGCAGTCAAAAGGAGCAACGAATCCATCACTTCTGGACCCATAGAAAGGGGGAAATGTGAACTCAGCCCTCGCACTGACTGGACTGACAGTTAAAAGGGGGAATACTCCTCACCCCATTGTCACACAGTGCTCACCCTGGATTACCAACACATCCAGGATTGCGGAAGAGTCCTCAGGAGTTGAAGGTGACAAATCCCAAAGGGACTTCACTAAAATTGTATTCTTGGTCTCACTTTTCATTTCTTTCCAACATTTTAACGTGGGAAGTAGAGAGAGGCTCGGCCGTTCACATAATCATTTGGATCTGTTAAATCCTGACCTCAACTCTATTTCTCTCTTCACCGATCTTGTCCAGCCTGCTGTATTTTCCTGCTAAAATATTCCAACCCTTAAATAAAAACAAACTGACTGCGAGACCTGAAAACACTCTGGGCATCCAGCCAACCAACTGCCCAGAGAGGAGAGAATGTCAAAGGTCAAGAGATGTATTGGGATGAAAGAAGCCCTTTAGACAGAAGAGGAGTAAGAGTTGAACTTATGATCAAAGTTAAAAATCCCCCAGCACCAGGTTATAGTCCAACAGGTTTATTTGGAAGCACTAGCTTTCAGAGCGCTGTTCCTTCATCAGATAACACTCCAAAAGCTAGTGCTTCCAAATAAACCTGTTGGATCATAACCTGTTGTGTGATTTTTAACTTTGTCCACCCCAGTCCAATACTGGCTCCTCCAGCTTATGAACAAAGAGGAGGAGTAGGCCATTCAGCCCCTTGAGCCTGCTCTGCTATCCTCTAATTGTATCTGATTGTAATCTCCAAACTGTATTCTTGCCTAATAACCTTTCACCCCCTCGGCTGAACAAGGACCCATTCACCCCCTCGGCCTTAAAGCTAATCAAGGATTTCCGCTTCCAGCCTTTTCAGGAAGAGAGTTCCAAATACTCACAAACTTCTGACAGGAAGAATTTTGCCTTTTACTCTGTCATTCACTCCTTGCTTCCTTCTTTTAAAACAGTGCCCCCCCCCCCCACCACCGCCCCCCCCCCCCACCCCCCCCCACCCCACCCCCGTCAATTCTAGATTCTCCAACAAGAGGAAACATTCTCTCCACAACCACTCAGTCAAGACCCCTCAGGATTTTACAGGCAGCATCGGGTTGTGAATAGGTTCCATTCCTGAGGAAGTTGTTGGATCAATTTGTACGCAAGTCAGATACAATATAGTACAGTATTAAAATAGTACAGAGAGCTGAACACTTGTACGTCAAATTGGTAAAATTAACAATATGGAATTTAACTGGTAAATATGAGCGTTCATAAGTTGGATGTTCATAAGTCATGGACGACCTGAAAATATATTTCAATCAGATCAATCAATCGTTCTCACTTATCTAAACTCTGGTGGATACATCCAGCTGAGTGAACCTTACCACACAGAACACCCCCCCAGCCCGGGTATGACAGGGAGGGGAAACACTCTCTGAGCTGCTCCAATCATACTTTAACTAGGGTGACCAAACAGTGCGTGGCACAGTCCTAAGAGACCAATAACACTGGGATAAAGGATCACGAGGGAAATGAAAATCTTCAGGGAAGTAAGGGTGAACAGGCTGGGGCAGTTTTCTCTGGAGCGTCAGAGGCTGAGGGGTGACCTTATAGAGGTTTATGAAATCATAAGGGGCATGGATAGGGTAAATAAACAAGGTCTTTTCCCTGGGGTGGGTGAGTCCAGAATTAGAGGGCGTAGGTTTAGGGTGAGAGTGGAAAGATATAAAAGGGACCTAAGGGGCAGCCTTTTCATGCAGAGAGTGGTGCGTGTATGGAATGAAAACAAAGAACAAAGAGAAGAACAAAGAACAAAGAAAGTTTACAGCCCAGGAACAGGCCCTTCAGCCCTCCAAGCCTGAGCCGATCCAAATGTACTGTCCAAACCTATCGGTCAATTCCTAAGCATCTGTATCTCTCTGTTCCCCACCTGCTCATGTATCTGTCCAGATGCATCTTAAATGAATCTACTGTGCCTGCCTCTGCTACCTCTGCTGGCAATGCGTTCCAGGCACCTACCACCCTCTGTGTGAAGTACTTGCCACGTGTATCCCCCTTAAAATTTCCACTTCTTACCTTGAAAGCATGACCTCTCATTATTGAATCCTTCACCCTGGGAAAAAGCTTGTCTCTACCCACTCTGTCCATACCCTTCACGATTTTGTAAACCTCAATCAGATCCTCCCTCAATCTCCTTTTTTCTAATGAAAATAAGCCTAACCTACTCAACCTATCTTCAGAGCTAGCACCTTCCATACCAGGCAACATCCTCGTAAACCTTCTCTGCACTCTCTCCGAAGTGTCCTCATCCTTTTGGTAAAGGGTTTGACAAAGGGTCAGTTAGACTCGAAACGTCAGCTCTTTTCTCTCCTTACAGATGCTGCCAGACCTGCTGAGATTTTCCAGCATCTTCTCTTTTGGTTTCAGATTCCAGCATCCACAGTAATTTGCTTTTATCCTTTTGGTAATGTGGCGACCAGAACTTATACCGTATTCTAAATGCAGCCGAACCAATGTCTTGTACAATTTTAACATGACCTGCCAGCTCTTATACTCAATACCCCGTCCGATGAAGACAAGCATACCATAGGCCTTCCTGACCACTCTATCCACCTGTGCAGCAACCTTCAGGGTACAATGGACCTGAACTCCCAGATCTCTCTGCTCATCAGCTTTTCCCAAGGCTCTTCCGTTCACTGTATAATTAACTCTAGAATTAGTCTTGCCTAAATGCATTACCTGACATTTTTTATGGATTGAAAACATCTGCCATTTTTCCGCCCAACTCTCCAGTCTATCTATATCTTCCTGTATTCTCTGACAGTCCCTTATGCTTTCTGCTACTTCACCGATCTTCATGTCATCTGCAAACATGCTGATCATACCAACAGTGCCCTCTTCCAGATCATTTATGTATATCACAAACAACAGTGGCCCCAACACTGACCCCTGTGGAACACCACTGGTCACCTTTCTCAATTTCGAGAAACTCCCTTCAACTCCCTCTGTCTCCTGTTGCTCAACCAGTTCTTTATCCACCTAACTAGGACACCCTGCACACCATGTGACTTCTCTTTCTCTATTTGTCTACAATGGGGAACCTTATCAAACGCCTTACTAAAGTCCATGTATATGACATCAACAGACCTTCTTTCATCTAACAACTTGGTCACTTCCTCGAAGAACTCTATTAAGTTGGTAAGGCACGATCTCTCCTGCACGAAACCATGTTGCCTATCACTGATAAGCCCATTCTTTTCCAAATATAAATAGATCCTATCCCTCAGTACCTTCTCCAGCAACATTCCCACCACTGACGTCAGGCTCACTGGTCTGTAGTTACCCGGGATATCCCTATTACCCTTCTTGTACAGGGAGACAACATGAGCAACTTCCCAGTCATCCGGCACCTCACCTGTGTTTAAGGATGCAAAAAAAAATCTGTCAGGGCCCCAGTTATTTCCTCTCTCGCCTCCCTCAGCAACCTGGGATAGATCCCATCCAGTCCTGGGGATTTGTCCACCTTAATAACCTCTAGCGTACCCAACACCTCTTCCCTACTTACGTCAACGTGATCCAGACTAATCAAACTTCTATCTCTAATCTCAACATTCATCATGTTCCTCTCCTCAGTGAACACTGATGCAAAGTAATTCAGAATCTCACCCATTCTCTCAGGTTCCACACACAGCCTTCCTTCATTATCCTTTAGTGGACCAATCCTTTCTCTAGTTACCCGCTTGCTTCTTATATAAGAATAAAATGCTTTGGGATTCTCCTTAATTCTGCTCACTAAAGCTATTTCATGACCCCTTTTAGCCTGTTTGATTCTTCATTTAAGACTTGTCCTACTCTCCCGATATTGCTTCAGGGCCCGTTCTGTTCTTATCTGCCTAGACCTTATGTACACTTCCCTTTTCCTCTTGGCTAGTTGTACAATTTCTCCTGTCATCCACGGTTCACGAATCTTGCCCTTCCTATCCTTTGCCTTCAAGGGACATACCTATCCTGCACAATCTTTAACCTATCTTTGAAAGCCTCCCACATCTCAAATGTGGACTTCCCTTCAAATAGCTGCGTCCAATTCACATTTCTGAGCTCCTGCCTAGTTTTGATATAATTGGCCTTGGCCCAGTCTAGTACTCTTCCCTTAGGACTACTCTCTTCTTTATCTACGAGTATTCTAAAACTTACAGAATTATGGTCACTGTTCCCAAACAAATCCCCCACCGCAACTTCTCCCACCTGTCCTGGTTCGTTCCCCAGTACCAGGTTCAATATGGCCCCTTCCCTCGTTGGACTATTGACGTAATGCTCCCTTGGACGTTTCTTACAAATTCTACCTCCTCCAGACCTCTGACGCTAAATGTGTCCCAGTCAATGTTGGGAAAATTAAAATCTCCCATCACCACCACCCTGTTGCCTCTGTACCTTTCCATAATCTGTTTACCTGAGCTGCCAGAGAAAGTGTGGAGGCTGGTACAATTTAAAAGGCAACTGTTTGGATATGAATCGGAAGGGTTTAGAGGGATATGGGCCAAGTGCTGGCAAATTTACACAGAGAGTGGTGGGTGTGTGGAATGCACTACTGGCAGTGGTAGTAGAGTCAGATACATTAGGGACAGTTAAGCGACTCTTGGATAGACACGTGGATGATAGTAAAATGAAGGATGTATATGTTAGTTTCATCTTAGAGTAGGATAAAAGGTCAGCAGAACATCGAGGGCCGAAGGGCCTGTGCTGTGCTGTATTATTCTTGTTCTATGTTCTATGTTCTAAATGAGACTAGATTAATTTCGGATATTTGGATGAGTTGGACTGGAGGGTCTATATCTGTGCTATGTATCTCCAAGATTAGGTTCCATCAAGGTATAGGTTCTTTCTAAATTTCACAACAGGTTTAATGTGACGCCAGGTACACAGTAAAACATCACATTGAATATTATGATGTATTACAGTGTTCTGTTGGACTGAACGCCAGAACTGTCAGGGTGTCACACTCACTCCCCGGAATCAAAAAGTTAAGGAATCAATTCCCCCTTCAAAGATTTGATCACAAATATAAAGCAACACGCCAATACAGTGCTGAGGGAGTGCTGCACTGTCAGAGGGTCAGTGCTGAGGGAGTACTGCACTGTCAGAGGGTCAGTGCTGAGGGAGTGCCGCACTGTCAGAAGGTCAGTGCTGAGGGAGTATTGCACTGTCAGAGGGTCAGTGCTGAGGGAGTGCCGCACTGTCAGAAGGTCAGTGCTGAGGGAGTGCTGCACTGTCAGAGAGTCAGTGCTGAGAGAGAGCTGCGCTGTTGGACGGTCAGTGCTGAGGGAGAGCTGCGCTGTTGGACGGTCAGTGCTGAGGGAGAGCCGCGCTGTCGGAGGGTCAGTGCTGAGGGAGAGCTGTGCTGTCGGCGGGTCAGTGCTGAGGGAGTGCTGCGCTGTTGGAGGGTCAGTGCTGAGGGAGTGCCGCACTGTCGGATGGTCAGTGCTGAGGGAGTGCTGCACTGTCAGAGGGTCAGTGCTGAGGGAGTGCCGCACTGTTGGACGGTCAGTACTGAGGGAGTGCCGCACTGTCGGAGGGTCAGTGCTGAGGGAGAGCTGCGCTGTTGGACGGTCAGTGCTGAGGGAGAGCCGCGCTGTCGGAGGGTCAGTGCTGAGGGAGAGCTGTGCTGTCGGCGGGTCAGTGCTGAGGGAGTGCTGCGCTGTTGGAGGGTCAGTGCTGAGGGAGTGCCGCACTGTCGGATGGTCAGTGCTGAGGGAGTGCTGCGCTGTTGGAGGGTCAGTGCTGAGGGAGTGCTGCACTGTCAGAGAGTCAGTGCTGAGAGAGAGCTGCGCTGTTGGACGGTCAGTGCTGAGGGAGAGCTGCGCTGTTGGACGGTCAGTGCTGAGGGAGAGCCGCGCTGTCGGAGGGTCAGTGCTGAGGGAGTGCCGCACTGTCGGAGGGTCAGTGCTGAGGGAGTGCCGCACTGTCGGAGGGTCAGTGCTGAGGGAGCGCTGCGCTGTTGGAGGGTCAGTGCTGAGGGAGTGCCGCACTGTCGGATGGTCAGTGCTGAGGGAGTGCTGCACTGTCAGAGGGTCAGTGCTGAGGGAGTGCCGCACTGTTGGACGGTCAGTACTGAGGGAGTGCCGCACTGTCGGAGGGTCAGTGCTGAGGGAGAGCAGCGCTGTTGGACGGTCAGTGCTGAGGGAGAGCCGCGCTGTCGGAGGGTCAGTGCTGAGGGAGAGCTGTGCTGTCGGCGGGTCAGTGCTGAGGGAGTGCTGCACTGTCAGAGGGTCAGTGCTGAGGGAGTGCCGCACTGTCGGAGGGTCAGTGCTGAGGGAGAGCCGCACTGTTGGAGGGTCAGTGCTGAGGGAGCACCACACTGTCGGAGGGTCAGTGCTGAGGGAGCGCCGCACTGTCAGAAGGTCAGTGCTGAGGGAGCGCCGCACTGTCGGAGGGTCAGAGCTGAGGGAATGAGCACTGTCGGAGGGTCAGTGCTGAGGGAGTGCCGCACTGTCGGAGGGTCAGTGCTGAGGGAGCGCCGCACTATCGGAGGGTCAGTACTGAGGGAGAGCTGCGCTGTCGGAGGATCAGTGCTGAGGGAGTGCTGCACTGTCGGAGGGTCAGTGCTGATGGAGTGCAGCACTGTCGGAGGGTCAGTACTGAGGGAGTGCCGCACTGTTGGAGGGTCAGTGCTGAGGGAGTGCTGCACTGTTGGAGGGTCAGTGCTGAGGGAGTGCTGCACTGTTGGAGGGTCAGTACTGAGGGAGTGCCATAATGTCTGTGGGTCAGTGCTGAGGGAGAGCTGTGCTGTCGGCGGGTCAGTGCTGAGGGAGTGCTGCACTGTCAGAGGGTCAGTGCTGAGGGAGAGCTGTGCTGTCGGCGGGTCAGTGCAGAGGGAGTGCTGCACTGTCAGAGGGTCAGTGCTGAGGGAGTGCCGCACTGTTGGACGGTCAGTACTGAGGGAGTGCCGCACTGTCGGAGGGTCAGTGCTGAGGGAGCACCACACTGTCGGAGGGTCAGTGCTGAGGGAGCGCCGCACTGTCAGAGGGTCAGTGCTGAGGGAGCGCCGCACTGTCGGAGGGTCAGAGCTGAGGGAATGGGCACTGTCGGAGGGTCAGTACTGAGGGAGTGCCACACTGTCGGAGTGTCAGTGCTGAGGGAGTGCCGCACTGTCGGAGGGTCAGTGCTGAGGGAGAGCTGCGCTGTCGGAGGGTCAGTGCTGAGGGAGTGCTGCACTGTCGGAGGGTCAGTGCTGAGGGAGTGCAGCACTGTCGAAGGGTCAGTACTGAGGGAGTGCCGCACTGTCGGAGTGTCAGTGCTGAGGGAGTGCTGCACTGTCGGAGGGTCAGTGCTGAGGGAGTGCCGCACTGTCGGAGGGTCAGTACTGAGGGAGAGCTGCGCTGTCGGAGGGTCAGTGCTGAGGGAGTGCTGCACTGTCGGAGGGTCAGTGCTGAGGGAGTGCAGCACTGTCGAAGGGTCAGTACTGAGGGAGTGCCGCACTGTTGGAGGGTCAGTGCTGAGGGAGTGCTGCACTGTTGGAGGGTCAGTGCTGACGGAGTGCTGCACTGTCAGAAGGTCAGTGCTGAGGGAGTGCTGCACTGTCAGAGGGTCACTGCTGAGGGAGTGCCGCACTGTCGGAGGGTCATTGCTGAGGGAGTGCTGCACTGTCGGAGGGTCAGTGCTGATGGAGTGCTGCACTGTCGGAGGGTCAGTGCTGAGGGAGTGCAGCACTGTCGGAGGGTCAGTGCTGAGGGAGTGCTGCACTGTCAGAAGGTCAGTGCTGAGGGAGTGCTGCACTGTCGGAGGGTCAGTGCTGAGGGAGTGCTGCACTGTTTGAGGGTCAGTACTGAGGGAGTGCCACACTGTCGGAGGGTCAGTGCTGAGGGAGTGCCGCACTGTCGGAGGGTGGACGCTGAGGGAGTGCCGCACTGTTGGAGGGTCAGTACTGAGGGAGTGCCACACTGTCGGAGGGTCAGTGCTGAGGGAGTGCTGCACTGTCGGAGGGTCAGTACTGAGGGAGTGCCGCACGGTCGGTGGGTCAGTGCTGAGGGAGCGCCGCACTGTCAGAGGGTCAGTACTGAGGGAGTGCCGCACTGTCTGTGTACCCTGTGTACACATTACACCTTTCCTGAGTGTGTGCCCTGTGTACACTGTACACCTTTCCTGTGTACAATGTACACCATTCCTGTGTGAGTGCCCTGTGTACACTGTACACCTTTCCTGTGTGTGTGCCCGGAATACACTGTACAGCTTTCCTGTGTGTGTACCCCGTATACACTGTACACCTTTCCTGTTCATGTGCCCTGTGTACACTGTACACCCACCCTGTGTGTGTGCCCTGTGTACACTGTACACCATTCCTGTGTACACTGTACACCTTTCCTGTGAATGTGCCCTGTGCACACTGTACACCTTTCCTGTGTGTGTACCCCGTATACTCTGTACACCTTTCCTGTTCATGTGCCCTGTGTACACTGTACACCTTTCCTGTCTGTGTGCCCTGTGTACACTGTACACCTTTCCTGTCTGTGTGCCCTGTGTACATTGTACACCTTTCCTGTGTCGGTGCCCTGTGTAAACTGTATACCTTTCCTGTGTGTGTGCCGTGTGTACACTGTACACCTTTCCTGTCTGTGTACCCTGTGTGCACTGTACACCTTTCCTGTGCGTGTGCCCTGTGTACAGTGTCCACCTTTCCTGTCTGTGTACCCTGTGTGCACTGTACACCTTTCCTGTGCGTGTGCCCTGTGTACAGTGTCCACCTTTCCTGTCTTTGTGCCCTGTGTACACTGTACACGTTTCCTGTGTGTGTGCCCTTTGTACATTGTACACCATACCTGTCTGTGTACCCTGTGTACACTTTACACCTTTCTGGTGTCAGTGCCCAGTGTAAACTGTACACCTTTCCTGTCTGTGTACCCTGTGTACACTGTACACTGTACATGTTTCCTGTGTGTATGCCCTGTGTACTCTGTACACCTTTCCTGTATTTGGGCCCTGTGCACACTGTAAACCTTTCCTGTCTATGTACCCTGTGTACACTGTACACCTTTGCTGTGTGTGTGCCCTGTGTACATCTTTCCTGTTGCGTGCCTTGTGTAACTGTACACTTTTCCTGTTGTGTGCCTTGTGTAACTGTACATCTTTCCTGCCTGTGTACACTGTATAAACTGTACAGCTTTCCTGTCTGTTTACCCGGTGTACACTGTACACCATTTCTGAGTACAATGTACACCTTTCCTGTGCGTGTGCCCTGTTTGCATGTACACTGTTTCTGTGTGAGTGCCCTGTGTACACTGTACACCTTTCCTGTCTGTGTACCCTGTGTACACTGTACACCTTTCCTGTCTGTGTACCCTGTGTACACAGTACACCTTTCCTATGTGAGTGCCCTGTGTACATTATACACCTTTCTCTGTGCATTTGCCCTGTGTACACTGTACACTGTTACTGAGTACAGCATACACCGTTCCTGTGTGAGTGTCCTGTGTACACTGTACACCTTTCATGTGTGAGTGCCCTATGTACACTGTACATCTTTCCTGTCTGCGCGCCTTGTGTACGCTGTACACCTTTCCAGTGTGTGTGCCCTATGTACACTGTACACCTTATCTGTTTGTGTGCCCTGTATGCACTGTACACCTTTCCTGTCTGTGTGCCCTGTGTACATTGTACACCTTTCCTGTGTCGGTGCCCTGTGTAAACTGTACACCTTTCCTGTGTGTGTGCCGTGTGTACACTGTACACCTTTCCTGTCTGTGTACCCTGTGTGCACTGTACACCCTTCCTGTGCGTGTGCCCTGTGTACAGTGTCCACCTTTCCTGTCTGTGTACCCTGTGTGCACTGTACACCTTTCCTGTACATGTGCCCTGTGTACAGTGTCCACCTTTCCTGTCTTTGTGCCCTGTGTACACTGTACACGTTTCCTGTGTGTGTGCCCTTTGTACATTGTACACCATACCTGTCTGTGTACCCTGTGTACACTTTACACCTTTCTGGTGTCAGTGCCCAGTGTAAACTGTACACCTTTCCTGTCTGTGTACCCTGTGTACACTGTACATGTTTCCTGTGTGTATGCCCTGTGTACGCTGTACACCTTTCCTGTGTTTGGGCCCTGTGCACACTGTAAACCTTTCCTGTCTATGTACCCTGTGTACACTGTACACCTTTGCTGTGTGTGTGCCCTGTGTACATCTTTCCTGTTGCGTGCCTTGTGTAACTGTACACTTTTCCTGTTGTGTGCCTTGTGTAACTGTACATCTTTCCTGCCTGTGTACACTGTATAAACTGTACAGCTTTCCTGTCTATTTACCCGGTGTACACTGTACACCATTTCTGAGTACAATGTACACCTTTCCTGTGCGTGTGCCCTGTTTGCATGTACACTGTTTCTGTGTGAGTGCCCTGTGTACACTGTACACCTTTCCTGTCTGTGTACCCTGTGTACACTGTACACCTTTCCTGTCTGTGTACCCTGTGTACACAGTACACCTTTCCTATGTGAGTGCCCTGTGTACATTATACACCTTTCTCTGTGCATTTGCCCTGTGTACACTGTACACTGTTACTGAGTACAGCATACACTGTTCCTGTGTGAGTGTCCTGTGTACACTGTACACCTTTCATGTGTGAGTGCCCTATGTACACTGTACATCTTTCCTGTCTGCGCGCCTTGTGTACGCTGTACACCTTTCCAGTGTGTGTGCCCTATGTACACTGTACACCTTATCTGTTTGTGTGCCCTGTATGCACTGTACACCTTTCCTGTCTGTGTGCCCTGTGTACATTGTACACCTTTCCTGTGTCGGTGCCCTGTGTAAACTGTACACCTTTCCTGTGTGTGTGCCGTGTGTACAGTGTCCACCTTTCCTGTCTGTGTACCCTGTGTGCACTGTACAACCTTCCTGTTTGTGTGCCTGGTGTGCACTGTGCACCTTTCCTGTCTGTGTGCCCTGTATAAACTGTACACCTTTCCTGTGTGTGTGCCGTGTGTACAATGTGCATCTTTCCTGTCTGTTTATCCTGTATACACTGTACACCTTTCCTGTTTGTGTGCTCTGTGTACATTGTACAACTTTCTGTCTGTGTACCCTGTATACACTGTACACCATTCCTGCCTGTGTGACCTGTGTACACTGTACACTTTCCTCTCTATGTACCCTGTGTAGACTGTACACTGTTCCTGTGTGTGTGCACTGAGTACACCTTTCGTGTGTGTGTGCCCTGTCTACACTGTACACCTTTCCTGTGTTTGTGCCCTGTGTACACTGTAAACCTTTCCTGTCTATGTACCCAGTCTACGCTGTACACCTTTCCTGTCTGTGTGCCCTGTGTACACTGTACACCTTTCTGTCTGTGTACCCTGTATACACTGTACACCTTTCCTGCCTGTGTGACCTGTGAACACGGTACACTTTCCTCTCTATGTACCCTGTGTAGACTGTACACTGTTCCTGTGTGTGTGCACTGAGTACACCTTTCCTGTGTTTGTGCCCTGTGTACACTGTACGCCTTTCCTGCCTGTGTGCCCTGTGCACTCTGTACACCCTTCCTGTGTGAGTGCCCTGTGTGCACTGTACACATTGCCTGTCTGTTTATCCTGTATACACTGTACACTTTTACTGACTGTTTGCCCTGTATACACCTTTCCTGTCTGTACGACATGTATACACCATTCCTGACTGTGTGCCCTGTATACATTGTACAACTTTCCTGTGTGTATGCCCTGTGTACACTGTACACAGTTCCTGTGTGTGTGCCCTGTGTACACTGTACACCTTTCCTGTCTGTGTGCTCTGTGTACACTGTACACCGTTTCTGTGTGAGTGCCCTGTGTACATTGTAGACCTTTCTTGTGTGTGTATCCTGTGTACACTGTATACCTTTCCTATCTGTTTGCTCTGTGTGCACTGTGCACATTTGTTGTGTGTGTACCCTATGTACACTGTACACCTTTCATGTCTGTTTGCCCTGTGTACACTGTACACCTCTCCTCTGTGTGTGCCCTGTCTACACTGTACACCTTTCCTCTCTGTGCCCTGTGTACACTGTACACCTTTCCTGTCTGTTTGTCCTGTATACACTGCACACCTTTCCTGTGTGTGTGCCCTGTGTACATTGTACACCGTTTCTGTGTGACTGCCCTGTATACACTGTACACCTTTCCTGTGTGTGTGCCCTGTGTACACTCTACACCTTTCCTGTGTGTGTATCCAGTGTACACTGCACGCCTTTCCTGTCTGTGTACCCTTTGTACACTATACACCTCTCCTGTCTGTGTGCCCAGTGTACACTGTACACCTTTCCTGTTTGTGTGTCCTGTGTACATTATACTTCTTTCCTGTGTGTGCCCTGTGTACACTGTAAACCTTTCCAATCTATGTACCCTGTCTACGCTCTCCACCTTTCCTGTCTGTGTGCCCTGTGTACACCTGTTTGCCTTGTGTACACTGTACACCTTTCCTGTCTGTGTGCCCTGTGTACACTGTACACCTTTCCTGTCTGTTTATCCTGTATACACTGCACACCTTTCCAGTGTGTGTGCCCTGTGTACACTGTACGCCTTTCCTATGTCTGTGCCCGGTGTAAACTGTACACCTTTTCTGTCTGTGTACCCTGTGTACACTGTACACCTTTTCTGTGTGTGCCCTGTGTAAACTGTACACCTTTTCTGTCTGTGTACCCTGTGTACACTGTACACCTTTTCTGTGTGTGCCCTGTGTACACTGTACACCTTTCCTGTCTGTGTGCCCTGTATACACCGTTCCTGTCTGTACAACATGTATACACCATTCCTGACTGTGTGCCCTGTATACAATGTACACCTTTCCTGTGTGTATGCCCTGTTTACACTGTACACCTTTCCTGTCTGTGTTCCCTGTATACACTGTACTCTTTTCCTCTGTGTGTGCCCTATGTACACTGTGCACCTTTCCTGTGTGTGTGCCCTTGTACACTGTACACCTTTCCTGTCTGTGTGCTCTGTGTACACTGTACACCGTTTCTGTGTGAGTGTCCTGTGTACATTGTACACCTTTCTTGTGTGTGTATCCTGCGTACACTATATACCTTCCCTATCTGTTTGCCCTGTGTACACTGTACACCTTCATTGTGTGTGTACCCTATGTACACTGTACACCTTTCATGTCTGTTTGCCTTGTGTACACTGTACACCTCTCCTGTGTGTGTGCCCTGTGTACACTGTACACCTTTCCTGTGTGTGTATCCAGTGTACACTGCACGCCTTTCCTGTCTGTGTACCCTTTGTACACTATACACCTCTCCTGTCTGTGTGCCCAGTGTACACTGTACACCTTTCCTGTTTGTGTGTCCTGTGTACATTATACTTCTTTCCTGTGTGTGCCCTGTGTACACTGTAAACCTTTCCAATCTATGTACCCTGTCTACGCTCTCCACCTTTCCTGTCTGTGTGCCCTGTGTACACCTGTTTGCCTTGTGTACACTGTACACCTTTCCTGTCTGTGTGCCCTGTGTACACTGTACACCTTTCCTGTCTGTTTATCCTGTATACACTGCACACCTTTCCAGTGTGTGTGCCCTGTGTACACTGTACGCCTTTCCTATGTCTGTGCCCGGTGTAAACTGTACACCTTTTCTGTCTGTGTACCCTGTGTACACTGTACACCTTTTCTGTGTGTGCCCTGTGTAAACTGTACACCTTTTCTGTCTGTGTACCCTGTGTACACTCTACACCTTTCCTGTGTGTGTATCCAGTGTACACTGCACGCCTTTCCTGTCTGTGTACCCTTTGTACACTATACACCTCTCCTGTCTGTGTGCCCAGTGTACACTGTACACCTTTCCTGTTTGTGTGTCCTGTGTACATTATACTTCTTTCCTGTGTGTGCCCTGTGTACACTGTAAACCTTTCCAATCTATGTACCCTGTCTACGCTCTCCACCTTTCCTGTCTGTGTGCCCTGTGTACACCTGTTTGCCTTGTGTACACTGTACACCTTTCCTGTCTGTGTGCCCTGTGTACACTGTACACCTTTCCTGTCTGTTTATCCTGTATACACTGCACACCTTTCCAGTGTGTGTGCCCTGTGTACACTGTACGCCTTTCCTATGTCTGTGCCCGGTGTAAACTGTACACCTTTTCTGTCTGTGTACCCTGTGTACACTGTACACCTTTTCTGTGTGTGCCCTGTGTAAACTGTACACCTTTTCTGTCTGTGTACCCTGTGTACACTGTACACCTTTTCTGTGTGTGCCCTGTGTACACTGTACACCTTTCCTGTCTGTGTGCCCTGTATACACCGTTCCTGTCTGTACAACATGTATACACCATTCCTGACTGTGTGCCCTGTATACAATGTACACCTTTCCTGTGTGTATGCCCTGTTTACACTGTACACCTTTCCTGTCTGTGTTCCCTGTATACACTGTACTCTTTTCCTCTGTGTGTGCCCTATGTACACTGTGCACCTTTCCTGTGTGTGTGCCCTTGTACACTGTACACCTTTCCTGTCTGTGTGCTCTGTGTACACTGTACACCGTTTCTGTGTGAGTGTCCTGTGTACATTGTACACCTTTCTTGTGTGTGTATCCTGTGTACACTGTATACCTTTCCTATCTGTTTGCTCTGTGTGCACTGTGCACATTTGTTGTGTGTGTACCCTATGTACACTGTACACCTTTCATGTCTGTTTGCCCTGTGTACACTGTACACCTCTCCTCTGTGTGTGCCCTGTCTACACTGTACACCTTTCCTCTCTGTGCCCTGTGTACACTGTACACCTTTCCTGTCTGTTTGTCCTGTATACACTGCACACCTTTCCTGTGTGTGTGCCCTGTGTACATTGTACACCGTTTCTGTGTGACTGCCCTGTATACACTGTACACCTTTCCTGTGTGTGTGCCCTGTGTACACTCTACACCTTTCCTGTGGGTGTATCCAGTGTACACTGCACGCCTTTCCTGTCTGTGTACCCTTTGTACACTATACACCTCTCCTGTCTGTGTGCCCAGTGTACACTGTACACCTTTCCTGTTTGTGTGTCCTGTGTACATTATACTTCTTTCCTGTGTGTGCCCTGTGTACACTGTAAACCTTTCCAATCTATGTACCCTGTCTACGCTCTCCACCTTTCCTGTCTGTGTGCCCTGTGTACACCTGTTTGCCTTGTGTACACTGTACACCTTTCCTGTCTGTGTGCCCTGTGTACACTGTACACCTTTCCTGTATGTTTATCCTGTATACACTGCACACCTTTCCAGTGTGTGTGCCCTGTGTACACTGTACGCCTTTCCTATGTCTGTGCCCGGTATAAACTGTACACCTTTTCTGTCTGTGTACCCTGTGTACACTGTACACCTTTTCTGTGTGTGCCCTGTGTAAACTGTACACCTTTTCTGTCTGTGTACCCTGTGTACACTGTACACCTTTTCTGTGTGTGCCCTGTGTACACTGTACACCTTTCCTGTCTGTGTGCCCTGTATACACCGTTCCTGTCTGTACAACATGTATACACCATTCCTGACTGTGTGCCCTGTATACAATGTACACCTTTCCTGTGTGTATGCCCTGTTTACACTGTACACCTTTCCTGTCTGTGTTCCCTGTATACACTGTACTCTTTTCCTCTGTGTGTGCCCTATGTACACTGTGCACCTTTCCTGTGTGTGTGCCCTTGTACACTGTACACCTTTCCTGTCTGTGTGCTCTGTGTACACTGTACACCGTTTCTGTGTGAGTGTCCTGTGTACATTGTACACCTTTCTTGTGTGTGTATCCTGCGTACACTATATACCTTCCCTATCTGTTTGCCCTGTGTACACTGTACACCTTCATTGTGTGTGTACCCTATGTACACTGTACACCTTTCATGTCTGTTTGCCTTGTGTACACTGTACACCTCTCCTGTGTGTGTGCCCTGTGTACACTGTACACCTTTCCTGTGTGTGTGCCCTGTGTACACTCTACACCTTTCCTGTGTGTGTATCCAGTGTACACTGCACGCCTTTCCTGTCTGTGTACCCTTTGTACACTATACACCTCTCCTGTCTGTGTGCCCAGTGTACACTGTACACCTTTCCTGTTTGTGTGTCCTGTGTACATTATACTTCTTTCCTGTGTGTGCCCTGTGTACACTGTAAACCTTTCCAATCTATGTACCCTGTCTACGCTCTCCACCTTTCCTGTCTGTGTGCCCTGTGTACACCTGTTTGCCTTGTGTACACTGTACACCTTTCCTGTCTGTGTGCCCTGTGTACACTGTACACCTTTCCTGTCTGTTTATCCTGTATACACTGCACACCTTTCCAGTGTGTGTGCCCTGTGTACACTGTACGCCTTTCCTATGTCTGTGCCCGGTGTAAACTGTACACCTTTTCTGTCTGTGTACCCTGTGTACACTGTACACCTTTTCTGTGTGTGCCCTGTGTAAACTGTACACCTTTTCTGTCTGTGTACCCTGTGTACACTGTACACCTTTTCTGTGTGTGCCCTGTGTACACTGTACACCTTTCCTGTCTGTGTGCCCTGTATACACCGTTCCTGTCTGTACAACATGTATACACCATTCCTGACTGTGTGCCCTGTATACAATGTACACCTTTCCTGTGTGTATGCCCTGTTTACACTGTACACCTTTCCTGTCTGTGTTCCCTGTATACACTGTACTCTTTTCCTCTGTGTGTGCCCTATGTACACTGTGCACCTTTCCTGTGTGTGTGCCCTTGTACACTGTACACCTTTCCTGTCTGTGTGCTCTGTGTACACTGTACACCGTTTCTGTGTGAGTGTCCTGTGTACATTGTACACCTTTCTTGTGTGTGTATCCTGCGTACACTATATACCTTCCCTATCTGTTTGCCCTGTGTACACTGTACACCTTCATTGTGTGTGTACCCTATGTACACTGTACACCTTTCATGTCTGTTTGCCTTGTGTACACTGTACACCTCTCCTGTGTGTGTGCCCTGTGTACGCTGTACACCTTTCCTCTCTGTGCCCTGTATACACTGTACACCGTTTCTGAGTGTGTGCCGTGTGTACACTGTACACCTTTCCTGTCTGTTTGTCCTGTATACACTGCACACCTTTCCTGTGTGTGTGCCCAGTGTACATTGTACAACTTTCCTGTGTGTGCCCTGTGCACACTGTAAACCTTTCCTGCCTATGTACCCTGTGTACACTGTACACCTTTCCTGTCTGTGTGCCCTGTATACACCTTTCCTGTCTGTATGACATGTAAACACCATTCCTGACTGTGTGCCCTGTGAACATTGTACACCTTTTCTGTGTGTACCCTGTGTACACTGTACACCTTTCTTGTCTATGTACCCTGTGTAGACTGTACACTGTTCCTGTGTGTGTGCACTGAGTACACCTTTTGTGTGTGTGTGGCCTGTCGACACTGTACACCTTGCCTGTGCCTGTGCCCTGTGTACTCTGTACACCTTTCCTGTCTGTGTGCCCTGTGTACGCTGTACAACTTTCCTGTGTGAGTGCCCTGTATACATTGTACAACTTTCCTGTGAGTGTGCCCTGTGAACACTGTACTCTTTTCCTGTCTGTGCACCCCGTGTACACTTTACACCTTTCCTGTCTGTGTGCCCTGTGTACACTGTACACCATTCCTGTGTGTGGAACCTGTATACAATGTACACCTTTCCTGTTTGTGTGCCCTGTATACACAGCACACCTTTCCTGTCTGTGTGCACTGTGTACTTTGTACACCTTTCATGTGTCTGTCCCCTGTGTAAACTGTATACCTTTTCTGCCTGTGTACCCTGTATACACTGTATACTTTTTCTGTGTGCCCTCTGTACAATGTACACCTTTCCTGTGTGTGTGCCCTGTGTACACAACACACCTTTCTTTTCTGTGTGCCCTGTGTACACTGTCCATCTTTCCTGTGTGTGTAACCTGTATACATTGTACACCTTTCGAGTGTGTGTGCCGTGTGTACACTGTACAACTTTCCTGTTTGTGTGCCTTGTGTACACAGCACACCTTTCCTGTGTGTGTGCCCTGTGTACACTCTACACCTTTCCTGTCTATGTACCCTGTCTAAACTGTACACCTTTCCTGTCTGTGTGCCCTGTGTACACTGTACACATACCTCCCTATGTACCCTGTGTAGACTGTACACTGTTCCTGTGTGTGTGCACTGAGTACACCTTTCATGTGTGTCTGTACCCTGTGTACACTGTACACCTTTCCTGTCTGTTTGCCCTGTATACACTGTACACCTCTCCTGTGTGTGTGCCCTGTGTACGCTGTACACCTTTCCCCTCTGTGCCCTGTATACACTGTACACATTCCCTGTGTGTGTGCCCTATGTACACTGTACACCTTTCCTGTCTGTTTATCCTGTATACACTGCACACCTTTCCAATGTGTGTGCCCTGTGTACACTGTACACCTTTCCTGTGTGTGTACCCTGTGTACACTGTACACCTTTCCAGTGTGTGTGCCCTGTATACACTGCACACCTTTCCTGTGTGTGTGCCCTGTGTACACTCTACACCTTTCCTGTTTGTGTACCCAGCGTACACTGCACGCCTTTCCTCTCTGTGTACCCTGTGTACACTGTACACGTTTCTTGTGTGTGTGCCCTGTGTACATTGTACACCTTTCCTGTCTGTGTGCCCTGTGTACACTGTACACATACCTCCCTATGTACCCTGTGTAGACTGTACACTGTTCCTGTGTGTGTGCACTGAGTACACCTTTCATGTGTGTGTGTGCCCTGTCTACACTGTACGCCTTTCCTGTCTGTGTGCCCTGTATACACCTTTCCTGTCTGTACGACATGTATACACCATTCCTGACTGTGTGCCCTGTATACATTGTACAACCTTCCTGTGTGTATGCCCTGTATACACTGTACTCTTTTCCTCTGTGTGTGCCCTATGTAGACTGTGCATCTTTCCTGTGTGTATGCCATGTGTACACTGTACACCTTTCCTGTCTGTGTGCTCTGTGTACACTGTACACCGTTTCTGTGTGAGTGCCCTGTGTACATTTTACACCTTTCTTGTGTGTGTATCCTGTGTACACTGTATACCTTTCCTATCTGTTTGCTCTGTGTGCACTGTGCACCTTTGTTGTGTGTGTACCCTATGTACACTGTACACCTTTCATGTCTGTTTGCCCTGTATACACTGTACACCTCTCCTGTGTGTATGCCATGTGTACACTGTACACCTTTCCTGTCTGTGTGCTCTGTGTACACTGTACACCGTTTCTGTCTGTGTGCCCTGTTTACATTGTACACCTTTCTTGTGTGTGTATCCTGTGTACACTGTATACCTTTCCTATCTGTTTGCTCTGTGTGCACTGTGCACCTTTGTTGTGTGTGTACCCTATGTACACTGTACACCTTTCATGTCTGTTTGCCCTGTATACACTGTACACCTCTCCTGTGTGTGTGCCCTATGTACACTGTACACCTTTCCTGTCTGTTTATCCTGTATACACTGCACACCTTTCCAATGTGTGTGCCCTGTGTACACTGTACACCTTTCCTGTGTGTGTACCCTGTGTACACTGTACACCTCTCCTGTGTGTGTGCCCTGTGTACGCTGTACACCTTTCCCCTCTGTGCCCTGTATACACTGTACACATTCCCTGTGTGTGTGCCCTATGTACACTGTACACCTTTCCTGTCTGTTTATCCTGTATACACTGCACACCTTTCCAATGTGTGTGCCCTGTGTACACTGTACACCTTTCCTGTGTGTGTACCCTGTGTACACTGTACACCTTTCCAGTGTGTGTGCCCTGTATACACTGCACACCTTTCCTGTGTGTGTGCCCTGTGTACACTCTACACCTTTCCTGTTTGTGTACCCAGCGTACACTGCACGCCTTTCCTCTCTGTGTACCCTGTGTACACTGTACACGTTTCTTGTGTGTGTGCCCTGTGTACATTGTACACCTTTCCTGTTTGTGTGCTCTGTGTACATTGTACACCTTTCCTGTGTGTGTGCCCTGTGTACATTGTACAACTTTCCTGTGTGTGCCCTGTGTACACTGTAAACCTTTCCTGTCTATGTACCCTGTCTACGCTGTACACCTTTCCTGTCTGTGTGCCCTGTGTACACCTTTCCTGTTGTTTGCCCTGTGTACACTGTACACCTTTCTGTCTGTGTAGCCTGTATACACTGTACACCTTTCCTGTCTGTGTGCCCTGTGTACACTGTACAACCTTCCTGTGTGAGTGCCCTGTATACATTGTACAACTTTCCTGTGAGTGTGCCCTGTGAACACTGTACACCTTTTCTGTGTATGTGCCCTGTGTACACTTACACCTTTCCTGTGCGTGTGCCCTGTGTACACTGTACACTTTCCTCTCTATGTACCCTGTGTTGACTGTACACTGTTCCTGTGTGTGTGTGTGCACTGAGTACACCTTTCGTGTGTGTGCGCCCTGTCTACACTGTACACCTTTCCTGTGTCTGTGCCCTGTGTACATTGTACACCTTTTCTGCTTGTGTACCCTGTGTACGCTGTACACCTTTTCTGTGTGTACCCTGTGTACACTGTACACCTTTCCTGTGTGTGTGTGTGCCCTGTGTACAGTGTACATCTTTACTGTGTGTGTGTCCTGTGTACACTGTACACCTTACCTGTCTGTGTGCCCTATGTTCACTGTACACAGTTCCTGTGTGAGTTTCCTGTGTACACTGTACACCTTTCCTGTGTGTGTGCCCTGTGTACACGGTACACCTTTCCTGTCTGTGCCCTGTATACACTGTACACATTTCCTGTGTGAGTGCCCTATATACACTATACACCTTTCCTGTGTGCATGCCCTGTGTATACTGTACACCTTTCCTGTCTGAGTGCCCTGTGTACACTGTACACCTTTCCTGAATGTGTGCCCTTTATACACTGTACATCTTACCTGTGTGCATACCCTGTGTACACTGTACACCTTTCCTGTCTGTCTGCCCTGTAAACATCTTTGCTGACTGTGGGCCCTGTGTACATTGTACACCGTTACAGTGTGTGTGACCTGTGTACACTGTACACCTTTCCTGTCTGTGTGCCCTGTATACACTGTACACTTTTCCTGTGTGTGTGCCCTATGTACATTGTACACCTTTCCTGTGTGTGTGCCATCTGTACACTGTAAACCTTTCCTGTCTGCGTGTCCTATGTACACCTTTCCTGTTGTGTGACCTGTGTACATTGTACACCTTTACCGGCTGTGTACCCTGTATACAGTGTATCTCTTTCCTGTCTGTGTGCCCTGTATACACTGTACACTTTTCCTGTGTGTGTGCCCTATGTACATTGTACACCTTTCCTGTGTGTGTGCCATCTGTACACTGTAAACCTTTCCTGTCTATGTACCTTGTGTACACTGTACACCTTTCCTGTCTGCATGTCCTATGTACACTGTACACCTTTCCTGTCTGTGTGTCCTATATACACCTTTCCTGTTGTATGCCTTTTGTACACCTTACATCTTTCCTGGCTGTGTACCCTGTATACACTGTATCTCTTTCCTGTCTGTGTGCCCTGTGTACACTGTACACCTTTACTCTCTTTTTTCCCTGTGTACACTGTACACCTTTCTTCTCTGTGTACCCTGTGTACACTTCACACCTTTCCTGTGTGTGTGTGCCCTGTGTACACTGTACACCTTTCCTGTGTGTGTACCCTGTGTACACTGTACACCTTTCCTGTCTTTGTGCCCTGTGTACTCTGTACACCTTTCCTCTCTATGTACCCTGTGTAGACTGTACACTGTTCCTGTGTGTGTGCTTTGAGTACACCTTTCCTGTGTGTGGGTCCTGTCTACACTGTACATCATTCCTGTGTGTGTGCCCTGTGTACTCTGTACACCATTTTTGTGTGTACCCTGTGTACACTGTACACCTTTCCTGTGTGTGTGCCCTGTGTACACTGTACACCTTTCCTGTCTTTGTACCCTGTGTACACTGTACACCTTTCCTGTGTGTGTACCCTGTGTACACTGTACACCTTTCCTGTGTGTGTACCCTGTGTACACTGTACACCTTTCCTGTGTGTGTACCCTGTGTACACTGTACACCTTTCCTGTGTGTGTACCCTGTGTACACTGTACACCTTTCCTGTGTGTGTGCCCTGTCTACACTGTACACCTTTCCTGTGTGTGTGCCCTGTGTACACTGTACACCTTTCCTGTGTGTGTGCCCTGGGTACACTGTACACCTTTCCTGTCTTTGTGCCCTGTGTACACTGTACACCCTTCCTGTGTGTGTGCCCTGTCTACACTGTACACCTTTCCTGTGTGTGTGCCCTGTGTACACTGTACACCTTTCCTGTCTTTGTACCCTGTGTACACTGTACACCTTTCCTGTGTGTGTACCCTATGTACACTGTACACCTTTCCTGTGTGTGTACCCTGTGTACACTGTACACCTTTCCTGTGTGTGTGCCCTGTGTACACTGTACACCTTTCCTGTGTGTGTGCCCTGGGTACACTGTACACCTTTCCTGTCTTTGTGCCCTGTGTACACTGTACACCCTTCCTGTGTGTGTGCCCTGTGTTCACTGTACACCTTTCCTGTGCACAGAGTGATTGAACAGAGCCAGGAATACAGCATTACTGCTGCAGAGAAGGTGCACATAGAACAAGATCAACATTAAATTTAAAATTAGAGATGTTCATTCATCAGTCCAATAACAGTGGGGAAGAAGCTGTTCCTGAATCTGTTTATGTGTGTGTTCACGTTCCTCTGAAGGAAGACGTTGGAAGAGAGCATGACTGGGTGGGCGGGGTCTTTAATGATGTTGGCAGCCTTTCTGTGGTAACGGGATGAAATGTTGGAGTCAATGGGGGCCAGCCTTTTGTGATTGATGCACAGGATTTGCAAATCCTTCTGTGCTATCGCTTGCTGCAGTCTTTCTCTATATATATTCAGCTCCTTCATTCTCTCTCCAAAGTTCACATTTGCACATTTTTCCATCCACCATGTTTTTTTTCCCATTTGTTTAACCTTTCTGTATCCCTCGACAGACTCGTTGATCCATCCCCACCTCTTGCCTTCCCACCTGTTCTTGTGTCACTGACAAATGTGGCCACAATGTGTTCACTTTCCTCAGCTAAATCATGAATATAAATTGTAATTAATTGCAGCCCAGCACTGATGCCTCTGACAATGTATTACAGATTGTCACCCTGAAACTGCATCCATTCCCCACCAACCACTTATCCTCTCTGACCTCAAATAATTAAAACTCGCACAACACCAGATTACAGTCTAATAGGTTTATTTGGAAGTACTTGCTTTTGGAACGCTACTCCTTCATTAGATAGCTTTGGAGCAGGGTCATAACTAATTAGCCAATGCTCTTGACAATAGAAGCATGGCTGAGGGATAGGACTAGCACCTCAATATTCCAGGATACAGATGCTATAGGAAGCATGGAAGAGGAGGCAAGTGAGGAGGGGAAGTGGCATTTTTGATGAGGGAAAACATCCCTGCAATACCTAGGGAGGATATTCCTGAGGGATTGTCCATTGACATGAACTGAGTGGAACTGCGGAATAATAAGCGGTGATCATTTTGATGAGATTGTAATATAATCCCCCAACCAGGAAATTGAGGAGTGAATGTGTAGGGAGATAGCTGCAAGAACAATAAGGTTGTAATGGGACAGGATTTTAACTTTCCAAGTATAGGCTAAGACTGCCATAGTGTTAAGGGGCTGGATGAGGAGGAATTTGTTCAGTGTGTTCAAAAAAACCTTTTCAATCAATATGTACATGGCCCTCGTAGAGAAGGGACAAAACCTGACCACTTCAAACAAGGCAGGGCAAGTGACTGAGGTGTTAGTGGGGGTGCAGTTTGGGACCAGTGAGGAAAGTTCTATTAGTTTTAAAATAAATATGGAAAAGGATTTGTCTGGTCCACACTTTAAAGTTCAATTTTGATGGTATTAGACAGGAACTTTCAAAAGTTGATTGGAGGAGGATTTTCACAGGTAAAGGGACATCTGGTATGTGGGAGGCTTTCAAACGTGAGATAATGAGAGTTCAGGGACAGCGTGTTCCTGTTAGTGAGAAGGGCAAGGCTGGCAGGTGCATGGAACACTGACTGACTAGAGAGATTGAGGCTCTGGTCAAGAAAATGAAGGAGGTACATGTCAGGTATAGACAGACAGGATCAAATGAATCCCTTGAGGAGTATAGAAGTTGTGGGAGTATACTTAACAGGGAAATCAGGAGGGCAAAAAGGGGACATGAGATAGATTAGGCTGATGGTGTTAAAAAGAATCCAAAGAGATTCTATAAGTATATTAAGGGCAAGAGAGTAACTCGGGAGAGAATAGGGCACCTCAAAGATCTAAGGTGTCGTCTATGTGTGGAACCATAGAAGATGGATGTGATCCTAAATGAGAAACTCTAGTCGGTATTTACTGTAGAGAAAGGCATGGAAGCCAGGGAACTAGGGGAAATATATAGTGATGTCATGAAAAGAGCCCTAATTACAGAAGGGGAGGTTCTGGAGATCTTAAAACACATAAAGGGAGATAAATCCCCAGGACCTAATCAAGTGTATCCCAGGACGTTGTGGGAAATTAGGGAAGAAATTGCAGGGCTCTTAGCAGAACTATTTGTGTCATCAACAGCCACGGGTGAGGTGATGGAAGACTGGACGGTGGCTAATGTTGTGCACTTATTTAAGAAGGCCGCAAGAAAAAGGCAAGGAAGTACAGATTGGTGAGCCTGACATAAGTTGTTGGAGATTCTGAGGGATGGGATCTACAGGCATTTTGAAACACAAGGACTGATTAGGGATAGTCAGCCTGACTTTGTCCATGAGAAACTGTGTCTCAAATATTTGACTGAGTGTTTTGAAGAGGTGACTAAGAAAATAGTTGAAAGTAAAAGGGGGATTGAGTTTAAGAGTCGTGAGATCTTGTTGCAGCTCTATAAAACTTTGGTTAGACCGCACTTGGAATACTGCATCCAGTTCTGGTCACCCTATTATAGGAAAGATGTGGATGCTTTGGAGATGGTTCAGAGGAGGTTTACCAGGATGCTGCCTGGACTGGAGGGCTTATCTTATGAAGAGAGGTTGACTGAGCTCGGACTTTTTTCATTGGAGAAAAGGAGGAGGAGAGGGGACCTAATTGAGGTATACAAGATAATGAGAGGCATAGATAGAGTTGATAGCCAGAGACTATTTCCCAGGGCAGAAATGACTAACACGAGGGGTCATAGTTTTAAGCTGGTTGGAGGAAAGTATAGAGGGGATGTCAGAGGCGGGTTCTTTACACAGAGAGTTGTGAGAGCATGGAATGCGTTGCCAGCAGCAGTTGTAGAGGCAGGGTCATTGGGGACATTTAAGAGACTCCTGGACATGCATATGGTCACAGAAATTTGAGGGTGCATACATGAGGATCAGTGGTCGGCACAACATCGTGGGCTGAAGGGCCTGCTCTGTGCTGTACTGTTCTATGTTCTATGTTCTAAAAAGGTATGTTTTGTTTACATCGACTTTAGCAAGGCCTGCAGCAAGGTTCTGTATGGTAGACTGATCACTAAGGTTAGATCACTTGTGCTCCAGGGTGAGCTCGCCATTTGGATATAAAATTGGCTTGACAGTAGGAGACAGAGAGTGGTGGGAGAGGATTGTGGTTCAGACTGGAGGCCTGCGACCAGCGGTCTGCTGCAAGGATTGGTGCTGGATCCACTGTTGTTTGCCATTTATCTGAACAATTTGAATGAGAATTTAGAGGCATTGTTCGTAAGTTTGTGGATAACACCAAAATTGGTGATAGAGTGGACAGCGAAGAAGGTTAGCTAAGAGTAAGCTGCTTCAATTGTCTCTGCTGCAGTGGGCAATATTTATATTGGCCCTGGCTTGGATCAGGCAATGGACTGACCAGCAGTCATTGGCTCCTGTCATAGCATGGGGGATTTTAATGTCTTTCCAATCCCTTGCTCTGACGATGAAGTAGTCAAGGAGGTGCGAGTGTTTGGAGCTCCCACAATGCCTTGTGTTTGTCCCTTTTGGGGAACAGCAAGTTGGTGATGAGGGGGTAACTACAGGGGAGGCTCCTGTCAACCATCATCATCAAGATCCTCCTCAACTGTCTCCTCTCTGTGGCTGAGGATCTCCTCTCGGAATCGCAGAGTGGCGTGTAGTCACGGACAGACACAACGGATATGATTTTCACCGCGCGACACGGGGGAATGCAGGAGAACAGAGCCTCCGCGCATGCGTGGCCACCTTCGATCTTACAAAGGAAAATAGCGCAAGGAGCGGGTTGCCACACCAACGCCTCAGCCACCCCCTTCCCATGGCCACCACCCACCACCTGTCCCACAGCCTGCGGTAGCCCCATCAGCCACCTACGGACTCACCCTGAGAGTGGAAGAGAGTTATCCTCATCTGTGAGAGACTGCCAATGAGATGAGACTAAGGGATCTTCATTAAGTAGGCCAGTGGGACAAGGCATGGCCCATGGAATTTAAGTTAGATAAATGTGAGGTGTTGCAGTTTGACAAACCAGGGGCAGGACGTACACAGTTAAGGGTTGGACCCTGGGCAGGGTTGTCTAACAGAGAGAGCTAATGGGTGTAGATATAAAACTCCTTGAAAGCACTGTCACAGGTAGACAGGTTGCTGAAGGCAGCATTTGGTAAGCTTGCCTTCATTGGTCAGAACATCGTTTACATGAATTGGGACATCATGTTGTGGCTGTACAAGACATTGGTGAGGCCACATTTGGAGTACTGTGTACAATTCTGGTCGCCCTGCTATAAGAAGGATGTTATTAAACTGGAAAGGGTGCATAAAGCATTTACATGGAAGTTACTAAGACTGGAGGGTTTGAGTTATAAGGAGAGGCTGGTTAGGCTGGGACTTTTTTCCCTGAAGCGTAAGAGGCTGAGGGGTGACCTTATAGAGGCATGAAAGTCATGGATGGGGTCAAGGTCTTTTTCCCAGGGTAGAGGAGTCCAAAACCGGAGAGACGTGGGTTTAGGGTGGGAGGGGAAACATTTAAGAGAGAACTGAGGGGCAACACAGAGGATGGTACGTGTATGGAATGAGCTGCCAGAGGAAGTGGTGGAAGCTGATACAATTACAACATTTAAAAGGCACTTGGACAGTTACATGAATAGGCAAGGTTTACAGGGATAAGGGCTAAATGCAGCTCAGTTTAGTATGTCTGATTGGTGTGGATGAGTTGGGCTGGAGGGTCTGTTTCCACACTGTATGGCTGTATGACGAGACAATCAGATTTCCTTGACTTTGGAAATCCAGTAGCCAAAGAGAGATGAGGATTGCTGCATGTGAGCAACATAAAAGCCTCAACAGGCATCAACTTAAATGGCCCATAGTTTTCTGTGTGTTTTCCCTCCATTCTAGAATACAGGGGTTATATTTGCTACCCTCCAATCAAATGGAACTTTTCCAGAATCTTGGAAAATGAACACCAATGTGTCTAATATCTCACTGACTCTATCTTTTAAGCCCCTACGAAAACCTAGAGATGTCACAACCTGCACCTCCATCAGTTTGCTCAGTATCAGCTGCGCGAGATTGTAATTTCGCCAAGTGCCCTCTCTGCAAGGTCTGGAGTTACAGATATTACTCAAATGCCTGTTGTCTTGATACTGGGAGGTCACTGGATCATAGCAAGGGGGATTGGGGTCCTATTAGTTGTAGAATCCCTACAGTGTGGGGACAGGCCATTTGGTCCAACACCAACCCTCCAAAAGGCATCCCACCCAGACCCACCCCATCCCTGAAACCCCATGTCTAATGAGCCCAACCTACACATTCATGGACACAATGGGTAATTTAGCATGACCAATCCACCTTAACCTGCATACCTTTGGAGTGTGGGAGGAAGCCCACGCAGACAATGTGAAAACGTCACACTGACAGTCTCCCGAGGGTGGAATCAAACCCAGGTCCCTTGTATCGTGAGGCAGCAGTGCCAACCACTGAGCCACCGTGAAGTTTGACAGGAGACTGGCAAGGGCTGCCCTCTTGGTCCTTCAGGCCCCACAGGAGATGCTGGAAAGGTGCAACTCGTTGACAGCAGCAGCAACCCTCGCCTCCCATTGGCCAACAGTTTTCTGGAACTCTGATTGGCCAGTGTTAACGATGAAACAAAGATTTCAGAAAAAAAAACCCCTAAGGATTGAAGCCTCATTAAACAATCGAAATGAGTTACCTTTCTCTGAGGGGAAAGTCAAACACCGCCTCCTGTCGAAGAGAAAGTGAGGACTGCAGATGCTGGGGATCAGAGCTGAAAGATGTATTGCTGGAAAAGCGCAACAGGTCAGGCAGCATCCAAGGAGCAGGAGAATCGGCGTTTCGGTCATAAGATTCCAGAAGAAGGGCTTATGCCCGAAACGTCAATTCTCCTGCTCCTTGGATGCTGCCTGACCTGCTGCGCTTTTCCAGCAACACATTTTTCAGCACCACCTCCTGTCCCACCTTTGTTTCAATCAATAATGGCAGTTTGCAAATGTAGGAGCAGAAGTAGGCCATTCAGCCCATCGAGTCTATTCCACTGTTCACTGAGACCATGGCTGATCTGATAACCCTCAAACCCTGCCTGCCTGTTCTCCAAGAACTCTCAATTCCCTTTCTGATTAAATCGCTGCTTTTCTCAGCCTTAAATATATTTAATAGCACAGCCTCTACGGCTGGATTGTGTTTGAGTTTAAAATTTGTTTTGCATCCAAGTTGTCTCAAGCTCACCATTTCTGGAATTTAAATTCTACATAACTCTACACAACTACACGACCTGTCCTCACAATTTAATCATCCTGGACCCTTGATGAGATTGCGAAACCAGACAGACTTTGAAAAGAGTAGAGGGTGTTTAAATTTGCATCTTTATCTTTTGGATTTTTAGCGAGGACTCATTCCACATTTCACTCAGCAATGGGAGGTCCATTTAAAAGGGGTAAGAGTGTCTGATCATGACAGAGTGCTGTTCTCTTCCCCCATAGCTCAATTCTGATAGTGCAGGACTATTAATTATATAATAGTCCCGTTGCACAAGTTAACCGCTCCTTCCTGTTGAAAGGTAACGGAAATTTTGCAAAATCCTCGAAATAGAAATGGAATGAAGCTAATCAGATTGTGGAAAAGGGATCCAACCCAACCGGATGCATGGCAGAGAGCTGATTCATTCTGATTAGTGCAATCTCGCTGTTTGCCAATATCCGTTGCAGTCTTCTGTTGCTTCTCAGTTTGTCATGTGTTGATAAGGGTGTCTTTTTGTATGTGTTTTTTTTCCTTGGGTGAAAAATGCCACAGAAAGAGAAAATGATCAAACCTGCCATATTACAGAAAGCCCAGCAATGTAAAGCAAAAACGGGAGTGCAGAGCTGTGAGACACGGTGGAGGCAGACTCATCTGAGATTCACTGCGGGGCATCGGATGGTCATTTGGACGGAAGAGACACTCACGGTTTTGGGAAAAGGCAGGAGAATGTCACAGACTCATTATTGGAGAGCCAGCGCAGACATGATGGGCCAAATGGCCTCTATTTCTATGCTCCTGGAAGCAGTCCTTTTGATAGAACACTCACAACGTGCACTGAACCATCTGGGCCCGTAGACAGTGAGGACGGCAGCTGCTGGATGTCAGAGTCAATAGATGTGAAGCTGGAGGAGCCCAGCAGGTCAGACAGCATTCGAGGGGCAGGAGAGTCAACTTTTCCTGACAAAGGGTTTCAGCCCAAAGCATCGACTTTCCTGCTCCTCGGATGCTGTCTGTCCTGCTGGGCTCCTCCAGCTTCACATCTATAATGCTGGGTTGTTATCGGGAGACTGAGATCTGAGAGGAAGGTCCATTAACAGATTTGTGAGAGGAGCTAGGGTTTGTCAGTGTTGGATATCCTGCCACCCTTCACCCATCCTTTAGCCCTCTCTTCCTAACACCAACTCTGAGGGCATCATCTGAAAGCTAAATGACTAGTTATCGCTCTGACCCACAGACAGCCTTTTTATTTGCTTATAGAATGTAGTCATCGCTGGCTGGGCCCAGCATTTATTGCCTGTCCCTAACTGCCCCTTGAGAAGGTGGAGATAAGCTGCCTTCTTGGTCTGGGGATGTAGGGACCGTTCAGAGGGAGTTTCAGGGTATTGACCCAGCAAAGGGAAAGTTACCATGGTCTTGCCAGACCTTAGAGCTGAACTAGAGAGAGGTAACAGGTGGTGGCTTAACCTGAGGGTCACCAAACCCCAGGTAAGGGAAGAGATTGAGAAAGAGATTCTTTCCTGGTAACCTCAGGCAGGGTAGGAACGCAGCCCACACTGTTTGCATCTCTCTGTGTTATAAGGCAGGTGTGCAGCCAACTGAGCGAACCATCCCTCATTTTGACCAAGTAACAGCGATGGTCGGCATCCTCCCACCTCGAAATGGTAGCAAACTGTCCACATCTAACGAGGCACAGACCTTCCTACATTGCACCTGAAGAAGTCAATTGCTGAAGCCATTCCTGCTTCCTGACATTGTTGCTGCCTTGTGTGGTGCCTGATGCTAAGCTGCTCTAGTGCTTGGCCATTGCCAGCCCAGGAGCGGTGTCATCATTTCCCTCGATTGCCACAAAGGGGCGCCCCAGGCTCCCAAACCAATGCCCAGGGCCTTCATGTCATGGCGTGTGGGTGGAGCTGTGCACATGCCCCGTTGCTCACCCTGCTCCCACTACCACACTTCTGGAGTGTGACTGCCCCAGTCCTGTAAACCGGCCAATGAAACCACCTCCCTTTTTTTTTCCTTTATTCATTCATGGGATGAGGATGTTGCTGGCTAGGCCCAGCATTTATTACCCATCCCTGATTTCCCCAGAGGGCAGTTAAGAGTCAACCACATCGCTGTGGGTCTGGAGTCATATGTAGGCCTGACCAGGTAAGGATGGCAGTTTCCTTCCCTGAAGGACATTCGTGACCCAGATGGGTTTTTCCAACAATGGATTCATGGTCATCATTAGATTCTTAATTCCAGATTCTTATTGAATTCAAGTTCCACCATCTGCCATGGCAGGATTTGAACCCGGGTCCCCAGGACATTACCTGGGTCTTGGGATTAATGTACCAGTGATAATACCATGAGGTATACCATTGGCTATTGAGGGCTGGCAGCACAAATACTCCTTCACTGAGGGGACTGCCCAGATATATCTGTCATGTATGGTGAGGACGGGAGTGATCAAGCTTCTTTCCCTGAATAGTGTAAATTATTCCTATATTCCAGAGCCCCCCAGCATAGTGCGGTGAGCACCAAAGAGGCACTGGGGATGTGAAGTCAGCAGGTTTATCATCTAGTAGGCCCAGGCTTTGATGGCAGGAGTTCAAACCTTACCACTGAACCTCCTGGAATTTGAATTAAATAATTAGTCTGGAGTAGTACCCACAATGGTGGCTATTTAATGCTCATCAGTTGTTGTAAAAATCCCACCTGGGTCATTAACGTCCTTTATAGAGGGTAATCTGCCATCCTTACCTGGTCTGGCCTACACGTGACTTCAGACCCACAATGCTGGGGTTAACTTTTAGCTGCCCTCTGAAGTTGCCTTACAAAGCCACTCAATCCAAGGGCAATAAGAGGCAACAAATGCTGACCTTCCCAGTGATGACCAACTCCCCATGAAATAATTCAAATCAAACTGTTTGAGGGGTTGATGTGATGTTAATCCCTACACATTCTCTGCATCAGTCAATAGTGGATGCTGTGTTCGCTGTGTGTAGATCATGTTCTGCAGCAAACTACAGGCTGTCTATCTCTCTGTCTGCCTGTCTGCCTGCCTGTCTGTCTATCTCTCTGTCTGCCTGTCTCTTTGTCTGCCTGTCTGTCGGTCTGCTTGTCTGCCAGTTTGTCTGTCTGACTGTCTGCCTGTTTGGCTGCCTGTCTGTCTCTCTGTCTACCTGCCTGTCTGCCTGCCTGCCTATCGGCCTGTCTGTCTGTCCATCTGTGGTCCTGAAGGAGCAGAATTCACTAATCACTTCCAGCAGGGTGTTATTGGAGTTGGGAAGTCATGTTGAGGTTGTGCGGGACATTGGTGAGGCCACTTCTGGAAGACTGCCCAGTTCTGGTCTCCCAGTTATAGGAGGGATATTATTAAGCTGGAGACGGTTCGGAAGAGATTTACCAAGACGTTGCTGGGTATGGAAGGTTTGAGTTATGAAGAAAGGCTGGATGGGCTGGGACATTTTTTCGCTGGAGGTGAGAGGTGACCTTATAGAAGTTCATAAATTAATGAAGGCTATAAATAAAGTCAGTGGAAGGAAGGCTGGTTTGTGTGATGGAGTGGGTCGTGTTCACAGCTCACTGCAATTTCCTGTGGTGTTGGACAGAGCAGTTGCCATACCAAGCTGTGGTGTATCTGGATAGGATACTTTCTGTGATGCATCCATAAATACTGATAAGAGTCACTGTGGACACGTCGAATTTCTTTCACCTTCTGAGCAAGTAGAGACGTGAAGCATTGCTGTAGACTCCAAACACTGGGCTCAATCTTGTTTACTTGACTTTACTTAAGTCTGAGTTGTGTTGAATTCTTTAAAACTGTTTTTCACCACAAGGTCTAGTGAGATCTCTTACCAGATCTAATCTGCGTCATACTCACAGCATCAGGGACCCGGGTTTTGATTCCAGCCTTGGGTCACTGTCTGAGTGGAGTTTGCACATTCTCCCCGTGTCTGTGTGGGTTTCCTCCGGGTGCTCCGGTTTCCTCCCACAGTCCAAAGATGTGCAGCTTCTTTGGATGGGCCATGTTAAGTTGACCATAGTGTGCAAGGTGGTTTGAGTTAGTCATGGGAAATGCAGGGTTACAGGGATCGGGTAAGGGGTTGGATCTGGATAGGATGTCTCAATGGGCTGAATGGCCTGATTCCATACTGTATGATTCTATAATTAACTACATGCCCAACCCCTATAGTGTCTGTTCTCTCCAATTTCAGCCCCATTTTCCCATGAGCCAAATTTGTAACAATTCGTTACTGACAGCATGCCCTGGAATCCCTTATGCCCAATCCATCTTGGAAAGCCCATTGTGTGCCTAGACAATCACTGACAGACCTGGGGTTTCCCCCTGCATGGTTCTTGATATTTGCCCCAGATACAGCAGACTGGGGGGAAGTTTGGTGCAGGGACCTGGGGGTCCTGCTGAATGAGGTGGTGCAGAAGTGAGACATCCCACGCCCAAGCCAGCAGTGGAAGATTATAGCATGAGACCCTGCTCGGCCTAATCGAGGGCACCCCCGGGTCAGTGCAGTCTCAACGTCTGGAGGAATGCCCAGTGCTGTAGAAGGAAGATCAATGTCCTTCTTTACTCTGCCAGTGTAGGTTGATTTGATTTATTGTAGTTAAATGTACACAAGTACAGTGAAAGGTTTTGTTTTGTGAGCAGTACAGGCAGATCATAGCAAACAAGGACATAGAGATCAAAGGGTGCTGAGACAGAGCGAGGCAAAAAAGGGTTACAGCTGCACCGGAGGGGCACAAAGCATGATCAATGTTATTTGAAGTTAAAGATGTCCATTCATCAGTCTAATAACAGCAGGGAAGAAGCTGTTCTTGAACCTGTTGGTGCATGTGTTCAAGCTTCTGTACCTTCTGCCTGATGGAAGAGGTTGTAGGAGAGCATTACTGGGGTGGGAGGGGTCTTTGATGATGTTGACAGTCTTTCCATAGCAACGAGAAGTGTAAATGGAGCCCATGGATGGGAGGTTGGTTCTGTGATGGTCTAGGCTGTGCACACAACCTTCTGTAGTTTCTTATGGTCCTGGGCAGAGCAGATGCTGTACCAGGCCGTTAAGGACCTGAACAGTGTGCTCTCAATGGTGTATCTGTAGACATTGGAGAGGGTCCTTGTGGCCATGCTGAATTTCTTGAGCCGACTAAGGAAGAAGGAAGAAGAGGTGTTGTTGTGCCTTCTTTACCACTGAATCCACATGGGAAGGCCAGGACAGGTTGTTGGTTATCATCACTCCGAGGAACCTGAACTCTCCACCCTCTCAACGTCTGCTCCATTGGTGTAGATTGGGGAGGGGGGGGGGGGGGGAGCGTGTTCCCCTTTCTTTCTAAAGTCAATGATCAGTTCTTTAGTTTTGCCAACGCTGAGGCAGAGGTTGTGCTCAATGCACCATCTGTCTCCTTTCTGACTCTGGTTCAGACCCATCGTAGTTTGATATCCATCTGACCACGGTGGTGTTGCTTGAAACTTGTAAATGGCCCCTGTCTGGAATTTGGCCACACAATGGTGGGTGGTACAGGGAGTACAGTAGGGAGCTGGGAACGCATCCTTGGGGGGAGGGGGGGGGGGGGGGCTGCAGTATTAAGGATTATCGTGGGGGAGGTACAGTTACCTATCTTCACTGATGGCGGTCTGTGGGTCAGAAAGCTGAGGATCCAGTTGTAGAGGACGGAGCTGAGACCTTGGTCTCAGAGTTTGGAGATCAGTCTGGAGTGGATAAAGATGTTGAAGGCAGAGCTGCAGTCGATGAGTAGAAGTCTGAGGTAGGTGTCCTTGTTGTCCAGATGTTTTAGGGCTAAGTGCAGGGCTAGGGAAATGGTGTCTGCTGTGGACCTGTTACATCAATAGACAATTTAGAGTCATAGAGTCATGGAGATGTACAGCATGGAAACATGGTCCAACCAGTCCATGCCGACCAGATATCCCAACCCAATCTAGTCCCACCTGCCAGCACCCAGCCCATATCCCTCCTAACCCTTCCTATTCATAAACTCATCCAAATGCCTCTTCAATGTTGCAATTGTACCAGCCTCCACCACATCCTCTGGCAGTTCATTCCATACACGTACCACCCTCTGTGTGAAAAAGTTACCCCTTAGGTCTCTTTTATATCTTTCCCCTCTCACCCTAAACCTATGCCCTCTAGTTCTGGACTCTCCGACCCCAGGGAAAAGACTTTGCCTATTTACCCTATCCATGCCTCTCATAATTTTGTAAACCTCTATAAGGTCACCCCTCAGCCTCTGACGCTCCTGGGAAAACAGCCCCAGCCTGTTCAGCCTCTCCCTGTAGCTCAGAACCTTCAATCCTGGCAACATCCTTGTAAATCTTTTCTAAACCCTTTCAAGTTTCACAATATTTTTCCGATAGGAAGGAGACCAGAATTGCACGCAATATTCCAACAGTGGCCTAACCAATGCCCTGTACAGCCGCAACATGACCTCCCAACTCTTGTACTCAATACTCTGACCAATAAAGGAAAGCATACCAAACGCTTTCTTCACTATCCTATCTACCTGCGACTCCACTTTCAAGGAGCTATGAACCTGCACTCCAAGGTCTCTTTGTTCAGCAAAACTCCCTAGGACCTTACCATTAAGTGTATAAGTCCTGCTAAGATTTGCTTTCCCAAAATGCAGCACCGCACATTTATCTGAATTAAACTCCATCTGCCACTTCTCAGCCCAGTGGCCCATCTGGTCCAGATCCTGTTGTAATCTGAGGTAACCCTCTTCGCTGTCCACTACACCTCCAATTTTGGTGTCATCTTCAAACTTACTAACTGTACCTCTTATGCTCGCATCCAAATCATTTATGTAAATGACAAAAAGTAGAGGGCCCAGCACCGATCCTTGTGGCACTCCACTGGTCACAGGCCTCCAGTCTGAAAAACAACCCTCCACCACCACCCTCTGTCTTCTACCTTTGAGCCAGTTCTGTATCCAAATGACTAGTTCTCCCTGTATTCCTTGGGGATTGAGGCAGAATAGAAGATTTGAATTGATGTGGGCCATGACCAGCCTTTCAAAGCTCTTAATGATTATAGAGGTCAGAGCCACTGGGTGGTATTCATTAAGGCACATCGCATGTGCTTTCTTAGGTCGTGGGATGATGGTGGGGATTTTGGTTTGTTGAAGCGAGAGGTTGAAGGTGTCAGTGAATACCTCCCACCAGCTGGTCTGCACAGGATCTGAGTGCACGGGCGGGGACTCTGTCAGGTGGACAAAGGGTCAATGCTCCAAAAGCTTGTGATTTCAAATAACTCTATGGGACTATAACCTGGTGGCGTGTGATTTCTGATTCTGTTAATCTAGGTGTAATACATCACATATTACTCATTCAAAGAACCCAATAAATTGATGAAAAATGGTTTCCCTTTAATGAAATAATGCTCTTTCTTCGAGATAATCTTGAGTTTTTCGAACTGCAATAACCTCCTGAGCAATCTAACAGCTTCCACAAGATAGATGCCAAGCTTGGGGTAACATGGTGGCTCAGTGGTTAGCACTACTGCCTCACAGTGTCAGGGACCCAGGTTTGATTCCACCCTTGGGCGACAGTCTGTGTGGAGTTTGCACATTCTCCCCGTGTCTGCGTGGGTTTCCTCCGGGTGCTCTGGTTTCCTTCCACAGTCCAAAGATGTGCAGGTTAGGTCGATTGGCTGTGCTAAGTTATCCACAGTGTGTAGGCTAGATGGGTTCGCCATGAGAATTGCAAGGGTTATGGGGGGCTGGGGTGCTCTTTGGAGGGTCGGTGTGGACTTGGTGGGCTGAATGGCCTGTCCCCACACTGTAGAGACTCTATTCTGTTCCAACTGGCCCACAGTTATATTTTTCTACTTCCTGACATTCTCCCTTCTTGAATAGAGGGTTATAGCAAGTTTTGAGAAGATTTGTAGCTCAGGTTGAGGTTCTGGATATAGGTTTGCTCGCTGAGCTGGAAGTTTCATTTCCAAACGATTCATCACCCTACTAGGCAACATCTTCAGTGGGCCTCCAGGCGAAGCACTGCTGATAATTCCTGCTTTCTATTTATTGAATAGATAAATAGAAAGCAGGAATGATCAGCAGTGCTTTGCCTGGAGGCCCACTGAAGATGTTCTGGATTAGTGGTGCTGGAAGAGCACAGCAGTTCAGGCAGCATCCAAGTAGCTTCGAAATTGACATTTCGGGCAAAAGCCCTCCTGAGGAAGGGCTTTTGCCCGAAACGTCGATTTCGAAGCTACTTGGATGCTGCCTGAACTGCTGTGCTCTTCCAGCACCACTAATCCAGAATTTGGTTTCCAGCATCTGCAGTCCTTGTTTTTACCCCACTGAAGATGTTACCTAGTAGGATGACGAAACATCTGGAAATGAGCCTTCCAGCTCAGCGAGCAAACCTACATCCATAGAGGGTTATATCTGCTACTTTGCAGACTGATGGAACCTTTCCCAAATCTGGTGAATTATAGAAAATCAGCACCAATACATCTATCACCCCATTAGCCACCTCTTTTACTATCCGTGAATTTGCTGAAGTACCAATTCCCTGGTGATTGCAATGTCACAAAGTTCTTTCTCTTCCATCTCCTGATTTACTGGATTGTTTTTCTATTCTATTTTCTATTCAGGATAGTGAAGGCAGCATTTGGTATGCCTTCCTTTATTGTTCAGAGTATTGAGTACAGGAGTTGAAAGGTCATGTTGCAGTTATACAGGACATTGGTTAGGCCACTGTTGGAATATTGCATGCAATTCTGGTCTCCTTCTCATTGAAAGGATGTTGTGAAACTTGAAAGGGTTCAGAAAAGATTTACAACCCTGTTGCCAGGGTTGGAGGATCTGAGCTACAGGGAGAGGCTGGATAGGGTGGGGCTGTTTTCCCTGGAGCGTTGGAGGCTGAGGGGTGACCTTATAGAGGTTTATAAAATCATTAGGGGCATGGATAAGGTAAATAGACAAAGTCTCTTCCCTAGAGTGGGGGAGTCCAGAACTAGAGGGCATAGGTTTAGGTTAAGAGGGGAAAGATATAGAAGAGACCTAAGGGGCAACTTTTTCACACAGAGGGTGGTACGTGTATGGAATGAGCTGCCAGAGGAAGTGGTGGAGGCTGGTACAATTGCAACTTTTAAAAGGCACTTAGATGGGTATATGAATAGGAAGGGTTTGGAGGGATATGGACCGGGTGCTGGCAGGTGGGACTAGATTGGGTTGGGATATCTGGTCAGCATGGACGGGATGGACCGAAGGGTCTGGTTCCATGCTGTACACCTCTATGATCTATGACTCTCAGTACTGAAGACAAAAGCAAAATATTTATCCATTTCCTCCTCCATTTCCTTATTGTTTACTATTAACCCATTCTCCAGAGGAACACCTCATCACTTAATCATTTCCTTTCTAGGTACCTATACAAATGTCCTCACATGAGCTAAGCAGAGCCATTGCCTTATCCTACTTTGTTTATTGAAACTGCCTTGGACAGTGACAATTGGATCCTTCCCCTCTTACTCCAAGGTCCTGTCCAGTTCTGAGCAGATGTCCTGAACCCTGACACTGAGCATCTAAACTGTTACTGCACAGTTTCAATCCCCTCCACTATGCTGCCCCCTGACACCACTACTTGACGTTTTGCTCCCACACTGGATTAGCTCCAAAGTAGGCAGCTAAGAAATAGCTCAGCTACAGCAGAGCTAAGAAATACAAAGGGGATGGTGACATTATTGGGGTTGTACTATAGGCCCCCAAACAGTCAATGGGAATTAGAGGAAAAAATGTGCAGGCAGACTGGAGAGACTTGCAGGGTCAATAGGGTTGTCAGAATAGGTGGAGTAGCAGAGAGCATCAGGGACTATCCGAGAATACAGGAGGATATAGATAGACTGAAAAGTTGGGTGGAAAAGTGGCAGATAGATTTCAATCCAGACAAATGTGAGGTGATGCATTTACAATGAACGGAAGAGCCTTGGGAAGAGTTGATGGGCAGAGAGATCAGGTTCGATTCCAGCCTTGGGTGACTGTCTGTGTGGAGTTTGCACATTCTCCCTGTGTCTGTGTGGGTTTTCCTCCCGCAGTCCAAAGGTGCGCAGGTTAAGTGAATTAGCCATAGTGCAAAGTGCATTGGTCAGAGGGAAAAGGGTCTGGGTGGGTTACTCTTTGGAGGGTCGGGTTGGGCTAACAGGCCTGTTTCCACACTGTAGGGAATCTAATCTAGACAGGCCTTGATAAAATTATACAAGGCACTGGTCGGACCACAGCTGACATATGCTGAACAGTCTGGGGTCTTTTACCTCAGGGAAGTTAGCCTGGCATTGGAAGGAGTCCAGAAAAGGTTCACTCGGATGATTCCAGTTTGGATTCGGCCCATACTCATTGACGTTTAGATGAATGAGAGGTGACCTTATTGAAACAACGAAGACTCTTCAGGGTCTTGAGAGGGGTAAATGTGGAGAGATTGTTCCTAGTGTGGGAGAGTCTGGGACTAGAGGGAATCATTTCAGTATAAGGAGTTGCCCATTTAAGACAGAGATGAGGAGGAATTTCTTCTCTCAGGAGGGAGCGAATTCTTTACCTCTGAGGGTTGTTGTGGTTGGGTCATTAAGTATTTTCAAGGCTGAGAGAGACAGATGTTTAATCAGTCAGGGAATTGAGTGTTTTGGAGAAAAGGCAAGAAGGTGGTTTTGACAATTATCATGTCATCCATGATCTCATTGAATGATGTGCCAGACTTGATGGGCTACATCTGCTCCAGCACCTTAACAAAGGACCCTACAAGCAGAAGGAGGCCATTCAGCCCCTCAAACCTGCTCCACCATTCAATCAGATTTTGGCTGATCTATGCCAGCACCATATATCTATCTTGGGCCCATATCCCTTAATGTCTTTGCTTAATAAAAATGTGTCAATTTCACATTTAAATTTAACAATCTAAAGAGCATCAACTGCCATTTGAGGAAGAGAAGTCCAAAACTCCATTACGTTATGTGTATGGAACTGCTTCCTAAGATCTCTCCAAAACGGTCTGGCCTGAACTCTCAGACTGTGCGCCTAATTCTTGAACAGTGGAAATATTACATCACTATCTACCCTGTCTTTTCCCCATCAATATCCTGAAAATCTCAATTAGATCACCCTTGAACTTCTATATTCTAGAGAATAATTTGTTTAATCTTTCCTCATAATTTAATCCTGAAGACTAGGTATCATCATTGTAAATCTGCAGTGAACTCCCTCCAGGGTCAATCCTTCCTAAGGTGTGATACTCAGATTTGCTCAAAGTGGGAGTCAAACTAGGGTTTTGTAGAACTGCTGCATAACTCCGCCATCCTTATGCTTGTGATATAAAGACCAGCATTCCATTAACCTGCACCTGTGTGTGACATTTTAAAGAGCTATGCACCTGAACCTCAAATCTCACTGGACACCCACTGTACTTAGTGTTGTGTCTTACAAATAATACCGTGATCTATCCTTCTCGATCCGAAATAATTACTTACAGTGTGGAAACAGGCCCTTCGGCCCAACAAGTCCACACCACCCCGCCGAAGCGCAACCCACCCATACCCCTACATCTACCCCTTACCTAACACTACAGGCAATTTAGCATGGCCAATTCACCTGACCTGCACATTTTTGGACTGTGGGAGGAAACCGGAGCACCCGGAGGAAACCCACGCAGACACGGGGAGAATGTACAAACTCCACACAGTCAGTCGCCTGAGGTGGGAATTGAACCCGGGTCTCTCAGCGCTGTGAGGCAGCAGTGCTAACCACTGTGCCACCGTGCAGCCCACTTGGGTAACCTGACATTGCTGATATTAAAACCCCCCTGCCACAGCTTTGCCCATTCACCTAATCTTATCAACATCCTGTGGTCATTTTACACCGTCATCAACACTGTCTCTAATTCTGCCCAATTTTGTGTTGTCGGCAAATTTGGATATTTGACCTTTTATGCTATTGGCTGAAAATGTGTTGCTGGAAAAGTGCAGCAGGTCAGGCAGCATCCAAGGAGCAGGAGAATCGACGTTTCGGATCTCCAGCATCTGCAGTCCTCACTTTCTCCTTTTATGCCATTATCCAAGTCATTAATGAATATTGTGAATAATTGAGGCCCCAACTCAGATCACCAAGGGACACCACTCGTCATGTCCTGCCAACTTGAGTACTTACCCATTATTCCAACTCTCTGTTTCCAACCAATTTTCCATCTATGTCAATAATTTGTCCTCAATTTCATGGACTTCCACCTTAGCTGATAGGAGACAGTCGATGGTCTTATAAATTGATAAAATCATTGAACAGAATCTGTAGAGTGCAGAAAAAGACCATTTGGCCCATTGAGTCGACACTGACCACCTGAAGAGCATCCGAGCCTAGCTCTAAAACCTTGCATTTCCCATGGGTAAGCCACCTAGCCTGCACATTTGGGTGGAAGCACCCAGAGGAAGCCCGCACAGACACAAAACGTGCAAGCTCCACACACACACAGTCACCTCAGGCTGGAATCAAATGCAGGTCCCTTGTGCTATGAAACAGCAGTGTTAACCCACTGTGCCACTCCATGGTGCTCCACATGCCACAGTGCCATGGTCAGTTTGCTTATCCGCATACAGCCCTCGCTCTCATCTGTATCTGTTGGGGAATTGGAATGTCTGAGACCCCAGCACTTTTGCCCCCCTCAGGGCCTCTTACCTATCTCACTCAGATGTCCCTTCCTCCTTTCCCTAACCACAGACCCAATCAGCTAACATACACCCAGAGTAATCCAGCAGCTCCTGGAGTCTGCTTCAGTTTAATAAACATCTTGGCTGCTCATATTGACACCTCAATCAATCTACTTCACCCCGCATTCCTTTCATAACTTTTCACCTCTTACCTTAACCAGAATCTATCTCCCGATGAAAGGCTTTTGCCTGAAATGTCAATTTTGCTGCTCCTTGGATGCTGCCTGAACTGCTGTGCTCTTCCAGCACCACTGATCCAGAATCTATCCACCTCTACCTTCAAAATATTCAAGCACTCCGCACCCACCAACTTTCAAAGGACTCACAGCCATTTGAGAGAAAAAAACTATTGACCAACTGTTTTAAATGGCTGGCTCTAGATTATGAAACATTGATTCTCCCAAAGAGGAAGCATTCTTCCCATGTATGCTGTGAAGACCCGTTAGGATCTTCTATGTTTCAACCAAATCAACGTTAATAACTTTGCTCACCCCAGCTCAACTCTGGCACCTCCATGTCAATCAAATCACTTCTTAAAACCATAAGACATAGGAGTGGAAGCAAGGCCATTTGGCCCATCAAGTCCACTCCACCATTTAGCCATGGCTGATAGGTGTTTCAATTCCACTTGCCCGCACTCTCCCTGTAGCCCTTAATTCCTTGCGAGATCAAGAATTTATTAATCTCTGCCTTGAAGACATTTAATGTCCTGGCCTCCACTGTGCTCTGTGGCAGTGAATTGCACTGGCCCACCACTCTCTCGCGGAAGAAATGTCTCCTTACTTATGTTCTAAATTGACCCCCTCTAATTTTAAGGCTGTGCCCACGGGTCCTAGTCTCTCCACCTAACGGAAACAACTTTCCTGCGTCCACCCTTTCTAAGCCATGCATTATCTTGTATGTTTCTATTAGATCTCCCCTCAACCTTCTAAACTCTAATGAATACAATCCCAAGATCCTCAGCTGTTCATCGTGTGTTAGACCTACCATTCCAGGGATCATCCGTGTGAATCTCCACTGGACATGCTCCAGTGCCAGTCTGTCCTTCCTGAGGTGTGGGGACCAAAACTAGACATAATATTCTAAATGGGGCATAACTAGATCTTTATAAAGTCTCAGAAACACATCTCTGCTTTAATATTCCAAACCTCTTGAGATAAATGACAACATTACATTTGCTTTCTTAATCACGGACTCAACCTGCAAATCAACCTTTAGAGAATCCTGGACTCGCACTCCCAGATCCCTTTGTACTTTGGCTTTATGAGTTTTCTCACCGTTTAGAAAATACTCCATGCCTGTATTCCTTTTTCCAAAGTGCAAGACCTAACACTTGCTCACATTGAATTTCATCAACCATTTCTTGGACCACTCCCCTAAACTGTCTAAACCTTTCTGCAGCCTCCCCACCTACAACCGAGGTTAGGCTAATTGGCCTATAATTTTCCACCTTTTGTCTTGATCCTTTTTTTCCTTCTAAACCCTGTGGTCACAAGCCGAGCCTGTCCAACCTTTCCTCACAACACAACATCCTCATTCCAGATATCAGTCCAGTAAATCCATCTCTGAGTTGCCTCCAATACATTTACATCTGTCATTTGAAATATGACCAATAGTGTGCACGTTACTCCAAATGTGGTTATACCAGAACACTCTAGAACTGGTGTAGTGAGAGCAGGCAGCTCAAAGGGCGGCTGGGGATGAGAGCAGGAACAGGCAGCCCAAGGGACGGCCAGTGTTGGGGGCCAGGCCAAGCAGACGAGTTTGAGCCCAGCCTGGCCAGGTGCTATGGACTCTGGTGTCGAACTGTTTATTCACGTTTTAGTAAGAAGAAATGTAATGGTTACCAAAATGTAATGTTTGGTTTTGTTTTCCTTATTTTCTGTTTTGTAATGAGATTCTGTACCTAGGTACTTTGTACCTAAGATGGTACAGGAAGTGGTGACTTATAAACTACTGACTGTACTCATGTGTGTATGTGACAATAAACCCAATTCACTAAAACCTCCCTACTTTTCTCTTCAATTCTCTCATGATAAATGATAACATTCTGTTTGTTTTCCTAATTATCACCTGGGGTGCTGCAGAATAACCTTTTCTGAATCATTCACGAGGACATCCAGATCCCTCTGCATCTCAGAGCTCTGCAATCTCTCACCGTGGCGATAAATGTGCCTCAGTGTTGTCGCTGACCAATGAGGGAGAAGTTCCGTCGATTGAGCCTGTTTTCACTGGATATAGTAGAATGAGAGGGATCTCACTGAAACACTGAAACCTCTGACAGTGCTGTTCATGCTGAATGTGGGGATGATGTTTTCCCTGACTAGGGTCCAGAACAAGAGGTCTCAATCTCTGGGTGTGGGTTGGGCCATTTCAGAGTCAACATCTTCACTCAGGGGACAATGAACCTCAGGAATTCTCCACCACAGGAGGCTGTGGAGATGAAGTTACTGAATACTTCTAAGAAAGAAGTAGATTTCTAGAGGTTAAAAGTATCAAGGGGGATGGGAAGAGAGTGGGAGTATGATGTAAGATAGAGAATTAGTTGAGTGAGCGAGTTGATTTGATAGACTGAATGGTCTACTCCTGAATGATGTAGCCCACAGTGGGAGAACCATGCGAGAAATTCCATGGGGCCTATTTTGAAGTTGGAAGCAAGTTGATGTATGGTTTAACTCAAGTTAACAATGTCAAACCTTGTCAGCATGGTGGCTCAGTAGTTAGCACTGCTATCTCACAGCTCTGAGAACCTGGGTTCGATTCCAGCCTCAGGCAACTCTCTGTGTGGCATTTGCATACTTTCCTTGCTTCTGCTAGGTGCTCTGGTCTCTTCCCACTGTCCAAAGATGTGCATGTTAATTGGGTTACCCCTAGTGTTCAGGAATGTGTGGGTTAGTCATGGGAAATGCAGGGTAGGGGAGTGCTAGGTCTGGGTGGGATGGTCTTCAGAGGCTCAGTGCAGACTCAATGGGCTGAATGGCCTCTTTCTGCCCTGTCGGGATTCTCTGAGCTCTGGGCATCAAGGTGAGGTTTTGAGGGACTGCCCCAGGCTGTGTCTCTGTGATCTTCAGTCACTCTGAGCTCACAGCATCCCTGCTCTGCCCTATCTTACCTTCCTGCGCCCCCTCCCTTTGAGATACCAGACTCATGTCACTTCTGTCTCACGGAGAGTTTTTTCGCCCTGACATCAAGGCCGGAAACGTGTCATTGGTGCCAATGATGCCTCAGTCATGTGTGGGGGGAGAGGGAAGCCTTGGCTCCAGGTACAGTGAGTCAAGGGAGCCTCTGATCCTAGTCCAGAGGCTTGGACACAGTCAATTAGTCATTCCGGGCAGGCGGAGTCAGGATCCTCTCCACCATTGGGGTGGTGTTTTCCTCCTGGAATGAGAGACAGGCGGGTATTGAGGGAGATGGAAGTGGGAGGCACAGCTGTCTCTGTTGGTATGGGGGTATGGTCTCTGAGTGGGCAGCACAAAGGGCACACGGGGTCAGTGGTGCTGGGGCTTGGGGTGGGTTTGAGTGAGTGGGGGCGGATGTACCAGGTAATGAGTGTGGTAGAGCAGGAGCCTGGTGGATACATGGACAGAGATAGAGGGAGGGTGAGGTATCAGATGGTGACATTTACACTGGTAGGGTAAAGAGGGACACTGCTCTTCCTCGATTTTCCTGGTCCTTGGATGCTCCCTGACCTGCTGTGCTTTTCCAGCACAACTCTAATTTTGACCCATATCCCTCTAAACCCTTCCTATTCATTCACCCATCCAGATGCCTTTTAAATGCTGTAATTGTACCAGCCTCCATCACTTCCTCTGGCAGCTCATTCCATACATGCACCACCCTCTGCGTAAACAAATTGCCCCTTACCTCTCTTTTTCTCTTTCCCCTCTCAAATTAAACCAATGCCCTCTAGTTCTGGACTCCCCAACCCCAGGGAAAAGACCTTGTCTATTCACCCTATTCATGTCCCCCATGATTTTATAAACCTCTATGCAGTCACCCCTCAGCCTCCGACGCTCCAGGGAAAACAGCCCCAGCCTGTTCAGCCTCTCCCTGTAGCTCAAATCCTCCAATCCTGGCAACATCCTTGTAAATCTTTTCTGAACTCTTTCAAGTTTCGCAACACGGTTTGGAGGGATATGGGCCAGGTGCTGGCAAGTGGGACTAGATTGGGTTGGGATATCTGGTTGGCATGGATGGGTTGGACCGAAGGGTCTGTTTCCATGTTGTACATCTCCATGACTCTATAACACCCTTCTGATAGGAAGGAGCCCAGAACTACACACAATATTCCAAAAGTGGCCTAACCCAATGTCCTGTACGGCCACAACATGACCTCCAAAATCCTATACTCAATGAATTGACCAATAAAGGAAGGCATACCATATTCATTGTTCACTATCCTAACTATCTGGGACTCCACTTTTAAGGAGCTATGAACCTGCACTCCAAGGTCTCTTTGTTCAGCAACACTCCCCAGGACATTACCCTCCTTCCCATCTCTCTCCTCACAAGCTTATTCTCCCACTCCTCTTGATGCAATGAGCTGTGCGTCTGGAGTCACATTTAGGCCTGACCAGTTAAAGACAGCAAACTTCCCTCGCTCAAGAATATTAGTGAACCAAATGGGATTTTACAAGAACCAATGGTAGATTTACGATTACCCTTAACGAGAGAAGCTTTCAATTTCAGAATTTTTAAATTGAAATTCCATCTAGCTGCAATGATAGGATTTGAGCCCATGTCCCCAGAATATTGCGGCCAGCCTCTGGAGTGCGAATCCTCAACACCAATGACTCTTTATGTGAAGACAATGAATCATAGAGGGGTTCTGATAAGGACAGAGAAAAAGAAGTGCAAGCGGGTCTGGATGTGAAGTCTAATGAACTGTTTATATATGTCACATGTCCTTTGGGTGTTCATCTACTCTTCCTGTCATTCCCGAAGAGGTACAGCTCCAAATGAGTCTGTAATCCATGATCTTATCTGCAACAGACCAAGATCAGATAGATTCTCAAAATATCAACCTCTTCCTGTTATTGCTCCTGCAGGTTTTTTTTTTATGTGTGGACTTTCTGAGAAATTCTGAGGCAATGTTAAGATAAAATTCTCAAAACTTGAGTTACTTTCTTTCTCTTGTTGCATTGATTGGTGATGGCATCACTTGGTGGAACATTGCAGTCCATTGGTGCAGCAGAATTGTAGGCGATGGCCTCGTGGTGTTGTCACTGGATTTTTAAACCAGACACCCAGGTAATGTTCAGGGGACCTGAGTTTGAATCTCACCACAGCAGATGGTGGAATACGAATTCAACAAAAATCTAGAGTTAAGGGTCTAATGTGACCATGAATCCATTGTTGGAAAAACCCATCTGGTTCATTAATGTCCTTCAGGTAAGAAACTGCCATCCTTACCTGGTCTGGCCTACAGGTGACTCCAGGCCTACAACAATGTGGTTGACTCTTAACTGCCTCTGGGCATTTAGGGATGGGTAATAAATGCTGGCCTAGCCAGAGACGCACTCAGCCCATAAAGAAATAATTGCACCTGGCCTTCTACGACAAAACATCTGAGTCTTTTTTTTAATTCACTCACGGAATTTGGAATTTTTCTGGCTGGGCCAGTATTTATTGCACTTGTTTCAAAGACAATTATTACCCTCCTTGAGAAGGGGGTGGTGAGCTGCCTTCTTGAACATCTGCAGTCCATGTGCTATAAGTAGACCCACAGTGTCCCCTGTGAAGGGAATTCCTGGATTTTGTCCCAGCAACAATGAAGGACTGGTGACACATTTCCAAATCAGGGTGGTGAGTGGCTAGGAGGGGAATTTGCAGGGGGTGGTGTTCCCATGTATCTGCTGTCCTTGTGCTGTCTAATGATCTTTGGTGAATAAGGTCTTATATTCCTTCTTACCCTAGGATCACTTGAAACATGAAACTCTACTATAAGTATTCTCCTCTATAACCTAATGAATCAACATTAGCTCATACATTGATGTATCTGAGATTTAATGATTGTAGCTATCTGTTAGTTGACATAAATGTCTGCCAGATTCTTCAATACCACAGGACCATGGTCAGCTTCTTGTGTTTCAGGGGATAACATAAACATTGCTGCATTAGGTTAAATCCCCATGGTATCCCCAGTGGTCGACTGCAAAAGATTCCAATACAAATTGTTGAAAGGCTATTTGAAGACAAGCCAGACAGCAGCATTAGACAACAGAGAATTCAGAAAAACAGAAAGTTCCTCAGCCTCAATAAACTATCTGCAGTTCCAGTCCATAAGTTCTGGAAGACCAGCTCAAGGGAAGGATAAATGTCAGGATCTTGATCAGATGGGTCAATTGGGCTGAGTCCTGGCAGATGGAGTTTAATTCAGATAAATGCAAGGTGCTGCATTTTAGGAAAGCAAATCTTAGCAGGACTTATACACTTAATGGTAAGGTCCTAGGGAGTGTTGCTGAACAAACTATGACAGTACCATAGTTCTACAGTTCTGTAGAGTGAGCCTTAACCACTCATCAAGAAAACAGAGATACTTTATTTTTGATGAGAATGTAAATGTTTTCAAAAAAATGCATTTCGCCAGTTTGTGATGTAAACAACGTGCTATATTTTTAATATTATTCATTGCAAGTTAAGATGAAAAGCCAAGGTCTTTTCCCAAGGTAGGGGAGTCCAAAACTAGCAGGCATCAGTTGAAGGTGACAGGGGAAAGATTTAAAAGATACCTGAGGGGCAGAGAGTGGTCTATATATGGGATAAGCTACCAGAGGAAGTGATAGAGGCAAGGGTAATCAGAGTGTTTAAAAGACTTTTACTCAGGTACAGAAATAAGAAGGGTTTAGAGGGATATGGGCCAAACACAGGGAAACAGGACTAGTTCAGTTTAGGAACCCTGGCCGGTGAGGATGAATTGGGCCAAAGGGCTGTATGACTCTATGACTCTGTGACTCAACGTTTGAGAGCTTGGATTCTGGGTTAGTGTGAATGAAGTTAATAATTGTATACAAGATAATGAGAGGCATAGATAGAGTAGATAGCCAGAGACTTTTCCCCAGGGCAGAAATGTCTGTCATGAGGGGTCATGATTTTAAGGTGATTGGAGGAAGATTTAAGGGAGATGTCAGAGGTAGGTTCTTTACACAGAGAGTAGTGGATGTGTGGAATGCATTGCCAGTGGTCGTAGTAGAGTCAGATACATAGGGACATTTAAGCGACTGCTGGACTAACACATGGATGGCAGTAAATTGAGGGGTTAGATTGATCTTAGATTAAGATAAATGCTTGGCACACCATCGTGGGCTGAAGGGCCTGTACTGTGCTGTACTGTTCTATGTTCTATAATTAAACTTTTTTTTGTAGCCATGGTGATTTCTTTTACAACAGTTTTTGAAGATTAGCTTTACACTTACACCATAAGAACATAAGACCTAAATGCAGATGCAGGTCATTCTGCCCATTGAGTCTGCTCTGCTATTTAATGGGATCATGACTGTTCTGATTATCCCCAACTCCAGTTTCCTTTTGTGTATAATGATAGGGTTTTACAACCAAGTGAACAAACAAACAAGCTCCAGTTTAAAAGGCCAAGAGAGCTTTTTTGAAGCTTAGGGGATACACCAATAGTTTTGAGGGATAGATATTTATATGTTAGTTTTGCTTTGAGTTTTGAACAATCCTTGAAAGTCCTTGGAGAAAGATAACTGCATACTCCTGAGAAGGAAAGGATATAGTGAAACTAGGCTAGCTCAGAATAAACAGTTATTGTAGGTTCCAAACCAGAACTGCTAGGATAAAACCCTGGAGAGGTTACTTAAAGCTGAGCACCTTTAAGCTCAGGTGTATAACAGCTCCAGGAAGAAACTATCTGCAGTTCCAGTCCATAAGTTCTGGAAGACCAGCTCAAGGGAAGGATTAATGTCAGGATCTTGATCAGATGGGACAATTGGGCTGAGTAATGGCAAATGGAGTTTAATTCAGATAAATGCAAGGTGCTGCATTTTTGGGAAAGCAAATCTTAGCAGGACTTATACACTTAATGGTAAGGTCCTAGGGAGTGTTGCTGAACAAAGAGACCTTGGAGTGCAGATTCATAGCTCCTTGAAAGTGGAGTCGCAGGTAGGTAGGATAGTGAAGAAGGTGTTTAGTATGCTTTCCTTTATTGGTCAGAGTATTGAGTACAGGAGTTGGGAGGTCATGTTGCGGCTGGACAGGACATTGGTTAGGCCACAGTTGGAATATTGTGTGCAATTCTGGACTCCTTCCTATCGGAAAGATGCTGTGAAACTTGAAAGGGTTCAGAAAAGATCTACAAGGATGTTGCCAGGGTTGGAGGATTTGAGCTGTAGAGAGAGGTTGAATAGGCTGGGGCTGTTTTCCCTGGAGCATCAGAGGCTGAGGGGTGACCTTATAGAGGTTTATAAAATCATAAGGGGCATGGATAGGATAAATAGACCAGGTCTTTTCTCTGGGGTCAAGGAGTCCAGAACTAGAGGGCATAGGTTTAGGGTGAGAGGGGAAAGATATAAAAGAGACCTAAAGGGGCAACTTTTTCACGCAGAGGGTGGTATGTGTATGGAATGAACTGCCAGAGGAAGTGGTGGAGGCTGGTACAATTGCAACATTTAAAAGGCATCTGGATGGGTATATGAATAGGAAGGGTTTGGAGGGATATGGGCTGGGTGCTGGCAGGTGGGACTAGATTGGGTTGGGATATCTGGTTGGCATGGACGGGTTGGCCCGAAGGGTCTGTTTCTGTGCTGTACATCTCTATGACTCTATGACTCTATGATTAACAGATTCAAGCTTACGTCATACAGACAGTGACCCCAAGTACCTGTTGACCAGTTTGTCAGAAGATGCCACAACAATGAGTATGGGTGTGACTTTTGCAAAAAGAACCAATCAGAGTGGCTCATTGAGCTAGTCATCACCTTCACACCAAACAAGACTCTTTCAGGTAAAAAGAAAAGAAATCTCACTGAAGGAGGGATGCAAATATGAAACCACAATGTCAGGCCAACAATAATGACCCTATCTTTATTCATTCATTGAATAAGGGCGTTACTGGCTGGACCAGCATTTATTGACCACCACCAGTTACTCAGAAGGCATGAAGTGTCAACCATATTGCTGTAGGTTTGGAGTCACATGTAGGCCCGACCAGGTAAGGATAGCAGTTCCCTTCCCTAAAAAGTGTTAGTGAATCAGATGGGTTTTTCTGACAATCAACAATAGATTCATGGTCATCGGTAGACTTTTACTTCCAGATTTCATTTTTAATTGAACTCAAATTCCACCAACTGCCATGATGGGATTTGAACCCAGGTCCCCAGGACATGTGTTACATGTGGCCATCACTTCAGTTGTGGTCAGTGAAGTGCACAAAACTAACAAGGTCTGTCACAGACATGGTTTGTCAGACATTCATAAAAGCTCTTCAGCTTTTTCAAAAAATATATCTGTAAAGCATGTGGCACAAAGGGAGACTGAGCACTCATTGGCCAGAAACAAGGTTCCATAGTTCAGGCAGACTCCAGAAGTAAACCCAGCTCACATCATTATCTCACTACCCACACTCCAGCAGAAAATATGACAAGATCTTTCCGATCTATGATTAGGAAAAGTATCAAGTGACAAAGCAAGGTTTTGACATTGCATTGCTGCATTTTGATCACCTCTGACGGGGAAAGGATTTCCCCCTGCCATTGAAAAAGAATGTCCTGTGTATCTCTCTTTTCGAGTTAACCTGCTTAGAGGAATACAGGTTTACAAAATTATGAGGGGCATGGATAGGGTAAGTAGGCAAAGTCTTTTCTCTGGGGTCGGAGAGTCCAGAACTAGAGGGCATAGGTTTAGGGTGAGAGGGGAAAGATATAAAAAAGACACAAATTCTGCTCAGAAGCTAACTATAAGCAATCTTGCACAATGATCAACTGTCTAATTATTCTGGAAGGCTCTTGTGGTACAGTGGGACTGTCCTGATCTCTAGACGAGGAGGCCTGAGTTCAAGTTCTATCTGCTCCAGAGGTCGTAGAGTCATAGAGATGTACAGCATGGAAACAGACCCTTCGGTCCAACCTGTCTATGCTGACCCAGATATCCCGACCCAATCTAGTCCCACTTGCCAGCACCCGGCCCATATCCTTCCAAACCCTTCCTATTCATATACCCATCCAAATGCCTCTTAAATGTTGCAATTGTACCAGCCTCCACCACTTCCTCTGGCAGCTCATTCCATACACGTACCAACCTCTGCGTGAAAAAGTTGCCTCTTGGGTCTCTTTTATATCTTTCCCCTCTCACCCTAAACCTATGCCCTCTAGTTCTGGACTCCCCGACCCCAGGGAAAACGCTTTGCCTATTTACCCTATCCACGCCCCTCATAATTTTGGAAACCTCTATATCTCTAAGCAGGTTAATTCGAAAAGAGAGATACGCAGGATATTCTTCTTCAATGGCAGAGGGAAATGAAAACAATAAACAATGAGCAAATGACCAAGGTGGGAAAGAACAAAGATGAACAATGGACAGAGTTAGAAATATAAGGAGCGAGAAGGGCCTGGGCTGGATGTGTCCTGGGCGACATTGCATGTTGTCAGATGCCCGTGTAGTGGTTATCGTGGAACAGCGTGGTCATGGGGACAGCCCGTTCTGGAGTAAAAATCTACATGGGATATTAGGAGAAAGTGAGGACTGCAGATGCTGGAGATCAGAGCTGAAAATGTGTTGCTGGAAAAGCGCAGCAGGTCAGGCAGCATCCAAGGAGCAGGAGAATCGACGTTTCGGGCATTCCTGAAGAAGGGCTCATGCCCGAAATGTCGATTCTCCTCCTCCTTGGATGCTGCCTGACCTGCTGTGCTTTTCCAGCAACACATTTTCAGCTCTACATGGGATATTATCAGGCCCCACAGCCTTTTTCAGTATCCAGTAACCTCAGCCATTTCTCTCACACAGAGTGAATGGAATTGGCTGATGTGTTGCTGCGGACCTCAGGAGGAAGCCAAGGCAGATCATCCACTCGACACTCCTGGCTAAAAATCGCTACAAATGTTTAAACAGATACTCTGGCCTCCTCCATCAATGAGGATGCAGGTATTTGTTGAGCTTCCTCCTCCAGTGAATGGTTTAATTGTCCACCACCATTCACAACTGGATGGGGCAGGACTGCAGAGCTTAGATAGAACATAGAACATAGAACAATACAGCGCAGTACAGGCCCTTCGGCCCTCGATGTTGCGCCGATCAAAGCCCACCTAACCTACACTAACCCACTATCCTCCATATACCTATCCAATGCCCGCTTAAATACCCATAAAGAGGGAGAGTCCACTACTGCTACTGGCAGGGCATTCCATGATCTTACGACTCGCTGAGTGAAGAACCTACCCCTAACATCAGTCCTATATCTACCCCCCCTTAATTTAAAGCTATGCCCCCTTGTAATAGCTGACTCCATACGTGGAAAAAGGTTCTCACTGTCAACCCTATCTAACCCCCTAATCATCTTGTACACCTCTATCAAATCACCCCTAAACCTTCTTTTCTCCAAAGAAAACAACCCCAAGTGCCTCAGCCTTTCCTCATAGGATCTTCCTACCATACCAGGCAACATCCTGGTAAACTTCCTCTGCACCCGTTCCAGTGCCTCCACATCCTTCCTATAGTATGGCGACCAAAACTGCACACAATATTCCAGATGCGGCCGCACCAGACAACTGCAGCATGACCTCAGGACTCCGGAACTCAATTCCTCTACCAATAAAAGCCAGATGTGATCCATTGGTTGTGGGAAGGTATTCTGCCAGCTCATAGTTTAGTAATGTTGTGTTATATCGTTACCAGGTTAACAGCTGATGTGTAGGTATACCGAGTGCTGCCTCCCATACAAAATAGTGAGTCTCATTGAGCCAGGGATGTCCCCTGACTTGGCATTTTCATTTCACACTAAGTTACTTAATTATTCTCTTACAACTAAACTAGTTCACTGTTTTAATTGTGGGCGATAGAATTTTAAGGGGAAGTGCATTTAGGGAAATTGCCACATAAGGCTGATTGTCATTAAAAAAATAAATGGAAGTATTTCACACACAATGAATTGCAGAGACTGTTGTTAAACTGAAAGGCCATCTTTCTACACAACAAGATCAAGAAAGCAGCAAAAGGGTGAATTATTAAATTATCTGTTCCGGATTATTGGTTCAGGACAGAATGTTTTCAGGACATAAAGTCAATAACATTCCCTCACCAGGTTTGGATTTTTGGATTATCTTTTAGCAGCTTTTGGATTGGTTCAGGGCCTGAGCACATTTTCAGTCTTTCCACATGATGTGGGTGTCATTGAGTTGCCCAACATTGCTGTTGCGAAAATGCTGCTAACTGGGATCCGGGCTCCAAATCCTTGAGTTTCTGACCCAAAGGTGAGTTTGGAGCCAACTGAGGCAGAGTTGATGGCCATCAACAATTGTAAGGCAAAAGGCCAGAGAACCTGTCGCCTGGCAACATGAAGAAAGATGGTGGGAGGAATGAGAGAGATATGGTAATGAGCAATGGGTGAAGGTTGCGCAGGATTGGAAGAGAACACATGGCTGAGGCAGTAAACAGGACCTCAGGACACAGTAGGTTTGGGGTGGTGTGGTCAAATATGGACACCACCATGTCTGGTTTGTACGAGGTTTAGAGTTAGGAGGGTCTCTACTCATGACCTCCTCCGCTGGGGGTATCAGGAAAAGGAAACTCAGTCTTAAAGTCAGGGAGCATAATTTTCCACAAAGGATAATTAAAAATCTAGTACTGTCTCCCCAAGAAAACGTTGGATGCTAGGCATCAATCCAACGCAGGGCAACTGATTGTTATTTTTGGTGAAGGCCATCAAGGGAGGTAGATCAAAGGTGACCAAATGGAGCTAATATTGAGAGCAGCCACAAACTGATTAAATGCCAGTCTTGGTTTGAGGGGCCAAATGGCCTTCTCCTGTCCCTATATCCCAGTTGGATAGGAATTGCCTTGAAAGGGCCAGCATTTGTTGCTGACCCTCAATTGTCCCTGAACTCAGTGTCTTGCTCAGAGGACCATTTCAGATGGCGTTGAAGATCCCATCATGTTATTGTGAGGCCTGGAGTCACACATAGGTCAGACCAGTTAAGTACAACTGCATGCCTTCCCTCAAGGGGCATTAGTGAATCAGATGAGGTTTTAGTGCAATAATTAGATTAGATTCTCTACAGTGTGGAAACAGGCCCTTCAGCCCAACAAGTCCACACAGCCCCTCCGAAGAGAAACCCAGTCAAACCCATTCCTCTACCCTATACTTACCCCTGACTAATACACCTAGCACTGTGGGCAATTTAGCATGGCCAATTCACCTGACCTGCACATCTTTTGAATTGTGGGAGGAAACCGGAGCACCCAGTGGAAACCCACGCAGACGCGGGGAGAATGTGCAAACTCCACACAGACAGGTGGGAATCAAACCCAAGACCCTGGCGCTGTGAGGCAACAGTGCTAACCACTGAGCCACCATGCCACTCTGAATAATGATGGTCACCATCCGGAGATCAGCTTTTTAATTCCAAATTTTAGGAATTTAACTTACTTAGTGAAAATACTGAAATGTCCAAACAGGGTGTCAGTTTGCTTTGGAGAGACTTGTATTTAAATAGCACCCTTCCCTGCTACCTTTCCAGCCTATCGATGTTTCCAAAGTATAGTCACTCCTGTAATACAGGAAACATGGCAGCAAATTTGGGCACAGCAAGCTCCCTCAGATAGCAATAAGATAATGACCAGATAATCTGCTTTTGCTGCCAATGACAATAAAATAAGGAGGATTCTGGAAATCTGAAATTGAAACAAAAAGTGCTAGAGAAGCTCAGCAGGTCTGGCAGCTTCTGCAGGGGTAAAGCAGAATTAACATGACAAGTCAGATATGACTCTGAGTTGTCTCACTTCAGTGCTTAAAAACATCATTTGAAACATTATTCTCCACCCTCCAGATACCAAGATCTGCTGAGTTTTCTGGTTTTAATTGATGTTGGTTGAGGAATAGACTTTCCGACAGACACTAGGGAGAACTCCCTTGCTCTTTTGTTTCGAAATAGTGGTCATGAAATTGTTTAAATCCAGTTTGGGAGGTGTTACAATCACAGCTGATGGGAACACTAGACTGTGATGGACTGTAAGGAGGAGGAGTCATGGTCACTCTTTCCCTTAGTCCCTTATGGGACAAAGAACATCTGTGTCTGGGCCATTTATTGTCCATCGCTAATTGCCCCAGAGGGAAGTTAAGAGTCAACCTCATTGCTGTGGGTCTGGAGTCACGTGTAGGCCAGACCAGGTAAGGATGGCAGTTTCCTTCCCTAAAGGACATTACTGAAGCAGATGGGTTTTTCCAACGATGGATTCATGGTCATCATTAGACTCTTAATTCCAGAATTCATCTGCCATGGCAGGGTTTGAAACCAGGTCCCAAGAATATTAATTGAGTTTCTGGGTGAATAATCTCACAATAACACCACTAGGCCATTGCCTCCCTATTTGTCACTAAGTCAGTAATCTAGAACTCCAGGCTAATGGTCTGAGGATATGGGTGTGTGAATCCCACCATGACAGATGGTGAAATTTGAATTCAATAACATATATGCAATGTTATTGAAATAGTGTGATTGACTGGGGGAAGAGAAATCTGTCGTCCTTGGCATGGACTGGCCAACATGTCACTCCAGACCTACATTAATATGACTCTTAATTATCAGTCACTTCAGGGAACAGGTAATGACTACCAGCAATGACCACATCCTATCAACTATTTGGAGGATGCAGCAGTTAACTCACTGGACTGATCATCCAGAAGCCTAGACTCAAGGGATCTGGGTTTAGTACCTACACGATGCACCAAATGGGATCCTCACCAGCATAACAATTCTGTGAAATAAAGAAGCTCTATTTGTCATTTTGTTTTCTGTAGAGAGTCCGTCACTGAATATATTCACAAGAGGCTGCAATGTACCTTCATCAAAGCAATCTAAAAGCTTATTACACTAAAGACAAGACACAAACCATGCTAGCCTGTATGAGAATGAATGGAGTCTTCTCATTGCCAACATCAGGAGGAATAATTTACATCACTGGCAGCTCAGAAATACCCAAGAGAATATCAGGCAAATAGCCAAGGTTTCCTTGGGATGGGGAAGCCTGGAACTAAAGGGCATAGGTTTAAGGTGAGAGGGGAAAGCTTTAAAAGGGAGCTAATAGGCAACATGTTCACACAGAGTGTAGAGGGTGGTGTGTGTATGGAATGAGCTGCCAGAGGAAGTGGTGGAGGCTGGTACAATCACAACCTTTAAAAGGTATCTGAATGGGTATATGAACAAGAAGGGTTTGGAGGGACAAATGCTGGCAAATGGGACTAGATTGGTTTCGGATATCTGGTCGGCATGGACAAGTTGGACCGAAGGGACTGTTTCCATGCTGTACATCCCTATGACTCTATGACTCTAAGTGAAGAGTCGCACCCTCTCTCTCCTACTCAGCTGACACAGATGTAATCAGTTTCACATCAGCAAATTGATGTGCCTTCATCAGTTTATCCAGTTAATATTTCTCCCAGGTCGCTTAAACACACTGCTAACTCAGCTCACTCTTACTTAACATGGGTTCCCTACATTCATGGCTTCCACAGCTTTGTAGAACAGCTTCCTCTCTGATACCCCCACCGCCTTCCACGTCTGGAGTCTCTAAGCTTCTTAAAACTTCTCCCACCCGTCTGCTTTGAAATCAGTGTGAAAAATGACTTTTTCACTTGAAAACAAAAAATTTCGATGTTCAAGAAATTGAACTCGCAAATCGATTTTTCCTCCATTGTAGTGCCCAACGCCTCAATGAACACGAATATATTATGAATCTTGATTGTAGAGGGCTGATGGTTGATTGGTCTGGCATCCCAGTTGAGTAGGGTTAGTTAACCCTGCTCCTCACAAGCCCCAGCACATAGGACTCATGCTAAAAATGGACTTCAGTTTAATCCATCTGTGGTTTACATTTTACAGGGCAGTTTGTTCTAATTGTTAGTGCAAATGCTTTCAAGAATAACAGAGGTTAGGATCCAATAACAACAATTAGATGAAAGAGGCAGGATGCCAAGACGACTAATGTTCTGGGTAACTCCCATCCAGACTCTCGCCCACTGGCACCGAACTGTAATGCAGAGTCTCGCCTTACTAACGACAGTCCCAAACTGCCTACAGTTCACAGAAAGGAAACGAGGCAGTCATGTTTGTACAAAAAATTAACCAATTATACAAACATTCAGATTTAATGAAGGATTTGTTATTTTATGAAACAGAGACTCCAACAAACAAAGAAGCGTATTGGCATGGGACCACGCCAAGAGGCACACCAGGGATTTGCTCACTTTGCCAAGAAATGGCTGAGGGTGGGGTGGAGCAAAGGGGCTCTTGCCTATCAAGTCTTTGCCCAGTTCAATAGGCACCTTCCTTGCCAATCACTTGAGGGGGTATGGGGGAGGTTTAAGGCTAAAAGATAAAACACTCAGAGAAACAATGGCAGGATAGACCCCAAGAAAATCCCACCATCTCTACATTAAACTCCAGGAGACCAGAGAAAGAAAGACTTACATTCCAATTCCACATTTTCCTGATCTTTATTTTAAGTTGCTCACTAGATGCTGCATCGCTGTTCATGAAAGATTGTCCCTTGAGAAGGTGCAGGTGAGCTGTCTTCTTGAACCACTACAGTAGGTAGACCCACAATAGCCTAACAACACTGAGAGAATATATTTGCAATCTATTGCCAAGAACTTATGGATCTTGGCAGTTCACCACCACCCTCTCAAAGGAAATTAGGAACCAGCAATAAATGCTGGCCCAGCCAGTGACACCCATGTCCCATGAATGAATAAAATGTCAGGATAGTGGGTGGCTTGGAGGGAAACTTGCAAGGGATAGTGTTCCATGTTTCTGCTGCCCTCATCCTTCTAGATAGAGAGGTTGCAGGTTTGGAAGGTGCTGTCAGAGGAGCCTTGGTGAATTGATCTACAGACATCTCAAAGCTCTTTACCGCCAATGAAGTCTTTTTGAAATGTTGTCCCATGATCATGCATGACATTCAGCCACCAATGCATATACAGCAAAGCTCTCCCAAACTGCAAGGTGATAATGATTGAATCAAACTGCATCTGGGACGGCAACTGATGGATTAGTGTTGGCCAAGACACCAAGGAGAATCCATCGCTCTGCTTAAAAATAGTGGCTGTGGAGCACTCTGCAAGTGGGCAGACAGGATCTCAGTTTAACATACCATCTGATAGATGGCACCTCTGACAATGCAGTATTCCCTCAAGGTGAGCCATAACGGGGGAGTTGTTTTGGGGGGATGTCGTAGTGGAGATAGTTCTCTCTGGCTCCAGGCGATTGCTCCGCTGCCTGGCGATTGGCTGTTAATTGTCACGAAGCTTGATGTTCACTTCAGGAGGCCGCAAGCCAGTCAGGAGCAGGCAGCTCTCCAGTAGAAACAGCACCATTGGGAGTGCTGGGGACTTCTGGTATTGCAGCAGAATTTGCAGGAACCTGAACGATGCTGGAAGCAGAAGCTGGGGGCAGCACTGAGGGAAATACCTGAGCCAGATTGGGACAGTCTTATAAAGGAGGGCAAAAGGGTTGGAGGACCTGAATGGATAGGCCAGAGAGGGACATTGGGGGAATGAGTGTCGTTGGCTGGGCCAACATTTATTGCCTGTCCCTGGTTGCCTCTTGAGACTTTGGGGGTGCCATTTGAACCATTACTGTCCATGTGCTGTGGGTTGGCCCACACTGCCATTAGGAGAAGATTTCCAGGATTTTGACCCAGCAACACTGGAGGAATGGTGACATATTTCCAAGTCAGGATGGTGAGGGGCTTAGAATCACATAATCCGTATAGTGTGGCCTATCAACTCCACCCCGATCCTCTGAAGGGAATCCCTCTCAAAGCCACCTCCCTACCCTATAACCATAACCCTGCATTTCCCATGGCCAATCCACCGAACCTGCACATCTTTGGCTTAGAGGGGAACTTAGAGGGGTGGTGTGGACAAATATCTGCTGCCCTTGTCTGTCGAGGTGGAAGTATTCATGGATTTGGAAAATGCTGGTGAATTTTGGTGAAATGAGGTCAGAAGTCAGGTTATAGTTCAACAGGGAGAAAGTGAGGACTGCAGATGCTGGAGATCAGAGTCGAGAATGTGGTATTGGAAAAGCACAGCAGCTCTGCCCGAAATGTCGATTCTCCTGCTCCTCGGATGCTGCCTGACCTGCTGTGCTTTTCCAGCACTACACTCTCGACTATAGTTCAACAGGTTAATTTGAAATCACAAGCTTTCATAGCGCTGCTCATTTATCAGGTGAATTGAGAGAGAAGCCCACAGATTAAAAACAAGGTGGTGCTGGAGACAAAATTTAATTTTTTATAATTATCTCTCCGCCTTATTTAAGCAGATTTTGGGCCATCCGTCCACTTGTTATTCAGCTGTTAACACTTCACTCACACTGTCTGACACTCTTGGTCACCCACAGAGATTTATTATCCGACTCCACTCACACCATCTGTATGATCTTTTGATCTCTCTGCCCTTGATCTCCCTGCCTGTAAATTCTGTGCCTGTGTGCTTCCCTCTCACTTCACTGACAAAGGAGCAGTGCTCCGAAAGTTTGTGATTTCAAATTAACCTGTTGGACTAGAACCTGGGGGTGTCCTGTGACTTCTGAACTTGTCCACCTCAGTTCAACGCTGGCACCTCCACATCCTGGTGAAATGAGAAAATGGAAGGGAATTAGACCTTTGTGTGAAACCCAGTGTGGCCATGGGACCAAGAAAAGAGGCAACAAACACCTCACCCTTGAGCCCACAAGGATATTAGCTGGATGTATAAAAGATAAGGGCGGGGCGAAAGTAGACATTGGACCATTCAACAATGAGGCTAAAGAAGTGGCAATGGGGAACAAGGAAATGGTGGAGGAACTGAATCAGTACTTTGCAACAGTGGAAGACACCAGCAGCTCTAGAACTTCGAGAGAGTAAGGGGACAGAGGTGAGTGCAGTGGTCATTACTAAGGAGAAGGTGCTGGGGAAGCTGAAAGATCTGAAGATGGATACATCACCCAGACCAGATGGACTACATCCCAGAGTTCTGAAGGAGATTGTGGAGGTATTGGTGGTGATCTTTCAGGAATCTCTGGAGTCAGGGAGGATCCCGGAAGACTGGGAAATGGCTAATGTAAACCCCCCCCCCGTTTAAGAAGGGAGGGAGGCAGAAGACAGGAAACCATAGACCAGCTGGTCGGACCTTGGTTATTGGTGAGGTTCTGGAGCCCGTTAATGAGGATGGGATTGCAGAGTAGTTCGAAGTGCAAGGTAAAATGGGGCTGAGTCAGCACGGCTTTGTCAAGGGAGGGCACGCATGACAAATCTGGTAGAATTCATTGAGGAGGTAATGACCAAGTTAGACAAAAGAGAGACAGTGGACATGATCTATTTGGATTTCAAGACAAGGTACTGCACAGGAGCCCTTGGTGTTAGGGGCAAGGTACTGGCATGGATAGAGGATTGTGGATTAGTGGTGCCGGAAGAGCACAGCAGTTCAGGCTGATGAAGGGCTTTTTGCCTGAAACGTCGATTTTGCTGCTCCTTGGATGCTGCCTGAACTGCTGTGCTCTTCCAGCACCACCAATCCAGAATCTGGTTTCCAACATCTGCAGTCATTGTTTTTACCTGGATAGAGGATTGGCTGACTGGCAGCAGGCAGAGAGTGGGGATAAAGGGGTCATTTCAGAATGGCAGCCGGTGATGAGTGGAGTTCCACAGGGGTCAGTGTTGGGACCACAGCTACTCACATTATACATTAATGATCTGGACGAAGGAATTGAGGGCATTGTTGCAAAGTTTGCTGTTGACACAAGAACAGGCAGAGGGACCGCCAGTGTGGAGGAACTGGGGAGACTGCAGAAGGACTTAGACAGGAGAGTGGGCAAAGGAGTGGCAGATGGAACACAATGTGGGAAAATGTGAGGTAATGCAGTTTGGTCAGAAGAATAGAGGCATGAACTATTTTCTAAATGGGGAAAAGCTTCAGTAATCTTAGGAATCTTAGGCACTTAGGAATCATAGTTCAGGATTCTCTGGAAGTTAACACACAGTTGGGAGCTATGAAGGCAAATGCATTCATTTCAGGAGAGCCAGAGTACAAGAACAAGAACATACTGGTCAGACCACAATTGGAATATTGTGAGCAGTTTTGGCCCCGTATGTAAGGAAGATGTGCTGGCATAAGAATGATCTGGGGAATGAAGGGTTGTCATATGAGGAGTAGTCGAGGACTCTGGGCCTGTACTCAGTGGAGTTCAGAAAGATGGGGGAGTCTGTTTGAAACTTACTGAACACCAAGACACCTGGATAGAGTGGACATGGAGAAGATGTTTCCACTGTAGGAGAGATTAGTACTCGAGGGCACAGCCTCAGAGTGAAGGGTAATCCTTTAGAACTGAGATGAGGAGGAATTTCTTCAGCCAATGGGTGGGGAATCTGTGGAACTCATTGCTGCAGAGGGCTGTGTAGGCCAAGTCATTGAGTGTATTTAAGACAGAGACAGATAGGTTCATGATTGATAAGGGGATCAAAGGTTACAGGGAGAAGGCAGGAGAATGAGGTTGAGAAACATATCAGCCTTGATTGAATAGTAGAGAGGACCTAATCCTGCTCCTATATCTTATCTTACGGTCTTATATAATGTTATAAATCCTCTCAAAGCACTTCACAGGAATGTCTTAAATAAAATATGATATTTTAAAAATTTTGTACATGGTATTGGGCATTGCTGGCTATGCCAGCATTAATTGCCCATCCCAAATTGCCCAGAGAGACAATTAAGAGTAAACCACATTGTTAGTGATTGGAGTGACATGTAGGCCAGACCTGGTAAGGATGGCAGATTGCTCTCCCTAAAGAGCATGAGTGAACTCGATGGGTTTTTACATCAATTCACCGTGGTTATGCAGTTGCCATTTGATTGGTTCATCCTAATCCATTTCTTTTAAAACCAATTCAAATGTCACCATCTGACATTGTGAGATTCAATTTCATAAAGCCAGGATAGGAGCCTGGGTCCTGGAATCCTTACTCAGAGACATAACTATCAATGCATCACCTCCCCTGAAACCACAAGTGATGATTTGAGGTCAGCTGACCAAAGATTTGGTCAAATGGTTCAGTTTTAAGGAGGATTTGAAGAGAGGAGGGAGAGAGATCGGGGATGGAGTAAGAGAACAAGAGATTGGGGTGGAGAGAGAGAGGGAGAAGGGGAGCGAGAAAGGGAGAGGTCAATGGTAAAACGAAATAAATCGGGAGTGGAAAGAGAGATCAGGGCTGGAAAAAATTTGGGAATGAAATTCCAGTCCTTACCCAAACAACTGAAGGTGTGGCCTGGGTAATGGTGGAATGACAAAAGCTAACGATTAAGGTTGGCATGGTGGCTCAGTAGTTAGTACTGCTGCCTCACAGCACCAGGGACCTAGGTTCAATCCCAGCTCTCAGGTGATTACATGTGTGGCATTTGCATGCTCTCCCTGTGTCTGGTGTGGGTTTCCTCTGGGTGCTCTGAATTCTTCCCACAGTCCAAAGATGTGCAAGTTAATTGGATTGGTCATCCTAAATTGCCCATAGTGTCCAGGGATATTAGCCATGGGAAATGTAGGGTTGCAGGGAGAGGGGTTGGGTCTGGGTGGATGATCTTCAGAGGGTTGGTGCAGACTCAACCCTTTCTGTATTGTAAGGATTCTACCTTTTCAAGAATGCTGCCTGACCTGCTGTGCTTTTCCAGCACCATTCTAATCTTGACTCTGAGCTGCACTTTCGCCTTGTTTCCACTGGAGTTCAAAAGAGTGAGGAGTGACTCGATTGAAGAGTATAAGATCCCAAATGGTCTTAACAAGGTGGAGGCGGAAAGGAATCTTTGCAGGTGAGTCTGGAACTAAGGAGCACTGAGTTAAAATTAAGGCAGAAATGAGATTTTATTTTCTCTCAATGGATTATGCAACTTTGAAGCTCTGCCTTCAGTGATGATGAAGCTGTGTCCGTTGAATATCTTTAAGGCAAAAAGTTGTTAGATTCATGATGGGCAAGGGATGGTAGGATATTAGGTACAGATGGGAACATAGAGTTCGAAACACAACAGATCGACCATGATGTTATCACATGGCAGACGAGATTCGAGGGGCTGAATGGTCTACTTCTGCTCCTATTTCAGATGTTCTTCTGTACATCTGCAGCTGAGTGTCATTACTGTGACCTCAGACACCGCCATTTCCTACAACTGAGAAAGCCCCCTGGAATTACACAGATAAGTGACTTAGTGACAGAAAACCCTCCGAAAAGATGGATGTTAATTCTAAGTGTGGTTTCCCGTGCTTCCTGCACCTGTCTTATCTGGTACTGAGTACACTCAAAGGGTGAGTGTGCTTCCAGTTGGCAAATGGCCAAACCTTTGTTTACTGACAGTGGACAAGACCCTGTGACAGTGTGTGGGTCATGGGACCTGTCAGGTAAATGGAACTTACTCCATGAGAAATTGTTAGGGGAAGGTGGTCATTGTCAGCCCAGGACCTTTCATTGCTCTTCATTCCGAAGGTTATGGATTCAAGCCCAGGCTCCTTAGACAGCACCTTCCAAACTAATGATCTCTTCCATCTGGAAGAACACGGGCAGCAGATACAAAGGAACACCACCCCCTCCAAACCGCTTACCACCCTGACACGGAAATATATTTTTAGATTCAATTCACACACACAATGTGGACTGGGCCAGCATTTATTGCCCGTCCCTAGCTGTTCCTTGAGAAGGTGAGCTGCCTTCGTGAACCGCTGTAGTTCGTGCGCTGTGGGTTGACCCACAATGCTGTTAGGGATGGAATTCCTGGATTTGAACCCAATGACAGTGAAGGGACAGCAATGTATTTCCAAGTCAAGATATTCCAACTCCATGAGCCATTCACCTCGAGGGTGTCTCCAAGTTGTCACGGAGACTGTGAGACGTGATCCGATCTGAGCTGTGGACAGAGACCAGAGCATTACCATCGATCTCACCTCCCTGGGCTAGGAAAACGGCGAGAACAAGCCAGAATTTCTGATCACCATCTACCTTCCAGTGAGGGGATCTGGAAATTGGGCACTGAAGGGACAGCCCATGGCAGCAAGACCCCTGCTTCCTGGAAAGATTAGTCCATCAGCCATGTGGTCCGATCAAGAGGGAAGCTCCCTGCAGTGTGGGCCAAAGGCAAAAGGTTGAGGGAACTGGAATTGAAGCTCCACTCAAGGTTAGAATCACAAATATTCCCCAGTTGAAGGATCGGCTGTACACTGTGCTCTGGTCACTTGTTTGCTGCAATGCACATGTTGGTGTGAAGTGGAGAAAGCAGAGGACCATTGTTTTGAATAGAAAGAGACAGAGTTCTGCCTTTCCGGACTTTTCTGCAACTCCACCAGGAGAGCATTATTGATCTTTAGCCTCCTTTCCGAAGGAAGGGTTCCTTTTTATACTCCGTCATGGGCTGGATAATCCATCCCATCATTAATTCCCCTGGAGAATGATTTACATGTTTTAGACAGGTTGCAATAAATCTCTGGGAGGTGAGGCCTGCCTGGGTGGAGGGATTGGGTAGAACAGACTGTCAATGTCTGCAGTTTAACATAATGGGGTGGTCCCACATTGAGGACTCTTCGAGCATGGATTCAGAGTGACTGTTGGCCTTGGCTGGACAGTCCACTGTCCAGTCTCAGGGTAACGGGCTGGTCACTCAGGATTGAGTAGGTTCTTCTTTGGAATTCTCTGGATGAGTGGACGTTCGATGTCCAACTGTTGACCATGTCCAGGCTTGAGATTGATGGCTTCCGGCCTGAATTTTCACTCCCAGGCTGTGGGTGAGGAGTTGGGAAAAGTCACCAGCTCCACAAACCCAACTTGGGGGGAAGTGCCAGGGAATGTCAGATTTCTATTCCAGATGGGTGGGTGCTGGCAGGAGGTTAAAAACAATGACTGCAGATGCTGGGAACCAGGTTCTGGATTAGTGGTGCTGGAAGAGCACAGCAGTTCAGGCAGCATCCAAGGAGCTTTGAAGTCCAAATCCACCCCAGAGCAAGTTGCGAGACAAATATGGAGGGATTTTGGGTGAGCAGACAGCTCTGGAGAAAGACTAATCTCAGTACCCCCTCACTTTTATTGGGGGCTCTTAAACCCTTCCTTACTTCGTCCCTCCACACACTTCCCATGCTGCGTCTCTGCCATCCCATCCCATTCCAATTCATGCTGTCCACTCATCCCATAGCCCCCTTCCTTCCTTGTAAATCAACGTTTTGGGCATGAGCCCTTCTTCTCCTGCTCCTTGGATGCTGCCTGACCTGCTGCGCTTTTCCAGCAACACATTTTCAGCTTCTCCTGCTCCTTGGATGCTGCCTGACCTGCTGCGCTTTTCCAGCAACACATTTTCAGTTCTGATCTCCAGCATCTGCAGTCCTCACTTTCTCCTTCAGAAACCTATCAGCCATGATTGAATGGCAGAGCAGACTTAGGTAGATTAGGTTCCCTACAATGTGGAAACAGGCCCTTCAGCCCAAAAAGCCCACACCAACCCTCCGGAGAGCAACCCACCCAGACCCACCTCCCTCTGACTAATGCACCTAACACTACGGGCAATTTAGCATGGCCAATTCACCTGACCTGCACATCTTTGTGACTGTGGGAGGAAACTGGAGCACCCAGAGGAAACCCACGCAGACACGGGGAAAATGTGCAAACTCCATACAGACACTCGCCCGAGGGTGGAATTGAACCCGGGACTCTGGTGCTGTGAGACAGCAGTGCTAACCAGTGTGCCACCATGCCACCTGGGCAGAGCGGCCTATTTCTACTCCTATGTCTTATGGTCCGATGGTCTTACCCAGTACCCACGTGGCAGAGTCCAGGCCACACATTGAGAGGAAATAAGAAAACGTTCTCTATATTTTTAAAGAAATTGTCATTGATTTTAAAAATTCAATAGACTTATTTTGGGGGATGTGGAGTTGATGGCTCAATAGTATTAACACTAGCCTATTAACCCAACAATCCTGGAAAACACCTGGGGATCGAGGTTCGAGTCCCGCTACAGCAGATGGCGAAATTGAATTCAAAGAAAATCTGGAATAAGCAGCTTAAAGATGACCATGACACCATTGCTGATGGTCTGGAAAACCCCATCTGATTCACCAATGTCTTTTAGGGAAGGAAACTGCCATCCTCACCTGGTCTGGCCTACATGGGACTCCAGACCCAGGACTTTCTTGAATGACTGCTGCCCCAATTGCTGTGCTATTTGCTTTTGCTTAACCTCAGGAGAATAAATCCAGCGAACCAGCATTCTGTATCCAGTCTAAAATCATTTCAGATCCTCTAAGGTCTTAACATCATTTTTAAAGTCTGATGTCCAGGACTGGCCATAATATTACTGTCTATATTTAGGATCTTAGCATCATAAGCAAGGCCAGGATTTATTGTCCATCTCTAATTGCCCTCGAACTGAAGGGGCTTGTTAAGGTATTTCAAACACAATCACATTGATTAGATTAGATTACTTACAATGTGGAAACAGGCCCTTCGGCCCAACAAGTCCACACCGCCCCGCCGAAGCGTAACCCACCCATACCCCTACATCTACATCTACCCCTTACCTAACACTATGGGCAATTTAGCATGGCCAATTCACCTGACCTGCACATCTTTGGACTGTGGGAGGAAACCGGAGCACCCGGAGGAAACCCACGCAGACACGGGGAGAACGTGCAAACTCCACACAGTCAGTCGCCTGAGGCGGGAATTGAACCCGGGTCTCCGGCGCTGCGAGGCAGCAGTGCTAACCACTGTGCCACCGTGCCGCCCACAACCACTGTGCCACCGTGCCGCCCACAAATCTAAAATCTAAATCTAATCTAAAAATCACATTGCTCTGGGTCTGGGATCACATGTGGGCCAGACTGAGTAATGATGGCAAATTTCCCTTAGAAATGGCATTAGAGAGCCAAGGGGTATCATTCAAAAAACGATTTGACAAAGCTTATCACATCATTTGGCTTGCTTTTAATTTCAGACTTTGTTGAATTCCAGTTTGAGCCACCTGTTAAGGGAGAGATTTTGAACCTTTCCCTTCACCCCTCCCCCCTGCCCCCTCTCCACTCCAAGGCACAAGGGGTGACAGTTACAGTGACATTACCATTATATCTCAGTACAGAGGCCACGAGAAAGTTTAACACACCCAATATCCTGTTTGTATGGTCCACACTCTAGACTTCTGAAAACAAACGCTCTTTTTAATGTAAATAAAAAAAAACTGAAAGAACTGCGGATGCTGGAAATCAGAAACAAAAAGGGAAATTGCAAGAAAAAATTATAGATCTAGATTCATCGAGTCCCTGCAGTGTGGAAGCAAACCATTCAGGCTATCGAGTCCACTCTGACCCTCCGAAGAGCATCCTACACAAACCCACCCCTATCCTTGTAACCCTACATTTCCCATGACTAACTAAGTGACAGCACTATCCAAATGGTATTTGGATCAGTTAGCACATTCCTGGACACTACTGGGCAATTTAGCATGGCCAATCCACCCTAACCTGCACATAGAGTCATAGTCATACAGCACAGAAACAGAACTTTCAGTCCAACCAGTCTGTGCCGAACATTATTCCAAATTAAACTAGTTCCACCTGCCTGCTCCTGGTCCATATCCCTCTAAATGTTTCCCATTCGTGTCCTTCCCCAAATGTCTTTTAAACACTGCAACTGTACCCACATCCACCACTTCCTCAGGAAGTTCATTCACGCGTGAACCACCCTCTGCGTAAAAATATCATTTCTTATGCCTTTTTTAAATCTCTCCCCAACACCTTAAAAATGTGCCCCCAGTCTTCAAATCCCCCATCTGAGGGAAAAGACAATTACCATCAACTCTACCTATACCTCATTGTTTTATAAACTTCTATCAGGTCACCTCTCAACCTCCTACGCTCCAGTGAAAAAAGGTAACTCAAACCTTCTATATCCTGGCAAATCTCTTTGGAACCCTTTCCAGCTAAATAATATCTTTCCCATAACTGCGTATAGTATTCCAGACCATCTTTGGACTGTGGGAGGAAACTGGAGCAAACCCTACAGAGAATGTGCAAACTCCACTCTACGCCCGAGGCTGGAATTGAACCTGGGTCCCTGGCACTGTGAGGCAGTAGTGCTAACCACTGAGCATCAAGATGCTGTCTCCTGGAATGCAAACAGAAAAATGCTGGAGAAACTCAACAGGCCTGTCAGCATCTGTGGAGAGAGAGAGAAACAGTGCTAATGTTTTGGGTGCACTGACCCTTCTTCAGAACTGTTTGTCAGTTTCTGTTCTTGTTCCTCCTTTGCTTGACTGGCCTTTTCTGCCTTCTCTTTCTTGGTCCTTCCCTCTCAGTATCCAGGCTGACCTTTCCGAAGGGTCACCCAAGGTACTGAGGTGGTGACTGTTCCAACTCCCTGTCCGTCATGTTTCAAAGGAAGGTGCTCCCCGAGACTGTCTCCCTGAGATGTGAGCCAAACCCTGAGGCACAAGAACCTACGTCTGTAAAAATCCACCTTCACCGACCTCACCCACAAATTAGTTAAATTGCTACACTCCAAACTATTTTTCTTTTGGTTGAATTTTCCAGTCTGTAAACTCACTGCTCTATCCAAGTGCCACATGAATATTTCTTCCTGTCTGAATCTAAAAATACCGGGATTTTGGTCTGTAGCAATGAGAGAATTATGCATTCAAAGCCTTGAGAGAACTGTAAAGTATGCTATCTTTACAGAATGGGACAATCTCATTGGGTACTAAGTGACAGCACTATCCAAATTGTATTGAATCATTTATGGGAAGTAAGTGCCTCTGAAGGATCTGCATTTGTGATCATCCCTCACTGTTCTTGAACTGAGTGGCCTGTAAGGACAATTTCAGTTGGGAGCTTAGCGTCAACCCACATCGCAATGGGTCTGGAGTCACATGTAAAGACAGCAGATTTCTCTCCCTAAAGGGTATTAAACAGCCAAATTGTTTTTTTTTTAAAATGAGAATCAATACAGGTTTGAAGGTGATCATTACTGAGATTAGTTTTTCAAATCAATTAATTATTCAATCTTAAATTCTACCAGTTGCTGTGGGAGGATTTGAACCCATGTCCCCAGGATATCACTCTGGGCCTCTGGATTATGAGTCTAGTGATATTGGGTAGAATGACAGAGCCTGAATGACAGGGATCATGTTGAGAAAGTTGTCAGAACTGTACGCAAAATCGACCAAGGTCCAGCTTGATGTCAGGAGCAAAAAGTCATATTTCCAATAAAGTCCCAATAAAACTGTATGATGAGATTCCCAATCATGAGTGGCAAGGAGCCTATTCATGGAGATTATTGCTTGGTATCACTCTCATTGTCACTCTCTCCTCATTAGTATGCTCTCTCTCATTCTACCTCACACTGACAGAAACGAGATACTGAGAATTCCGAGCATGGAAGCCAGAGTAAGCTATTCAGCCCCTTGTGTCTGTTATTCGATGAGATAATGGCTAATCTGGGCTTAGTTTCAGAGACCTGTCTTCAGCCGTTAGTACCATTGCTTCATAAGAATTTAACTGTCTCAGGAGCTGAGTGACCCTGGCGGAACCCAAACTGGGCGTCACTGAGCAGCTTATTGCTGAGCAGGTGTTGCTTGATAGCACTGTTGGTGACACCTTCCGTCACTTTACTGATGATCAAGAGTAGACTGATAGGGTGGTAATTGGCTGGGTTGGATTTGTCCTGCTTTATGTGTATAGGACATACCTGGGTAATGTTCCATATTGTCGGGTAGATGCAGTGTTGTAACTGTACTGGAGCAGCTTGGCTAGGGGGGCGGCAAGTTCTGGAGCACAAGTCTTCAACACTATTGCCGGAGTGTTTAACATGGGCAGCTTGCCAGCAGCCTTCGATCGAGGGAGTTGGTGTGCTGCTGTACGACACTGTGTTATGTGCCAACAGTGTACCTGGTGAACACACACGGCCAATACTTCAACCAAATGGCCATTTCTCAGTGCCTATGGGGAGTTGTCCTCTGTCAATGGGAGCTGATTTTCTTTTGGGGTCGGGGTCCTAGTGCAGTCAATCGAGAGCAGCATCCGCCATCCATCTAGGGGCATGGTCTGGGGAAGTCTGGGTCAAGGGGTCCATCTCACTACAGTCTGGGGAGGAAGCCATGGTCAGCCCAGCAACAAGAACATTCCCACAATCATTTTACAGCTACTGAGTGCCCTCTGTGCTCATGGATAAGTAATGCCTCAGGACACTGGGGAGAACTTCCATGTTCTTGATCAAAACGGTGCCTTGGCATCTTTTATGTCCACCTGAGAGAACTCAAATCTGCCATGATGGGCTGAATGGCCTCAGGCTACACATCTATAGTTCTGTAATCCCGTGTGCGCATCTAGGGCCTCAGTTTAATGTCTCACTCAGTCAATGCGATGTCGGTGTGTCAGACTGGATTATATGGACTAAAAGCAAAACATCGCCAATGCTGGAAATCTGAAACAAGATCAGAAATTGCTGGAAAAACTCAGCAGGGTTTGGCAGCATGTTCTGAAGAAGGAACCCCAAATGTTAACTCTACTTTCTCTCCCTTCACAGATGCTGCCAGACCTACTGAGATTTTCCAACAATCTCCGATTTTGTTCTTTTAAGTGCTTGCTTTTCCCTTCCTCCGTTTCCTCTGTGCCCCACTAATAATGCACATTGGCAAAGAATTTAACATGGCAAACATTTAAAGGATTAATTCGCATCAAGTCTACATTCCCTTAAGGTAAAATAGCCACACGTGAAACATTCTCCAGCAGTGACTAACAGGAGGAGTTAAAGGCTTGTAATAGGTCCAAAAAGAATAATAAACCTGGAATTCGATCGTGTTTAGAATTTAACAGAGGAGGATAGAGGAATTGATCAAGAGTGAGAACATACCAGGGGCAGTGAACTAGCAAGAGACATAAAAATGAATTGTGAACATTATTATCAATATGTGTGAAAGAAGATAAATCAGCTGTGTGATTTCATAAGTAAATGTGGGCCCATTAAAGAGAGTAATAGAGTCATAGAGATGTACAGCACAGACACAAACCCTTCAGCCCAATTCCATGCCATCCAGATATCCAAAATTAGTCTAGTCCCATTTGCCAGCACTTGGCCCATATCCCTCTAATCCCTTCCTATTCATATACCCATCCAGATGCCTTTTAAATGTTGTAATTGTACCAGCCTCCACCACTTCCTCTGGCAGTTCATTCCATACACGTACCACCCTCTACGTGAAAAAGTTGCCACTTAGGTTCCTTTTGAATCTTTACCCTCTCAGCTTAAACCTTTGCCCTCTGGTTTTGGACTCCCCCACCCCAAGGAAAAGACCTTGTCTATTCACCCTAACCATATCCTTCTTGATTTTGTAAACCTCTATAAGGTCACCCCTCAGCCTCCAACACTCCAGGGAAACAGTCCCAGCCTGTTCAACCTCTCCCTAAAGCTCAAATCCTTCAAACCCGGTAACATCACTTCTTGAACCCTTTCAAGTTTCACAACATCCTTTCCCTAGGAGGGCGACCAGAACTGAGTGCAGTATTCCCAAAGTGGCCAAACTCAATGTCCTGTTCAGCCCCAATGTGACCTATACACAATACATAAGAGAAAAAAGGGAAGGTATAATTGAAGAATGTGGAAATGGTGGAAAGATGAAAGATTACAGGGTATTATTCCAAAGAAGAACAGTACTGATTGGATTGTTCTACAGAGAGCCAGCATGGACTGAATGGGCCAAAAGGACTTTGTGGCTGTAAGAGCAGAGCGCTCCAGTCACTCAATCTATGATTGATCCTATTGCTTGACCTTAGTGTCTGCAAATTAATTGTTCCATTTCCTGCACTATTATGGCAATGACACCTTAAAAAGTATATTGCAGGCATTATCTGAATGCTACAGAGATGAGAACTGATCTTTCTCAGCTTTACTGTAACAGTATGGGGTACAGAGGGTGTTCACCCCCAGGTACACAGTCAAGTAAAGATAAGCCCTTTATGATGGAAGAAAACCAAACAGCAACGCAATCTCTGCAATAGCTCAATCTATTGGCTGCAAGGTGGTTTTAATATCGCCAATATAAGTCGGATGAAATACATTGTTTATTTTAATTTCTGAGTGATTTCTCTTGGCTATGAAATCCAGGAGGTGGGCAATGCTTTCTGAGCTGGAGTTGGACTTGCTTCAAACAGAGAATTATCTCTCAATAAGCTTTATAGGGTCTCTGAATCCTCTTTGAAATAACCATAATAGATTAAATCTTTAACACTATTGGAATGTATCTCAAAGTCAGAGCTGGACTTGTGCAGAGTACAATAGCAATGCTGTCAGCTGTTAACTATTAGGAGCCCTCACACTGTCATCTGCTAACACTTAGGTTTTAAGATACAGACTTTCATTCATTGGAATCTTCGGTGATAAACTTCTATTCAATGCAGGAATCCACTGCGGTGCCACACGCTGCTGGTCAAGGGTGTGAAATTGTTTATATTGCTATAAATTAGAGGCAATTTGGTTTATTTTTATTTATGTAACTAAGAGAACCATACATGAGAGACAGCCAAGGAAGCTCTTGAAGTGGGTCCAAAGGAACCAAATCCTTAATAAGCCCCAGATTTCAGTGCATCTAGTATTTGTTTTTGTGTGGATTTATTTAACTTCTCTGATGTAACTTTGCTCAGGGCAGGTAGGTGCTTTAAAGCTCCTCTCTTCAGAAAAGACAATGTTGACATCATCAACAGCAGGTTTCACTCTTGGCATCACTTGTGCTTTATCAGATTCTAATCATGAACCACTAAACCCTTAACTAGTAACCACTAACCCCCTAACCACCAATTCTTTACCCTAACCACAAACCATTCATATCTAACCAGAAGTCCTGAACAACCAGCCATGCATGCTGAACATGAATAGCATACAGGAAACCTTAACACTAGACTCTAACCCCAGTCCTGATGTTAAACTCTAAGACCTGATCCTAGGACTTACCCTCAACTAAGTAAAGGCCAATAGTGTAAGAGCCATTCACCAATTCAGTTTGGAAATTGGTGATTGAGAAACAATACCCTTGTCTCTGACCAAGTGTATATGTCACCCTGGGACTATTTGGTACAATGGTACTGTCTCTGGACCAAAAGGCACAGGTTCAAGTCCCACCAAGGACTTGAAATGTGTCAGAGCATTTCAATTCAAGTATTTTTAGGGTAATCTAGCTCAAAGCTTTTTCCTGAGCTGATATTGTATCTTAGAGAAAGTGAGGACTGCAGAAAAAGTGCCTGATGAAAGGCTTATGCTCGGAATGTCGATTCTCCTGCTCCTTGGATGCTGCCTGACCAGCTGTGCTTTTCCAGCACCACACACTTCAACTCTGATGTTGTATCTTCACCAGAACATTGATCACAGATAAGCTTGTCATAGAAACTAGGAGCACGCACAGGCCATTCAGCCCTTCTAGCCCACTCTGCTATTCAACATGATCATGGCTGATCACCCAACTCAGTCCTCTGTTTCTGCTGATCCCTTCAGCCCTAATGACTCCTTCTTGAAAACATTCAATGTTTTACCCTCAACCAATTCAGGGAGGCAATGGCCTGGTAGTATCATTCTTGGGCTATTAATCCAGAGATGCAGTTAATGATTTGGGGTTTCAGGTTTAAACCCTGCCCTGGCAGATAGAATCATAGAATCCCTACAGTGTGGAAACAGGCCCTTTGGCCCAACAAGTTCACACTGACCCTCTGAAGAGTTACCCACCCAGACCCATTCCCCTACTATCCTATATTTATCCCTGACTAATCCCCAAACCTACACATGCCTGAACACCATGGGCAATTTAGCATGGCCAATCCACCCCAACCTGCACATCTTTGGACTGTGGGAGGAAACCAGAGCACCCGGAGGAAACCCACACAGACACGGGGAGAATGTGCAAACTCCACACAGACAGTCACCTGAGGCTGGAATTGAACCCGGGTCCCTGGTGCTGTGAGGCAGTAGTACTAACCACTGAGCCACCATACCACCCATGGAATTTATATTCAATTTTTAAAAGTCTGGAATTAAGAATCTAATGATGATCATGAATCCATTGTCAGGAAAATTCCACCTGGTTCATTAATGTCCTTCAGGGAAGGAAACTGCCATCCTTACCTGGTCTGGCCTACGTGTGACTCCAGACCCACAGCAGTGTGGTCAACACTTCACTGCCCTCTGGTTAATTTGGGATGGGTAATAAATGCTGGCCCAAACAGTGATGCCTTCATCTCATGAATGAGTTGAAAAAAACACTCACTGTGGCAGAGAATTCCACAGGCTCCTCATCTCAGTCCGAAATGGCCAACCCCGTATCCTTAGACCGCGACCCCTCATTCTGGTCTTCAGGAATATCCTACCTGTATTTACCTTGTCTAACCCTGTAAGAGATTTAAAGGAATTTATAAGTTGTCGTTACCAAATCACAGTGAAAACAAGCATCTGTCTTCACAGTGCAAGATACAAAACATGTTCCAGAAATAATGAGGAACCAAGAGTCAACCTAATGACAGCAAGGAACTTAAAGGAATTGATATTAGCAAAGAAGGAACAACCGGAGAAAGGAATGGAATTGAAACCAAACAAATTCCTTGGACCTGATAGGCTACATCCCAGTAATAAAGGAGAGGTAGTTTCAGAGTTCATGAGAGCACCGACTATGACTTTCCAAAACTTCCTAAATTCTGGAACAGCCTCTGGGGACTGTAAATTAATAAATGTAACATTGTGACGACAGAAAGGAGGGAAATTGAAAACTACAGGCCATCTGTCATCGGGAAAATGGAGAAATTTATTATGGAGGAAACGATAACAAAACTGCAAAAAAAATTGTAATATAATTAGGCAGAGCCAACATGGTTTTATGACAGGGAAGTTGTGTTGTATAAACCTATTAGAGATTTTTCATGGGTGTAACTAGCAGCTTAGATGCAGGGAACTGGTGGTTATATTTGGAATTTCTAAAGGTATTTGACAAAGCACCACAAGTCTATTACACAAGATGGGTCTTAGTCTGTTGTTGGTTTTATATCAGTACGGATAGGGGATTATTTAAAAGGCTAAAAGTAGAGAGTAGGAATATGAGGGGCTTTTTTTGGAATTGCAGGCTCCAGCTATTGGAATGACATACAGATCCATGCTGGAAGCTCAATTATCTACAATCTAAATGAATGGCTTAATAAAAAATAAACAGACCAAGCATGATGTAGCTAAGAGTCCAAAACTCAGCAGCAGTAAGTTGTGTGGGGAACACAAAGCCCGTACAGGGATATACACAGGTTAAATGAGGGGTACAAAGCAGACCGTAGATTACAATATTGGCGGGGGGAATGTAAGGTTATTCAGTTGCGCTTCCTGAAGAAGAGCTGATGCCCGAAACGTCGATTCTCCTGCTCCTTGGATGCTGCCTGACCTGCTGCGCTTTTCCAGCAACACATTTTCAGCTCTGATCTCCAGCATCTGCAGTCCTCACTTTCTCCTCGAAAACTTTCACTGCATCAAGATGCATGCAATAATAATGAATCAAATCAAATAAAATAAAAACTGCTTTTAATCGAATTTTCAAATGGTATGGAACTATTAGATATTGAGGTTTAGAGTTGTTTTGGTAACTTGCATGAAATACAGATATAACAATAAGAAAGGAAGAAGGTTTCTGAAGAAGGGTTACTGGACTCAAAACACTAACTCTGCTTTCTGCTTATAGATGCTGCTGGACCTGCTGAGTTTTTTCACTAATTTCGTTCCAGATCTTCGGCATCCACAGTTCTTTGTTTTAGTTTAAGGAAATAATATCTTATTCCTCCTGCAAGATAGTTGGAATACAAAGGAAATCTAGTGGGTAAGACTGCCCTTGGAGTTCTCTACAGTTTTGCTCTCTCATAGGGTCATAGAGTCATATAGTTTAGAAACTTCAGCCCTTCGGCCCACCATGTCTGTGCCAAGCCCCAAACACTAAACTACACCAATCCCATTTCCCTCCACTTGGTCCATAGCCTATTATGCCCTGGCATTGTAAGTGCTCATCCAGATGCTTTTGCAATGTTGTTACAGTACCTGCCCCACCACCCTCTCAGGCAGCTCATTCTATATTTCTACCACCCTCTGGGTGAGAAACATCTTTTGCCAGATATCCTCTAAGCCACTTACTCCTCAGTTTAAATTTATACCCTCTGGGCTTAGATATGTCAGCCATGGGGAAGGGATTCTCATGATCTACTCTGCCCTTACCTCTCATTGTTTTGTCTACCTAAATCAGAACCCCTCTCAGCCTCCTCTTGCTCCACGGAAAAACAAAGCCAGTCTATCCAGTGTCTCCTCACAACTTTTTTTATACCAAAGAAGGATATATTTTACAAAGGGAGCAGCAGAGGTGCAGTAGATTGGTTTGTGGGGTTTCTTTCCCTAAGAGGGGAAATGGAGTGGTATGGATCCACACTCTCCCTCAGGAGGTTTCTTGAGGCTTACATGTGAAGAGACTAGATCTAGGCATCATTACCTCAGGATAAGGAACAGTCATTTCTTTAGGTTTGAGTCTTTTGAGTTATTTACCACAGATCTTTGCAGATTATTGAATTGTGAGCAAAGCAAAGAATATGCAGATTTGACAAGAAACTGGATTGGAGATTAAGGATAGCAAGGATCTTAATGAACGGCCTGTAGATTTAGTAATAGAGTCATACTGTACAGAAACAGACCCTTCAGTCCAACCAGTCTATGCCGACTGTAATCCCAAACTAAACTAGTCCCACCTGCCTGCTCCTGGCCCATATCCCTCCAAATCTTTCCTATTCATGTACCTATCCAAATGTCTTTTAAATGTTGTAACTGTACCCACATCCCTCACATCCTCTGGAAGTTCATTCCACTCATGAACCACTCTCTGTTTAAACAAATTGCCCATCCTGTCTTTTTTAAATCCCTCTCCTCTCACTTTAAGATCTGTCCCCCTAATCTTGAAATCCCCCAGCCTAGGGAAAAGACACTCGTGATTCACATTCCCTATACTCCTCATAATCTTATAAGTCTCTATAACGTCACCTCTCAACCTCCTATGCTCCAGTCAAACAAGTCCCAGTTTATCCAGCCTCTCCTTATAACTCACACACTCCGTTCCCTGCAACATCTTGATAAATCTGTTCTGAACCCTCTTCAGCTTCATAATATCCTTCCTGTAATGGGAAGACCAGAAATGGACTCAGTACAGTCAGTTCTGCTATAACATGGTCATTCCATTCTCATGCAATCCCATGTTATAAGAAATGTTGTGTATTAGCAGCACCATTTAAACTAATGGGGCCGGAATCACATTATAACCCATATATGTTTTAAAACTTCCACTTTAGAAACAGTGCCCCTAAATCGTCAATCACATTATAGTGATTTCATGTTAACAAAACGTGTGTTATAGCAGAAAGACCTGTACTCCAGAAGAGGTCTCACCAAGAACTATTTGGCTACTCCTGCATCTTTTATGTTTATGGGAGTTTGTTCACCATGTTTCTCATGTGACAATAGAGACAATTCTTCAAAACGATTTCGATGGCTACAGAGTCAGCCGATATGAAGTTGTGAAAGACACGATAAAATGTAAATAATTGTTTTCTCTTATTGATATTTGACTGATCAGGTTTTTGGAGCAATGTGTTTCTTGGCACTGTGACAGGGCAAAATTGGGGTAAGAGGAATGAAAAGCAAAGATATGCAAAATAAGGTTGACTGAGATAGCAGCATTAATTACTGAAGGATTTGTCTGTCAGCTCAAAGATTTAATAAGCTACATCAATTCAACCGGCTCTTATTTAAGTACCACAGGAAACTTCATTACTAAAAATATTTGCATGTATTAAGTACTCTGCAGTCACAGGATGGCCCAAGTACACCTGTACAATGCAGGCAGTATTGTTTCTGCTCCAAATTCTGCACAGCAAGCTCCCATGCATAGCAATATCAGGGAGGTAATGGCTTAATGGTGTTATTACTGGTCTGTTAATCCCGAGACCAAGGTACTGCCTTGGGGACCCAGGTTTCAATCCTGCCATGACCGGTGGTGGAATTTTAAATCAATTTTATTTTAAAACCTGGAATTAAGAGTCTAATGATGACCATAAATCCATTGTTGATTGTTGGGAAAAACCCACCTGGCTCACTTATGCCCTTTAGGGAAGGAAACTGCCACCCTTACCTGGTCTGGCCTACATGTGACTCCAGACCCACAGCAATGTGGGTGACTCTTATCTGCCCTCTGGGTAATTAGGGATGGATAGTAAATGCTGGCCTAGCTAGGGATGTCCTTATCCTGGAAATGAATTTTTAAAATGATAATGACCAGATCTTCTGACTCAGATATGTTTGTAATGTGGTCAAGAGATTAAAGTGACCAATCTCACCACAGACAAGATCCTTCCTCATCTCTGAAGTAGCACCACGGGAACCATTGGAGAGAGTAGACAAAGCCTTCGTTTAATATCTTCATCCAAAAGGCAACACCTCTGATAATCTCAGCACTCCATCAGCACTACGCTGGCTCAATTTTTATGCTGACATCATGGAGTAGGACTTGAACCATCTTCCTCAGAGACTCTCTGCATTACTACCTCTGCTAAGAACCACTCTCCCCTACATCAAAGACAATTCAGAAATGACTGCTAGACTACTCAGACCCCTTGGCATCATGGTAACCCACAAACCTGCCAACACACTAAAACATCAGCTAATGAATTTGAAAGACCCTTTACAGACAACAAGCAAACTCACATCATTTGCAAAATACCGTGCAAGAACCTTAACAAACACTACATTGGACAAACAGGCAGAAAACTAGCCACCAGGATACATGAAAATCAACTAGCCACAAAAGGATAGGACAGATGAGGAAGGACACCACATCTATCAGAGGACAAGCCAAACAGAGACACGCACGAGAATTCCTAGAAGCATGGCATTCCAACCGGAATTCAATCAACAAACACATGGTCTTAGATCCCATTTACCACCCCCTGAGAAAAAGAACAGGAAATGATGTCACCACAGGAAATGAGATCACCAACCCAAGGAAACCTAAACACATAAATAGAAAGCAGGCAATACCAGTTTTTCATCTGGAGGCTCACTGATGATGTTACTTAGTATGCTGACAAAACGAACCTTCCAGCTCAGCGAGCAAACTTACATCCAGAACCTCACTTTGAGCTACAAGTCATCTCAAAACTCTTTAACTTCCTCCCAGCCTGATCAGTACATACTTATCAAGGACCCGCAGTAGCTGTTCCTTAAAAAGTTCCACATTTCTATTGTGCCCATCCTCTGCAGTTTCCTTCCCCATCCTATGCATCCTAAATCTTGTCTAATCTCATCGTAGGTGCTTTTCCCCCAGCTATAACACTTGCCTTATCCCTTTCCATCACTGAAGTAAACATAACTGAATTGTGGTTACTATCACCAAAGTGCTCACCTACTTCCAAATCTAACACCTGGCTGGGTTCATTCCCAAGTACCAAATCCAATGTCTACACACTGTGTCAGGAAACCCTCCTGCACACATTGGACAAGAACTGACCCATCTAAAGTAATTGAACTATAATATTCCCAGTTAATATTTGGAAAGTTAAAGGCCCCATAACAACTACCCTCTCGCTCCTATCCAGAATCATCTTTACTATCCTTTCCTCAACATCTCTGGAACTATTTGGAGGCCGAGAGAAAACTCCCAACAGGGTGACCTCTCCTTTCCAGTTGCTAATTTCAGCCCACATTACCTCAGTAGAGGAGTCCTCAAATGTCCTTTCAGCAACTATAATACTGTCCTTGACTAACAGTGCCAAACCAGCCCCACTTTTACCATTTTCTCTGTTCTTACTGAAACATCTAAATCCTAGAAGCTGCCATAGCCATTCCTATCCCTGCTCTACCCATGTGTCTGAAATGGCCACAATATCAAAGTCCCAAGAACTAAAACCAAGACCCAAATAAGACATGGGTATGACGGAGTTGGTATCGAGATTGAAGGAAGACCAAGGTTACGGCAATAAGATTTCTTAATCTTATAACTCAATCCCTTTTTGACAAAGGCCAGCGGTGAGAAATTGACCCAAACTGAAAACCTCAGTTTCCCTTCGGAAGTTTTCAGTATGTTTTTGGCACTGAGTTTCTAGCTGGTAGTTAGAAGCTGATTGGAGTGAGGTTTGAGTGATCATAGACACGGAGGAGGTTGGTTACAGGACCTTTAAATCTAAAAACTGGCTCCTGAATTTTGTACATGACTTTTGAGATACACTCGCAGAAGATCCACTTTCTCTGGAAAACTGCCTTCAGGAAAAGGAGACTTCCGCCAACCAGTGCCAAGGCTGTTTTTTCAACCTGAAAGGCCAGGAAAGAAGGTCACCTCTACCTCTCCGGCCGACACTCACTCCTGACCCCACAACAAAGTAGTTTGGCAACTCTCTTAACTGTATGCTGATTTCCTGGCAATGCCTCCAGGATACTGGAGCTGAGATCAGGACGAGAGTGAATCTCGTACGGAGATTGGTGGGTACGAGATTGATCTCGTACGGAGAGTGGACTCACCAACTTTAAGGGCATTTAAATGGTCATAGGATAGGCATATGGATGAGAATGGAATAGTGTAGGATAGATGGGCTTCAGATTGGTTTCACAGGTCAGCACAACATCGAGGGACGAAGGGCCTGGATTGTACTGTGATGTTCTATGTTCTATGCTCTATGGATCCACAGGCACAACATGAGGGACAGCTCAGTTTGTGACTGCGGCCAATCAATTCGAACCATCATCCATAGAGTCATAGAGATGTACAGCATGGAAACAGACCCTTCGGTCCAACCCATCCATGCCGACCAGATATCCAATCCAATCTAGTCCCACCTGCCAGCACCCGGCCCATATCCCTCCAAACCCTTCCTGTTCATATACCCATCCAAATGCCTCTTAAATGTTGCAATTGTACCAGCCTCCACCACATCCTCTGGCAGCTCATTCCATACACGTACCACCTTCTGTGTGAAAATGTTGCCCCTCAGGTCTCTTTTATATCTTTCCCCCTCTCACCTTAAACCTATGCCCTCTAGTTCTGGACTCCCTGACCCTAGGGAAAAAACTTTGTCTATTTATCCTATCCATGCTCCTCATGATCTTATAAACCTCTATACGGTCACCCCTCAGCCTCCGACGCTCCAGGGAAAACAGCCCCAGCCTGTCCAGCTTCTCCCTGTAGCTCAAATCCTCCAACCCTGGCACATCCTTGTAAATCTTTTCTGAACCCTTTCAAGTTTCACAATATCCTTCCGGTAGGAAGAAGACCAGAACTGCATGCAATATTCCAACAGTGGCCTAACCAATGTCCTGTACAGTTGCAACATGACCTCACAACTCGTGTACTCAACACTCTGACCAATAAAGGAAAGCATACCAAACGCCTTCTTCACTATCCTATCTACCTGCGACTCCACTTTCAAGGACCTATGAACCTGCACTCCAAGATCTCTTTGTTCAGCAACACTCCCTAGGACCTTACCATTAAGTGTATAAGTCCTGCTAAGATTTGCTTTCCCAAAATGCAGCACCTCACATTTATCTGAATTAAACTCCATCTGCCACTTCTCAGCCCATTGGTCCATCTGGTCCAGATCCTGTTGTAATCTGAGGTAACCCTCTTCGCTGTGCACTACATCTCCAATTTTGGTGACATCTTCAAACTTACTAACTGTACCTCTTATGCTCGCATCCAAATCATTTATATAAATGACGAAAAGCAGTGGACCCAGCACCGATCCTTGTGGCACTCCACTGGTCACAGGCCTCCAGTCTGAAAAACAACCCTCCACCACCACCCTCTGTCTTCTACCTTTGAGCCAGTTCTGTATCCAAATGGCGAGTAGTCCCTGTATTCCATGAGATCTAACCTTGCTAACCAATCTCCCATGGGGAACCTTGTTGAATGCCTTACTGAAGTCCATATAGATCACATCTACTGCTCTGCCCTCATCAATCTTCTTTGTTACTTCTTCAAAAAACTCAATCAAGTATGTGAGACATGATTTCCCACGCACAAAACTGTGTTGACTATCCCTAATCAGTCCTTGCCTTTCCAAATACATGTACATCCCTTCCCTCAGGATTCCCTCCAACAACCTACGTACAAATGACGTCAGGCTCACTGGTCTATAGTTCCCTGGCTTGTCCTTACCAATCTTCTTAAACAGTGGTACCATGTTAGCCAAGTTCCAGTTTTCTGGCACCTCACCTGTGACTATCGGTGGTACAAATATCTTAGCAAGGTGGCCAGCAATCACTTTCCTAGCTTCTCACAGAGTTCTAGGGTATACCTGACCTAGGGTATACCTATGGATTTATCCACTTTCATATGTTTTAAGACATCCAGCACTTCCTAGCTGCCAAGGTTGGAGTATTTGAGCTATAGGGAGAGTTGAATAGGCTGGGGCTGTTTTCTCTGGAGCATTGGAGGCTGAGGGGTGACTTTATACATGTTTATAAAATCACAAGTGGCATGGATAGGATAAATAGACAGAGTGTTTTCCCTGGGGTCAGGGAGTCCAGGATTAGAGGGCATAGATTTACGGTGAGAGGGAAAGATATAAAAGAGACCTAAGGGGCAACTTTTTCACACAGAGGGTGGTACGTGTATGGAATGAGCTGCCAGAGGAAGTGGTGGAAGCTGGTACAATTACAGCATTTAAAAGGCATCGGGTTGGGTATGTGAATAGGAAGGATTTAGAGGGATATGGGCCGGGTGCTGGCAGGTGGGACTAGATTGGGTTGGGATATCTGGTTCTTATGGACGGGTTGGACCGAAGGGTCTGTTTCCATGCTGTACATCTCTATGACTCTATGACTCTAAAGAGAGCTTTATCTCATCAGGAATCAGTCTAGTAAAGCTTTGCTGCACACTCTCCATTGCCAGAACATCCTTCCTCAGATAGAGACCAAAACTGCACACAATACTCCAGGTGTGCCCTCACCAAGGCCCTGTTCACATCAGGACAAACACAGGAACGGAAAATTTCAAACAATTTATAGTATAGGAAAAAGTGGTGCTGATTGGCAACTTTATCTTGATTGGTCAAAGTGTTGTCATGGAGAAAATAAATGGAACTCTGGTCTCCCCAAGCTCCTAGGAAATTCAGAAAAAAGGAATAAGATTTTTTTTTTGTTTGCACAGAGTGGTCTGTCTATACATTTCTAATTGAAAGAAATTTGGGGATGAGGTTTCCTGAGTGCAAGAGGTCAAACAATTACTTCTGTTTGGGTGTTTCCAAACCTCATTTCACTTCCCAACTTGATAGAAATTTTCAGCCAGAATTTCTGGGAGCTCTGACCCTGTATTCAGGATTGTCATCCAGCCAGAATTGTCACATTCAGTGGGAGAACACTCCAACCTTACCATCTTCCCCAACCTCATTCACCAAGTGGGAATCGGGGATCAGGTATAGGAGAGGAAACAGACCTCTGAGTCTAACCAGGAGAGACTCTGGTTAGTTATAGGACCTGGTTTACTGAATAGAAGCAACTGGTTACAGGTTACACTGATACAACAGGCATTGTTACGAGGATTCTCAGGATGAGAAAGTGTTTGGTCTCACTTTGCGGCACTCCCTCAGTATTGACACTCCAACAGCACTGCACTCCTTCAGCACTGACCCTCAGATTGTGCAGCAATCCCTCAACACTGACCCTGTGATAGTGCAGCATTCCCTCATTACTAACCCTCTGACTGTACGGCGCTCCCTCAGACAGTACAGCACCCTCTCAGTACTGACCTGCCAACTGTGCGGTACTCCCTCAGCATTGAACCGCTGAGAGTGCGGCACTCCCTCAGCACTGACCCTCCGACAGTGTGGCGCTCCCTCAGCACTGACCCTCCGACAGTGTGGCGCTCCCTCAGCACTGACCCTCCGACAGTGCAGCTCTCCATCAGCACTGATCCTCTGACAGTGCAGCACTCCCTCAACACCAACCCTCTGACAGTGTGGCACTCCCTCAGCGCTGGCCCTCTGACAGCGCACAACTCCCTTTGTTTTGACCCTCCAATAGTTCGGCACTCTCTCAGTACTGACCCTCTGACAGTGTGGCACTCCCTCAGCAATGACCCTCCGACACTGTGGAACTCTATCAGTATTAACCCTCCGACAGTGCGGCTCTCCCTCAGTACTGACTCTTTAACACTGCAACTCTCCCTCAGTACTGATCCTCCAACCATGCAGCACTCCCTCAACACTGACCCTCTGACAGTGCGGTGCTCCCTCGGCACTAATCCTCCAACAGTGCAGAACTCCCTCAGCACTGACCCTCTGACAGTGTGGCACACCCTCGGTACTGATTCTCTGACTGTGCGGTGCTCCCTCAGCACTGACCCTCTGACAGTGCGGCACTCCCTCAGGACTGACCCTCCAACAGTGCAGCGCTCCCTCAGCACTGACCCTCCGACAGTGCAGCACTCCCTCAGCACTGACCCTCCGACAGTGCGGCACTCCCTCAGCACTGACCCTCCGACAGTGCAGCACTCCCACAGTAGTGACTCTCTGACAGTTCGGCACACCCGCAGTAGTGACCCTCCTATGGTATGGTACTCCCCAGTTCTGACACTCCTATAGCGCAGCTCTCCCACAGTATTGATCCTCCGATATTGGTGCACTCCTCAGCACTGACTCTCCGACAGTGCTGCAATCCGTCAGTACTGACCCTCCAACAGTGCTGCACTCCCTCAGCACTGAACCTCTTAACTGTGTGGCACTCCCTCAGCACTGAAACTCTGACAGTGCAACACTCCCTCTGCACTGATCCTCCAAAAGTGTGGCACTGCCTCAACACTGATCCTCTGACAGTGCGGCACTCCCTCAGCACTGACGCTCCAACAGTGCGGCACTCCCTCAGCACTGACCTTCTAACAATGCGGCACTCCCTCAGCACTAACCCTCTCACAATGCAGCACTCCCTCAGCATTGACCCTCCAAAAGTGTGGCACTGCCTCAACACTGATCCTCTGACAGTGCGGCACTCCCTCGGCACTGACCCTCCAGCAGTGCGGCACTCCTGCAGTATTGACCCTCCGATAGTGCCAACTCACTCAGCACTGACTGTCTGATAGTGCAGCACACTCTCAGCACTTACCCTCCGACAGTGCGGCGCTCCCTCGGCACTGACCCTCCAACAGTGTGTCACTTCTTCAGCACTGACACTCTGACAGTGCAACACTCCCGCAGTACTGAGCGTCCAACAGTGCCCAGCTCCCTCAACACTGACTTTCTGACAGTGTGGCACTCACTCAGTACTGACCCTCCAACTGTGTGGCACTCCCTCAACACTGACCCTCCAACAGTGTGGCACTCCCTCAGCACTGAAACTCTGACAGTGCGGCACTCCCTCAGCGCTGACCCACTGACAGTGTCGCATTCCGTCAGCACTGACCCTCTGACAGTGCGGCACTCCCTCAGCACTGAAACTCTGACAGTGCGGCACTCCCTCAGCGCTGACCCACTGACAGTGTCGCATTCCCTCAATACTGACTATCAGACAGTTCAGCACTCCCCAAGTTCTGACCCTTCGATAGTGCCTGACTCTCTTAGCAATGACCCTCCAAAAGTGCTGCAGTCTCTCAGCACTGACCCTCCAACAGTGTGGAACTCCCTCAGCACTGACCCTCTGATAGTGCAGCATCGCCTCAGCACTGACCCTCTGACAGTGCGGCACTCCCTCAGCACTGACCCTCTGATAGTGCAGTACTCCCTCCTGTCTAAGGATCTTCAATTATTTCTGCAGCGCATCTAAGATCCTCTCGTATAGATTGTTGTTGGATAGTGATAACGAAGCGTGTTGTGGATCGTGGTCACTGTTGATGCAAGGACATGAGAAAAATGAGCAGAAGTGGGATATGTGGCCCATCGGGTGTGTTCATTCATTCAGTTCGATCAGACCATCATATCGATCACAATTTCAATTTCCTGTCCTGAATCTTAATCTAGGAGAAAGTGAGGACTGCAGATACTGGAGATCAGAGCTTAACAATGTGTTGCTGGAAAAGCGCAGCAGGTCAGGCAGCATCAAAGGAGCATGAGAATCGATGTTTTGGGCATAAGCCCTTCTTCAGGAATGAGGAGGGTGTGCCAAGCAGGCGAAGATAAAAGGTAGGGAGGAGGGATTTGGGGGAGGGGCGTTGGGAATGAGATAGGTGGAAGGAGGTTAAGGTGAGGGTGATAGGCTGGAGAGGGGATGGGGGTGGAGAGGTCAGGAAGAAGATTGCATGCGCCACACCCAATGTGGCCTCCTCTGGGGAGACAGGCCGCCTACTTGCAGAACGTTTCAGAGAATACCTCTGGGACACCCGGACCAACCAACCCAACCACCCCGTGGCTCAACACTTCAACTCCCCCTCCCACTCCACCAAGGACATGCAGGTCCTTGGACTCCTCCATCACCAGACCATAGCAACACGACGCCTTGAGGAAGAGCACCTCATCTTCTGCCTAGGAACCATCCAACCACAAGGGATGAATGTAGATTTCTCCAGCTTCCTCATTTCCCCTCCCCCACCTTTTCTCATTCCCAACCCTCGGACTCAGCACCGCTTTCTTGATCTGCAATCTTCTTCCTGACCTCTCCGCCCCACCCCCTCTCCGGCCCATCACCCTCACCTTAACCTCCTTCCACCTATCGTATTCTCAACGCCCCTCCCCCAACTCCCTCCTCCCTACCTTTTATCTTAGCCTGCTTGGCACACCCTCCGCATTCCTGAAGAAGGGCTTATGTCCATTCTCCTGTTCCTTTGATGCCGCCTGACCTGCTGCGCTTTTCCAGCAACACATTTTTAAGCTCTGAATCTTAATCTGCTTGGACAGTAAAATGTCTTCAATTTCATTAATAAAAATCACGCAACACCAGGTTATAGTCCAACAGGTTTATTTGGACTAGCTTTCAGAGTGCTGCTCCGGTGTCAGGTAGCTAGTGGGGGAAGATCATAAGTCACAGAATTTATAGCACAACATCATTTGTGTCATATACAGAGATGAGATATTGAACAAACCTAGATTGCTGTTAAATCTTTCGTCTTTCAGAGTGGGTTGCAGGTTTCGCTTCATTAATGTGTGAATCTCAGAACTTCTTTCAAGTCACATTCCTGAGATTGCTTAAGGCTTTGTTAAAAAAAAGGTGACATCTCAGCTCAGACAATGCATTAGTGGTGTGAGGTTACAGTCTGTCTGTATTCCAAGCTTGAGTCAGATCGGTTCTATTTACAAAATTGGAATTTGTAAAATGTCACACAGACTGACTGCCTGCAGTCCAACTCTTCCTCATGGCTTCGATTTCATAATCTCAGGGCAAAGTGGTCATTTTGGTGCTGACTTCCAAATTTACCTCAAGCCCCTTCAAACTCAGAGATGTCTATCACTTTGAACATTCACCTCCATTTCACAATAATAGACCAAGATCCCCACAGTGGGGACTCCTGTCGGTGACTCAGATCACTCCACTGCCTTGACTTAGCTCAGGCTAAGTGACACAGTGCGAGATAATATATGAAACTCTACTTCCGCCATTAACTAATATCGTCAGAACACGAGAGTCAGACGTGTTTTCAATGTCTTTGACAATAAATTAAGTTGAACAGTTACAGGGAGTGACAAGGCTCTGAGCTATCTCAGTTGTCACTTCTTAAATTCAAAGTGACCCAACCACAGGCTGCCTCACTGAGCTGACACAGAGCAGCAGCGACCGTCAGCTTGCAATAGCACAGCATTGACCTCGGGCCAGGTTCATGCTGTAAAACCTACTGAGGTGACACAGCTGATGATTATCAGTGGGCTTTTAGAGAAGAAGTCTGCATTAATATAGCACCTTTCACAAACTCACAAAGTTCCAAAGTGCTGCGCAGAGAATTACTTTTTGAAGCACATTGCCATGGCAACAGCTGGTCTGTCCTCAAACATGGTCTGTAATAAGTTGAGCTCAGCAGGTCTGTCAGCATCTGTGGAGAGGAATCAGAATTAACATTTTAGGTCCAGTGACCCTTCCTCGGCATGGATCAAAATGTGTGTGTGTGTCAGTATTTGTGTGTGTGTCTGTGTGTGTGTGTGTCTGTGTCTGTGTCTGTGTGAGTATATCTGTGTCTGTGTCTGTGTCTGTGTGTGTGTCTGTGAATGTATGTTTGTACGTGTGTGTGTGCCTGTATGTGTTAACATTGGGTGAAACAAGATTGTGCTAATTGCTGATGCCTCTCAAGGCTGAATAGCTAACTGAAGGGCTACTTGGATAAGATGTGTTACCTCTGAAAAATGGTGGGGTTGGTGAGGTTATGAAGAATGGAATTGGAATCAATGAAGGGAAAAGGCTTAAAATGTGACAGAAAAGAGCAGGGGAATGCATCTATTGGATAGTTTTGTGAAAGGGCTTGCAAGGTACAGAGGGCTGAATGTCCTGCTTCCACACTGTATCATTCAAATCTGATGGAGAGAGTGCAAACTTTAGTTTGCTGAAATAACGGGTTGGATTTTTCGATCATTTTGCAAAGTGTTTTCAGTTGCAGTGAGCCAGCTTTAGTTATGAGCTCTGTGACCTGATAGAGATTAAACAATCTGAAAATAAGCTTTATAAACTAAATGCTAATCCAAATTGATTGATCTTTGGAAAAACAATAGCTACACATTCCAAATCTCCTGATATTTTAAAATGTTGGCCAGGCCTAACATCACAGGGAGAGTAACCTAAATGGCATTTTTAAGCTTTTGTTCAGAATGCTTTAATTTGTTAAACATAAAAACATTGGAGATAAGAGTTTATGCTATTTGACTGGTTGGTAGGAGGAAGCTCAAGGATTAAATCCCAAAGTTGGTGACCACACTCAGAATCTATCCTTTCAAGCCCTTAATAATCAGGAATGTTTCAATGAGATTACCTCCTGTTTATTGAAACTTCAGAGAGAATGCAGATCTAATTGTCTTGGTCTCTCACTCACCCGCTCCTCCAAGGAACCAATTGATTGAATCTTCGTTGTACTACCCCCAGTGGAAATAAATCCTTCCTTAAATATAGTGATCACAGTACACCAGATTTGGCCTCATCAACACTTTTATACAACTGCAGCAAGACCTCCTTACTCTTGTAATGAGACGGAATGTTGGACTGCTGGAAATGAGGCTGGAGAAGTGGGAATGGGGAACACAGAGGTGGAACTGAAGAGGTACTTTGCATTAGTCTTCACCAGTGACATGGCAGAACATCAAGAGGGTCAGGGGACAGTGGTGACCGTGGTGGCCATTGCTAAGGGGAAGGTGCTGGAAAAGCTGAAAGGTCTGAAGGTGGATAAATGACCTGGACCAGATGGACTACACCCCAGAGTTTTTGGGATGTAAGTAGACTCTAGTCTAATTCTGCTTCTATATTTATGGAATTCCAATCCCCTTGCATTTGAGGGCGAATTGCTTGGATATTATCAGCAGTCGCCAGTATGATGGGCTGACTGGCCTTCGTCCCTGCTGTAAATTTCAATGGCACACTTGTGCATTTATTAGTTTAGGAACTTCTTCTGTCACCCTAACAACTGCATTATTTCTTTATTTGATTTTTCCTCACATTTACACCAAATGGGGACTTTGTTACAACAATATTTAGTTGCTTCCAAGTCAAATTGAGAAGACTGCTAGGCATTGGAATTCCTTTATTCAAAACTGGCACACTCGCCATGTCTGAGAGTGTCGAATCCATGGAACCGGAACATGCAAATCCATTCAAATCCGTGCGCTCCAGACAATGGTGCCATTGTATGCTGAGTGTTGCTGTCTGCACACAGTCAACAGGAAACATACTCTTTCTGTGCTGATTCCCTCTGAGTTACAGCACCTTTCCCAGCACAACGGTCCCTTCAGTATGTTCTGGAAGTGCCAGCATTGACGAGGTCAGAGGTCAGAATGTCAGATGTCACAATACACCAGGTAATAGTCCAACAGATTAATTTGAAATCACAAGCTTTCGGAGTGCTGCCCCTATCGTTGGGCCCCTGCAGTAAACTGCCCGTTGGGCTAATTAAGGCCATTAGTTCAATTCTCACTCAAGGCCTTATAAACCATACCAACAACAGAAGTAGGAGCAGGAGGAGGCCACTCAGCCCCTCGAGTCTGCTCTGCCTTTCAATACCATCATGGCTGGCCTCATCATGGCCTCAACTCTACTCTCCGGCCTGCTCTCCCTATCCCTTCACCCCGTTACTGATTAAAGCCTCTGTCTATCTCCTCCTTACATTTACTCAATTTCCCAGCACCCACCGCACTCTAGGATAGTGAATTTCACAGATTTGTGTCCCATTGAGAGAAGTAATTCCCCATTGTCTCTGGTTTAAACCTGCTGTCCCTTATCCTAAAACTATAATCACTCGTTCTAGATTATCTCACAAGGGGAAACTTCCTCTGCCCCTCTACTGTGTCAATCCCCTTTAGCATCTTATAGACCTCAATTAGGTCTCTTCTTATTTTTTAAACTCCAGTGAGTATCAGCCTAAACTGCTTATTTGTTCTTCATGAAGCAAAGCTCTCATCTCTGGAACAAAATTCTACCACGCCAGGATTTGAAGCCAAGCTTTTACAATCTGACCACTAGGCCATCACTTCTCCTTGATGAACCAAGTTTATTAGGTACATCCAGGGAGTTTCTTGATGATAGTAAAATCAGGGAGGGGTATATTGATATTCCAGGGTATTTCAATGTTAAGAAGTTGGAGATGTTGGGTATCTTTGAAAAACATTATGGAGCAGGACCTATATACTTAATGGTAAGGTCCTAGGGAGTGTTGCTGAACAAAGAGACCTTGGAGTACAGGTTCATAGCTCCTTGAAAGTGGAGTCACAGGTAGATAGGATAGTGATTAGATTAGATTCACTACAGTGTGGAAACAGACCCTTCGGCCCAACAAGTCCACACCGACCCTCCAAAGAGCAACCCACCCAGACCCATTCCCCTAACTAATGCATCTAACACTACGGGCAATTTAACATGGCCAATTCACCTGACCTGCACATCTTTGGACTGTGGGAGGAAACCAGACCAGCCAGAGGAAACCCACTCAGACACAGGGAGAACGTGCAAACTCCACACAGACAGTCGCCTGAGGCAGGAATTGAACCCGGGTCCCTGGAGTTGTGAGGCAGCAGCGCTAACCACTGAACCACCGTGCCTCCCTGAAGAAGGTGTTTGGTATGCTTTCTTTTATTGGTCAGAGTATTGAGTACAGGAGTTGGGAGGTCATGTTGCAGCTGTACAGGACATTGGTAAGGCCATTTTTAGAATATTGCGTGCAATTCTGGTCTCCTTCCTATCGGAAGGATGGTGTGAAACTTGAAAGGGTTCAGAAAAGATTTACAAGGATGTTACCAGGGTTGGAGGGTTTGAGCTACAGGGAGAGGTTGATAGGCTGGGGCTGTTTTCCCTGGAGCGTCGGAGGCTGAGGGGTGACCTTATAGAGGTTTACAAAATCATGAGGGGCATGGATAGGGTAAATAGGCAAAGTCTCTTCCCTGGTGTGGGTGAGTCCAGAACTACAGGGAATAGGTTCAGGGTGACAGGGGAAAGATATGAAAGGGACCTAAGGAGCAACGTTTTCATGAAAAGGGTGGTGCATGTGTGAAATGAGCTGCCAGAGGATGTGGTGGAGGTTGGTACAACTGCAACATTTAAAAGGCATCTGGATGGGTATATGAATAGGAAGGGTTTGGAGGGATATGGGCCGGATGCTGGCAGGTGGAACTAGATTGGGTTGGGATATCTGGTCAGCATGGACGGGTTGGACCGAAGGGCCTGTTTCCATGCCGTACATCTCTATGACTCTATACATCTACATGACCTGCTGGGATCTCAGGAGGATAGTCAGCATGGCCTTAGTGTGGGGGAAGTCTTGTCTCACAAACTTGATTGAGTTTTTTTGGCAAAGTGATGAAGATGATTGTTGAGGTTAAGGCTTTGGATGTTGTCTCAAGCATAGACTCCCCTCAAGCATTTGAAAATATCCCTTATGGTAGACTGATCCAGAAGATCAAATCACGTGGTGAGGTGGCAAGTTAGATACAAAACTGGAATGGTCATGAAAAAAGAGGGCAGTTGTGGAGATGTTTTTCTGACAGGAGGTCTGTAACCAATGGTAGCTCCACAAGAATCAGTGCTGGGACCTCTGTTGTTGTAATAAACGTAAACCCTTCGGATGAAAATATAGGTGGTGTCATGAAGGTTGCAGATGACATGAACATGGAGTTGTGAATAGATTAGGTTACTTACAGTATGGAAACAGACCCTTTGGCCCAACAAGTCCATACTGACCCTCTAAAGAGTGACCCAGTCCTTTACCCTATAATTACCCCTAACACACCAAACACTATGGGCAATTTAGCAAGGCCAATTCATCTAATCTGCATATCTTTGGACTGTGGGAGGAACATGCAAACTCCACACAGCCAGTCGCCCAAGGCAGGAATTGAACCCAGGTCCCTAGTGCTATGTGGCACTAGTACTACCCACTGAACCACCGTGCCACCTTTGAGGGAAGTTATCAAGGGTATACCTGAAAAGTTGGCCAGAAAAATGGCAGATGAAGTTTAATCCAGACAAGTATAAGGTGATGTATTTTGGGTGATCAAATGCAAGAGGAAAGTACACAGTTATTAGCAGGACTCTTGGGAACACTGATATAGAGAGGGATCTTGACATTCAAGTCCATAACTCCCTGAAAGTAGTAAAACAAATGGATAAGGTAATAAAGGGATACAAAAAGCTTACCTTCACTGGTCAGAGCATTAAATATAAAGGTTAGCAAGTCATGTTGCAGCTATATAAGTCTTTAGTTCAGCCACATTTGGATTAGTTCCAGATGATGCACTGTGGGATGTGTATGTTTTGGAGAGAGTGCAGAATAGTTTTACCAGGATGTTGCCTGGATTGGAGTGTATCAGCTATAAGGAGAGGCTGGACTAACTGGGATTGTTTTCTCTAAAGCGTCAAACACTGAGGCGTGACCTGATAGTTCATAAAATTAGGAGAGGCATAGGTAGGGTGGGGTGTCCAATTCCTTTACCCAGCCTGGAAATGTCAAATACTAGGGGCATTGTTTGAAGGTGAAAGTGGGCAGGTGCCTTTTTATAAATATTTTTATTGAAAACCTTCTAAAACCTTTTTACAAAACATTTATATATAAAAAGAATAACACCATCAAAACGGAAAAAGGCAGTACAAAAAGCCATAACACAGTACCATTGTTAATAAACGGCCTACTATTCTACCAGAACAAACATATCTATAAATACTAACTTAAAATAAATTCAAATAAATTAAATAATATCTCACTACTTTATTCTATCTCACTCATCACACTTCCACTGAGGCTCCCACCCCTGGGAGCACCATCTACAGTACCCGTATTCATTTTCCCCCAGTCTCCTTCTCGCTGGACTCCACAGGTACCCAGACTGATTCCCATGGCTACACCATGGCCCTAATTAATATTGCTGATAAATCAGCATCAATATAATTTAAAAAGGGCCGCTATGTCTTGTGAAACAGAGGGTGATATGTATTTGGAATACACTGACGGGGAGGTGGTAGAAACAGATACAAGCACAAAGTTTAAGGGTCATTTAGTCAGTCACATGAACAGGCAGGGTCTCCACGCTTCAGGCTCACTGCCTTTATTCCTGATGAAGGGCTTTTGCCCGAAACGTCGATTTTGAAGCTCCTTGGATGCTGCCTGAACTGCTGTGCTCTTCCAGCACCACAAATCCAGAATCTAGTTTCCAGCATCTGCAGTCATTGTTTTTACCTCAATAGAGGGATATGGACCAAGCTCAGGTCAATGGGAATAGTTTAGAATGGCATCATGATCAGTGCAGACTTGGTGGGCCAAAGGACCTGTTCCTGTGCTGCACTGTTCTATGTTTAAAGAGTCTTTGTGAACCAGATGGGATCATCATTAGAGTCTTAATTTCAGAGATTTTTTAAAACATTAAGTCCAAATTCCACCATCTGCCATAGCAGGATTCGAACCCAGGTCTCCAGAACATCATCTAAGTCCCTGTCCCTCTCAATCAGCTCTGCTCTGAGGGAACCAGCCACAGTCTGTCCAATCTCGCTTCAAAACTGAAACTCTCCAGCCCAGGCAAAATCCTGCAAAATCACCTCTCATCGCCGTCTGTTATGTCTGCAACTTATTCTAGTTCCAATGAAAGGCTATCAATTTTAAAACTTAACAGTGTATCTGTCTCGGCAGATATTGCCTGGCCTGCTGAATATATCCAAAACTTCCCTGCTAGTGATTTCTTTATCCAGTTTCTGACATCAGCATTATTTTGTTTTTTGTTAAAAATACTTAATTACTTGACAAATACATTGATGTTTCACAATTGTGTTTCCATCAACACTGTGGTTTTTGATGTAATTCTGCTTTCTTGAAATTTAAGTGATTTGGAAACTGCAAAGAAAATTGCTGTTTAATTATTTGTGTTGGATCAGTCAATGGTAACAAGTGTTTCTGGTTAGAATGTTCTGGAAGTAGAACAGGGGTTTCTCCTACCTTTCCTGGCCAATAGGCATTTCTCATCCAAAGAACAGGATCGGCAGGCCATTCAGGACATTGCTGTTGGGACAAATTGTTAGTCGTATCTCAGTTGGTACCACACTTGCTTCCAAGTGAGATGTTTGCAGGTTTAATCCCACTTCAGACACATTGGGCTGTTAAACTAGGCTGACGTTCCAGTGCAATATAGTGGGATTGCTGCATTGTCAGTGCTGTCATCTTTTAGGGGAGGCATTAAACCATCTGCCCTGCTCTTGCAAGTGCTACCTTTAGTTCACTGCTCCAAAATGACTTTCTGACCTTCGTTAAAATGATTCACCTTCACAGAATTGAGCATAGATAATACAACACAAACCAACCAATCCCAGCTGATGTTATTACTGGACACATCAGGTCCCTGGTTTGATAGATCATATTCGGTTTTGTTTAGATTGTAACAAAAAGATAACTTACTGAAACATAAGCACACAACACTGCAGATTTTGTTATAACAATAAAAGTAAAAACTTATTACTCAAAGTAAATGAAAGTATAATATAATAAACCTTGCTATTTACTTATATGATAAATTCAGGGAATTTTATATGTTAAATCTGAAACACTCCTTTAGAAATTCCAAAAACAACAACATCCTTTGTATTGTAATCATACCAGAGAAAAAAATCTTTTTCTAACATCTCAAGAAGCTCAAAGTTTGTGAGAAGATTTGTAGCTCGGGTGCTCGTTGTTGTGGTTCGCCGAGCTGGGAATTTGTGTTGCAGACGTTTCGTCCCCTGTCTAGGTGACATCCTCAGGGCTTGGGAGCCTCCTGTGAAGTGCTTCTGTGATGTTTCCTCCGGCATTTATAGTGGTTTGAATCTGCTGCTTCCGGTTGTCAGTTCCAGCTGTCCGCTGCTGTGGCTGGTATATTGGCGGCGAACAACTCGGTGAACAGAACCACAACATCTCAAGAAGCTTAAAGTAACTGTATCTTTAACTCCCAGACTGGAAAATTGCTAGATTCTTCCTGGAACTATTATATGCCTGAGCTAAAACATACCCAGCTTCAAGTGACCTCTTCAGGGCTTTATCCAAACACTTCTGGTTTGGGACCATCACAAGTTCCCTGCTCACAAGTAATCTAGTTTTATTATATTCTCCCCTTCCCAGATGCACTGCTGTATACTTCCGGCTCCATCCAAGGTCTTCACAAAACTGTTCAAAACAAAGTAAAGCTAAAAGGAAAGTTGTCTCCTTCTGGGCTATCAGTATTCCCTTAAACGCAAAATATCCATCAATCTAAACATTTCTAACAGACCTTAAAGCATGATGGCTTACCTTGCTAAGTCATTGTAGTGAGTGGAACCAGGTAGGACTTTATTGATTATGAGATCCTTGATTGGGGCTGTTAACCTGGCCCAACCAGAGAGCCCTGGCTGACAGATATAAACCAGGAAGTTCCAACTCTATTTTGATTTAGTCCCTACCCTCCCCTTCACTGTTTTGATCACACAGCATTGCCCTGTGGTTTGAAGGGCAGTGCTTGTCACTGGCCACTCAGGTGTTTTCCTATCTTCCTGGTGGTGGAAATTGAATAAAGATTCATGCACTATGTGTCTTTCACTGTGTCTCACACCTGCACACACACCATGGGTGCTGGGGAAAAGTAAGCATGACCGCAGTTAGGCGGTAGTGTGGGGAAAAAAGAAAAACAAAAGAACAAGTGTCTGATCACACAGCGTTGCCCTTTGATGCGAAGGGCAGTGCTTGTCACTGACCACTCGGGTGTTCTCCCCCTTTTGGGGATTGGATCCGTGTGTGACTGTGCGTGCACACGTGCAAGGACTCTCCCTGCTGCTGCCTGGGACTTGCCTTGGTGCACCTCCCCAGGACCTCCATCACCACTGCTGCTGCTGTTGCCTGAGGCCCACCTCCACTGCTGAGAAAGAAAAAAAAATAAACCAGGAAGTCAGAAAGTCTCCTGACTTCAGGTACTGACTCTGAGCTGGATGGCCACAGCCAGTATACTGTGCACATGTAAATGAAGGTTGACTTGGTGATGGGGTACTGGCCTCTGTGCCATTATTTCAGTCATAAAACATCCGAAGGTCAACAAAACCCTGTTACTGCTGCCAAAGTAGCTCTCATAAACTGTTTTATAATAAATCATCATGACTACAGAAATACACGCAAGTTCTATATAAACTGCAGATGTGCAGAAAACCCATGTGTTGCGAACTTAAACGTAAGATAAATAATATTTAAAATAACTATAAACTGTCCAGTCTTTATCACAGCCCTCTAAACTGAATAGAATCACAGAATAATAGAGGTAGTTCTGCTATAATGTGATAGTTCTGTTTTCGTCCTATCCTGTGTTATAAGAAAATTGCATAATAGCAACACCATTTAAAATAATGAGGTTGGAATTGCATTATAACCAATACACACTGTAAAAGTTCATACTATAGAAACAGTGTCCCCAATTCATCAATTGCATTATAGTGAATTTGTGTTAACAAAATGTGCGTTATAGTAGAATGACCTGTATAGTCCATTGAGTTTGCACCAATCAAAAACAGCCTTCTAACTATTCTAATCCCATCTGCCAGCACTTGGTCAATTGCTTTGTTGTTTTGGCATCACAAGTTCGCATCTAAATACTTCCTAAATGTTCCGAAGATTTCTGTCTCTCCCTGCCTGCCAGGCAATGAGTTCTAGATTCCCACCATCCTCTCGGTAAAAAATATTTCCCTCACATCCCCTCGAAACCTCCTGCTCCTGACCCCGACCCCGGCACTCCAGTGCAGCATGGAAAAGGCCATTTGGCACATCTGGTCAGTGTTTGTTACTATGCTACAAATAAACACCCTCTCATCCTTCCTCCACCAGTCACCTAACCTTCTAATCTTTCCCCATCATATGCTTGTCAAGCATCTCCCTAAATATACGTCTATGCTGAGGGCTGCTGCAGTGCCCAAGTACAAGTTCATGCAGAAAACCATTAGGGTTTACTCTCACTCTCCATTGTCTTGTTCTTGAATATATTCAAGTTTTTTAAAAAAACTGTATAAAAGAGGTGGATTAAATCTCTTTCAAGCTCCAACTGGGATACCTCAGTCCAAGAACAATTATGAACATCTGGGGGCTACTGTCCAGAAACTGAACAAGACCAGCCACATAAACGCTGCGGCTATTCCTGCCAAATTGGCTTTCCTGCACGTGTTACAAGCCCAATAACGTTATTTTTAGGCTCCAATGAAGACCACCTCTGTAATTTATTCGTCATGAAGTTTCAGAGCCATGAAAATTGACTGAGGGGACAGCACTGAAGGGAACCGACACCAGCCCTCACTGGTTTCAATTCCAAGGAAATGGGAGACCCAATGATGTCACACTGCCTGAGAACCCAGAACACTTGGATTGCACTGTGGCTACAGATTATGTTTTTTCAACATCGTTAAAAGGAAACCAACATCAAAGCTATTTATCTGCACTCATCGGGGCCAGAGTGCAAGAAATAGACTTGAAATAAAAGACAGCAATTTATATAACATGAGTCACAGAGTTGTCACAATGCAGAAGGAGGCTGTTCAAGTTTGCACAGGCTGTCTGAGCATTTTGGCTTAATGCCAGTTTCCGGCCTTTTCCCGATATCCCTGCAAATGAGAAGGCTGGTTTGACCATGATCATCAAATCCCTACAGCTTGGAAACAGGCCATTCAACCCACCAAATCCAAATTGGCTTTTTGAAAGAGCATCCCACGCAGAGCCATGCCCCTATCCAATTTCTGCATACCCCATGGCTTACCCACCTAGCCTGCACACTACCAGCAATTTAGCACGGCCAATCCACGTAATCTGCACATTTTTGGGAGGAAACCCACACAGACACTGGGAGAATGCGCAAATTCCACACAGTCACCCGAGGCTGGAATCAAACCAGGGTCCCTGGTACTCTGAGGCAGCAGTGCTAACCACTGAGCCACCACACCAATGTTAACATGGCATTATGATCCCAGTGTTATTACTGGACAAGTCTGAGTCCAGCCTCAAATCTGGATTGATTGGTTATATTTGTGTTTTTTTTTAATTAAATGAGGTGGTCTTTCACTGAACACACAGACACACATGCTGCAGACTTGATTTTAACAATACTACAGTAGGTTATTACACAAAACAATGTAAAATAAAATGAAGCTATTTACAGAGAAGACTATTTGAAAGATTTTGAAAAAGACAGTAAAACAACAATCCCATCTATCCCAACAGCAGGAGTTTTACAGTAATCAAACACCAGACAGAGTTCACCTTTCGATCATATTTATAGGCTTCTTTTGGTTCTAAAGAAGAACAAAGAAAATTACAGCACAGGAACAGGCCCTTCAGCCCTCCAAGCCTATGCCAATCCAGATCCTCTACCTAAATCTTTCTCCTACTTTCCAAGGGTCTGTATCCCTCTGCTCCCTGCCCATTCATGTATCTGTCCAGATACATCTTAAATGATGCCATCATTCCTGCCTCTACCACCTCTGCTGGCAAAGCGTTCCAGGCACCCACCACCCTCTGCGTAAAGAACTTTCCACACATATCTCTCCTGAACCTTGCCTCTCTCACCTTGAACTCATGACCCCGAGTAATTGAGTCCCCCACTCTGGGGAAAAAGCATCTTTCTATCCACCCTGTCTATACCTCTCATGATTTTGTAGACCTCAATCAGGACCCCCATCAACCTCTGTCTTTCTAATGAAAATAATCCTAATCTACTCAACCTCTCTTCATAACTAGCACCCTCCATACCAGGCAACATCCTGGTGTAACTCCTCTGCACTGTCTCCAAAGCATCCACATTCTTTTGGCAATGTGGCGACGAGAACTGTACGCAGTATTCCAAATGCGGCCGAATCAAAGTCTTATACAACTGTAACCTGACCTACCAACTCTTTTACTCGATACCCTGTCTGATGAAGGAAGGCATGCCATATGCCTTCTTGACCACTCTACTGACCTGCATTGCTATTTCAGGGAACAATGGACTTGAACACTCAGATCCCTTTGTACATCATTAAGAATCTCACCCATTTTCTCTGACTCCACGCATGAATTTCCTCCTTTGTCCTTGAGTGGGCTAACCCTTTCTCTAGTTACCCTCTTGCTCCTTAAATACGAATAAAAGGCTTTGGGATTTTCTTTAACCCTGTTCAGTAAGGATATCTCATGATCCCTTTTAATTCCTTGTTTCAGATTGGTCCTACATTCCCGGTATTCTTCCAAAGCTTCGTCTGACTTCAGTCTCCTAGACCTTATGTACGTTTCCTTTTTCCTCTTAGTTAATCTCACAATTTCACCTGTCATCCATGGTTCCCTAATCTTGCCATTTCTATCCCTCATTTTCACAGGGACATATCTCTCCTGCACTCGAATCAACCTCTCTTTAAAAGTTTCCCACATATTACCTCCAAATAGCTGCTCCCAATCCACATTCCCCAGCTCCTGCCGAATTTTGCTTATTTGGCCTTCCCCAGTTTAGCATTCTTCCTTTAGGATCACTCTCGTCTTTGTCCATGAGTTTTGTAAAACTTATAGAATTGTGATCACTATTCCCAAAATAATCTCCAACTGAAACTTCAACCATCTGGCCAGGCTCATTTCCCATTCTCCAGTATGACCCCTTCCCCAGTTGGACTATTCACATACTGCTCTAGAAAACCCTCCTGGATGCTCCTTACAAATTCCACTCCATCTAGACCTCTAACACTAAGTGAATCCCAGTCAATGTTGGGAAAATTAAAATCTCCCATCACCAACATCTTGTTGCTCCTACATCATTCCATGACCTGTTCACATATTTGTACCTCTATCTCACGCTCACTATTGGGAGGCCTGGAGTTCAGCCCCAACATTGTCACCGCGCCCTTCCTATTTCTGAGCTCTGCCCACATTGCCTCACTTCCCAATCTTGAAAGTTTGGTAGCTTCTTACTTCACAAGTCACATAACTGAGCTGAAACTTACTCAACTTTAAATAACTCCTTCAGGCTTCTAAGTAAACACTTCAAATCTGAAGCTTTCAGCTCAAACCCTCTCACTGAGGTAGACTAATTTCTAACTTCTCTAAACTGTCTCCCTTTCTCAGGAGCAACTGTTTCACACATCTTACCTCCACCAGGAGCTCTACATACTAAAGAACACAGCTTTTCCAAGTTCCGGAATTTTCTCCTCAGCAAAAAACAAAATTCCCAATCTTTGCAGGCAGCAATGAAACTAATACTCCTCAATGTTGACTCTGTTTGCTTATAAAACTCTCCCAATGCAAACCAATCTCCATGATCACCCCCAAAGGCTCCAGATATACTCACCAGTTAATTGCTAAATCCCTTGCGCAAAAAGACCAAAATCAACATGCCACTAGTTCAAAGTCCAAACACTAAAATGAATGATATTAAAATATGTGTCTCACGCACCTTACATCAGGATGGAGATGCAGCAACAACGAGTAATAAGAATAGTTGTCAGTCCAGGTAGGCAGACTCTGACTGGTCAAGTTTCTGGTTCAGGAAGCACGGTTAGTTGAAGTTAACATCAAGGAAACACTTTGCTAGTTTCTGGTTTGGAACTACATATTCTGAACTTGTCCATCTTTATTCATGGAGACATGCCAACTGCGTTGGAATCTCCCAAGACCCTCTGCAACCAGTGGAATACTTTTGAAAGTGCAGACTCTGTTTCAGAGTAGGAAATATGCACAGCAAGATCCCAGAAGGAGGCATGGATCACACGTGCTTGATCCAGGATAAACGTTGTTATTGATAAAGGACACGACAGAGAATTCCTTGAGCAATTATTTAAAAGAGTGTTGGCTGTTTAAGTCCTGCTGAGAGGCAATTAGTTTTAATGTCTTAGTGTGATGTAACCTCACTATGATGGACCCATAATACACCGATCCAGGGGAATGGTCTGGGATCGTGGGCCCAAATCACACCACATCTGCTGGCGATATTTAAATTCAATGAATATATCTGGAATTGAAGCCAGTCTCAGAAATAGTGACCGTGAAACAAAACTATCCCAATGAGTGCAAGATGAGAAGTTTCAACGCAAAGACTCTTGTTTCAGCCATATCCAAATGGAAAGATAGGCTGAGGAGAAAGTGAGGACTGCAGATGCTGGAGATCAGAGCTGAAAAATGTGTTGCTGGAAAAGCGCAGCAGGTCAGGCAGCATCCAAGGAGCAGGAGAATCGACGTTTTGGGCATGAGCCCTTCTTCAGGAATGTTCAGTTTCCTGAAGTTTCTTCAGTTTCCTGAAGAAGGGCTCATGCCCTAAACGTCGATTCTCCTGCTCCTTGGATGCTGCCTGACCTGCTGCGCTTTTCCAGCACCACATTTTCAGGAAGGATAGACTGAATATATCTCAGCCTTACAGACAGTAAGGCCCGTGCTGAGCAGCACTCTGTAACTGTAATAAGGAAATCACATCATGTTTCCTCATTGCTTGCCTCCAATCGATTAGTCAGATCACAAACCATCTCTCCCACACGAGAATTAGTGCCAACAAATTTTTAACCAAATCTCCTTTGCTTAATCTTGGTTTTGGATTCAACAGGTCCCTACACAAAATTGTGCTGTGCATGTTTCCGTCTCCACCTGAGTAAAGTTAGCAAGGTCTCGGCTTTAAAAAATAAGTTCCTGAAAGATGGCACCCTCAGAATTGGAAGTCTTGACACTTTATAGCACAATGAAGTGCTTTTGCAAACGTAGTCCCCATTACAAAGTCAGGCTGCATTGTCAGTGACAGCAAACATAAGACACGCAACTTTCTGGAGGTGAACTCACAGCTTTCTGAATGGGAGATGAGACTAACTATCAGCCACAGCTCAGGCCTGAATTTCCTCTCCTTTGTCAGTTCGTAGACTCACCACAGTGTGGAAGCAGGTCCATCAAGTCCACACCAATCTTCTCTAACACGTCTGTCCCAATCCCTATAACCTTCCATTTCCCATGGCTAATCCAGCTAGCCTGTACATCCCTTTAGTCAAAAGTGGTGGACAGCAAGAGAAAGCAACAGAGAGAGAGAGGGAGAGGGGCAGAGAGAGAGAGAGACAGAGAGTGAGAGAGTGAGAGTGAGAATGAGAATGAGAATGAGAGAGAGACCCTCACAGCACCGGGGACCTGGGTTCGATTTTAGCCTCGTTCTCTTTGTCTGCGTGGATTTTCTCCGGGTGCTCTGGTTCCCTCCCACAGTCCAAAGATGTGCAGGTTAGGTTAATCGGCCATGCTAAATTTCCCCATAGTGTTCAGGGATGTGCAGGTTAGGTGCATGAGTCAGGGGAAATGTAAAGTAACAGATTAGAGGAATGAGTCTGGCTGGGTTACTCTTTAAAGAGTCAGTGTGGACTGTTTCCACACTGTAGGGATCCTAGGATAAAATCCAGGAACTGGCGTAGGTAATTCAGGCCGTCCACCATTCAACACAATTAAGGTCCAATTGTGTCATTTTATCCTGCCTGATTTCAGGACCTATACATGTGGGAACTATACATAATGCAAAGGAAGCTGCGAACATACTGCATTATCTCTCAAAACCATACTTCACTGTCTGCCAGCTGGGATTTATTAAAAACCGAAAGAACTGCGGATGCTGTAAATCAGAAACAAAAACAGAAATTGCTGGACAAACTCAGCAGGTCTGGCCGCATCTGTGGGGAGAAATCAGAGTTCACGTTTGGTCCCCACAGGTGCTGCCAGACCTGCTGAGCTTGTCCAGCAACTTCTGTTTCCATTTGGGATCATTGGTTCTTGTTCGCCCATTTCGGAAACAGATATGAAACAGCGAAGAAGGACACAGCCCTCTGTGCCTATTGGCTGGGACCCTTGCTTCTGAGACAGATTGTCGCAGTTCAATCCCAGCCTGTGGACTGAAACACAAAATCTCCTCAGTGCAGTACTGACGGACTGCTGCAATGTTGGAGGCACCATCTTTCGGATGCAGTTTTAAACCACAACATCTGAGATGGGCAGAAAAGATCCTGCAGCCATTAATGTTGAGAAGACAGGAGGAGTTCGCCTCGTGTCCTGGTCGATATTTGTCCCACAAACAATGTCACTGAAACAAATAGCGAGATCGTTGCCATACTCCTGTCTGTGGGATCTTGCTGTGCCCATGCTGGCTGCCCTGTGTCCCACATTGCAGCCGTGACCAAGAAATAACGGCTGCAATTATGAACTTCTTGTTGATGAATTAACCCGTTTATAAATTATTCCTCTATGTTGCATAGACAACGATAATGCAGGGTGAGGGTGGGGAAGTTGCAAGTTATATTTGAGAAACAGAACCCTCGATGTCAGATTTCAAATTAAAAATGTTCACTGCCTTGTTGACCAAATGTAAAGAGCTAATCTAATGCAAAGCTTGCCAGGTGGGAGAGTGCTACTGGATTAATCCTGATGTGGGCTCCTGTTGCAGCTCCTGCTGTTTTCATGGAAACCAACAGAGGGCAGTGGTCAGCTGCATCATTTGGAGAGCTCTCCTGCAGGCACTGAGTTCCCAGTGAATTGACAGAAACATCACTGTAGCTGTTAACCATCCCCCAGCAGGTTAAACAATGGGCCCATATCATGAAGTGGGGCTTGCCAGAGATCCCCAATGAGGGGAGGGGGTGTGTTGCTGCTCTGATAATTTATTTTCCCCTTCTCCTCCCTCCCTCCCTCCCTCTTCCAGTTTGTTGCATTATTAATCAAGATCTCTGCAGTGTAGGAAAGGCAGCTTTCCCCCACCCCTCACACCCCCACACCCCACCCCACCCCACCCTCACCTCACTACCTATTTCTCTGGGTCATCTGTCCCCACACACGTCGTACTGTTCACACCTTCCAAGACTGAGTTTCTTGGAGAGGAAAGAGCTTGCATTTACATAACACCTGTCACAATCCTCTACAGCACTTCACAAATTTGTAGTGAGGCACTTCTGAGTCACTGTTCTAATGGAGGAAATCTGTGAATAGCAAGCTCCCAACAAACAGCAATGATTTGATCATCAGTAGTTTGGTTGAGGAATAGATATTGGCCAAGTTGGGGAGAGGAAGTTCCTTGTTCTTTAAATGGCGGCTGGAGGAATCAGTGCAACATTTATCAGTGATTAGCTCCTCCAACACTGCTGTTCAGGGAACTGCCATCTGTATGATGTGTTCAGATCACTAGAGGGGGATTTGAACACACAAACAGCAGAGTTAGGGATTAGAGTACTTAGCCATTAACCAAAGGCACTAGCCTGGAGCCATAGGGCTCCATTATGACTCTGTATTGGTGCCAAGGCTTGCTAATAGTACTGGTGTTTCACATCACTGGCAACTGGGTAAAGTCAGCTGACATTCTGAACCGGATGCTGGGAGCAGAGGATTTCTGCAACACCATTGGCTCCACAGGATTTTATCATTGTTGGGATTTATTTTTTCAAAATCTATCATTCACCAGGAATTCATGGGCCCCAACAAACAGAAAAATAAACACTCAATTATTACAATTTGGAACGTGCTGCTTGAAAGGACATTGGAAGAAAATTCATTAATAACTTCAAAAGGGAATTAGCTAGAAACTGCAAAAAAGAGGAACGTTTGCAGGGGCTTGGAGAAAGAGTAAGGAAGTGGTATTAATTGGAAAGTTATTTCACAGAGCTGGCACTGAAAGCTGGGCTGAATGGTACTATTCTGCATTGTTAGATTCTGTTAAATAATTGCAACAAACGTTCAGCTGCTGTGTGAGTTAAGTTGAAAGTGTTTTTGATCTGAGTAGAGCTCTTTTGAGATTGTGCTGCTGCTTTACTCATTAATTGTGATGATCTTTAGAACAGATTTGTTCTGAAGAAGCATCATTTTGGACTTGCAGTTTTAACCCTGTTTCTGATGCGGACGGGTTTCTCCAGCACGTTTTGTATTTGTTTCAGATTTCCAGTATCAGCAATCCTATGATTTTATTTACTTAAGGGGACATACTATATAAGGTGTACCTGGAATATTACGTACAGTCCTAGTCCCCTTACTTGAGAAGGGATGTAGCAGTATGAGAGGCAGTTCAGAGATTGAATCTAGAGATAAGGGCTTTGTCTTATGAAGAGAGGTTGAGCAATTTAGGCCGATATTCTCTGGGGATTAGGAGAATGAGAAGATCTAATTGAAGTCTATAAGATGCTAAAGAGGATTGATAAAGTAGACATAGAGAAGATGTTATCTCATGTGGGGCAATCCAGAGTTAAAGGTCATAATTTTAAGATAAGGGACAGATTTAAAACAGAGAGAGGGAGGAACTACTTCTCTCAAAGTGTCACAAGTCTGTGTAATTCAAGTGCGGTGAATGCTGGAACTTTGAATAAACTTAAGGAGCAGCTTTTTATTGAGTAACTGGATGAAGGGTTGTGGAGAGTGGGTCAGGAAAGTGATGAGATCAGCCCATGATTGTCCTGAATGGCGGAGCAGGCGCGAGGGGCTGAATGGCCTCCTTCTGTACCTAGTTCTGACGTGGAACTTGTTATTTCACTGTGAGGTTTAGAAAGTCATGGTGATCAGCAAACACCTCAAGGTGCTGCATAAGACCTTTTGGCCAGTTGAAGGGCAGGAGGCTGTGCAGAATAGTTTCTACATGGCCTGACAAGCTTCTGCACAGACTGTGTCCCTGACACAGAGTATAGATTGTGAACGTGATGGATATTGAAATTGGATCGAGGCACCTCAAAGTGGAATGTGTTGCACGGAGAAAATATTTTTTATTGCACTTTCTGTACGTTTCACATTGAAATGTTTTGCCCTCAGGCCATATACCTGATGTGGAATGAATATTGTAAACACTAAGACTATTATAATTGTGTCCAGGTGCATAAGAGCAGACCATTCTGACATCTGAAGGAGAAGTTAAATTTTTTTTTAGATTACTTTACAGTGTGGAAACAGGCCCTTCGGCCCAACAAGTCCACATCGACCCACCGAAGTGCAACCCACCCATACCCCTACACTTACCCCTTACCTAACACTACGGGCAATTTAGCATGGCCAATTCACCCTGACCTGCACATCTTTGGACTGTGGGAGGAAACCGGAGCACCCGGAGGAAACCCACGCAGACACGGGGAGAACGTGCAAACTCCACACAGACAGTCGCCTGGGGCGGGTATTGAACCCGGGTCTCTGGCGCTGTGAGGCTGTGGTTAGCACTGCTGCCTCACAGCGCCAGAGACCCGGGTTCAATTCCCCCCTCAGGCGACTGACTGTGTGGAGTTTGCACATTCTCCCCGTGTCTGCGTGGGTTTCCTCCGGGTGCTCCGGTTTCCTCCCACAGTCCAAAGATGTGCAGGTCAGGTGAATTGGCCATGCTAAATTGCCTGTAGCGTTAGGTAAGGGGTAGATGTAGGGGTATGGGTGGGTTGCGCTTCGGCGGGGTGGTGTGGACTTGTTGGGCCGAAGGGCCTGTTTCCACACTGTAAGTAATCTAATCTAAATTCAGTAAGTTAAAAATCACACAACACCAGGTTATCGTCCAACAGGTTTTAGAGTATTTGGAAGCACTAGCTTTTATCAGGTGTACGAGTGGCGCTCTGAAAGCTAGTGCTTCCAAATAAACCTGCCCAACACTGGCTCCTCCACATCATGGCTTAAATTTTACTGCCATTCCTGTAGATCTTCAAGTCAAAAATGTACGCTTACAAATTTTATGAATTAAGTACATTTCTTTGGGAAAAGGCAACCATAGGTCAGTCTGAGCTTAAACTGAGAGGAAATTAAATTGTCCTGAAACACAAGGGTCACCCATTTCACCAAACCAGCTTCCATTTCTGTTCTTAGTGTTGGTCGTTCCTGTGAGAAAATGTTTCACCCAGAGTGTGGAATTCTCTGCCACAGAAAGCACTTGAGGCCAAAACATTAAATGTTTTCAAGGAATTAGATATAGTTCTCAGAGGTAAAAGGATCAAAGGATATGGGGGTGAAAGCAGGAGCAGGGGGATTGAGTTGGATGATCAGCCATGATTGTATTGAATGGCCAAGCAGACTTGAAGGGCCGAATGGCATACTCCTGTTCCTATTCTTTATGTTTCTACGAAGAAAAATGAGGGATGTGGGGCTGGATTTCTGCTTTTGTTGCATTAATTCACAAGATGAGATCATCACTGGCAGGCAATTATTTCCCATCCCTAATTACCCCAGGATCAACCACATTGCTGTGGATCACATGTAAGCCAAATCAGGGGAGGATTGCAGTGAAGGACATTAGTGAACCAGATGGGATTTTATTGAAAATTAACAGTGGAGTCATGGTCATCATTAGACTCTTCATTCCAGACATTTTATTGAATTCAAACTCTACCATCTGCTGTGGTGGGACACAAACCCAGGTCCCCAGAACATTAGCTGTGTCTCTGGATTAGCAGCCCAATGATAATACCACTAAGCCATTACCTGCCATCATTGGGGATGAGAAGGGACCAATCATGTGTTCGATTTGCATGCCAGTTCCCAGTCTCTGTCCCACCCCTGGGTTAAAGCATCAGGGGTGGGGGGGAAAGGCAGATCTACTGCTCTCTCGTGGCTGCTGGCCACTGAGGAACCAAATGGAGGGTGACTAACGGAGGTGGACTGGAACCTTTTTGCTGGTCCAGGTTCCCATGACGATGGGGGACAGATTAGGGGCCGGATGCAGGAAACTGAGGAGATTAGAGAGGCTGGGCTCATTCTCCGTGTAATACAAAAGGTTTTACTGTCAACACAGAGAATGTTGGTGAAATTCAGCAGGTCTGGCAGCATCCGTGGAGAGAGAGAAAAGAAGTTACTGTTTCAAATCCAAAATGTCCTCTCCCTCAGAACTGAAAGGCATTGGAACATTTTTTTTTCTCATGCTTTTTTCACTGAGGCAGAGGCCAGGTATTGCATTCAGTAACTTCAGAAACAGACCACGTTTTGTCTGTTCTCCAGTTTTCTTACATTCGCCCCAACCCACACCCCTTTCTTCCCCTCAACTAAAAACCAAAGCTGCTGGGAATCGGAAACAAACTCAGGAGTGACGGGGAAAGTTCAGCAGGTCGGGCAGCATCTGTGGAGTTCACACTAACTCTGCTTTCTCTCCACAGATGCTGCCCGACCTGATGAGCTCTTCCAGCAATTTCTGATTTTGTCCCTTCCTTCCCCCTCATAGCCTTGTCTTGTTTGTGTCTCATTCACTTTGCTTTTAAGATAAAGGACCCATTACCTCCCTTTTGCACTTTATAGCCCTTTTACCCTTCTTTTCCTATTTCTCCAGCATTAACAAGCACTTTGTCTTTTGCACTGGCCTTCTACCTCTGTCAAAAATATTTTTAAAACCCTTCACTGGATTCACGAATGCTCTTTAGGGAGGGAAATCTGCCATCCTTACCCGGTCTGGTCTACATGTGACTCCAGACCCACAGCAATGTGGGTGACTCTTAAATGCCATCTAGAAATAAATGCCAGAGACACCACATTGGGTAAATATTTTTGAAAAAGATCCACAATTTTGGAGAGGAAAGTAAGTTTGGAGAGGGGCAGTGGCATACAAAGTTGGAGGAATCAATGATTTTTTTTTGAGGAGGGGGTAATAATGACAGATTTGAAGGAGAAAGGAACGACACCAAAAGTGAGGGGAATGTGAACTACATGATCAATCGAAGCCTGAATCCCACTCGCAGGTGATTAAACCCAAAGATCCCCAAAATGAGCGATCAAACACGGCACATTCCAAGTGGCCCACTTGAGTTGGATGTCACATGACCTCCTACCAGCCACCAGCCCCACCTACTGTCCTGCCATTGGTCAACCACCAGCCTATCCTCACAATGCATCATCTTCCCACGACCAATTGGAATGCCAAAGGAATTTTATCCGTCTGATTGGCTGATTCAGTTGTTGCATATGCAATATGCTATATACACCAACTTGCTCAATTTATTTTAAATAAAACAATATTGAATGCCACCGTGTCTTTTCTCCCCAGTGTTTGTTTTATTTGCTGACAGTCATTGCCCTGTAGATTAATGGATAATTCCAGGAGTATTGGCAACGCTACACACCGGGATTCACAAAAATTACATTGTAATGTTGCTGAAGGGATTGCAAGGAATCCGGGTGGAAAGGTGACCCTGAATGAAAACTTGCATTTGTGGGTTTCCTTTAATGCAGCAAAACATCTCAATGTGCTTCCCAGGAACAATTATCAAACAAAATATTTTAGGGTCAGTGGTTGGCACTGCTGCCTCACTGTGCCAGGTATCCAGGTTCAATTCCAAAGTCCGAGTGGAGTTTGCACATTCTCCCCGTGTCTGTGTGGGTTTCCTCCTACAGTCCAAAGATGTGCAGGCTAGGTGGATTGGTCATGCTAAATAGCCCATAAAGTCCAGGGATGTGTGGGCTAGGTGGGTTAGCCATGGGAAATGCAGACTTACAGGGATAAGGTAGGGTGGTATGTCTGGTTGGGTTGCTCTTCAGAGGGGTGGTGTGGACATGATGGGCCAAATGGCCTGCTTTCACACTGTAGGGATTCCATAATGATAGTCCTGTGAAAGGTGGAGAGGTTGAGGAAGGGAATTTCAGACTGTAGCAACTAGACAGTTAAAGTCAAGCAACGATGAGCTGAAGAAAGTACCATAGTTCTACCCTTAGCACCTTTCAAAGAACAAAGAACAAAGACAATTTACAGCCCAGGAACAGGCCCTTCAGCCCTCCAAGCCTGAGCCGATCCAAATGTACTGTCTAAACCTTAATCCCGTGGTATCCACCAACTCGAACAGTATGTGGTACATGGTAAGAATGGTTGTTTGAGGCAGTTTGCTGCTTACCATTTGTCTATCCTGTGCCTTGGGCCTGTCCAATTATCAGTGACAGAGGATAAACCACCACCGTGTCCCAAATTCAAGAGGTCCTTGTTTTGGTTAACAAGATGGTTTATTGTGTGGTTACAGTGAGCATGAACATTGTTGGTTAGGCAATATTACTAGAACTCTTGGGAGCTGTGCAGAATACATCTGACCTTGATAATGGTTAGTGTAGAACACATTCTGGATTAGTGGTGCTGGAAGAGCACAGCAGTTCAGGCAGCATCCAACGAGCAGCGAAATCGATGTTTCGGGCAAAAGCCCTTCATCAGGAATGGCTTTTGCCCGAAATGTCGATTTCGCTGCTCGTTGGATGCTGCCTGAACTGCTGTGCTCTTCCAGCACCACTAATCCAGAATCTGGTTTCCAGCATCTGCAGTCATTGTTTTTACCTCCTTGATTTTAACCCTACTGCGAATCCTCTTGCAAGGATGCCTGCCTTGTAGAACACATGTCAATGCACTCAAATGTTGTTTGACATCATCATTTTGGATAGTGCTAAGTTCCGGGCAGCAACCAGTGTGAATGCCAAAACTCATCACCCTGACAACAACTCTCTGATTGGGTCCTGGGCAGCTGAGCAGTTTGTGTATGTGAGCAACACAGAGGCAAATGTCTGTCTCTCTATTTCTCTGCAGTGATTAACTCAAATCTGGGGACAATCAGTCACTGCCTGCCTTTATTTGTTGCACGTTTTGCCTCGAACCAGTGATTGTGAATCTGAACAATTCACGTGTCAGCCCCCTGTGTCTTCAGCAAAGAACTGAAATAACGTGGAAATCTGAAAGAAAAGCAGGGAGTGCTGGAGAGACTCAGCAGGTCTGACAGCCTCTGTGGAGGGAAGCAGAGGTAAGATTTGGGGACTAGTGACCCTTCTTCAGAATCACGGGACTGGGAAGGTATTTCCACTTTCTCTCTGCTGATGTTGTCAGACTTGCTGAGTTTCTCCAGCAATTTCTGTTTTTGTTTCGTATTTCCAGCATCTGCAACTCTTTGTCTTATTTCACTGGAAGGAAAGACTTCAGAGAACAGAAAATCTTGGGAAGGGAGACAAACACCTCATTGAAGCTTGTGATCTGGTGCTATTGAACTCTGCTTCCCTGATGTTTTGTACCTGATCTCTCTCTCTCCATCTCTCTCTCTCTCTCTCTCTGCTTTCTCTATAACAGACCTTCTCTGTGACTGTAACACTGTATTCTGCACTCTGTTCTGCCACCCTGATGCACTTTGTATGGAACAATCTGCCTGTAGAGCAGGCAAAACAACACTTTTCACTGTACCTCAGTACATGAGACAACAATGAATCAAACTCAAACAAAACTATTTTTTATCTATTTGTGTCTATCTGTGCATAGGGAATTTTAAGGTGGTAACAAGTTTTAACTCAACAAATATATGTCAATAGCTCATAACTGTTTACTTGTGATTAGAGTTTTATTTATTGTTCATTAATAGTGATTCTTGTTATATACAGGAAGTTGGTCAGTGTTTGTTGTTAACCTGATCCCATCAGACAGGTAAATCAGGGACTCTGCATACTTCAAATCATTAACTTCTGTGAGTAGCAGGACTTGAGAAACACCATACTTCCCCAAGTTTCTGCAGGACATTGTTCCTTGTAGCCATTATCATCAATTCATTTCCTTATCCAGAAGATCTTTAATTTCCAGAATGTTCCTTGGGGAGGAGCCCCAAAAGATCATCTGGGGAAAATTTAAACTTATGATTATCTATCATGGAAAGCAGCTGCCCTGTTCTTCCTTGGAGTGTCGTGGTATCTGGACTAGGCCAGAGTCTTTTGCATTGAAAGAGGTCATCTCTTTCTCAGAAGAGCCTTGCTGTTCCTTGGGTGGAATGGTGCCTCCGTGGTTAGCACTGCTGCCTCACAGCAGCAGGGACCTGGGTTTGATTCCAGCCTCGGGTGACTGTCTGTGTGGTGTTTGCCAGACGCCATCAGTTACAGATGGCCGAATGGGTTGCACTGCTCTTTGTTATTCTCGATGTGGAGGAGCCGGTGTTGGACTGGGGTGGACAATGTTAGAAATCACACGACACCAGGTTATAGTCCAACGGGTTTATTTGGAAGTACAAGCTTTCGGAGGCCCGGTCCTTCATCAGGTAGCTAGTAAATTCTATGTCCTATGATCCTGCCCCACTAGTTACCTGATGAAGGAGTAGCGCCCTGAAAGCTAGTGTTTCCAAATAAACCTGTTGGACTATGGCCTGGTGTTGGGTGATTTTTAACATTGTTATTCTTCGTATTGCTATAACCAACATGGGAGGAGTGTACTGTTGTTCTAGTCACTCTAGTCCATTATAAAATGTTTTATCCAAGACCCATTATGGTCAATTATCTGCTTTCTCTCTATTAAAGTCGAAAAGTGTGATGCTGGAAAAGCACAGCAGGTCAGGCAGCATCCGAGGAGCAGGAGAGTCGACGTTTCGGGGATAAGCCCTTCATCAGGATTGTGAAGGGGGAAGGGGGCTGAGAGGTAAATAGGGGGTAGGGGTGGGGTTGGGAGGAAGGTAGCTGGGAAGGCAATAGATAGATGCAGGTGAGGGGAGATGGTGAGTGTTCAGAGGGGAAGATGCAGCTGATAGGTGGGAAGGAAGATGGACCAGGTCAAGAGGGCGGTGCCAAGTTGGAGGGTTGCTTGTTAGGTCCACGCCCCCACCAACCCACCCTCCGCTCCCAGCCCCATCCCCTGCCACCACAAGACATGTAAAATCTGCGCCCAAACCTCCTCCCTCACCTCCATCAAAGCCCCACCTGCATCTACCTATCGCCATCCAAAGGATCCTTTCACATCCAACAGAGATTGTCCTGCACCTCAACACACACCATCTACTGTGTCCATTACTCTCAATGTGGTCTCCTCTACATCAGGGAGACAGGACGCCAACTCGTGGAACATTTCAGGGAACATGCACCAACCAACCCCACCGCCAACTACTTCAACTCCCTCTGCCATTCCCCCAAGGACATGGAAGTCCTGGGCCTCCTCCACTGACAAATCCAAGCCACTTGACACCTGGAGAAAGAACACCTCATCTTCCACTTTGGGACCCTCCAACCACATGGCATCAATGTCAACTTCACCAGTTTCCTCAGCTCCACTCCCCTCCCCTCACCTAATCTCAGAGCCAACCCTCCAACTCGGCACCGCCCTCTTGAATTGTCTTACATGTCATCTTCCTTCCCACCTATCTGCTCTACCCTCCCCTCTGACCTATCACCATCAACCCCCCAATGCCTCCAACCTTTTCTTGATATCAGGTGGAGTCAATGGAATTGGCTGAAGACTGGCATCTGTGATGCAGGGGTCCACTGGAGGAGGCTGACATGGCAGAGATGATCGGACAATTTCCAGAGGATTGGAAAACTGTGACTGTAATGGTCTTATTTGAAAAGGAAAGGAGATTAAGGGGAAATGTTAGAATTTATAATAAAAGATGTAATAAGATCTTTAAAATATTTTAAAATATATAGGGTCAGCATGGTTTCATGAAGGGGAAATCATTACTAACAAATTTCCTGGAATTCTTTGAGGAGGTAAGATGCAGGATGTTCATCTGGCATTGGCACGGTGGCTCAGTGGTTAGCACTGATGCCTCACAGTGCCAGGTACCCGGGTTCGATTCCAGCTTCTGGCAACTGTCTGTGTGGAGTTTGCGCATTCTCCCCATGTCTGCGTGGGCTTGCTCTGAGTGCTCCTGTTTCCTCCCATAATCCAAAGAGGTGCAGGTTAGGTGAATTGACCATAGTAAATTGCCCATAGTGTTCAGGGATGTGTAAGTTAAGTGCATTAGTCAGGGGTAAATATAGGATAGTAGGGGAATGAAATGGAGGGGAATGGAGGGGAATGAGACCCTCCATGCGGTAGAGATTCTATGATTCTCAAAAAAAAGTGCCAGCAAATGGGACTAGATTAATTTAGGATATCTGGCCAGCATGGATGAGTTGGACCAAAGGGTCTGTTTCTGTGCTGTACATCTCTATTAAATAAGGATGCAGAAGTTGTTAGCACACACGCTATTTTACAATAGAAAATACAAATCCTTTTAAATTCTCTCTTTCTTTTCTAAGAGATTAACTTTTACAAAAAGCCAGGTTGGTTTTAAAAAAAACACATAAGTTCTGAAGAAGGGGTAACTTGACCTGAAACGTTAACTCTAATCTATCTCACAGGTGCTGCCAGACCTGTTAAGGTTTACCAGCAATATCTGGTTTTGTTTCAGATTTCCAGCATCTGCAGTTCTTTCAGTTTTTTGCCCAGGCTGGTTAATCATGTAGGCAAAAAAAAAACGACAATCTGTAGGATGTTCTGAAGTCTGTCAGCCTGGTGTTCTTGCAGGACTGTTCACGTTATTGATCATGCACTGTTGTCCCTGACCTCTTGACAGAGACAGTTGGCTCAGGTAGTGTAATATTGAGATGTTCTTTCAACCACTCTTCCAAAAGAACAATCAATTCTCACGTGACCTTGTAACCAAGGTTTCAGAAACACAGGATGCAATCTGAGCAGCTTGTCATGTAACTGACTTTCTTTAACAGGTCAATCCAAACACATCCTGCAAGCACTGTTCGAATACAACAACCAGGCAAAAGGGAGGACTGCAGGTGCTGGAGATTAGAGTCAAGATTATAGTGGTGCTAGAAAAGCACAGCAGGTCAGGCAGCATCCGAGGAGCAGGTGAATCGATGTTTCGGGGAAACGCCCTTCATCAGGATTGAGCTCAAACACAACAATCAGAAAATCCTCCCTGAGCAGTCGAGTGCTTTCCTTGAGGTCAGCTCAAGAAACTATGTCCAGTAATTTCTCTGAGAAATCCAAAGGACACGAGCAGGAAGTATTTTGTTCAGTTAATCAAATTCGGGATAACTTAGTTTAGCCTAACATTGGAATCTTGGAATCTTGCAATCTTGCCGGATAATCCGATATTCGGATAAATGAATGCTGAATAATCAAGTTTCCTCTGTACTGCGTTAAGAAGAATTTCCACTGTGTCCTTCAACCACCTTTTAAAAAAAATCAAGCCTGTCCAAAACATTGAAAATTCAATCTGCAACAATTCTTTAGCATGAAGCATATTCCTAACGTTATTTGCCTCTTCTCTTGCCCTCTACTGAGTTTTAACTTTTGATCTGTCTTCAGTGATACAGGAGTCTTCTCCAAACCAGTTCAATCACAGGTTGAGTCATTAGATCTTTGATCTGTTTTGAATTATCTAGACTCCACACTGCTGACTAAATCCTGGATATACATTGAATAATGCCCAATGTCCCAGGTATATCATTTCCAATACATCTTCTGGGGGATAATAGCCTTTTGTCATAGTAAGTCAGCTGAGACTATGAACTGCAGTCGGTTCTCAGAGAATATCATACAGTCATAGAGATGTACAGCATAGAAACAGATCTTTTGGTCCAACTCGTCCATGCTGACCAGATGTCCTAAACTAAAATAGCCCCAATTGCCAGCATTTGGCCCATATCCTTCTAAACCCTTCCTATTCATGTATCCATCTAGATGCCTTTTAAATGCTGTAATTGTACCAGCCTCCACCACATCCTCTGGCAGCTTATTCCATACACGTACCACCCTCTGTGTGAAAAAGTTGCCCCTTAGGTCCCTTTTATATCTTTCCCCTCTCACCCTAAACCTATGCCCCTCTAGTTCTGGACTCCCCCCACCCCAGGGAAAAGACTTTGTCTATTTACCCTATCCATGCTCCTCATGATTTTGTAAACCTCTATAAGGTCACCCCTCAGCCTCCAACACTCCAGGGAAAACAGCCCCAGCCTATTCGGCCTCTCTGTCGCTCAAACCCTTCAACCCTGGCAACATCCTTTTCAATCTTCTCTGAATCCTTTCGAGTTTGTGTTCTCAGTAACCTCACTATATTTTTGGTCTGCTCATCCTTCAGTATATGCCTGGCAAATTGAAAGCATTGTCTTGGTCACTCATTTGTTCTTTTCGAATTTGGCTGAGCATCTCTGAAAGACTCTCTGGACACTGTTCTTTTCTCGGTCCCTATGAAGCACTTCTTTCCTGCCATGATCATAAACCTAAACCAATTCTCTCTTTCTTTCAGGTTCCATTGTGAGTCAAGGACCCAATAAAACCTTCCACTGCTTGCCTCTTGGTCAACAATGGTGTGTTTCTGGGCCAGTGTTCCTCTAGTTGATGGTCAATCTCCTCCTACTCTTCTTGGGAAGTTAAGGTTAAGAAATGTGTGCAAACGCAAAACTGAGGTGTGTTGACAGTGCACAACATAAACATTTTCAAATCCCTTTCTTAGTTTGCAGCATAACCTATAGCATAACTGCACTCTCAACCATTATTCCAAACAGAGTCCCATCTCTGGAGATGATATCGAGTCTAATGGGACAGTAATACTCACTGTTGTGTCGAATTTAAAACCAATGCAAAGATTATTGATATAATGAGTTATGCAAATCTCAAATTGTTCGTGAAATAATTCCCCAGGGGCCGGTATCCCATCACCAAGTCACCCTTTACTTATACTTGGGGAGTCCTTGACACTGACCCAGCTCCCTCAGAGCAAAGTCTCAGAGTGAACAGAACCTCTGACACTCCTGTTGATATCTGTCAGTCCGGGCTCCCTGATTAACAGCCCCAATCAGGGAACTCACACTCTATGAGGTCCACCTGGCTGACCTCGTTACAATCACTACAATTGGGATCATTAATTTCCCCTCTGAATGCACATCAGTTAGCATTTCTAAAGGAGATTGCTTTACCATATTGGCATCTTTACATGTGTAACCATCTCCATCTTAGCAGCTCTGTCATGGTGTCTCACTTTTGCACCACTGGATGGTATAATCCTCCCAGTTGTACTGAAGGCTAGACAGTGCTCTCAGATGGATATAAAGAAATCTGCAGCCATTACTTCAAAGATGCACCTAACCTGGGACGAAATTGGGTGGAATAAGCAATCACCTTGGAATAACATTCACGTCCTTATTTGCTTCTCCTCAAAACAGATAGCAGAGCCTTCAGGAGCAGCATTGCTGTTTGCAACAAAGAATGTTGTGAGATCCAGGATCTCTTAGAACAAAGAACAAAGAAAATTTACAGCCCAGGAACAGGCCCTTTGGCCCTCCAAGCCTGAACCAATCCAAATCCAATGTCTAAACCCATCACCCAATTCCTAAGCATCTGTATCCCTCTGCTCCCCACCTACTCATGCATTTGTCCTGATGCACCTTAAATGAATCTACCGTGCCTGCCTCTACCACCTCTGCTGGCAACGCATCCCAAACGCCCACCACCCTCTGTGTGAGGTACTTACCGCGTGTATCCCCCTTAAACTTTTCTCCTCTCACCTTGAATGCGTGACCTATTGTTATTGAATCTTTCACCCTGGGAAAAAGCTTATCTCTATTTACCCTGCCTATACCCTTCATGATTTTGTAGACCTCAATCAGGTCCCCCCTCAATCTTCTTTTTTCTAATGAAAACAAACCTAACCTACTCAACCTCTCTTCATAGCTAGCGCCTTCTGCACCAGGCAGTAACCTTGTGAACCTTGTCTGCACCCTCTCCAAACCATCCACATCCTTTTGGTAATGTGGCAACCAGAACTGTACACAGTATTCTAAATGCGGCTGAACCAAAGTCTTGTACAATTTTAACATGACCTGCCAGCTCTTATACTCAATACCCCGCCCGATGAAGACAAGCATACAATATGCCTTCTTGACCACTCTATCCACCTGTGCAGCAACCTTCAGCGTACAATGGACCTGAACTCCCAGATCTCTCTGCTCATCAACTTTTCCCAATGTTCTTCCATTTACAGTATATTTCACTCTTCTTCCAATAGTACATCAACATCAGAAGCAGCTTCTTTGCCCATTCTCCCAGCCTGTACAGGTCAGTATGAAGCCTCCCCTGCTCCCTCAACACTACCTGACCCTCCACCTATCTTTGTGTCATTCGCAAATTTAGCAACAATACCCTCAGTTCCGTCATCCAGAGTGTTAATGTATAATGTGAATAGTTGTGGTCTCAACACTGGCCCTTGCGGAACTCACTAGTTACTGGCTGCCATTCTGAAAAAGCTCCCTTTCTCTCTGCTTTTTGCCAGTCACCCAATCCTGTATCTATGTCAGTACCTTGCCCCTAACACCATGGGCTGTTACGTTATTTAGTGGCCTCCAGTGTGGCGCCTTGTCAAAGGCCTTCTGGAAATAAAGGAGAGGAAGAGAGAAGATAATTTAGAAATTTTCAGGATCAGTTGACCCAGATGTTGGTTTGGAAGAATGCTTAGTACATTAGATCCAGTCAAGCCCAATCAACTAAAACTCAAAGACACCATCTCTCCTGAGGATCATTATAGGATCCAGGTAACTTTTTCCATCCCTGTACACATTCAGGGTGAGCTTGTCAATTGGTTATAAAATTGGTTTGATGGTAGAAGATGGAGGGCGGTGACAGAGGGTGGCTTTTCAGGCTGGAGGCCTGTGACCAGCGGTGTTCCACAGGGATCAGTGCTGAGTCCACTTTTTTTTTGTCATTTACATAAACAATTTGATTGAGTAAATAAAAGGTATGGTGAGTAAGTTTGCACACGACACCAAGATTGATGGTATAGTGTCCAGTGAAGAAGGTTACAAAGAGATCTCAATCAATTGGGTCAATGGGTCAAAGACAGGCAGATAGAGTTGAATATGGATAATTGTGAGATATTGCATTTTCGTAAACCAGACAAAGGCAGGACTTATACAACTATAAGTAAGACCTTAGGGTTCACGTAGATAATTCTTTGAAGTTTGCATCGCATATAGACAGGATGGTTAAGAAGGCATTTAGCACGCTTGTCTTTATTCCTGATGAAGGGCTTTTGCCCGAAACGTCGATTTCGAAGCTCCTTGGATGCTGCCTGAACTGCTGTGCTCTTCCAGCACCACTAATCCAGAATCTGGTTTCCAGCATCTGCAGTCATTGTTTTTACCTTTTTACTTCATTGCTCAGACCTTTGGGTTTAGGAGTTGGGACCCTGAATGTGTACAGGGATGGAAAAAGTTACCTGGATCCTATAATGATCTCTCAGGAGAGATGGTGTCTTTGAATTTTAGTTGATTGGAAATGGGCTTGACTGGATCTAATGTACTAAGTATTGTTCCAAACCAGCGTCTGGGTCAACTGATCCTGAAAATTTCTAAATTATCTTCTCGCTTCCTCTCCTTTATTTCCAGAAGGCCTTTGATGTGGGTTGTACAAGACATTAATGAGGCCTATTCTCGGGTACTGTGTCCAGTTCTGATTTCCCTGTTATAGGAAGGATAATATTAAACTGGAGAGGGTTCAGAAAAGATTTACCAAGATGTTGCCAGGTATGTAAGGCTTGGGTTATAAGGAGAAGCTGGATAGACTAGGACTTTTTACTCTGGAGCATAGGAGGTTGAGAGGTGACCTTATGGAGGTTTATAAAATCATGAGGGATATAGATAAGATGAATGGTAGTTGTGTTTTCCCTAGGGTGGGGGATTTCAAGGCTAGGGGGCATATTTTTAAGGTGAGAGGAGAAAGGTTTTAAAAAGACAATGAGGGGCAATTGTTTTAGATTACAGTGTGGAAACAGGCCCTTTGGCCCAACAAATCCACACCAACCCTCCACCCAGATCCATTCCCCTACACCTAACTCTACGGGCAATTTAGCATAGCCAATTCACCTAACCTGCAAATTTTTGGATTGTGGGAGGAAACCAGAGCAAACCCAGGCAGACACTGGGAGAACGTGCAAACTCCACACAGATAGTTGCCTGAGGCAGGAATTGAACCCAGGTCTCTGGCGCTGTGAGGCAGCAGTGCTAGACACTGAGCCACCGTGCCATCCATGGAGAGTGGTGCATGTGGAATGAACTTCCAGAGCAAGTGGTGGATGTTGGTAAAGTTACATTTGACAAACAGTTGGATAAGTTCATGAATAAGAAATGAGCCAAGCTCAGGCAGGTGGGACTACTTTAGTTTGGGATTATGGTCGGCATGGATTGGTTGGACCGAAGGGTCTGTTTCCGTGCTGTATGACTCTATGATTAGAAATGGGCAGCAAATTTTGATCTAAGTCAGTGACAGTCACATTCCAGGAACAGATATTTTAAAAATGTGTCTTCATAGACTGAAGCTGCTGACAGAGTTGTAATCCTGACAGAAATCCAAAGCAAAGAAGGAAAGGGGTTTTCCTATGAGGAACTTGCAGTTGTCTCTTTAAAAACATTATTTTTGGAGCAAGCAGGGTTATGGGGAATGGGCACTCGGTTCTCAACATTGTTCCTGCTGTATGTGCAGGTCAGTGAATCTCCCAGTAAAATCAAACATCTGCAACCTGTCATTGCATTTTGAAATGCAGTCACCCCTTGTTTGCTCATTCTTTCTGGTCTGGGGAAGGAGGGGGTGGCAGGGTAGGTGTGGGTGACGGCTTTTTGATGCCTGAACCCACCTTTGTTTCCAGGCTAATTCTTCTCTATTCTTCCATTGCGAGCAGGCTGATCCGCTGAAATCAGTGGGCACGTGCAGCTCGGATGAAGCTGACTCCTGTTTAAATCTCTCTTTTTTTTTAGCTTTCCCCGTCCTCAACACCAACCCCCACCACCCCCTCATGCCTCGCTTGTTGTGAACTGCAGCTGGGCCAGTAACAACTCTGGCCTTTGGTTTTTCTCTGACCCTCTCCAGCACTCACTTCAGCTGCAGCTGAGAATTAATCTGACCTTTCGCTGTTCACTTTTCTACTCCCCTCTGCCTCCTAGCCCTCGACCCATTTCTCTCTTTCTCCCCCTCACTCCTTCACCCCTCTCTGTCTTTCTCTCTCACTTTTTATTTCTCTCTTTTTTTTCACTTTAACATTCTGTCTCTCCCCCCAACCTTGTCTTTCTCTGTCTCTTTTTTCACTTTAACATTCCGTCTCTCCCTCCCTCTGTCTTTGTCTCTCTATCTTTTTATTTCTCCTTTTTCCACTTTACCAGTCCATTTCTCCCTCCCTCTTTCTTTCTCTCTGTCCTTTTATTTCTCTTTTTCCACTTTACCATTCTGTCTCTCTCTCTCCCCCTCTGTTTTCCTCACTACCTATTTCTCTTTTTTCACTTTACCATTCTGTCTCTCTCTCTCTCCCTCTGTTTTCCTCACTACCTATTTCTCTTTTTTCACTTTACCATTCTGTCTCTCTCTCTCTCTCCCCCTGTTTTTCTCACTACCTATTTCTCTTTTTCCACTTTACCATTCTGTCTCTCTCTCTCCCTCTGTTTTTCTCACTACCTATTTCTCTTTTTTCACTTTACCATTCTGTCTCTCTCTCTCCCTGTTTTTCTCACTACTTATTTCTCTTTTTTTCACTTTACCATTCTGTCTCTCCCTTTGTCTTTCTCATGGAGTTATTTGTTTTGAAGTTTCTTGCAACCTCGTGCCCTCTCTCACTTTCTCTCCCAAACCACCTTCTCTCCATCTTTCTCCCTTTCCTTCTATCTTGCTGTCCTTCCCTCTTCCCTTTCCTTCCTCCACCTCCAATTTCCTCTCCTCCTCTTGTTGCCTTTCTTTGCGTCTTTCTCTCTCAGCTTCTGAAGCTAACTCATAAAAAAGGCTAAATCGGATAAATTCATTAAAATAAACCCAGAGAGCAGCTTCCCTTGTGTTCTGAAGATAAGCCTGTTATCTGCTGAAGGCAGATTTTAATCTGAACGTTTCATTTGCATATTCCCAGTTGACCTTTTGGGAACACACCAGCCCCACATTATGTTCACTTCAACAGAGGAGCAATATCAGTAACCACTGAAATCCACAAAGGAAGGGAATACCAACAATTTCTCCCTTATTTCCCTATCCCTTTCTCTTTCTTGCACTGATCTTATCTTTTCTTCCTGAGAATTGTTTTTATTTCTGAAACTTTCAATCTCTATCTTTTTTTCTGTCACTCTTATTTCTCTCCCTCTGACAGTCTCTCTCAATATCTCTAATTCTCTCATTCCCTTTTCTCCCTCTCCCAAACTCATTCTCTTTCTCTCTCCATCTATCTCGCTTCGTTGTATTCTCTCTGCCCTCTCCTATCTCTCATTCCCTCTTTGCATGTCCTTCCTTTCTCTCTCTCTCTCTCTCTCTCTCTCTCTCTCTGTGCCGACCTGTCTCTCCCTCCTCAAAGTAAGTATGCAACTTTGAGGTGGGCATTAACATAAGGCTTTTATTTGCAAAAATAAAACAAAATTAACAGCCAAAAGCAAAAAAAAACAAGACATTCACATTGATTACATTAACCAGAACCTGGGGAAGAGTGTGGTGCTGGAAAAGCACAGCCAGTCAGGCAGCGTCCGAGGAGCAGGAGAATTGACGTTTGGGGCATGAACCCTTCATCAGGAATGAGGCTTGTGGCCCAAGGGGGCTGAGAGATAAGTGGGAGGGAGGTGGGGCTGAGGGGAAGGTACCTGGGGATCTGATAGGTAGATGAAGGTGGGGGAGAAGGAGGAGAGGAGGGGGGGAGCGGATAGGTGGGAAGTAAGATGGACAGGTAGGGCAGTTCATGAGGACAGTGCTGAGTTGGAAGGTTGGAACTGGGATAAAGTGGGGGGGGGGATGAGGAAACTGGTGAAATCCACATTGATGCCGTGGGGTTGGAGGGTCCCGAGGCGGAAGATGTGACGTCCTTCCTCCAGGCGTCGGGTGGTGAGGGAGTAGCGGTGGAGGAGGCCCAGGACCTGCATGTCCTCGGTTGAGTTGGGGGGGAGTTGAAACATTCGGCCACGGGGCGGTGGGGTTGATTGGTGCAGGTGTCCCAGTGATATTCTCCAAAGTGCTCTGCGAGAAGGCGCCCTGTCTCCCCAATGTAGAGGAGACAGCATCAGGAGCAACGGGTACAGTAGATGACGTGTGTGGAGGTGCAGGTAAATCTGTCGGATGTGGAAGGATCCTTTGGGGCCTTGGATGGAGGTGAGGGGGGAGGTGTGGGCGCAGGTTTTGCACTTCGTGCAGTGGCAGGGAAAGGTGCCGGGAGGGGAGGGTGGGTTGGTTGGGGGCATGGACCTACCAAAGGAGTCATGGAGGAAATGGCATGCCCACCTCACCAGCCCACCCTCCCCTCCTGGCACCTTCCCGTGCCACCACTCGATTCCTGACCAGTGAATCAGAGAATGACTCCTCAATGGTTCCTTCTGATTTCACCAGTTTCCTCATTTGATCTCCCCCCACCTTATCCCAGATCCAACCCTCCAACTCTGCACCACTCTGTTGAACTGCCCTACCTGTTCATCTTCCTTCCCACCTGTCCACTCCACCCTCCTCTCCAACCTATCACCTGCACCCCCACCTTCATCCACCTATTGCAATCTCAGCAACCTTCCCCCCCAGCTCCACCCCCCTCTCCTCTTCCATTTATCTCTCAGCCCCCTTGGGCCACAAGCCTCATTCTTGATGAAGGGCTTATGCCTGAAACATCGATTCTCCTGCTCCTCGGATGCTGCCTGACCTGCTGAGCTTTTCCAGCACCACACTCTTTGATTCTGATCTCCAGCATCTGCAGGCCTTGCTTCCTCCTGAGGATGAGCTACCTGTTTAAATCTGCCCATTTTAACGTGTGCTAACTTTGGATGGGAAGTTAGAGGAGTAATGAACCCCATCGCGAAACATTCACATCCCACCCCGATTCCTGACCAGTGAATCAGAGAATGACTCCTCAATGGTTCCTTCTGATTTCACCAGTTTCCTCATTTGATCTCCCCCCACCTTATCCCAGATCCAACCCTCCAACTCTGCACCACTCTGTTGAACTGCCCTACCTGTTCATCTTCCTTCCCACCTGTCCACTCCACCCTCCTCCCCAACCTATCACCTGCACCCCCACCTTCATCCACCTATTGCAATCTCAGCAACCTTCCCCCCCAGCTCCACCCCCCTCTCCTCTTCCATTTATCTCTCAGCCCCCTTGGGCCACAAGCCTCATTCTTGATGAAGGGCTTATGCCTGAAACATCGATTCTCCTGCTCCTCGGATGCTGCCTGACCTGCTGAGCTTTTCCAGCACCACACTCTTTGATTCTGATCTCCAGCATCTGCAGGCCTTGCTTCCTCCTGAGGATGAGCTACCTGTTTAAATCTGCCCATTTTAACGTGTGCTAACTTTGGATGGGAAGTTAGAGGAGTAATGAACCCCATCGCGAAACATTCACATCCCACCCCGATTCCTGACCAGTGAATCAGAGAATGACTCCTCAATGGTTCCTTCTGATTCAAATACACCTGTTCCAGGTCAGTCTGAAACATAGAGAGAGTGCTCATATAAGGATTAAAGTGGAAGACATAGACTGAATAGAAAAGGGGAGAAAGAAAGACTTGCATTTCTATAGCACCGATCACAGAACGTCACATATTTTACAGCCAATTATATGCTTGCAGTTCTAATGTAGGATATGTAGCAGCCAATTCACTCCTGCAAGCAACAATGTGATAATTAACACATTGCTTCATGGATAAATAATGTACTGGACACCTGGAGGAACTTCCTGCTCTGTTCCAAAACAGTATGGGATCCTCCACAGACACCTGAGACATCCCTTATTCTGAAAAGGTGTGACTCATGAGATTGGTGAAGCACAGTTTTTAAATTTCCAGGTCAGGTGAATTGGCCATGCTAAATGCCCATAGTGTTAGATGCATCAGTCAGAAGGTCTGGGTGGGTTACTCTTCGGAAGGTCGGTGTGGACTTGTTGGGCCGAAGGGCCTGTTTCCACACTGTAGGGAATCTAATCTAATCAGTCTAGTCTAAAATTATGTAGATTTGGGGAAGTTTACATTAGATTCAACATTAACCAATGTAATTTACTTATTAAAAAATAGGAGGGAGACAGAAACCAGGAAACTATGGGCCAATTATTTTAATATCTGTCCACAGAAACTGTTAAAAGTCATTATTAAAGATATTATAACAGGGTATTTAAATAAATTCCAGTTAATCAGGCAGAGACAATGTAGGTTTTTTGGGGGGGATTGTGAAAATGGGAGGGTATGTTTCAGTTATATAAGGCGCTAGTGAGAGCACATCCAGAGTACCGTATTGGTCTCCTTAATTAAGGAAAGATGTAAACATATTGGAAATAATTCAGAAATGTTTTAGTGGACACATACGGGACAGGTTGATTTATGAGGAATAGTTGGAGTCTGGGATTGAATCCGCTGGAATTTACAAGCGTTAAGAGACAACTGGGTTGAAACATATTCGATCCTGAGGGATCCTAACTGGGTGGATATGGAGAGGATGATTCCTCTTGAAGGTTATTCTTGAGCTAGGAAACATCATTTAAAAGGAAGGCCTTATTCATTTAAAACCGAGATGAGGAAACTTTCCATTCAGGGTCAACCTCAAAAGGAAGTGGGAGCAGAGTCTTTGAATATTTTTAAAGTCAGAGGCAGATAGATTCTTGTTGAGAAAGGGGGTGAAAGGTTGGCTGAAGGATTGTTGATTGATTAAATCTGCCGTGAGCTTGCGGAATGGTGGGACAGGCTGGTCCCTGCATCTAATTCCGATGAGGGACAGTACCCTTTGACAGTGCAGTGCTCCCTCAGTACTGTACTATGTCAGTCAGCCTGCACTACACCCTCCAGTAGCCGGAGTGAGACATCTACCTTGCAAGGCGGCAGCGATGGGATCGAGAAAGTTCACCTCCTGAGCTCAGGGCTCGGCTGTTCCACACAGCTCCATTGATGTCTTTGCAGCTCGATAATTTTTGTCTGGTTTTGTTGCTCTCGGACCACCCTCCGCTGGAGGGCAGGACCCCATGTAACTCCATCCCCACTCCCTCTCAGATGGTGACATCGGAAGACGAATCAGGACCTCGTCAGTCAGCTCGGAGTCAGGACCCCATCAGACCACTCAGAGTCAGGACCCCGTTGGTCAGCTTGGAGTCAGGAACCTATTGGTCAACTTGGAGTCAGGACCCCAACAGACGACTCAGATTCAGGACTCTGTTGATCAACTCAGAGTCAGGACCCCATGAGTCAACTCGGAGTCAGGACCCCAACAGACGACTCAGGGCCAGGACTCCATTGGTCATCTCAGAGTCAGGACCCCAACAGATGTCTCAGAGCCAGGACCCCTTTGGTCATTTCGGAGTCAGGACCCCAACAGACGACTCAGAGCCAGGACTCCTTTGGTCATCTCAGAGCCAGGACCCCTTTGGTCATTTCGGAGTCAGGACCCCAACAGACGACTCAGAGCCAGGACTCCATTGGTCATCTCAGAGCCAGGACCCCTTTGGTCATTTCGGAGTCAGGACCCCAACAGATGTCTCAGAGCCAGGGCTTGTCAGTTGATGTCTGGCGTTGGAGGAGGCAGTGGGACCGTTTCAGCATGACTGTCTCCAGCCTGGATGCAGCGGATTTGGAAGTAACAGGAAAGGAGCAATGTCAAATGATGGTGACTGGAAGAGCAGAGAGGGTGAAGGCTACAGAGAGGGAAGGATGAACTTTTAAAGCTGTTTTAGTTTTAGTAACATCAATTTAATATTAATTTATTCAGCATTTTACCATTTATACAATACGATATTGAATACAATATATTCAATAATTTATTGTGTAATCCGAGATGGAGCCTGAACGTGGCGACATTATTCATTTTTCACTCTACTTCAGTCCAGATGACAATATTAAATAAATCTGAATCTGAGAACTCACCCCCTCCAGCCTGGAGGCTACCTGTCGAGCCACTACTGCTCTCTTGATGGACAGCACAAGTGAGGAACTTTGAATTGACGCAATTGTCATGTTGTGTAAATCTTCTGCAAAGCTGTGCCTGAATCTCTACTCCTGATGGCATTTACTTTCTCAGTCCCTGTACAGCTCTCAAAAATAACAAATAAACAACCACAACGTCAATATAGGCCAGATTCCCACATAAACCGAGTTTACTGCATCAGGTGCTCCCCATGTGGTCTTCTCTACATCGGGAAGACCGAACGTAAACTTAGGGAACAGTTCACCGAGCATCTCAGCCGGGCCCACAGGGGCCGACCGGACCTCCCAGTCACCGCCCATTTCAATTCCCCTTCCCACTCCCTCTCCGACAGGACCATCCTCGGCCTCCTCCATCGCCACAACGAACCAAGCTGCAAATTGGAGGAACAACACCTCACCTTCCACATGGGCAGCCTCCAGCCCAGAGGACTCAGCATTGAGTTCTCCAATTTCAAATAACCATCCTCCCCATCCCCTGACTCCTTTCCCAGCCCTTCCCTCTCCCTTCCACTGATCCCTGCCACCAACCGTGCACGGCACGGTGGTTAGCACTGCTGCCTCACAGTGCCAAGGACCCAGGTTCAATTCCCACCTCGGGCGACTGTCTGTGTGGAGTTTGTACATTCTCCCCGTGTCTGCGTGGGTTTCCTCCGGGTGCTCCGGTTTCCTCCCACAGTCCAAAAATGTGCAGGTTAAGTGAATTGGCCATGCTAAATTGCCCCATAGGGTTAGGAGACAGTATAAATGTAGGGCAAGGGGTCTGGGTGGGTTGCTCTTCGGAGGGTCGGTGTGGACTCGTTGGGCTGAGGGGCCTGTTTCCGCACTGTAAGTAATCTAATCTAAAATCGGATTCATTCCTCCCATTGACCAACCAGATCGCACCCTCTACCTGTCTTCACCTATCCCCACTTCTTCTCCCTGCACCCCACTCCCTTTATCTGCAGACTCCCTACACCCACCCCCCCCGTCCTGAAGATGGGTAACACCCGAAATGTCAACTTCTCCACCCCCTGATTGCTGTGTTCTTCCAGCTTCCTGCTGGATTCCAGCATCTGTAGTTTATTTTGTCTCTGGCCATTCAAATAAAGCCATTTTTTTATTTAGAAAGATGAAAGGGCTTTTGAAATATCAATTAAAATATGTTCATTTTCTGCAAAGTTCCTTATTCAAGGAAAGTGCTAACAAACAGTATCATGTTTGATATCCTTGCCCCCTGAAAGGTGACTGAAAAATAACTGTGGCTCATAATGGGTTAACAGGAACTGCCTCTACCACCATCTAGGTCAACGCAGATTAAGAAAGCCTATTCTCGCCATTGTTTGGCCTGGTTAGATTGAGACCTTAAATCTAAAAGCGTTCTGTTTCTGAAAACCCTATTCTCATCTCGATCCAAAACATTCGCCTTGGCTCCTTACCAAGGCGAATGTGGGTGGCACGGTGGCACAGTGGTTAGCACTGCTGCTTCACAGCGCCAGAGACCCGGGTTCAATTCCCGCCTCAGGCGACTCTCTGTGTGGAGTTTGCACATTCTCCCCGTGTCTGCGTGGGTTTCCTCCGGGTGCTCCGGTTTCCTCCCACACTCCAAAGATGTGCAGGTCAGGTGGCTTGGCCGTGCTAAATTGCCCGTAGTGTTAGGTAAGGGGTAGATGTAGGGGTATGGGTGGGTTGCACTTCGGCAGGGCGGTGTGGACTTGTTGGGCCGAAGGGCCTGTTTCCACACTGTAAGTAATCTAATCTAATCTAATCAATCCAATAAGAAAGACTGTATAAACTAGGCCTGAATCCTCTGGAGTTTAAGATCCTGAGAAGTCTTAACCAGGTTGATCTGGGAAGGATTAACCTGCCTGTGGAAGAATCCAGAACTAGGGGTCATAGTTGATATATCAGGGGGAGGCACCCATTAAAATCTGAGACAAGGAAATATTTTTCTCTCTCAGAGGGTTGCACGTTTTTAGAATTCCCTTCCTCAAAAGGCAGAGGGTGCAGAATATTTAAATATTTTTAAGCAGAGGGAGACAGGTTCTTGATGACCAAAGGGATGAAAGATTATTCAGGGATACGCAGGAATTTAGAGGTAAGGTGTAAATTAGATTAGCCATGACCTTATTGAACAGTGCAACAGGCTCCGAGGCTGAGGGAGTGAAAGTGAGGACTAACAGAAGCTGAAGAGTCAGAGTCGAAAAGTGTGGGGCCGAAAAAGCACAGCAGGTCAGGCATAATCCGAGGAGCAGGAGAATCGATGTTTCTGATGAACGGCTTATGCCTGAAACAGCAACTTCCCTGCTCCTGCCTGACCTGCTGTATTTTTCCAGCGTCACACTTCTCAACTCCAAGGCTGAGGGACCCACTCTTGCTTGTATCCCACTTTACATCTTTTGCAGAAATTGGATTTTAATTAGAGCCGACAGAAGCCAGGATTGTTGCTGCCCTCAGAGTGAAGTGAAAGTCATCATAGTCCAAGGGGGCCATGAACTCAATAAGACAGAGGAGTTTAACCCGAGGGGAGAGGAATGAGATTGAAAAGGCAGGGTCTTTTGTTAAAATTCATTCACAGGATGAGGGTGTTTCCAGCTAGGTCAGTATTTATTGCCCATCCCCAAATGTCCAGAGGGCAGTTGAGAGTTGACCTCATTTGCTGTGGGTCTGGAGTCACGTGTAGGCCAGACCAGTTAAAGATGGCAGTTTCCTTTCCGAAAGGACCCAGATGGATTTCTCCTACAATTGGCAATCATCATTAGACCCAGATTTGTTTTATAAAATTCAAATTCTGCCATGGTGGGATTCAAACTCAAGTCCCCAGAACATTCACTGGCTCTTGGGATAAAGAGCAGAGTAATAATATCACCAGTCTAGATTAGTGTGGTGCTGGAAAAGCACAGCAGGTCAGGCAGCATCCGAGGAGCAGGAAATTCCTGATGAAGGGCTTTTGCCCGAAACGTTGATTTTCCTGCTCCTCGGATGCTGCCTGACCTGCTGTGCTTTTCCAGCACCACTCTGATCTAGACTCTGGTTTCTAGCATCTGCAGTCCTTATTTTTACCTAATAATATCACTAGGCCATCACATCCCCTAGTGCTGACCTCAGGAAGTGAACTTGTACTGGTGGCATTCCATTGTATCGAAACCAGCTCCCAAGCAACAGAGCTAACCAGCTCCTCTCCTTACAGCAGACAGTGCCAGAGATTTGACCAAGCTATTTAAAACGATGAGGAATTTCCCATCTTTGGGACAGTCTCGAATTAGGATCATCGGTTAAAAATCAGGTATTGCCTATTTAAATTGAGATGTTTTCCCTGGAGTGTCAGAGGCTGAGGGGTGACCCTGTAGAAGTTCATAAAATCATGAGGTGCTTGGATAAGGTAAATAGACAAAGTCTTTTCCCTGGAGTGGGGGAGTCAAAACAAGAGGGCATAGGTTTAAGGTGAGAGGGGAAAGATTTTAAAGGGGCCTGAGAGGCAACTTTTTCACACAGAGGGTGGTACGTGTATGGAATGGGCTGCCAGAGGAAGTGGTGGAGGCTGGTACAATTACAACATTGAACAGGTATCTGGATGGGTATATGAATAGGAAGGGTTTGGAGGGATATGGGCCAAGTGCTGGCAAATGGATCTAGGTCAGATTGAGACGTCTAGTCAGCACAAATGAATTGAAATCATAGAATCCTTACAGTGTGGAAACAAGCCATTCAGCCCATCAAGTCCACACTGACCTTCCAAAGAGCATCCCACCCAGACCCACTCCCTACCCTACCACTGTAACCCTGCATTTTCCATGGCTTACCATGGCATATGGTCACAGAAATTTGAGGGTTCGTACATTAGGTTTACCTTACATGAGGATCAAAGATCGGCACAACATCGTGGGCTGAAGGGCCTGTTCTGTGCTGTACTGTTCTATGTTCTATGTTACCCACCTAGTCTGCACATCCCTGGACACTACAGACAATTTCCCATGGCCAATCCACCGAAACTTCACATCTTTGAATTGTGGGACGAAACTAGGGCACCCAGAGGAAACCGACACAGATATTGGGAGAACATGCAAACTGCACACAGACTGAGAGTGAAATCGAACCCAGGTTCCTGGCACTGTGAGGTAGTAGTGCTGTGAGGTCTGTTTCTCTGCTTTATACCTCTATCAGTCTATTTAAGACATAGATCAGGCAATTGTTTTTCTCTCCAAGAGGGCCATGTCATTCTTAGGGCTAAAGGGATCAAAGGGTATGGGGGAGAAAGCGGGAATAGTGGACTGGGTTGAATAATCAGCCATGATCATGTTGAAGGTGGATCACGCAAGAAGGGCTGAATGGCCTACTCCTGACCGTATTTTCAAGGTTTCTATGTGAGCCTTTGGAATTCCCATCCTTAAAAGGTGTTGGAAACGGAGTCTTTGAATATTTTTTAAGGCAAAGGAAGGTCGACTCTTAATCAGCGAGGAGGCGAAAGATTATTGGGGGTCAGGTATTGAGGGTCAGACAGGTGTAAGGAGTAATCTGATCCACTCCAAAAGGCCAGCATGCTCAATGGACTGAGTAGTCTATGCCTACTCCAATTTAGAACATAGAACATAGAACAATGCATCACAGAACAGGCCCTACAGCCCTCGAAGTTGCGCCAACCTGTGAGCTATTCTCAGCTCGTTCCCCCTACACTATCCCAAAATCATCCATGTGCTTATCTAAGGATTGTTAAATCTCCCTAATGTGGTTAAGTTAACTGCATTAGCAGGTAGGGCATTCCACACCCTTACCACTCTCTGAGTTAAAGAACCTGCCTCTGACATCTGTCTTAAATCCATCACCCCTCAATTTGTAGTTATGCCCCCTCGTACAAGCTGTTGTCATCATCCTAGGAAAAAGTCTTTCACTGTCTACCCTATCTAATCATCTGATCACCTTGTATGTCTCTGTCAAAATCCCCCCTTAGCCTTCTTCTCTCCAAGGAGAACAGACCCAAGTCTCTCAGCCTTTCCTCATAAGACCTTCCCTCCAGACCAGGCAACACCCTGGTAAATCTCCTCTGCACCTTTTGCAATGCTTCCACATCCTTCCTGTAATGGGGTGACCAGAACTGTACACAATATTGCAAGTGTGGCCGCACCAGCGTTTTGTATAGTTGCAGCATGATATTGCGGCTCCGGAAATCAATCCCTCTCCCAATGAAACCTAATACACCGTATGCATTCTTAACAGCACTATCCACCTGGGGCAACTTTCAGGGATCTATGTACATGGAGTCCAAGATCCCTCTGCACATCCACATTACCAAAAATCTTTCCATTGACCCAGTACTCTGCCTTCCTGTTATTCTTCCCAAAGTGCATCACCTCACATTTAGCTGCATTGAACTCCATTTGCCACCTCTGCAGTTTATCCAAGTCCCCCTGCAACCTGTAACATTCTTCCAAATTGTCCACTACTCCACCGACTTTAGTGTCATCTGCAAATTTACTAATCCATCCACCTATACCTGCGTCTAAGTCATTTATAAAAATGACAAACAGCAGTGGTCCCAAAACAGATCCTTGTGGCATACCACTAGTAACCGGGCTCCAGGCTGAATATTATCCATCAACCACCACTTTCAGAAATCCAGTTTCTAATCCAAACTGCTCAATCACCCTCAATCCCATTCCTCTGCATTTCCTCCAACAGCCTACCATGTGGAACCTTATCAAAGGCTTTACTGAAGTCCATGTATACCACATCAACTGCCCTACCCTCATCTACATGCTTGGTCACCTTCTCAAAAAACTCAATGAGGTTTGAGAGACATGATGAATCCTTGTTGACTATCTGAAATCAAATTGCTGTCTGCTAGATGATTATAAATCCTATCTCTTATAATCCTTTCCAAAACATTTCCTACAACAGACATAGGGCTCACTGAGGTAAAAGGGGTAGCCATGGGATCCTCCCACTTCCTCCAAACCAAAGGGGTAGCCATGGGCACACGTATGGGCCCCAGCTATGCCTGTCTCTTTGTTGGCTATGTAGAACAGTTGATCTTCCGTAATTACACTGGCACCACTCCCCACCTCTTCCTCCGCTACATTGATGACTGCATTGGCGGCACCTTGTGCTCCCGCGAGGAGGTTGAGCAATTCATCAACTTCACCAACACATTCCACCCTGACCTTAAATTTACCTGGACCATCTCTGACACCTCCCTCCCCTTCCTGGACCTCTCCATCTCCATTAATGATGACCGACTTGACACTGACATTTTTTACAAACCCACCGACTCCCACAGCTACCTGGATTACACCTCTTCCCACCCTATCTCTTGCAAAAATGCCATCCCGTATTCCCAATTCCTCCGCCTCCGCCGTATCTGCTCCCAGGAGGACCAGTTCCACCACAGAACACACCAGATGGCCTCCTTCTTTAGAGACCGCAATTTCCCTTCCCACGTGGTTAAAGATGCCCTCCAACGCATCTCATCCACATCCCGCACCTCCGCCCTCAGACCCCACCCCTTCAACCGTAACAAGGACAGAACGCCCCTGGTGCTCACCTTCCACCCTACAAACCTTCGCATCAACCAAATCATCCGCCGACATTTCCGCCACCTCCAAACAGACCCCACCACCAGGGATATATTTCCCTCCCCACCCCTTTCCGCCTTCCGCAAAGACCGTTCCCTCCGCGACTACCTGGTCAGGTCCACACCCCCCTATGACCCACCCTCCAATCCTGGCACTTTCCCCTGCCACCGCAGGAACTGTAAAACCTGTGCCCACACCTCCTCCCTCACCTCTATCCAAGGCCCTAAAGGAGCCTTCCACATCCATCAAAGTTTTACTTGCACATCCACTAATATCATTTATTGTATCCGTTGCTCCAGATGCGGTCTCCTCTACATTGGGGAGACAGGGCGCCTCCTAGCAGAGCGCTTTAGGGAACATCTCCGGGACACCCGCACCAATCAACCAAACCGCCCCATGGCCCAACATTTCAACTCCCCCTCCCACTCTGCCAAGGACATGGAGGTCGTGGGCCTCCTTCACCGCCGCTCCCTCACCACCAGATGCCTGGAGGAAGAACGCCTCATCTTCCGCCTCGGAACACTTCAACCCCAGGGCATCAATGTGGACTTCAACAGCTTCCTCATTTCCCCTTCCCCCACCTCATCCTAGTTCTAAACTTCCAGCTCAGCACTGTCCCCATAACTTGTCCGGACTTGTCCTACCTGCCTATCTTCTTTTCCACCTATCCACTCCACCCTCTCCTCCTTGACTATCACCTGCATCCCCTCCCCCACTCACCCATTGTACTCTATGCTACTTTCTCCCCACCCCCACCCTCCTCTAGCTTATCTCTCCACGCTTCAGGCTCACTGCCTTTATTCCTGATGAAGGGCTTTTGCCTGAAACGTCGATTTCAAAGCTACTTGTGCTCTTCCAGCACCACTAATCCAGAATAGGCTCACTGGTCTATAATTACCTGGGTCATTGCTACTGCCCTTCTTGAACAAGGGCACAACATTTGCAATCCTCCAGTCCTCTGGTACTAAACCTGTAGACAATGATGACTCAAATATCAATGCCAAAGGCTCTGCTATTTCCTCCCTAGCTTCCCAGTATGGTTTTGGATGTAGATGGATTAAGTAGAGACATTGCTTCCAATGACTGATTCAGGGAGATTGACAAAAGGGCTTGGGACATCAAGGGAAGTTTTGATGGTTCCCACAGCTCGTGTGCAGTGCAAAGTGCCTGTTAGAGTTGGGGTGTATGGAGTACAGTGCCTGTTCAGGTGGAGGGTACAGAGGACAGTGCCTGCTAGGGTAGGGTTTACGGAGCACAGTGCCTGTTAGAGTTGGAGGTACATAGCACCATGCCTGTTAGGGTGGGGGGGGGTGGGGGGGGGTGGGTACGGAGCACCGTGCCGGTTAGGGTGGGGGTGGGGTACGGAGCACAGTGCCTGTTAGGGGGGGGGGGGATACGGAGAACAGTGCCTGTTAGGGTGGGGGGGTATGGAGCATTGTGCCTGTTAGTGTGGGAGGTATGGAGCACAGGGCCTGATAGGGTGGGGGGGTATTGAGCACAGTGTCTGCTCAGGTGGGGGGCTATGGGGCACAGTGCCTATTTGGGTGTGGGAGTATGGAGCACAGTGTCTGTTAGGGTGGGTGGGGGGGTTATGGGGCACAGTGCCTGTTAGGATGGGGGTATGGAGCACAGTGTCTATTAGGATGGGGGGGCTACGGAGAACAATGCCTGTTAGGGTTGAGGGGTACGGAGAACAGTGCCTGTTAGGGTGGGGGTATGGAGCATTGTGCCTGTTAGTGTGGGGGAGTATGTAGCACAGTGCCTGTTAGGGTGGGGGAGTATGTAGCACAGTGCCTGTTAGGGTGGGGGAGTATGTAGCACAGTGCCTGTTAGGGTTGGTGGATATGAAGCACAGTGTCCTTTAGGGTGGGGGGTTACGGAGCACAGTGCCTGTTCGGATGGGGGGGGGCTGGTTACGGGGCACAGTGCCTGTTAGTGTGGGGGGTATGGAACACTCTGTCTGTTAGGGCTGGGGGGGTATTACGGGGCATAGTGCCTGTTAGGGTGGGGGTATGGATCACAGTGCCTGTTAGGGTGGTGGGCAGGGAGCACACTGCCTGTTAGGGAGGGGAGGAGTAGGGTAGAGGGGTATGGAGCACGGTGCCTGTTAGGATGGGGGGTACGGAGCACAGTGCCTGTTGGGGGGCTTGGGACACAGTGCATGTTAAGGACGGGGGAATGGAGCACAGGGCCGGTTAGGGTGGGGGGTACAGAGCAAAGTGCCTGTTATGGTGGGGGGTACAGAGCACAGTGCCTAAGACCATAAGACCATAAGACATAGGAGTAGAAGTAAGGCCATTCGGCCCATCGAGTCCACTTCACCATTCAATCATGGCTGCTGGGCACTTCAACTCCACTTACCCGCACTCTCCCCGTAGCCCTTAATTCCCCGAGACAACAAGATTCTATCAATCTCTGCCTTGAAGACATTTAGCGTCCCGGCCTCCACTGCACTCTGCGGCAATGAATTCCACAGGCCCACCACTCTCTGGCTGAAGAAATGTTTCTGCATTTTTGTTCTGAATTGACCCCCTCTAATTCTAAGGCTGTGTCCACGGGTCCTAGTCTCCTCACCTAACGGAAACAATTTCCTAGCATCCACCCTTTCCAAGCCATGTATTATCTTGTACGTCTCTATTAAGTCTCCCCTTAATCTTCTAAACTCCAATGAATATAATCCCAAGATCCTCAGCCGTTCCTCATATGTTAGGCCCACCATTCCAGGGATCATTCGTGTGAATCTCCGCTGGACACGTTTCAGTGCCAGTATGTTCCTCCTGAGGTGTGGGGACCAAAACTGGACACAGTACTCCAAATGGGGCCTAACCAGAGCTTTATAAAGTCTCAGTAGCACAATGGTGTTTTTATATTCCAACCCTCTTGAGATAAGTGACAACATTGCATTCGCTTTCTTAATCACGGACTGAACCTGCATGTTGACCTTCAGAGAATCCTCGACGAGCACTCCCAGATCCCTTTGTACTTTGGCTTTTCGAATTTTCTCACCGTTTAGAAAGTAGTCCATGCTTTTATTCCTTTTTCCAAAGTGCAAGACCTCGCATTTGTTCACGTTGAATTCCATCAGCCATTTCCTGGGCCACTCTCCCAAACTGTCTAGATCCTTCCCACTTCCTCAGTACTACCTGCCTGTCCACCTAACTTCGTATCATCTGCAAACTTCGCTAGAATGCCCCCAGTCCCTTCATCCAGATCATTAATATATAATGCGAACAGCTGCGGCCCCAACACTGAACCCTGCGGGACACCGCTCGTCACCGGCTGCCATTCCGAAAAAGAACCTTTTCTCCCAACTCTCTGCCTTCTGTCAGACAGCCAATCCTCAATCCATGCCAGTAGCTCACCTCGAACACCATGGGGCCTCACCTTGCTCAGCAGCCTCCCGTGTGGCACCTTATCAAAGGCCTTTTGGAAATCTAGATAGACCACATCCACTGGGTTTCCCTGGTCTAACCTGCTTGTCACCTCTTTAAAGAATACCAACAGGTTTGTCAGGCATGACCTCCCCTTACTAAATCCATGTTGACTTGTTCTAATCAGACTCTGCTCTTCTAAGAATTTAGAAACCTCATCCTTAATGATGGATTCACAGTGTCTGTTATGGTGGGGGGTACGGAGCACAGTGCCTGTTAGGGTTGGGGGTACGGAGAACAGTGCCTGTTAGGGTGGGTGGGTATGGAGCATTGTGCCTGTTAGTGTGGGAGGTATGGAGCACAGTGCATGTTAAGGAGGGGGGTATGGAGCACAGTGCCGGTTAGGGTGGGGGTACAGAGCTCAGTGCCTGTTAGGGTGGGGGGAGTACGGAGCACTGTGCCTGTTAGGGCTGGGGGTGTATGGAGCACTGCGCCTGTTAGGGTTGGGGGGGCTACTGAGCACAGCACCTGTTAGGGTGGTGGGGGGATACGTGGCACAGTACCTGTTTGGGTAGGGGAGTATGTTGCAGAGTGCCTGTTAGGGAGGGGGGCACGGAGCACAGTCTCTGTTTGGGTGTGGGAATATGTAGCACAGTGCCTGTTAGGATGGGGGGCACAGAGAAAAGTGCCTGCTAGGGTGAGGGGGGTACGGAGCACAGTGCCTGTTCGGGTGGGGGAGGGTGTATTGAGCACAGTGTCTGCTCAGGTGGGGGGCTATGGGGCACAGTGCCTATTTGGGTGTGGGAGTATGTAGCACAGTGCCTGATAGGGTGGGGGGGGGTTATGGGGCACAGTGCCTGTTAGGATGGGGGTACGGAGCACAGTGTCTATTAGGGTGTGGGGGGCCACGGAGCACTGTGCCAGTTAGGGTTGAGGGGTATGGAGCACAGTCCCTTTTAGGGTGGGGGTATGGAGCACAGTCCCTGTTAGGGTGGGTGTATATGGAGCACAGTGCATGTTAAGGAGGGGGGTATGGAGCACAGTGCTTGTTAGGGTGGGGGGCACGGAGCACAGTGCCTGTTAGGGTGGGGGGGGGCAGTTACGGGGCACAGTGCCTGTTGGTGTGGGAGTACGGAGCACAGTGTCTATTAGGGTGGGGTACTGAGCACAGTGCCTGTTGGGGGGGGTATCGAGCACAGTGCCTGTTACGTTGGGGGTCTACGGAGCACAGTGCCTGTTAGGGTGAGGGGGGTACGGAGCACAGTGCCTGTTAGGGTGAGGGGGGTACGGAGCACAGTGCCTGTTAGGGTGAGGGGGGTACGGAGCACAGTGCCTGTTAGGGTGAGGGGGGTACGGAGCATAGTGCCTGTTAGGGTGAGGTGGGTACAGAGCACAGTGCCTGTTAGAGTGGAGTCGTACGGAGCACAGTGCCTGTTAGGGTGAGGGGGGTACGAGACACAGTGCCTGTTCAAGTGGGGGGCTACGGAGCACAGTGCCTGTTTGGCTGGGGGTACACAGCACAGTGCCTATTAAGGTGGGGTAGAGGGTATGAAGCACAGTCCCTGTTAGGGTGGGGATACGGAGCACAGTGCCTGATAGGGTGGGGGGGTATAGAGCACAGTGTCTGTTAGATTTTGGGGGGGTGGGGTATGGAGCACTGTGCCTGTTAGGGTGGGGGGAGGTTACGGAGCACAGTGCCTGTTAGGATGGGGGTAAGGAGCACAGTGTCTATAAGGGTGGGGGGGGCCACGGAGCACTGTGCCTGTTAGGGTTGAGGGGTATGGAGCACAGTCCCTTTTAGGGTGGGGGTATGGAGCACAGTGCCTGTTAGGGTGGGGGGTAGGGAGCACGGTGCCTGTTAGGATGGGGAGTACGGAGCACAGTGCCTGTTAGGGTGTGGGTTACGGAGCACTGTGCCTGTTGGGGGGGGGGGGAGAACAGTGCCTGTTAGGGTGGGTGGGTATGGAGCACAGTGCCTGTTAGGTGGGGGGTACGGAGCACAGTGCCTGTTAGGGTTGGTGGGTATGGAGCACAGTGCCTGTTAGGGTGGGGGTACTGAGCACAGTGCTAGTTAGGGTGGAGGGGTACGAAGAACAATGCCTGTTAGGGTGGGGGAGTATGTAGCACAGTGTCTTTTAGGGTTGGTGGGTATGAAGCACAGTGTCTTTTAGGGTGGGGGGGGGTACAGAGCACAGTGCCTGTTAGGATGGGAGGGCGGTTACGGGGCACAGTGCCTGTTAGTTTGGGGGGAGTACGGAGCACTGTGCCTGTTAGGGAGGGGGGAGTACGGAGCACAGTGCCTGTTAGAGAGGGGGGAGTACGGAGCACAGTGCCTGTTAGGGAGGGGGGCACGGAGCACACTGCCTGTTAGGGTGGGGGTACGGAGCACAGTGTCTGTTAGAATGGGGGGTACGGAGCACAGTGTCTGTTAGAATGGGGGGTACGGAGCACAGTGTCTGTTAGAATGGGGGGTACGGAGCACAGTGTCTGTTAGAATGGGGGGTACGGAGCACAGTGCCTATGGGGGTGGGGGGGGCGGGGGTGAGTTGGGAGCACAGTCCCTGTTAGGGTGGGGGTTTCCGAGCACAGTGCTAGTTAGGGTGGGGCAGTTATGGAGCACAGTGCCTGTTAGGGAGGGGGTGTATGGACCACAGCGCCTGTTCGGGTGGGGGGGAGTTAAGGAGCACTGTGCCTGTTAGGGTGGGGGTACGGAGCACAGTCCCTGTTAGGGTGGGGGTTTCCGAGCACAGTGCTAGTTAGGGTGGGGCAGTTATGGAGCACAGTGCCTGTTAGGGAGGGGGTGTATGGACCACAGCGCCTGTTCGGGTGGGGGGGAGTTAAGGAGCACTGTGCCTGTTAGGGTGGGGGTACGGAGCACAGTCCCTGTGAGGGTGGGGGTACGGAGCACAGTGCCTGTTAGGGTGGGGGGTACAGAGCACTGTGCCTGTTAGGGTGGGGGGTACAGAGCACAGTCCCTGTGAGGGTGGTGGGTATGGAGCACAGTGCCTGTTAGGGTGGGGGGGGGCATGGAGAACAGTGCCTGTTTGGCTGGGGGTACACAGCACAGTGCCTGTTAAGGTGGGGTGGGGAGTATGAAGCACAGTCCCTGTTAGGGTGGGGGGGGTAGTAAGCACAGTGCCTGTTGGGGGGGTATGGAGCACAGTGCCTGTTAGGATGGGGGAACGGAGCACAGTGCCTGTTAGAGTGGGGGGGTATTGAACACAGTGTCTTCTCGGGTGGCGGGCTACGGGGCACAGTGCCTATTTTGGTGTGGGAGTATGTAACACAGTGCCTGTTAGGTTGGGGGGTACAGAGCACAGTTCCTGTGAAGCTGGGGTACGGAGCACAGTGCCTGTTAGGATGGGGGGGGGGGTACGGAGCACAGTCCCTGTTTGGGCGGGGGTTTCAGAGCACAGTGCTTGTTAGGGTGGGGGGGGATATGGAGCACAGTGCCTGTTAGGGTGGGTGGGGCGTGGAGCACACTGCCTGTTAGGTTGGGGGGTACAGAGCACAGTGCCTGTTAGGGTGGGGTGGGGGGTATGAAGCACAGTCCATGTTAGGGTGGGGGGGGATACTGAGCACAATGCCTGTTGGGGGGGCTATCGAGCACAGTGCCTGTTAGGTTGGGGGGCACGGAGCACAGTGCCTGTTAGGGTGGGTGTGTAGGGAGCACAGTGCCTGTTAGAGTGGAGTCGTACGGAGCACAGTGCCTGTTAGGGTGAGGGGGGTACGAGGCACAGTGCCTGTTCGAGTGGGGGGCTACGGAGCACAGTGCCTATTTGGATGTGGGAATATGTAGCACAGTGCCTGTTAGGGTAGAGGGGTATGGAGCACAGTGCCTGTGATAGTGGGGGAGTGCGGAGAACATTGCCTGTTGGGGTAGTGGTTACGGAGCACAGTGCCTGTTAGGGTGGGGATATGGAGAACAGTGCCTGTTAGGGTGGGGATATGGAGCACAGTGCGTGTTAGGGTGGGGGTTATGGAGCACAGTGCCTGTTAGGGTGGGGATATGGAGCACAGTGCGTGTTAGGGTGGGGGTTATGGAGCACAGTGCCTGTTAGGGTGCGGATATGGAGAACAGTGTCTGTTAGTGTGGGAGATATGGAGCACAGTGCCAGTTAGGGTGGGGTGTATGGAGCACAGTGCCTGTTAGGGTGCGGATATGGAGAACAGTGCCTGTTAGGGTGCAGATATGGAGCACAGTGCCTGTTAGGGTGGGGATATGGAGCACAGTGCCTGTTAGGGTGGGGGTTATGGAGCACAGTGCCTGTTAGGGTGGGGATATGGAGCACAGTGCCTGTTAGGGTGGGGATATGGAGCACAGTGCCTGTTAGGGTGGGGGTTATGGAGCACAGTGCCTGTTAGGGTGGGGATATGGAGCACAGTGCCTGTTAGGGTGGGGATATGGAGCACAGTGCCTGTTAGGGTGGGGTGTATGGAGCACAGTGCCTGTTAGGGTGCGGATACGGAGAACAGTGCCTGTTAGGGTGGGTGGGTATGGAGCATTGTGCCTGTTAGTGTGGGAGATATGGAGCACAGTGCCTGATAGGGTGGGGGGGTATAGAGCACAGTGTCTGTTAGATTTTGGGGGGGTGGGGTATGGAGCACTGTGCCTGTTAGGGTGGGGGTATGGAGCACAGTGTCTGTTAGGTTTTGGGGGGGTGGGGTATGGAGCACGGTGCCTGTTAGGATGGGGGGGTACGGAGCACAGTGCCTGTTAGGGTGGGGGTTACGGAGCACTGTGCCTGTTAGGGTGGTGGGGGTACAGAGCACAGTGCCTGTTAGAGAGGGGAGGAGTACGGAGCACAGTGCCTGTTAGGGTTGGGGGGGGTATGGAGCACAGTCCCTGTTAGGGTGGGGGTTTCCAAGCACAGTGCCTGTTAGGGTTGGGGGTGTAACGGAGCACTGTGCCTGTTAGGGTTGGGGGGGTGGCTACTAAGCACAGTGCCTGTTAGGGTGGTGGTGGGGTACGGGGCACAGTGCCTGTTAGGGTGGGGGTATGGAGCACAGTGTCTGTTAGGGTGGGGTGGGGGCTACAAAGCACAGTGCCTGTTAGCATGAGGGGCTACGGAGCACAGTGCCTGTTAGGGTCGGGGGGGGGTGTAGGGAGCACAGTGTCTGTTAGGGTGGGGGTTTCCGAGCACAGTGCCTGTTAGGGTGGGGGTATGGAGCACAGTGCTATTTAGGGTAGGGTGTTACGGGGCACAGTGCCTGTTAGTGTGGGAGTACGGAGCACAGTGTCTATTAGGGTGGGGGGTAGGGAGCACAGTGCCTGTTAGGGCGGGGGGCACGGAGCACAGTGCCTGTTAGGGTGGGGGGAATGGAGCACTGTGCCTGTAAGGGTTGGGGGTGTATGGAGCACTGTGCCTGTTAGGGTGGGGGTTTCCGAGCACAGTCCCATTTAGGGTGGGGGTGGGTACGGAGCACAGTGCCTGTTAGAGTGAGAGGGGTAAGGATCACAGTGCCTGTTAGGGTTGGGGGCTACGGAGCACAGTGCTTGATAGGGTGGGAGGTATGGAGCACAGTCCCTGTTAGGATGGGGTGGGGGGGGGGTTATGGAGAACAGTGCCTGTTAGGGTGGGGGTGTATGGAGCACTGTGCATGTTAGGGTTGGGGGGGTACGGAGCACAGTCTGTGTTAGGGTGGGGGTTTCAGAGCACAGTGCCTGTTAGGGTGGGGGGGTGCGGAGCACAATGTCTGTTAGGGTGGGGGGTACGGAGCACAGTCCCTGTTAGGGTGGGGGATATGGAGCACAGTGCCTGTTAGGGTGGGGAGCTATGGAGCATAGTGCCTGTTAGGGTGGGGAGCTATGGAGCATAGTGCCTGTTACGGTGGGGGGTATTGAGCACTGTGTCTGTTCAGGTGAGGTGCTACAGGGCACAGTGCTTATTTGGGTGTGGGAGTATGTAGCACAGTGCCTGTTAGGGTGGGGGGGGTACAGAGCACAGTGCCTGTTAGGGTGGGGGGGAGTTAAGGAGCACTGTGCCTGTCAGGGTGAGGGGGGTATTGAGCACAGTGCCTGTTAGGGTGGGGGTGGGTGCGGAGCACAATGTCTGTTAGGGTGTGGGGTGTATGGAGCACAGGGTCATTTAGGGTGGGGGTACGGAACAGTGTGCCTGTTAGGGTTGGGGAGGTACGGAGCACAGTGCCTGTTAGGGTTGGGGGGTACGGAGCACAGTGTCTGTTAGAATGGGGGGTACGGAGCACAGTGCCTATGGGGGTGGGGGGGGCGGGGGTGAGTTGGGAGCACAGTCCCTGTTAGGGTGGGGGTTTCCGAGCACAGTGCTAGTTAGGGTGGGGCAGTTATGGAGCACAGTGCCTGTTAGGGAGGGGGTGTATGGACCACAGCGCCTGTTCGGGTGGGGGGGAGTTAAGGAGCACTGTGCCTGTTAGGGTGGGGGTACGGAGCACAGTCCCTGTGAGGGTGGGGGTACGGAGCACAGTGCCTGTTAGGGTGGGGGGTACAGAGCACTGTGCCTGTTAGGGTGGGGGGTACAGAGCACAGTCCCTGTGAGGGTGGTGGGTATGGAGCACAGTGCCTGTTAGGGTGGGGGGGGGCATGGAGAACAGTGCCTGTTTGGCTGGGGGTACACAGCACAGTGCCTGTTAAGGTGGGGTGGGGAGTATGAAGCACAGTCCCTGTTAGGGTGGGGGGGGTAGTAAGCACAGTGCCTGTTGGGGGGGTATGGAGCACAGTGCCTGTTAGGATGGGGGAACGGAGCACAGTGCCTGTTAGAGTGGGGGGGTATTGAACACAGTGTCTTCTCGGGTGGCGGGCTACGGGGCACAGTGCCTATTTTGGTGTGGGAGTATGTAACACAGTGCCTGTTAGGTTGGGGGGTACAGAGCACAGTTCCTGTGAAGCTGGGGTACGGAGCACAGTGCCTGTTAGGATGGGGGGGGGGGTACGGAGCACAGTCCCTGTTTGGGCGGGGGTTTCAGAGCACAGTGCTTGTTAGGGTGGGGGGGGATATGGAGCACAGTGCCTGTTAGGGTGGGTGGGGCGTGGAGCACACTGCCTGTTAGGTTGGGGGGTACAGAGCACAGTGCCTGTTAGGGTGGGGTGGGGGGTATGAAGCACAGTCCATGTTAGGGTGGGGGGGGATACTGAGCACAATGCCTGTTGGGGGGGCTATCGAGCACAGTGCCTGTTAGGGTGGGTGTGTAGGGAGCACAGTGCCTGTTAGAGTGGAGTCGTACGGAGCACAGTGCCTGTTAGGGTGAGGGGGGTACGAGGCACAGTGCCTGTTCGAGTGGGGGGCTACGGAGCACAGTGCCTGTTAGGGTAGAGGGGTATGGAGCACAGTGCCTGTGATAGTGGGGGAGTGCGGAGAACATTGCCTGTTGGGGTAGTGGTTACGGAGCACAGTGCCTGTTAGGGTGGGGATATGGAGAACAGTGCCTGTTAGGGTGGGGATATGGAGCACAGTGCGTGTTAGGGTGGGGGTTATGGAGCACAGTGCCTGTTAGGGTGGGGATATGGAGCACAGTGCGTGTTAGGGTGGGGGTTATGGAGCACAGTGCCTGTTAGGGTGCGGATATGGAGAACAGTGTCTGTTAGTGTGGGAGATATGGAGCACAGTGCCAGTTAGGGTGGGGTGTATGGAGCACAGTGCCTGTTAGGGTGCGGATATGGAGAACAGTGCCTGTTAGGGTGCGGATATGGAGCACAGTGCCTGTTAGGGTGGGGATATGGAGCACAGTGCCTGTTAGGGTGGGGGTTATGGAGCACAGTGCCTGTTAGGGTGGGGATATGGAGCACAGTGCCTGTTAGGGTGGGGATATGGAGCACAGTGCCTGTTAGGGTGGGGGTTATGGAGCACAGTGCCTGTTAGGGTGGGGATATGGAGCACAGTGCCTGTTAGGGTGGGGATATGGAGCACAGTGCCTGTTAGGGTGGGGTGTATGGAGCACAGTGCCTGTTAGGGTGCGGATACGGAGAACAGTGCCTGTTAGGGTGGGTGGGTATGGAGCATTGTGCCTGTTAGTGTGGGAGATATGGAGCACAGTGCCTGATAGGGTGGGGGGGTATAGAGCACAGTGTCTGTTAGATTTTGGGGGGGTGGGGTATGGAGCACTGTGCCTGTTAGGGTGGGGGTACGGAGCACAGTGTCTATTAGGGTGGGGGGTAGGGAGCACAGTGCCTGTTAGGGCGGGGGGCACGGAGCACAGTGCCTGTTAGGGTGGGGGGAATGGAGCACTGTGCCTGTAAGGGTTGGGGGTGTATGGAGCACTGTGCCTGTTAGGGTGGGGGTTTCCGAGCACAGTCCCATTTAGGGTGGGGGTGGGTACGGAGCACAGTGCCTGTTAGAGTGAGAGGGGTAAGGATCACAGTGCCTGTTAGGGTTGGGGGCTACGGAGCACAGTGCTTGATAGGGTGGGAGGTATGGAGCACAGTCCCTGTTAGGATGGGGTGGGGGGGGGGTTATGGAGAACAGTGCCTGTTAGGGTGGGGGTGTATGGAGCACTGTGCATGTTAGGGTTGGGGGGGTACGGAGCACAGTCTGTGTTAGGGTGGGGGTTTCAGAGCACAGTGCCTGTTAGGGTGGGGGGGTGCGGAGCACAATGTCTGTTAGGGTGGGGGGTACGGAGCACAGTCCCTGTTAGGGTGGGGGATATGGAGCACAGTGCCTGTTAGGGTGGGGAGCTATGGAGCATAGTGCCTGTTAGGGTGGGGAGCTATGGAGCATAGTGCCTGTTACGGTGGGGGGTATTGAGCACTGTGTCTGTTCAGGTGAGGTGCTACAGGGCACAGTGCTTATTTGGGTGTGGGAGTATGTAGCACAGTGCCTGTTAGGGTGGGGGGGGTACAGAGCACAGTGCCTGTTAGGGTGGGGGGGAGTTAAGGAGCACTGTGCCTGTCAGGGTGAGGGGGGTATTGAGCACAGTGCCTGTTAGGGTGGGGGTGGGTGCGGAGCACAATGTCTGTTAGGGTGTGGGGTGTATGGAGCACAGGGTCATTTAGGGTGGGGGTACGGAACAGTGTGCCTGTTAGGGTTGGGGAGGTACGGAGCACAGTGCCTGTTAGGGTTGGGGGGTACGGAGCACAGTGTCTGTTAGAATGGGGGGTACGGAGCACAGTGCCTATGGGGGTGGGGGGGGCGGGGGTGAGTTGGGAGCACAGTCCCTGTTAGGGTGGGGGTTTCCGAGCACAGTGCTAGTTAGGGTGGGGCAGTTATGGAGCACAGTGCCTGTTAGGGAGGGGGTGTATGGACCACAGCGCCTGTTCGGGTGGGGGGGAGTTAAGGAGCACTGTGCCTGTTAGGGTGGGGGTACGGAGCACAGTCCCTGTGAGGGTGGGGGTACGGAGCACAGTGCCTGTTAGGGTGGGGGGTACAGAGCACTGTGCCTGTTAGGGTGGGGGGTACAGAGCACAGTCCCTGTGAGGGTGGTGGGTATGGAGCACAGTGCCTGTTAGGGTGGGGGGGGGCATGGAGAACAGTGCCTGTTTGGCTGGGGGTACACAGCACAGTGCCTGTTAAGGTGGGGTGGGGAGTATGAAGCACAGTCCCTGTTAGGGTGGGGGGGGTAGTAAGCACAGTGCCTGTTGGGGGGGTATGGAGCACAGTGCCTGTTAGGATGGGGGAACGGAGCACAGTGCCTGTTAGAGTGGGGGGGTATTGAACACAGTGTCTTCTCGGGTGGCGGGCTACGGGGCACAGTGCCTATTTTGGTGTGGGAGTATGTAACACAGTGCCTGTTAGGTTGGGGGGTACAGAGCACAGTTCCTGTGAAGCTGGGGTACGGAGCACAGTGCCTGTTAGGATGGGGGGGGGGGTACGGAGCACAGTCCCTGTTTGGGCGGGGGTTTCAGAGCACAGTGCTTGTTAGGGTGGGGGGGGATATGGAGCACAGTGCCTGTTAGGGTGGGTGGGGCGTGGAGCACACTGCCTGTTAGGTTGGGGGGTACAGAGCACAGTGCCTGTTAGGGTGGGGGGGGGGGTATGAAGCACAGTCCATGTTAGGGTGGGGGGGGATACTGAGCACAATGCCTGTTGGGGGGGCTATCGAGCACAGTGCCTGTTAGGGTGGGTGTGTAGGGAGCACAGTGCCTGTTAGAGTGGAGTCGTACGGAGCACAGTGCCTGTTAGGGTGAGGGGGGTACGAGGCACAGTGCCTGTTCGAGTGGGGGGCTACGGAGCACAGTGCCTGTTAGGGTAGAGGGGTATGGAGCACAGTGCCTGTGATAGTGGGGGAGTGCGGAGAACATTGCCTGTTGGGGTAGTGGTTACGGAGCACAGTGCCTGTTAGGGTGGGGATATGGAGAACAGTGCCTGTTAGGGTGGGGATATGGAGCACAGTGCGTGTTAGGGTGGGGGTTATGGAGCACAGTGCCTGTTAGGGTGGGGATATGGAGCACAGTGCGTGTTAGGGTGGGGGTTATGGAGCACAGTGCCTGTTAGGGTGCGGATATGGAGAACAGTGTCTGTTAGTGTGGGAGATATGGAGCACAGTGCCAGTTAGGGTGGGGTGTATGGAGCACAGTGCCTGTTAGGGTGCGGATATGGAGAACAGTGCCTGTTAGGGTGCGGATATGGAGCACAGTGCCTGTTAGGGTGGGGATATGGAGCACAGTGCCTGTTAGGGTGGGGGTTATGGAGCACAGTGCCTGTTAGGGTGGGGATATGGAGCACAGTGCCTGTTAGGGTGGGGATATGGAGCACAGTGCCTGTTAGGGTGGGGGTTATGGAGCACAGTGCCTGTTAGGGTGGGGATATGGAGCACAGTGCCTGTTAGGGTGGGGATATGGAGCACAGTGCCTGTTAGGGTGGGGTGTATGGAGCACAGTGCCTGTTAGGGTGCGGATACGGAGAACAGTGCCTGTTAGGGTGGGTGGGTATGGAGCATTGTGCCTGTTAGTGTGGGAGATATGGAGCACAGTGCCTGATAGGGTGGGGGGGTATAGAGCACAGTGTCTGTTAGATTTTGGGGGGGTGGGGTATGGAGCACTGTGCCTGTTAGGGTGGGGGTACGGAGCACAGTGTCTATTAGGGTGGGGGGTAGGGAGCACAGTGCCTGTTAGGGCGGGGGGCACGGAGCACAGTGCCTGTTAGGGTGGGGGGAATGGAGCACTGTGCCTGTAAGGGTTGGGGGTGTATGGAGCACTGTGCCTGTTAGGGTGGGGGTTTCCGAGCACAGTCCCATTTAGGGTGGGGGTGGGTACGGAGCACAGTGCCTGTTAGAGTGAGAGGGGTAAGGATCACAGTGCCTGTTAGGGTTGGGGGCTACGGAGCACAGTGCTTGATAGGGTGGGAGGTATGGAGCACAGTCCCTGTTAGGATGGGGTGGGGGGGGGGTTATGGAGAACAGTGCCTGTTAGGGTGGGGGTGTATGGAGCACTGTGCATGTTAGGGTTGGGGGGGTACGGAGCACAGTCTGTGTTAGGGTGGGGGTTTCAGAGCACAGTGCCTGTTAGGGTGGGGGGGTGCGGAGCACAATGTCTGTTAGGGTGGGGGGTACGGAGCACAGTCCCTGTTAGGGTGGGGGATATGGAGCACAGTGCCTGTTAGGGTGGGGAGCTATGGAGCATAGTGCCTGTTAGGGTGGGGAGCTATGGAGCATAGTGCCTGTTACGGTGGGGGGTATTGAGCACTGTGTCTGTTCAGGTGAGGTGCTACAGGGCACAGTGCTTATTTGGGTGTGGGAGTATGTAGCACAGTGCCTGTTAGGGTGGGGGGGGTACAGAGCACAGTGCCTGTTAGGGTGGGGGGGAGTTAAGGAGCACTGTGCCTGTCAGGGTGAGGGGGGTATTGAGCACAGTGCCTGTTAGGGTGGGGGTGGGTGCGGAGCACAATGTCTGTTAGGGTGTGGGGTGTATGGAGCACAGGGTCATTTAGGGTGGGGGTACGGAACAGTGTGCCTGTTAGGGTTGGGGAGGTACGGAGCACAGTGCCTGTTAGGGTTGGGGGGTACGGAGCACAGTGCCTGTTAGGGTTGGGGAGGGGGGGTATGGAGCACAGTGCCTGTTAGGGTCGGGGAGGGGGGGTATGGAGCACTGTGCCTGTTAGATTAGATTAGATTAGATTACTTACAGTGTGGAAACAGGCCCTTCGGCCCAACAAGTCCACACCGACCCGCCGAAGCACAACCCACCCATACCCCTACATTTACCCCTTACCTAACACTACGGGCAATTTAGCATGGCCAATTCACCTGACCTGCACATCTTTGGAGTGCGGGAGGAAACCGGAGCACCAGGAGGAAACCCACGCAGACACGGGGAGAACGTGCAAACTCCACACAGTCAGTCGCCTGAGGGGTTATGGAGCACAGTGCCTGTTAGGGTGTGGGGGTACGGAGCAGAGTGCCTGTTAGGGTGGGGGGGTACGGAGCACTGTGCCTGTTAGGGTGGGGCGTTATAGAGCACAATGCTAGTTAGGATGGGGATACGGAGCACAGTGTCTATTAGGGTGGGGGGGCTACGGAGCACTGTGCCTGTTAGAGTTGGGGGGGTACGGAGCACTGTGCCTGTTAGGGTGGGGGTTTCAGAGCACTGTGCCTGTTAGGGTGGGGGTTTCAGAGCACTGTGCCTGTTAGAGTTGGGGGGGTACGGAGCACTGTGCCTGTTAGGATGGGGGACGTATAGAGCATAGTCACTGTTAGGGTGGTAGGGGGGTACAGAGCAGAGTGCCTGTTAGGGTGGGGGGCGTACGGAGCACAGTGTCTGTTAGGGTGGGGGGCGTACGGAGCACAGTGCCTGTTAGGGTGGGGGGCACGGAGCACAGTTACTGTTAGGGTGGGGGATACGGAGCACAGTGTCTGTTAGGGTGGGGGGATATGGAGCACAGTGCCTGTTAGGGTGGGGGGATATGGAGCACAGTGCCTGTTAGGGTGGGGGGATATGGAGCACAGTGCCTGTTAGGGTGGGGGGATATGGAGCACAGTGCCTGTTAGGGTGGGGGGATATGGAGCACAGTGCCTGTTAGGGTGGGGGACGTATAGAGCATAGTCACTGTTAGGGTGGTAGGGGGGTACAGAGCAGAGTGCCTGTTAGGGTGGGGGGCGTACGGAGCACAGTTACTGTTAGGGTTGGGGGGGCACGGAGCACAGTTACTGTTAGGGTGGGGGGTGTACGGAGCACAGTGTCTGTTAGGATGGGGGTGGTACACGGCACAGTGCCTGTTAGGGTGGTAGGGTAATGGAGCACAGTGCTTGTTAGGGTGGGGGATATGGAGCACAGTGTCTGTTAGGGTGGGGGGTGTACGGAGCACAGTGTCTGTTAGGGTGGGGGGATGGAGCACAGTCCCTATTAGTGTAGGGGTACGGAGCACAGTGCCTGTTAGGATGGGGGTGGTACACGGCACAGTGCCTGTTAGGGTGGTAGGGTAATGGAGCACAGTGCTTGTTAGGGTGGGGGATATGGAGCACAGTGTCTGTTAGGGTGGGGGGTGTACGGAGCACAGTGCTTGTTAGGGTGGGGGGGTTACATGGCACAGTGCCTGTTAGTGTGGGGGGGTGTACGGAGCACAGTGCCTGTTAGGGTGGGGGGGTTACATGGCACAGTGCCTGTTAGGGTGGAGGGGGTACGGAGCACAGTGTCTGTTAGGGTGGGGGCTATAGAGCACAGTGTCTGTTAGGGTGGGGGCGATGGAGCACAGTGTGTGTTAGAGTGGGTGTTACGGAGCACAGTCCCTGTTTGGGCGGGGGTGTCAGAGCACAATGCTTGTTAGGGTGGGGGGGGGTATGGAGCACAGTGTCTGTTAGGGTGGGGGGCGTACGGAGCACAGTATCTATTAGGGTAGGGTACGGAGTAGAGTGCCTATTAGGGTGGGGGGGGATAGGGAGCACAGTGCCTGTTAGGATGAGGGTGGTACACGGCACATTGACTGTTAGGGTGGGGGGCTACAGGGCACAGTGCCTGTTAGGATGGGGGGTATGGAGGACAGTGCCTGTTAGGATGTGGGGGCAGTACGGAGCACAGTGTCTGTTCGGGTGGGGGCTATGGAGCACAGTTTCTGTTAGGGTTGGGGTACGGAGCACAGTGCCTGTTAGGGTGGGGGTGAGTACATGGCACAGTGCCTGTTAGGGTGGAGGGGATACGGAGCACAGTGTCTGTTAGGGTGGAGGCTATGGAGCACAGTGTCTGTTAGAGTTGGGGGGGGGGGTATGAGCACAATGTGTGTTAGGGTGGGGGGTATGGGGCACAGTGTCTGTTAGAGTGGGAGGATGGAGCACAGTGTCTGTTAGGGTGGGGGGGGGTATGAGCACAGTGTCTGTTAGGGTGGGGGGTATGGGGCACAGTCCCTGTTAGGGTGGGGGGGATACGGAGCACAGTACCTGTTAAGGTAGGGGGGTATGGAGCACAGTGTCTGTTAGGTTGGGGTTATGGGGCACAGTGCCTGTTAGGGTGGGGAATGCAGGTTCAATAAATATCAATTAATTCTGACTCAGGGAGTGATACCTGCATCCCCTGAATATTTTTTTAAAATATGTCGCATTCAAAAGGAATTTAAACTTGTCCTGATCATAAACAAAGTTCAGGGATTTGGGGAAAGAGTTGGGGAGCACGGTATGCATCTGTGGAGACACAGGCTTCATATTGCTCTCCCTAGGGACTGAGCAGCTCTGAGCTGTCCTGGGGCCTTCCCTGGTGGGACCCAAGGCCACAGTTTGAAAATAAAGGGCCTCCCATTTAAGACAGTGTCATTTTGAATGATCACATGAGCAGGAGGATATCAAGCAGCCCAATAATATGTGACGCACTCACCGCTGATTTGTACCCCCACCCCAAATACCCACATCCTCTGAAATCCCTCGACCCAACAAAACCCATCGACCTCCATTTCGAAGGTTATGAACTGTCCTGTGTAGTTTTTTTGGGAGGGAATTGCCTCATATTTCCACCAGCTGCTGGATTAAGAGGTCTCCCTGAATGATCTAACTTTAATATGAGGATTCTAACCCCCACCACGCTCCCATCACTCCCCCCCCCCCCCCCCCTCCACACACACACATTATCATATCCCACGCCCCTCACTCCCCCAGCCACAACTCAGCCCTCCATCCCCTCACCTGAGGAACTGCCTTGTCCATACTTACAGCTCCCACTCCTTTCATCATTTGAATCACTCAGTCACTCAGATCACCCCCTAGCCCCTGAGCACTCTTAAAGGATACTCTTCATTCTAGGTCATCTTGAGGAAATACATGGACCAAATAAAAAGTTGCATTTTCAGCTGTGCACTCCAGTCTGGCCTCTCTCACAAAGAAAGCAGCCCCTCAGCAACCACCCTGTCACATACAATCACAAATACTCCCATACAGGCTGGCCTTCTTCCAGTTCCCAACTCCTCAAGACCCAAGCTTGGCTTCACCTTATTATCCTTCCCTGTTCTTCTTCCTTACTGACCCTTTCAACCTTGATGGATCGCAAACTGTGAATCTCCATTGTAATCTCGACTGTGGATCATCCTTGTGGATCCACTCTGTGGAACTCAACTCTGAATCCTGGCCTTAGGTCCAGGTGTAGATCCTGACTGAGTATTCCAACTTTAGATTCCATCTGTGATCCTGGTTGTAGATCATCAGAAAGGCCTTATGTCTGAAACGTTGACTCTCCTGTTCCTCAGATGCTGCCTGACCAGCTGTGCTTTTCCAGCAACACACTCTTCGACTCTGATCTCCAGCCTCTGCAGTGATCACTTTTTCCTGGTTGTAGATCCCCATTGTGAATCCTGACTGTGACTGCTATTCGTACATCCCAATTGTGATCCTGGCTGTGGATTTTTATTGCGGTTTCGACTGTGTATTCAAACTGTGGATCCCAATTGTGATCCCAGTTGTGGTTCCCAAGTATGGATCCTGACAGTGGATACTGGCCACGGATCACAACTAGGTAAAAACAATAACTGCAGATGCTGGAAACCAGATTCTGGATTAGTGGTGACGGAAGAGCACAGCAGTTCAGGCAGCATCCGAGGAGCAGTAAAATCGATGTTTTGGGCAAAAGCCCTTCATCAGGAATAAAGGCAGAGAGCCTGAAGGATGGAGAGATAAGTGAGAGGAGGGTGGGGTTGGGGAGAAAGTAGCATTGAGTACAATAGGTGAGTGGGGAAAGGGATGAAGGTGATAGGTCGAGGGTGGGGGGAGGGTGGAGTGGATAAGTGGAAAAGAAGATAGGCAGGTAGACAAGTCATGGGGTCAGTACTGAGCTGGAAGTTTGGAACTGGGGTGAGGTGGGGGAAGGGGAAATGAGGAAACTGTTGAAGTCCACATTGATGCCCTGGGGTTGAAGTGTTCTGAGGCGGAAGATGAGGCGTTCTTCCTCCAGGCGTCTGGTGGTGAGGGAGCGGCGGTGAAGGAGGCCCAGGGCCTCCATGTCCTCGGCAGAGTGGGAGGGGGAGTTGAAATGTTGGGCCACAGGGCGGTGTGGTTGATTGGTGCGGGTGTCCCAGAGATGTTCTCTAAAGCACTTTGCTTGGAGGCGCCCAGTCTCCCCAATGCAGAGGAGACCGCATCGGGAGCAACGGATACAATAAATGATATTGGTGGATGTGCAGGTAAAACTTTGATGGACGTGGAAGGCTCCTTTAGGGCCTTGGATGGAGGTGAGGGAGGAGGTGTGGGCACAAGTTTTACAATTCCTGCGATGGCAGGGGAAGGTGCCAGGATGGGAGGGTGGGTTGTAGGGGGGCGTGGACCTGATCACAACTGTAGATTCAGTCTGTCGATCCATAAACATGGATCGGAATTGCTAATCCAAACTGTGAATTATAACTTGGGGGCCTTACAACTATATTTCTGTGTTTTAATAAAATAATTGCCCAATTCCAAATGGTCGGTTTTCTGACAATACAAGTCTTTTAGCAAACATCATGTATCGTCACTACCTGATATAACTTTGTTATTCCAAAGTGGGTTTTCCTGGAATATTTCAGTGTAACAATTTGTTATTGTTTTATGAATCTTGTGAAACAGGAACTGCTTTAGTTGGAATGTTAACAGAAACATTTAGAAACTTCTAGAAGCTTTTAGCTACCTGCCAGTGGAGATTTATCTGGCTGTAAATCAAATGGGTGAAATTCTTGCAGGTATTAATAAATTGTCTCACCCTGACAGTTTAATACTGCCTCAATTCCTCGTCCTCCAGAAGGAAAAAAAACACCATTTTGTTTTCTGGCAAAAGTCACTAGGAACCGCCAAGCTGAATCCAAACCAAGCATGACACAGACCTTAATATTTACCCTCTCTGTCTATCTCTCTCTCTCTGACTTTTGCTCTTTCTCCTTGCCGGTCCTATACTCTCTCCATCATTCTATCTCTCACTGATGGACTTTCAGTCTGTTACCAACTCTCTGTCACACACCCTCTATCCATCATTCTCTGTCTCCAATGTTGCTCTTTCTATTTATGGTCACTTCAGCACCATAATTCAGACCGGTATACCAAGTGCCAGTACTGTGGGAATGTTATATCGTCAGGGAGTGTTGCGTGTTTTGGACGAAATGTTAAGCTGAGGGCCCGATCAACTGGACATCAAAGATCCCATGTCACTATTCCAAAGAGGAATTTTCTCACCGTGACCTGGCAAAAAGCAGGTTAGCTGGTATTTTGTCTGTTTGATGCTGTAGGCAGTGCAGAAAATTGCCCTGCATTTCCATTTGGCAATACTGAAGATGCATTTGTTGAATGTGAAGCAGAGAGAAAGTTGCTGACAGTCCTTCAGAGCATGGAATATACAGCACAGGAACAGGCCCTTCGGCCCACAATGTTGTACCGAACATGGCGCCAAACTAAACAAATTCTATCTTCCAAGCCCTGGTCCAAATCCCTCCATTCCTTGCATATTCAAATGCTTATCTAAAAGTCTCTTAAAGATCCCTATCCACCACCATGCCTGGCAGCAGATTCCAAACTCCTGCTACTGTCTGTGTAAAAAAGACTGTGCCTCACATCTCCTTTGAACTTTCTCCCTCTCACCTTAAATGCCTCTCACCTTAAGTGCTCTAGCATGCGAAACGTTATTGAAACACTACAGATCCAGAGAGCACTTGACAGGCTGGTGGCTGAAAGGTTGGTCCTTGTTGTGGGAGAGATTAGAACGAGGGGACACACTCTCAGGTAAGGGGTCTCCCACTGAAGATGCAAATTAAGAGGATTTGTTATCTCTGAGGACTATGAGGAGTTGGTACACTCTTCCACAGAAAATAGGGAAGGTAGGACCATTGAATATTTTAAAGGCAAAGGTGGATGGATTCTTGAAGAACAAGGGGGTCAAAGGTTATTGGATGGGGCAAGACTGAGGAGTTGAGACCACCATCAGGTGGGTTGAATGTCATAGTCCTTCTAATTGAAATGACTGTATTAGCTTGCCTATTTTCCTGGGTGTGTTAAATATGTTAAACACCTCACCAGCTGTAGGGGGCAGTAATGACCACTCCCACAAGATCAGTGTTTACGCTGTGCTGATCAGGATAGGATCAGGGCCACAAATTCCTTCCAAAGCCCTTCTCTGTCCCTGCATGGGCCAACAGGTCGTGCAAGTTAGGAACTTATTTCCGTTGGGAAGACTCACTGTCACTCAAGCCCAATCGAATTCCTCTCTGAAAGTCACCATGACTCCCTGGGTGCACCAAGAGGGTCACAAAGGTGCTTTGTCCCCCAGTTTCATCCACAATGGGTCGCTGCGGCTGGTCTCTGCTCTACCTGAACTCAGCGCTGATGGAATTGGTGTTTTCCTGGTCTATACGCATCAGTTACACTCAATGAGCAAAAGTTGGGTCGTGCCTTCTTTTTCCAATGATACTGATTGTGTTTGTCAGACTCTTCCTTAAGGTACACTCTTATGGATTTTATCAATCAGTAAGGGTCCTCAGGCAGACTTCACACAGCCACACAGTCCAACAGAACCTGATGGACATCCAACTCAAGCCGCAAGTGGGCAAATGGAATGTTTACTAGGATTTCCCAGCCACTGGTGGCCCGGCCTCCTCCCCACCCCCATGCCATCTTCCAACTCAATAGGACTCATCAAATACCCCTTCCCCCATGAACATCTCTCCCCACATTTTATTTTGCTCACTCATGCAACGCTCTCTGGATTTCTGCAGGATTCAGATCTCTGTTAATCCATCTGTGTTTGTTCTACTACGGATTGACGAATTCCAATAGTTTCCTTTTCTCTTTTACTGAACAATGCCTGTTCTGATTCCCCTCCCAATTGGGGAGCACTTCAACGGTCCGGGACATTCAGCCTCGGACCGTCGGGTGACCATCCCCAAAGGCAGACTTCGGGACGAGCAACAACGCAAAATGACTGAGCAGAGGCTGATAGCCAAGTTCAGTACCCATGGGGATGGCCTCATCCAGGACCAAGGGTTCATGTCGCAGTACAGGTGACCCCACTACACAATGCACTCTCTCTCACACACGCACGCAGACCCTCTCTCACACACAAGCTCTCTCTCTCATATGCTCACACATACATTCCCACACTCACATGCACAGCCTTACACTTACACACATACACACTCTCTCTCACAGACACTCACACCTCCACACACACACACCCACATGCACACACTCACTCGGTCTCCCCTACACACACACATAAGTTTGTGGGGTGAATTTGTGTTTGCAGAATTACATTTTATTTTGTTCAAAAACTGCATAAATCCATGTAAAATTGTGTAAATCCCACATTAGAAATAGAATCAATCTGACCTAACATTGGGACACAGACAGACTTTAACCTAGCACCTTCAATGATCTGAGATGACACCTATTGTTAAAAGCTATCTTTAGAACGTAACTTTTAAAAAGTTCTGGGATTTACATATGAGGGAACAGAAATTAACTTGGTCACTCTAAAAGATGAAAGACTCAAGCTAAATTTGTTTAATATTGCATTCCAATGACACCGCAATCCTGTTGCTATAAATTCTGTGTCATATGATTCTGCTCCACAGCTACCTATGAAGCAGCAGCGCTCTGAAAGCTAGTGCTTCCAAATAAACCTGTTGGACTATAACCTGTTGTTGTGTGATTTTTAACTTTGTCCACCTCAGTCCAATACCTGCCCCTCCAAATCAAGTTCTAGTTGCTGCCGCTCGAAACATGACCAATCACCATGGCGACAAAATCTCACCAAGTGGGTTCTCCCAATTGTGATCGTGCAGGAGTTCCCAGCACATGTCCCACTTTGTAAGTTGCAGGACGTTACGTTCCTGGAGCGGCCTCAATCCAGGACCAGATGACACAAGAGAGTTACGACTTCACCTCAAAGCTTCCAGTTCCTGCTTTCACTCACTGAGTCAAAGAGAAAAGGACTATTGCTACTTTGACAGTCTGTGGACCCCACTCAAGCACTTACATTGAAAATAGGAGCAAGAGTAGGCCATTCGGCCCTTCAAACCTGCCATTCTGACATTGGCTGATCATCCAACTCAGTCCCTGTTCCTACTTTCTCCCCAGACCCTTTGATCTCTTTCGCCCCAAGAACTATATCTATTCTCCTTCTTGCAAACATTTAACATTTTGGCTTCAATTGTTTCCTATGGCAGAGAACTCCACAGCTCCCCACTCTCTGGGTAAAGACATTTTCCCTCATCTCAGTCGGGAATGATCTCCTCCATATCCTTAGACTGTGACTCCTGGTTGTGGATTTTTGGTCATCGGAAACATCCTTCCTGTGTTTACCCTGTCTTGTCCTGTTCAAATTTTACAGGTTTCCATGAGATTCTCCCTTAATTATCCAGTGAACACAATCCTAATGGATCCATACTTTGATCATACTCAGTCCTGGGAGACAGTGAGGACTGCAGATGCCGGAGATCAGAGTTGAGGGTGTGTTCCTGGATAAGCACAGCAGGTCAGGCAACTTCCGAGGAGCAGGAGAATCGACGTTTTGGGCTGGAGCCCTTCATCAGAAATTAGATGATTCCTGATGAAGGGCTCCAGCCTGAAACATCGATTCTCCTGCTCCTCGGATGTTGCCTGACCTGCTGTGCTTTCCCAGCACCACACTCTCAACATATGTCAGTCCTGCTAACCCATTTCATAGTCAATAATATAGTTATGAAGTGCAACACAGGAAACACGGCAACCTATTTTCTCACAACACGATCCCTATCAGGGATCCTCATCAGTTGGGTGTCCATCCAGGTTCTATTAGACTGAGTAGCTGTGTCACATGTACTGAGACACAGTGAAAAGTATTGTTTTGTGTGTTAACCAGACAAATCATACCTTGCACTAGTACATAAGGGTAATCAAACAGAACGCATGACAGGTCTGCGGGGAAGATGTTCTTGAATTTGTTGGTACATGTTTCAAACTTTTGTATCTTCTGCTCGACAGAGGAGGGTGGGCGGGGTCTTTGATGATGTTGGCTGCCTTCCAGAGGCAGTAGGAAGTATAGACAGTGTCAATGGAAGGAAGGCTGGTTTGTGTGATGGACTGGGCTGTGTTCACAGCGTCTGTAATTTCTGGCAGCCTGGGGCAGAGCAGTTACCATAACGAACTTTAATGCCTCCATATCGGATGCTTTCTATGGTGCATCGATAAAGATTGGTAAGTGTCGCTGTGGACATGCCGAATTTCCATGGCATTTCACAGGCTGTGGGATATTGTGAGCTCATGGACAGCATGACACCAATCCAAACTTTCCTCTTCATCAGCTGAATGGAGTAACTCTCTTTTGACGAACCTGCAGTTGCCACTCCTTGAACATCTGTCACACAGCTGGAGAAAGACCCAGGCACATCAGTAAAGGTTGGAGTGGGAGGGAGGGGGACAAGCCCAGTTACATTCACATCAATGTGAATTGTCATCTCCCACCTCTGTCTTCTCAACATAAAGAGACTTTAAACTGGAGCTGAGAAGCTTAGTGCAGGAGGACAGGTTTGGTTTTGTAACTTGCCCTTAACAGGACAGGAAGGATGTTCTTACTCTCTCGATCTAAGCCATGTGACCAGATATTCCCAGCCATGTGGAGCAGTGCACAGCAAAAAGAGAAATTACTAGTTCACAGCATTAACCAACAGGGGGCACACTTCAGGAAATACCGACTGAGGCATTGATGGGCTGAGCAAGAGAGATTCTTTGGGACGTATTCCCATTGGACTTGTGTGGCTAGCAAAGGATATAGCACAGACACAAGTACAGAGTAAAGCTCCCTCTACACTGTTTCCCATCAATCACCCCAAGGACAGGGACAGCATGGGGTTAGATATAGAGTAAAGCTCCCTCTACACTGTCCCCATCAACCACCCCAAGGACAGGGACAACACGGGGTTAGATACAGAGTAAAGCTCTCTCTACACTGTCCCATTCTTCCCAGGTTAGGGACAGCACGGGGTTAGATACAACTCCCATTATACTGTGTTGATCATTCTCCCATTTGTTCTGAGCAGTCAGTCCCTCAGCTGTAGGGAGGTCGTTTGCTTATTAATGGGAATTGTTTGCCAGTCTCCTACATTGGGAGGGAACATACAATGTGAATTTCCTTTCCAGTCCATTGGGCTGATAAAGGGAGGCTGAGCTACTTTATAAAGCCTCTGCACATCTAATTTATCTTTTCTGTTATGACTGCACTGTCTGCTTTGCAAGTCATTTGTGAGTTCAGAAGAGGAACTTAATCATGAACTGTTTCAAAACAATGAATTTAACCTGGGAAGTCAATTTCCTGAATGATTAAGTTGCTTCACTCTGCAGTCCCTATAATGATATTTTCTTGCCAGTATTAAAAACTAAATATCCTACAAAATCTTTTTACCGGCACTTAGTTGAAAACTGATCCAAACTGCCCTCTGTACAATTTTTCTTAATTCATTTTGACTTCATTACGACGCATCCATTATCATCAGCAATTCACAAACGCAACTTCTCTAAACCTTCCGAGCTTCTATTTTCAACCTGCTCTCTATTCCTGCCCCTTGGAAATGTTATCCCCATGTCCTGGAGAGACAGTGTTGACCCCCTGCTGAGAGACAGTGTTGAGCACATCGTCTCTCTCCCCTCACATCTCTTCCATTCGAAAAGGACAGCAATGTTAATTGCTGCTAAATAAAAACTGAAAGAACTGTAAATCAGAAATGAAAACAGAAGTTTCTGGAAAAGCTCAGCAGGTCTGGCAGCACCTTTGCAGAGAAATCAGGGTTACAATTCAAACTTTTCCAGTAACTTCTGCTTTTGTTATTAATTGTTGCTACGTCAGTCAACCATGCACTCCCAATCTTAGCCCCAAGAAAAGTGCCTTTTTAGTCATAAGGAGATGGTGGTAATTTCATGGGACAGATCATTTTGAAGTCCAGGCGAACTTTCATGAGAACAAACACAGAATATATCTTGGAGGGAGTACAATATAGCTTTCTAAGAATGATATTCTGGACCTCAAGGGTTCAGTTATGAGTAGAAATTATACAAACTGGGCCTGTTTTCTCTCAAATTTCGAGTATTAAGTTGTCAGCTGATTGAAACCATAGAGTCATACAGCACAGAAACAGACCTTTCAGCCCAACCAGAACATAATCCCAAACTAAACTTGTCCCACTGCCTGCACTTGTATCATATTCCTCCAAACATTTCTTACTTATAAACTTACCCAAATACATTTTAAGCATTGTAAATGTACCTGCATCCGCCAGAAATGACTTCATTTCCTCTGGACGTTTACTCAAAACACAAACCACTTTCTACGTTAAAAAAAAGTTGCACCTCATGAGTTTTTAAAATCTTTCTCCTCTCACCTTAAAAATGCCTCTCTAGTCTTGAAATCCCTCATCCTAGGGAAGAGAGCCCTGCCATTCATCTTATCCATACCCCTCGTTATTTTATAAAAGTCTATAAGGTCCTCCCTCAACCTCCTACACTCCAGTGAAATAAGTCCCAGCCTATCCAGCCTCTCCTTATAACTCAAACCCTCCATTCCCTGCAACATCCTGGTAAACCTTACCTTCCTTCAAAATATTCACAGGAAAAGACAGGGTAGATAAAGATAAACTATTTCCACTGGTTGAGGATTCTAGAACCGGGGGCATGGTCTGCGAATAAGGGCCAGACCATTCAGGAGAGATCTTAGGAAGCACAAAAGGTGATAGAGGTTTGGAACTCTCTACCACAAAGGGCAGTGAAGCTGGATCAGTCACTGAGATAGGTAAACTTTTGTTAAGCGAACGTGTTAAGGAATATTGGCCAAAAGCAGGTGTATGGAGTTAAGCCACAGTTCAGCCAGGATCTCAATGAATGATGGAACAGGCTCAAGGGACTGAATGACTTACTCCAGTTCCTAGGTTCCTAAAGTAGACATTAAAAACACACCTTAGAATTGATAACTCTAACAGTCTGACTGACTGTTTTCAAAGCCATCTTGTTCACTCAGGCCCCTATGGTGTTGCTGAATGAGGAAACATTGTTGCCTGGTGCTGTCCCTTCCTGGTCTGGTCTAAATGTGACTCCAGACCCATAGCAATGTGGTTGACTCTCACCCACCGCCAGCAAGGTGCTCAGTTCAAGAGCAATGAAGGATTATCAACCGGTGGGACCTGGTCAATGGCCTCCATCTGCCACGAAAGAACGAAAAGATGTTAGTCAAAGACATTGGTGTAGATCGAGAACACTGGCTAGAATTGATTCCTGAACCTAAGAGAGACCACTCCCCACTGCAGACAATGACCACTTATTCCTCACTGACACTCCCAAAGCCATTGCTGAGGCAGCACTGTCCTGTCAGGGTACTGTGTATTGGTTGATGCAATATACTGAGTGTCTGCCTGCCCTTTCAGGTGATCACTCTAGCTGCTGTTTCTAACAAAGGCTCCCGCTGGTGCCCTGGACAATGTCTATTCTACAAGCAACAACACTGAAATAAATAGACCATCGCCTAACGTGGGATCTTCCTGTGCACAAGTAAGTTGCTGTGTTTTCTACATTACAACAGTGGCTATATTTCAGAAATGACTTCATTGTCTGCTCTGAGATTTGGAAAGCAGCTAACTCGCAAGTGGCTCAGTGGTTAGCACGCTTAGGATAATCCAGCTCCATATATTAACACAAAGGTGCTGTCGTTTGCAGGTGGGACATGGACACTTGCTGTATCTGTTTCAACTCAACAAAATTGACAGCCAGCTAATTTCTTAGGAGAAAGCCCTGACCCAATCAGAGTCAACCTGCCTGGACTTTAATCTCAACATAACCTGGCAGTTAACTGCCAATCACCATTAACAGCTGCACTCTCCATGGTACTGCCTCTACTAATTATAGTCCTCTAGCCAACCATTCAGCACTCTCCCCTTTTATTGATATTCTTGTCAATGACCCTGGTGAATGAAAGATAAAATGTTTCAACAAAGTGAGTCCTTTTTTTAGAATTACTCAATGTGGTCGTGGTTAATGACAGACAAGCAACCTCCCCGGCCCACTGAAGCAATTAAACAGTTGGAAGCGCAGATAGTGAATTGCAGTCGAATATCATATCGGATTACAGAAAAGATTTGACTCCCGAAGAGACAGTGCAGGAGATATTTATGAGGATGTTGCCAGGAATAAAGAGATTTTGCAAGCTGGGAAGATTGGATAGTCTGTGCTTGCTTCCTGCAGAGGTCACAGGGCTGATGGAGGTGTATAAAACTATAAACAACTCCAACAGAGTGATGGCACCCTTGTAGCAACAATCCAGGCATTGGATTAAAACCTCAGGGTCAAGTCTACCTCAACACTTGATGTTAAGGAAGGTGCATTCACGACACAGCCAAATCAACTTCAGACCAACTTCTAGATCTTTCCCAAACATGTCGATGGCAAGTGGTAAGAGGCAGAGAGATTCCTGATCAGCCATGTGGTGGAGAGGGAATTGGAATCTCCACTAGCCCTGTCTACAGCTGCAGGTTACAGCACACAAAGTAATGTTGCTGCCGCAATTCCCTAGCTGATTAGAATGGCTGTCACCCACAGAGAGCAATAATAACAACCTACACCCCCTTTAGTAAACAAGCAGCTTAGATTTAAAGCAGTTCTAGTTTGGTCAGGAGTAATATTTTAATGCAGGGTAAGGGGCAGCATGGTAGGTTAATGTCACAGCGCTAGGGACCCAGGTTCGATTCCAGCCTTGGGCAACTGTCTGAGCGGAGATTGCACATTCTCCCCGTGTCTGCGTGGGTTTCCTCCCAGTGTCCAAAAAATGTGCAGGTTAGGGTGGAATGGCAATGCTAAATTGCCCTGTAGTGTTCAGGGATGTGCAGGCTAGGTGGGTTAGCCATGGGAAATTACTGGGAAAGGGGAGGGGGATGCCTCTGGATGGGACATTCTTCCGAGGGTCAGTGTGGACTTGTTGGGCTGAATGATCTGTTTCCACACTGTAGGGATTCAATGGAATTGTGGTGGGGCGTGTAAACCGCATTGCTTGGTGGTGAGGTGCAGACCTCCAATGTCACATTGAAAAAGACTTGAATATGCATCAATCTGTTTTAAACTACAGACCCCAGACTGGGAAGTGGGGATAGGCTGAATGTGGTGGGTCTCCTTCTGCCTCATACATTTCTGTTTTAAAAACTACACTTCCACATCGTCATTCCCCCTTTTCCTTTCCTTTCCTCTGTCTGAATCTCCACTTTTCCTTCTCCATCTACTTTAATTCCGATTCACCTCCCTGCCCAGTTCTCCCACTGCTTCCTGGCCCATTGCTCCTGAATTCACTGCGGTCCCGGGGTGATAGGCCCAGCAGCTTTTCAAGCACGAGCTATCACAAGCTAATCACTGTCTGAGTGAGTCGATCTAATGGGGGGTGGTGGGGGGGGGGGAGGGCGGGGTGGATGGGGGGGTGTCCTGCATTGAGATGGTTCTATTCCCACACAACACTCAAACCAAGCCAGACAGACTGTTCCACTTTAAAGCTGTCCGTTCAGATCCCCCTTCATGGGGCAGGACCAACAACTTAATCTAATATTATAGAATAATTCAAAACCAAGCCTTTCTTTGTGTGGAGAAATTGAAATACGATGCAAGAAGAGAAGTACCTCCTTATCTCCAATAAACTAGGGCACTTGCTGACGTGCCTCTTTGTTTCAGCCATGATGTAGTGGAGAAGCCGAGCCAGGCCGGGAGACTGGGACATTGTGAACGTTCCTTCGGGCCAGCAATGCAAAACTTGTCGATAATCAGATAAGGGGAGAGAAGGCCCGCACACAACAAAGAAGAACTTACTGGGGCCAAGATCATGTCAAGGTTCAATAAATTTATTGAGGGTAGACTTTGACCTTATTTACACTGAGCCTCAAAGTAACGCACTGAAGCGCTGGCCTTATTAGGGCAGGCCCCATTCAGTTTCGTACGTGGATGCCGTGTTACCAAGCCCTCAAGATGGGTCTAGGGTCTCCACATGAACAGGCCACTCAGCCCCTTAAGCCTGACAGATGATCTTACTGTCCCACGTTCCTGCTTTCATCTCTTCGCTGGTCAAAAATCTGTCAACTTCTGCCTGAACAATGTGAAAAGACTTTGTTTCAAATTCCCTTTCAGAAAGAGAGTCAGGCCCCTGTGAGTAAATGAATTCCTCTCATCTCCTTCTTCAATGAACAGCCCCTTCTTATGAAAGAGTAACCCCCTAGTTTGAGATTCTCACACAACAGAAAATGCCCTGTCCCCTGCCGCTCTGCCAAGACACCTCAGGATCCATGTGGCGCACTGCTCATTGCATCTTGCCAACCAGAATTAGACCCATTTATGCCAACTCTCTGCTGCCTGTTAGCCAGTCAGTCTCCAGTTCATGCCAATAAGTCACCCTCTGCGCCATCAGCTTTCACTTTCTGCAGTAACATGCTCCAAATCTAAGGGATGTTTGGAAAATTAAAACCAAAGCATTAACAATCTCACTATCCACTTCTTTCAAGACACAACAATGAAGTCCATCAGGACTTGTGAATTGTCAGCACAGCTCCAACAATTCGATTAGTGTCTCTTTGCTGTTGATTTTTATTTTCCTTGAATTCCTCCGACCCTTACATTTCCTGATTTACTGACATTACCTTTATCTCCTACAGTGAAGCACTATGCTCTTCAATTCATCGTGAGTAATTCCTTGACTTTCCGTATGTCCAATCTTCACTTATTAACTCTTCCATTGAAAATATCCTTGGAATATCTCACTAACTGTTTTTGTATGTCATGGAGAAAGTTCCAGGATTTTGACACGGTGACAGTGAAGGAACGGCGAAGTATTTCCAAGTCAGGATGGTGAGTGGCTTGGAGGGGAACCTGAATGGATCTGCTACCCTTGTAGGTGACAGATGTCAAGATTTGGAAGGTGCAGCTTAAGGAGAGAATTTCTGCAGAACATCTTGTCGATGGTACCCATCCTGTCATTGAGCATCGGACGGAGTGGATGTCGAAGGTGATAGGTATTGGCATTGGGGCACACAGTCTTTTCAGGTGACTGTCAGAAATCATCAAGTTGGAGTTTTCCACTTTTGAAATGGTTTATGGTCAAGACATATTCATTGAATTTCAATGCCAGCATCTGGGATTGCTTCCAGCAACTGGATCTTTGTATTACTAGTGCAAGGAACACCACCACCACCACTCTCACTCTTCAGTACGTGAACTTAGCTGCAATGGGAGAGCCAGGAGTCTTTGGGTCTGGTAACCTCCCTCCTGAAGGCAGTTTCTGAATGGAACTTACCTGCAGGCTTTGAGAACTTCACAGTTTCTGACAGAGAGCGGCCATCCCTCCCGATTGGTTAACTATTGGCCGGCAAATGGCTGAGGATGAAACCCAAATTCAGGGCACGTGCGCTGTCCAATCATTAGTGAAGTCAGGCCATAAATCAATCCTGAGCATCTCCTCCTCACCCATTGAACCAGCCGTGAAATCCAACCCTGATGTTGTGATGTGTAAGTCCCATCCATCACACCCAAGAACAAAACACATCCAAACATCAGACCTTTCCAACACACTGCACCAGTTACTGGGAGAGCATCACTCAATCTCCTTATTATTAGTGACTGCAGCATTAACAATGCAGCTTGATTACAGAGAAAGAGTTCCCATGAAAGTGAGACTATTCATAATTGAACAATCCACTGCTCTAATAAAACACAAAGCAATGATGCTGCTTGTGAGGATTTACTCCCTGCCATACCTGGAAATATTTTGTTCCCAGATTTCATTCCACTCACAGAGGAGGAGATTTGATGGAGGTGTTCAGGATCACAGAGGGTTTTGGTCAGGAGGAAGAGGAGGCTCAGTTACCAAAGGACGCAGATGTAAGGCAATTGGCAAAAGGACCAAAAGACGAGGCTGGGAGTAACCATTTTATAAAAAGAGTTATTTTAATCGGAAACAGATAAAATGTACATTCAACACAATGGCATCGATACTTGTCAAGGAAGGAGACATGGAAGGTTGTGAGGAATAAGCAGGAGAATGGGAATAATTGGAGAGTTCACAGAAAGAGCCAGCCCTGTCTGCTTCATTAAACTGGTGTTGGTTTATTGCCGGGAGCATGTGTATACATCTGCATCGGAGTCAGTAACATGCTGCAATTAACCATGAGAATTGGCACCAAGGGGTAAAGTCTGCTCCTTACCCAGAACTCACTCAGACTCCAGCTCATATACTCTCAAACACACACACACTCACTCAATCACTCACACTCTCACTTGTATCTCACTCACACACTCTCAATCACACTCCTATAGACACACACAGACACTCTTATTTACACACTTACACACTCGCACGTATCCTGCCACACACACACACACACACATTCTCAGTTATACACTCTCAAGCATTCACATTCTCAATTGCATCTCATATATTCACTCTCACTCACATTTGCTCACACACTCTCAATCATGCACAATCACACTCACACACATTCTCAATCACATGTGTGTGGGTGGGTGTGTGTGCGTGAGTGCATGTGCGTGTGGGTGGGTGGATGTGTATGTCTGTGTGTCTGTGCATGTGTGTTGAGTGATTGCGTGTGTCTGTGTGTGAGTTCATGTGTGTCAGTGTGTGTCTGCATATGTGTATTTGTGTGTGTGTCTGTGCATGTGTGTGTGTGTGTGTCAGAGTGTGAGTCTGTGTGTGTTGTGTCTGTGCTTGTGTATGTTTGTGTGTCTGTGATTGTGTGTCTGTGTATGTGTGTGTGTGTCAGTGTGTGAGTCTGTGTGTTGTGTCTGTGCTTGTGTGTGTGTGTCAGTGTGTGAGTCTGTGTGTGTTGTGTCTGTGCTTGTGTGTGTATGTTTGTGTGTCTGTGTATGTGTGTCTGTGTCAGTGTGTGAGTCTGTGTGTTGTATCTGTGCATGTGTGTGTGTGTGTGTGTGTCAGTGTGTGAGTCTGTGTGTGTCTGTGCATGTGTGTGTGTGTCAGTGTGTGAGTCTGTGTGTTGTGTCTGTGCTTGTGTGTGTATGTTTGTGTGTCTGGGTATGTGTGTCTGTGTATGTGTGTGTGTGTCAGTGTGTGAGTTGTGTCTGTGCTTGTGTGTGTGTGTTTGTGTGTGTCTGTCAGTGTGTGAGTCTGTGTGTGTTGTGTCTGTGCTTGTGTGTGCATGTTTGTGTGTCTGTGTATGTGTGTGTATGTGTCTATGAGGGATGTGTTGGGGGGTGGGGGGATGGAGCTGTGTGGGGGAAGCAGGAGAACGGAAACTCTGAGCTTCAGAAGGAGTTGGGAGACGGTGACCAATCCCTTGCTGCCTGTGGCTGTGGTCACTCTGTGTCTGTCACATTGGAGAACAGAGCATGTCGAAGCAGAATACCACTTTGTAGATAATACTTATCAAATTACAATAAAGGAAAGTGCTTTTGGGGTGAATTAGGAGCTAAATGCAGTAAATTAGAAAGATTCGGGAGATGGGTTATTGCAGCTAAAAGCTTTTCCTATCAGGGCTGAGGAGATAAGGAGTGAGCTGTGTTCAGAAGCAGAGGAAACGATTTTGAAAGGCTGATGTTTGTAAATAATTCATGCTAATTAAGTGTCTGTTTGCATGAATCTCCTGTTTTTTTATTGCTTTAATCTCTCTGGCATTGCTGAATTCTCTCTACATGGGACTTATGTCCCAGAAATACTGTTCTCACCAGCGGACCCTGGTTTTCCTTATTCTGCCAATCTGCCTGCATTACCAGGCTCCTTGCTGGCCTGAGGGTAACATCCAGCTGGTCAACTGTGAGGGGCATCATGTGCCAGGAACTCCAATCTCCTTGCCCTGCGGTAGCATGGGATCCTGATATAAGACATTTAAAAAAAGCATGAAGCACAGAAGGATCTGGATAGTGAGCAATGCCCCTAAACAGGATCACACGATTCCGTCTCATTTGCCCATCATGGGGAGGTGGGATTTGGGTTTCCCAGACCTGGAGTGCCATCGACTGCATGTACACGGCTCTGAGCGGGCTGTAACACTGCTGGTATCATCAAGAGCAATGGGTACCATCCCATCCATAGACTCCAAGAGATGTACAGCAACGAAACAGACCCTTCAGTTCAACCCGTCCATGCCGACCAGATAGCCCAACCCAATCTAATCCCACCTGCCAGCACCCGGCCCATATCCCTCCAAACCCTTCCTATTCAGATACCCATCCAAGTGCCTCTTAAATGTTGCAATTGTACCAGCCTCCACCACTTCCTCTGGCAGCTCATTCCACAAACGCACCATCCTCTGCGTCATGTTCGAGGGAATGCTATTCCCTCATCAGGGAGGGAGGTGCCCACTACCCTGGCAGCTGCCATGACTCCCGTGTGTGTGTTGGAGGTTCCAGGTGATGCACAAAGGGTGCTCCTAGGAGGAAGAGGGCTACCCACTGCACGCCTGTGCAATCTGGGGGCTGGCTGCAGCCTCTATTCGATGTTTGTGTTGCTTTATGTTGGCTGTCAGTAAAGGCTGATGTTTGGAATTGCCTCTGTGTGTGTGGGTGATGTTCCCTACCTGGACAATGACAAGCTACAGATCTCCAGTGGGCGCTGGGAACAGAGTCATGGTGAATTAAGGGGTGTTCAGCTGGGACATAGCTAAGGATGAGTTAATGGTGTGACCTGATGAATAAACAGAGGCTAGTGTGAGAGAGGGCGCTCATATGTGTGAGGGAGTGTCAGCCCTGTGCTGTGGGCAGCATTGCTTTCAAACTACTTTAGAATCATAGCATCCCTACAGCATGGAATCAGGCCATTGAATCCACACCCAGACCCAGACCCCTACCTCTGTAACCCTGCATGTCCATGGCCAATCCACCTGACCTGCACTTCCCTGCACACTATGGGCAATTTAGCATGGCCAATCCACCTGACCTGCACATCTTTGGACTGTGGGAGATAACCAGAGCACCCAAAGAAAGCCCACACAGACACTGAGAAAATATCCAAACTCACACAGACAGCCTCTCAAGAATGGACTTGAATCCAGATCTCTGGAACCATGAGGCTTATGTAGGGGTGACATGGTGGCTCAGTGGTTAGCACTGCTGCCTCACAGCGCCAGGGACCCAGGTTTGATTCCAGCCTTGGGTGATTGTCTGTGTGGAGTTTGCACATCCTCCCCATGTCTGCATGGGTTTCCTCTGGGTGCTCCGGTTCCCTCCCACAATCCAAAGGTGAATTGGCCATTCTAAATTGCCCGCAGTGTTAGGTGCATTAGTCAGAGGGAAATAGGTCTGGGAGGGTTACTCTTCGGAGGGTTGGTGTGGATTTGTTGGGCCGAAGGGCCTGTTTCCACACTGTAGGGAATCTAATCCATACCATGTCATTAAATTGTCAGTGACTGGTAATACCAGATTGCCAATGCTCTAATGCACAGTGTCCTTGTAGTGATAGCACAGGTTCAGAAGATGCCAGTGTTTCAGCAGATGCCCAGTGAATGGTGAGTAGTTCCTAGGAATAGTGCACAATGGGATAGGGATAGTTTCAAGTACGGAGATGCCACAGGGGAGGGATACTGAGCTGCACTTGGTCAAGCAGGGTGAGAAATCCCACTAATCTTGCAGCAAGAATCCTTCAATCACAATTGCAATCACAAAAACCACATAAAGAGTCACCCCAAAATATTGGCATGCAGCTGCAGCAAGTCATTAAGAAGATAAATGGGAATTTTGACCTTTATTTATTCGGAGGTTGGAGTTTACAAACAGGGAAATCCTGTTACAAATGTGCAGGGTATCGATGAGGTCCTGTGGTTGGAGTACCGGGTACAGTTTTGGTCCCTGTATTTCAGAAAGGATCTGCTGGGCTTGGAGACAATTCGAAAGAGATTCATGAGGCTGATTCCCAAAGGAGTTGACTTATAGCTAAATAGGATAGATGTTTAGAACATAGAACAATACGGCCCTCAATGTTGTACTGGTCTATTATCCTCGTCTAAGATCAGCCTAACCTACATATTTACTCTTATCCATGTGCCTCTCCAAGAGTCGCTTAAATATCCCTAAAGTATTGGACTCTACTATCATCGCTGGCAGTGCATTCCACCCACCCACCACTCTCAGTAAAGAACTGACTTCTGACATCTCCCCTTAACCTTCCTAAATCACCTTAAAATTATGCCCCCTTATGATAGCCATTTCTACCCTGGGGAAAAGTCTGTGGCTATTCACTGTACCTATGCCTCTCATCACCTTGTACACCTCTATCAAGTCGCCTCTCATCCTTCTTCACTCCAATGAGAAAAGCCCTAGCTCTCTCAACTTTTCTTCATAAGACATGCCCTCCAGTCCAGGCAGCGTCCTGGTCAATCTCCTGTGTAGCCTCTCTAAACCTTTCACATCTTTCCTTGAATGAGGTGAGACATTAGAGTTTAGAAGAATGTGATGTGACCTTATTGAATCAAAAGGGGACAAAAGCAGAGGTTGCTGGAAAGTTTCAGCAGATCTGGCAGCATCTGTGGAGAGAAAGCAGAGTTAACCTGGCTCTGAGGGGGCTCGACATGGTCAATGCTGAGAGTACATTTGTACTCCTGGAGCATTCTTGAACTAGGAGCCACAGTTACACAACAAGAGACCACTCATTTAAAACCGAGATGTGAAGGAAGTTATTCGCCTAGAGGCTCATGAATTCCTGGAATTCCCTATCGCAGAGAGCTGGAGAGGCTAGGTCACTGAAAGTGTTTAAAAAGGATGTAGACAGATTTTGACACATCGCAGAGTCGAGGACTACGTGGAGCTGAGATGAAAGAGGATTTGAGGCCTGGGTCCGATTACCCATAATCTTCTTGATTTGCAGAGTTGGCTTGGAGGGGAGGGGCTGAATGGCCTGCTTCTGCTGCTACTTCATACATCAGGCCATCAAATCATATAATATAAGAACAGAAGGAGGCCATTCAGCCCATCAAGTCTACTCCAGAATTCAATGAGATCATGGTTGATATGATAATTCCCAACTCCACTTTCCTGCCTTTTTCACACATTTCTTCCATTTTTAGCTCACGTCAGTTGACAGTAGGGTAGGAAGTCAGTAACCGCTTCCAAAAGAATCCTCAGGGAAGATTAGACAGCCCTGCATCACCAAGCATTTGGATGATCCAGCACAATAAGTTTACATGACTACAGATCTCCAACTTAAATAGTCTGGAGGCAGACTTACCCTCCCCCTACTTAAAATTCAAGGCCCATCAAGCCAGAATCCCTCTATCTCTTTTCACAAAGTCAAATCGCAAAGTTTCTGTCTGCTTCTCAATGGAACAGTTATGGCACAACAGTAAAAAAGAAAAATTTCAGGTTAAAAGAAAAATTGGTCGATAGAAGGCTTCTGACAGGCTTGAAACAAAGCAAAGGTAAGGACTGCAGATGCTGAAGATTAGAATCAAGAGTGTGGTGCTGAAAAAGCACAGCAGGTCAGGTAGCATCCGAAGAATAGGAGAGTCGATGTTTTGGGCAAAAGCCCTTCATCAAGAAGGCTTAAAGCTAAACATCAGTAATGAAAAGACAGTGTCAGTTTAATGCCAGAGTCCTCTTGTTTGAAAGTAGACAATATTTTAAGCTATAAAGGTGATTTTCTAGCCAAAAGAAGCTTACCTGTGTGCAGCCATTAGTTAGTTCGACCATGTTGTTTTCTTCAATACAGTGCCAAAGCTGGTGTGACATCACTCCATCCTTCTATGGTTTGAATACTGCCTATTGACTGAGACTTGCTCCCATTAGCCCTTTCCACAGTTAGCAAGAGCTCTTTAAGAGGCCACAACTGTGAAAATAAAACATAATAGAAGCAAAAGAAGGAAAAATAAAAGGACAAAACCAGGGAACAAACCAACCCTGTACTCTACATCGATAAAACAAAAAGTTGCAGACATTGAGCAAGAAAGGGAAAGATTGGGCAGCATGTGACATCTTCACTGAATTATAGCTATTTGAACAACAAAGCTTTACTTTGTAGATCGAGCCATAAACAGTCACGAGAAGAGTTCTCCAAAAATCTTACTTGCTATTGGTGAGGACGGTCTTGGCGGAATGAATGCATCAGGTCGATCGAAATGATCCAGAGAGGATCTGGGAAGTGCCTAAGGACCAGCCCGAGGTATGAATCAACCTTCATGTTCTCAGTCTCTAAATCAGGTTGTACAGAGAGAAACTCCAAGGGTCTGTCGATGACATCGTTGCCAGATGCTGCGGCAAAGTGCATGAGTGGGATTTCTCTGAAGAGAGGCTTTAATCAAGTTGGTAATCACCTCTACTCTGATTAAAGTCTTTAGAAAGATCGTCTGGCCAAGAGAAAAAAGCCACATCTTCGATGGCCTGATGGACAATGAATATGAAGCTATAGTGACAGGTGAATATCAATGATGTATTGTAAGTGCAGGCAACACTATTGCTACAGTCAGCAGGATACACCAAACCAGCAAGATGTGCTTTGTCGAACTAACCCAGCAGCTATCCAGTGTCTCCTCAAATCTGCAAAGTACGCGGCATCAAAGGGCAGTGGGCAGGTGCAGTAAATCTTGTTTCAAAAGCCAAATCATAGCCCAGGACAAGACATGGTGACTCCAGCATCTGCAGTCCTTGTTTTTACCACAGTGACCCAGAAGGTGATACAGTACCTCAACCCTGGCAGCTTGGAAAGTCATCCAAATGTACACAAGCTTATCAATAAAGGGACAGCCAACAAACTGTGAAGCACCCAGCGAAAGATGACTAACACGACTAAGAAAGTTTTACAATCACCGACAGTCTACACTCCCGAAAGGCAGTTCGATACTCCCTAAAAACTGGAAGAGACTGTTAATGATGGGGCCCTGAGGAGTGTTGTAGAACAGAGAGACCTAGGGATTCTGGTATATAGTTCCATAAAAGTGGCGTCACAGGATGGTGAAGAAGGCATCTGGCATACCTGCTTTCATCGGTCAGAGCATCGAGCCCAGGAGTTGGGACGTCAAGTTACAGCTGTACAAGATATTGGTGAGGCCACATTTAGAATACTGCAGACAATTCTGGTCGCCCTGCTATTGGGAAGGATGTTATTAAACTGGAAAGGGTGCGGAAAAGATTTACAAGGACGTTACTGAGACTGGAGGGCTTGAGTTATAGAGAGAGGCTGGGACTTTTCTCCCTGGTGTCTGGGAGGTTAAGGGGTGATCTTACGGAGGGGCATAGATTGGTGAATCGTTAAGGTCGGAGTAGGGGAGTCCAAAACTAGATGGCATAGGTTTAAAGTGAGAGGGGAAAGATTTAAAAGTAACCTGAGGGGGAACTTTTTCACACAGAGGATGGTACTTGTATGGAATGAGCTGCCAGAAGAAGACCATAAGACCATAAGACATAGGAGTGGAAGTAAGGCCATTCGGCCCATCGAGTCCACTCCACCATTCAATCATGGCTGCTGGGCACTTCAACTCCACTTACCCGCATTCTCCCCGTAGCCCTTAATTCCCCGAGACAACAAGAATCTATCAATCTCTGCCTTGAAGACATTTAGCGTCCCAGCCTCCACTGTACTCTGCGGCAATGAATTCCACAGGCCCACCACTCTCTGGCTGAAGAAATGTCTCCGCATTTCTGTTCTGAATTTACCCCCTCTAATTATAAGGCTGTATCCACGGGTCCTAGTCTCCTCACCTAACGGAAACAATTTCCTAGCATCCACCCTTTCCAAACCATGTATTATCTTGTACATCTATTAATCTATTAGATCTCCCCTTAATCTTCTAAACTCCAATGAATACAATCCCAAGATCCTCAGCTGTTCCTCATATGTTAGACCTACCATTCCAGGGATCATCCGTGTGAATCTCCGCTGGACATGTTCCAGTGCTAGTATGTCCTTCCTGAGGTGTGGGGACCAAAACTGGACACAGTACTCCAAATGGGGCCTAACCAGAGCTTTATAAAGTCTCAGTAGCACAATGGTGCTTTTATGTTCCAACCCTCTTGAGATAAGTTAAGAAGTGATAGAGGCGGGTACACTTACAAATTTTAAAGGACATTTGAACAGGTATGTGAGTAGGAAAGGTTTGGCAGGATATGGGCCAAATGTAGGCAACTGGGACTAGTTCAGGCTAGGAAACCTGTCAGCATGGACAAGTTGGGCCGAAGGGCCTGTTTCCATCACTCTATGATTCTAGAAGATAGTGTCAACATATCACCCCCACCTATCCTAAAAAGTATGTATCAAGACAAGTGATGCAGCTGACAAAGGACTATCTCACAGCATATAATGGATCATCTTTCCTCTTCAGAGACAGAGGGGAATGAAACAGATCCCCCACCAGCGAGCAGCTGGAGACACACCACAACAATATATCGATAGAGAGCGTGAGTCGGAAATCCACTCACAAATACTTGGACACCGACAAAGATGTATAGTCAGCACAGGTTCTCTGAACGTATCCAGGTTGTTTGAACTCTTTATCGATCACAGTACTACATTGTGAAGGAACCAAACCCACTCAGACCAATGTCCAAGATGCCAATCGTGCAGACAGAGTGTGAGGAAGAAAACTCCAACACAATGATTGTGTGTTGATGCAGACAGACAGCCACCAACAGTAAAGGCTCCATCACGGAGGAAAATCAATATCAGGCAGAGCTGTGTCACATCGTCATGGAGACAATATACATTATGATCAAGGAAATGCAAGAAATACTTTTTTTTATTTTAACAAATCATTGACATTTTACAAACATGGGTGAATCTAGAACTGGGGGGAATAGCCTCAAAATAAGGGGCAGCAGATTTAGGGCTGAATTGAGGAAGACCTCCTTCACCCAGAGGGTTGTGAATCTGTGGAATTCCCTGCCTGGTGATGCAGTTAAGCCTGACTTGTTGAATGTATTTAAGGCAAAGATAGATTTTTGAACAGTAAAGGAATTAAGGGGCGGCACAGTGGCACAGTGGTTAGCACTGCTGCCTCACAGCGCCAGAGACCCGGGTTCAATTCCTGCCTCGGGTGACTGTCTGTGTGGAGTTTGCACGTTCTCCCCGTGTCTGTGTGGGTTTCCTCCGGGTGCTCTGGTTTCTTCCCACAGTCCAAAGATGTGCCGGTCAGGTGAATTGGCCATGCTAAATTGCCTGTAGTGTTAGGTAAGGGGTAAATGTCGGGGTATGGGTGGGTTGTGCTTCGGCGGGTTGGTGTGGACTTGTTGGGCCGAAGGGCCTGTTTCCACACTGTAAGTAATCTAATCTAATCTAATGGTTATGGGGAGATTGTAGGGAAGTGGGGCTGAGGCCATGAAAAGATTAGCCATGATCTTATTGAATGGCGGGGTCAGGCTCGATGGGCAGGATGGCCTACTCCTGCTCCTGGTTCTGATGCTCTCAATAGAACTGACAAAGTTTCAGTCTGCCATGGAATAAATTTGAGATTTGGATTATTCAACAGCAATGTGAAGCAGTCTAACCAGTAATGTGCAGCCCATCCTGAGTGCTTTCCCTGTGGTAACTGTCACATGATGAAAGGGGTGAGGGAATGTCTGGGGGGGGAGGGGGGTAATGTGCTAAGGGATGTGGTCAAGCAGCTGGGTTTTGAGAGCAGAACATCTCCTACCTTTCATCCAACCCCCAATCTAATGCTCTCATGCACTTGCCCACCCTGACGTAGATCAACTCCAGGTTCCCTGACACCAATGATTTACATTTTTACATTTAAGTCCCTCCACAAGGACACCCCTTCCAATCCTTTCTGCCCATGGGCATGGCAGGGAAGTCCATCATTTATAGCCCAATCCTCATTGAACTAGATGGCTTGCTCAGCCATTTCAGAGGACAGTTAAATTTACTATACATGGACTAGACCAGGTAGGGTTGGCAGATTTCCTTCTCTGAAGAGCATTAGTGAAGCACAGTGGGTTTTACAACAACCAACTCCCATTCACCATTCAATTACAGCCGGTTCTGATATAACGCAATAGTTCTGTTCCCGTGCAATCCTGCGTTATAAGAAAATTGCATAATAGCAGCACCATTTAAACCAATGAGACTGGAATTGAATTATAGCCAATCCAGGTAAGGCAAGTTCATATTCTATAAATAACAGTTTAAACTCTTCAATCACATTGTAGCAGAACCAGCTGTAGTTCTTGATTTATTAATTTAATCTAAACTTGACAGTGACATCCAGGATGGGATTTGAACCCATACCCCCATTGCATAAGCCTGATCCTCGTGGATTAGTAGGTTAGTTACATTACCACTATACCAACAGCATCACCTTCTGGATTAGTGGTGCTGGAAGAGCACAGCAGTTCAGGCAGCATCCAAATAGCTTTGGATATTGCCTGAACTGCTGTGCTCTTCCAGCACCACTAATCCAGAATCTGGTTTCCAGCATCTGCAGTCATTGTTTTTACCTCAACAGCATCACCTTCCCTGTGTCTGTAACCTCCTCCATCTCTAGAAGGCTAAACACTCTCAGTTTTTCCAACTCTCTACCCAACACTCCCCAACACGTTCTCACCCATCACCATGCTTTCAGCAGCATGGAAAATCACCACTTGAAACCACTTTGTTCCTCCAACTCTGTCTCCTCCCTTACAACCCACCTCTTTGACCAAGCTCTCAGTCCCCTCCCTTCCTGCTTTAGCCCAGTAGTCTTTCCTACTCAGATCGTGGTTCTACAAAGTGTCTTTTTGGTATATTTCTTCATTAGTGCAAGTTGTTGTTGCTGTGTGGTGACGATAGATAAACATGGGGGGGGGGGTGCGGGTTGCAAACTGTAACACAGAATCATCAAGATAAAGAAAGCAAGAAGGCTTTAGCATCTGTTAACATCTATTGCCTGACCATAAAAGACCAACAAACAACTGATTTCATTTTTCCTTTGAGTGTCAGCCAAGAAAGCACTCACTGTGGTCCGTTAATGTGACTCTGCGCTCATCTGTCGCATAATACTCCCTCCTGGCAGCCAATTTGTACCTTTCTCTTGCATCCTGTTTCATTCACCAGTGTCTGTTTAATGAGGAAGCATTCAGGGTCACAGGCTATGGGGAACAGAGTGTGGATTCGGCCCCAGGATTGAGAGCCCCTCTTTCTACTGGACGCACTGTGCAAGTCAAAGGCCTTCTCTGCCCCAAGACCTTATTACAGCCCAGCAGCACATGAATGTCCTTTCCCAGCCAACCTGTGACATTGTCCAGGTGAGATTATCCAAAAATAGTGTGAAATGGTGTCAACACATACACTACAAACACAGGTCAACTAGCCAATTTTAGAGAAGGCAAAACAAAAGCAAGATTTGCATTTATACAGCGCCTTTCAAAGCCTCAGGAAATCCCACAGAAGTGTAGTCAGTGTTCTAATATGCGAAACAATAGGGACCAATTTGTGCACAGCAAGCTCCCACAAATAGCAATCAAATAATGAACAGTTCATTTGTTTTAACCAACAATAAAAATTGCTGGAGATCACAGCAGGGCAGGTGAAATCCATGGAGCGAGAGCAAGCTAACATCTAGATAATTCTTCATCAGAGCTGATGGTTATAATCTCTCCAACCTTCTTCCAATCAGCAAAAGATACGAAAGTTTGAGAATACGACAAGCGATTTAAAAACAGTTTCTTTCCCATTGTTATCAAAGTTTTGAACACACCTGTCAAATACTAATGTTGATCTCACTCTCTCTCTCTCTCTCTCTCTCTCTCTCTGCATCTTCTCTGCAGCTGTAACTCTGTATTCTGCACTCTGTTCTGCTGCCCTGATGCACTTTGTATGGTTCATTCTACAACACTTTTCACTGTATCTCGGTATATGTGACATTGTTAAATCAAATCAAATCACTGAGTTATTGTCACCGGTAAGTGGCACTTTGAAAGTTTAAATTCTTTGGCTTCATACAAAAGCAAATAACTGCTCTCAGTAAAAGTGATCATGAAATTATTTGATTGTCAGAAAGCATCAACACAAATTAATCTCCAATGTCCTCGCAGGGATGATGCTTGCTGTTCTTCCCCATTTTGGGCATCCATGTGACTCCAGTCCTTCAGCAGTCAGGCTGGCTACTGAAGGGGCTGATTAGTCAGTTAGTTCAAGGACAGGACCCACAATAGTCTTCTTGAGGTAACAATGGTTTGGCAATAAGTGTTGTCGACGATATTTCCAGGAGCAGTCAAAAAATCATGACCCAGGCAGCACAGGAACCCATACCCCAGTGAGAGAGAGAGAGAGAGAAAGTGTATGTGTGTGTTAGAGAGAGAGAGAGAGAATGTGTGTGCACGTGTGTGTGTCTGTGGTGTGTGAGAGTGAGTGTGTCTGTGTGTGAGAGAGAGAGTGAGTGTGTGTGCGTGTGTGAGTGAGAGAAAGAAAGACCTGCACTGCAGCCCACCCACCCCAGTGAGAGTCAGTGTCATCGGTAAATGAAGAGGAGAATCTGATGATGAACAAAGAGGTGCACTGAGAGTCTGGAATGCAGTAAACAAACCTCTAGGATGTTTTGTTTAATCAAGCAGACAAACAGACAATCCTCTTTCGTGTCATTTTTGAAATCAAACAAATGCCTGCTTAGCATGCAGCCAGTGCCCAACACAGGGTCATTCCTGACCCAGCTCTGATATATAATATCTTCAGACAAGAGACATTATCCAATAAAAACTGACCCATGGCATATTCTCCACTTGAGTGATGATCTAGTGCCATTCTGAGCCAGCTCAAACTTAATTTAAACATATTTGTTTGGCAACACATGAAATGTGACACTTTATAACACAATTACAGAGGCACAATATGAACTACTGGTGAGGCCTGATGTTTGACAGCAGTATAGATGTACTCACAGACCACAGTTAAACCTCGGATGAAATTATATTAGCCATAAATCACATTGCAAACACATCCTTCTCTCGTCACTGTTAAAACACACTGTCTTAATGCCCAGTCCAGTTCCAAACTGTGCTGTTCTTCCCAACATTCCCTGAAAGTGCCAGATTTGTCCTCCTTAAGTAGTGATCCAGTTCCCTTTCGAATGTTACTCCTGAAGGTGTTTCCACAACCCTCTCAGGCAGCACATTAAGCTGAAAGAAAAGATTATGTTTGTCTTTCCCAACACCAGACACTTTAACGAGCTGGAGAAACTCAGTAGGTCTGGCAGCATCTGTGGAGAGAAAACGGATTTAATGTTTCAAGTCCAATGACCCTTCTTCAGAAGTTCAGGCCCGTTCTGATGAAGGGTCACTGGACCCAAAACGTTAACTCTGTTCTCTCTCGACTGATGCTGCCAGACCTGCTGCGTTTCTCCAGCAATTTCAGTTTTGGTTTCAGATTTCCAGCATCCACAGTCCTTTGTTTGACATTCAATGAAGTACTCCTTTGAGGTGAGGTCAGTGTTGCAGTGTTGGAGGTAGGCAGCCAAACTGAACACAGCAAGAAAACAGAAAAGTGATAATGAAGCGATAACCCTATCTTTGTGATATTAGTTGGGGGATAAAGATTGGTCAGGGCATCGGGGATAACTCCCGAATAGATCCCCATGATATTTTATATCCTTCAGAGCATAGTTGGTCCTTTGGTTTAAACATCTCATCCACGCTGCTGAGCTTTTCCAGCAATTTCTGATCTTATTCCTTATATTTATATTCCATTCCTCTTGTAATAACAGTTAGCATTACATTACTCTTTTTAATCACTTGTTGTACTTGAAGACCAACACTTTGTGACTGATGCACTGGAATTTCTATGTGACTGATAGATAATGCTCCCTTGATTTTAGATTCTCCCAATGTTAAATAAATAAAACAATATTCCAGCAATGTTTTAACATGTGCCCTTTACTCAGGGTCAGAGTTCAGGGAAGATTCTGGTTAAATGGGTGCGTTGGAGCTAAAGACATGTTTAGCACAATTTGATTGGTTTATCTCACTTCATCAAAGTGTCTTAATGGATTAGACAGTGAAGATAATTTATTTGACTCAATCACACACTAATCAGAACTGACCCTGTGTCCTCTAATGTCACTTAATGCCCAAAAGAGAAAGCTTTGCTTCCCTGTTTAATGATCAAATCTTGACATTCGGAAAGTGCAACACATCCTTTCACTTTTCCTGCTTTTTCCCCCTTTGCTTCAATCCCGTTTTCCCATTTTACTGGCAGCTCATTCTCACTTGCGTGCAGTTCCAGGGAGAAACAGAAAGGACGAGAATTACTTCACTGAGGAAGGATTGGGAAGTGTGAATTTCCAAACTGACCAATGTGTCTTTGTTCGTGAGTGAACTGAACAGCAAGCAACAAGCAGGGCAAATGGTATGTTGGCCTTTATTACCAGAAGGTTTGAGTACAGGGGAAGTAATGTTGTGCAGCATTTGTGTATAGAGCCCTTGATAAGATTGCACCTTGGGTATTGTGTCCAGTTTTGGCTGCTTTACCCAAGGCAAAAGGTGGAAAGGTTTCTCCTTCATATCTGTTCTGATGATGCCACCTTCCCCCACAGTGTGGGGGGTGGGGGGGGGCCTCAGAAATGTCCACGTTTTTCCTCAGTTGAGGATTCCCCACCACTGTGGTTGACAAGGTTCTCAGCTGTGCCCCAACAATTCCTTATACAACTAACCCTCACCCCTTCCCTTTTCCCAGCAACAGCGATAGGCTCCTCTGGTCCTCATCTACCAACCCCAAGCATCCACATCGAAAGGATCATAAGCCACCATTTCCTTCCCCCTCCATCAATATGCCACCACCAGACACATATTCCCCTCTCCTCCCTTGTTCGCCTTCCGCAGGGACCGTTACCTCTGGGACACCCTGGTCCACTCCTCCTTCATTCCCAACAACCCCACCCACATCCCCATGGCACCTTCCCCTCCAACTGCAGAAGGTGTAACACACAATCTAGTTGACTGTATTCGCTGCTCACAATGTGATCTCCTCTACACCAGAGAAATAAAATATAGCCTGGGCAACTGTTTTTGCAGAACATCTGTGTTCTGCCTGCAAAAGAAGACCCTGACCTTCCAGTGCCACTTTAACCCCCCACCCTGTTCCCTGGCCGAGA